>NW_028188965.1:0-600000 GCF_054131305.1 Coturnix japonica
ATGGGAAGTGGCGTGGCTTGGGAATGGGGGCCATGATGGATTCCGGTGCCGCGGGGGGTGCTGGGAGTTGTAGTTCCGCCTGCGCCACGTGACGGAGAGGAAGTGGGCGGGGGGACTCCATTTCCCATCGTGCCTTGCGGCGCAGCGGACTGCAGCGGAGGGCGGCGGGGCTGGAGGTCAACGCTGCAGCGGTGGGTCCTATGGGGGGGGGGGTCCTATATGGGGGGGGGGGGTCTTATATGGGGGGTAGGGGGTCCTATATGGGGTGGGGGTGTCCTATATGGGGGGGGTCCTATATGGGAGGGGGTGGTCCTATATGGGGGGGGGTCTTGTATGGGGTGTGGGGGGGTCTTATATGGGGGGTGGTCCTATATGGTGGGGGGTCCTATATGGGGGGAGGGTCTTATATGGGGGGGAGGGGGTCCTATATGGGGGGGGTCTTATTTGAGTAGGGGGTCTTATATGGGGGGGTGGTCCTGTATGGGGGGGGGGTTCCTATATGGGGGGGGGTCTTATTTGAGTGGGGGGTCTTATATGGGGGAGGGTCCTATATGAGGGGGGGGGGGGTCCTATATGGGGGGGAGCGGGTCCTATATGGGGGGGGGGTCCTATATGAGGTGGGGGTCTTATATGGGGTGGGGGGGGTCCTATATAAGGGGGGGGTCCTATATGGGGGGGAGGGGGTCCTATATGAGGGGGGTGGTCCTGTATGGGGTGTGTGTGGGGTCCTATATGGGGTGAGGGGTCCTATATGAGGGGGGGGGGGCTTCTATATGGGAGGGGATCCTATATGGGGTGGGGGTCCTATATGTGTGGGGGGTCCTATATGGGGGAGGTGGTCTTATATGGGGGGAGCGGGTCCTATATAAGGGGGGGGTCCTATATGGGGAGGGGGGGGATTATGTGGTGGTAGAAGGGGAGAGTTATGGGGTGGTGTATGGGAGGGTTATGGGGTGATGGAGCGGGGTTATGGGGTGGGGGTGGGGATTATGGAGTGATAGAGGGGGGCTTATGAGGTGGTGTATGGGGGGTTATGGGGTGTTGTATGGGGGGATTATGGGGTGATGTATGGGGGGTTATGGGGTGATGGAGGAGGGGTTATGGGGTTGGATGGTTATGGGGTGGTGGATGGGGCGTTATGGGGTGGTACCCCCCACCTTTAAAGTGCCCCCCCCCACTAACCCCCTCCCCATTTTCCCCCCCCAGCCCCGATGCCGCCCCCCTCCCTCCCCTCGGGCCCATTGCCCGCTCCATCCTCTCCAAGCTGACCGCGGCCCTGCAGCCCACCCACCTCCATTTAGAAGACCACTCCCCCTCCACGGCCGCCCCCCCGGTTCCGAGACCCACTTTGGCCTCTTGGTGGTCAGTGGGAGCTTCGAGGGTCTCAGCCCCATCCAGAGGCACCGGCTGATTCACTCCGTGTTGGACGCCGAGCTCCGGGGGTCTCTCCACGCTCTCACCATCGTCGCCCGAACCCCCAACAGTGGGAGATGGACCCACAAGTGCCGCGACCACCCCCCTGTATGGGGGGGTCCAAGAGGGAGAAGAGGGAGGCGCAGGGGATGTGGAGGCGTCGCAATAGGAGCTGCAGCATTGTGATAGGAGCTGCAGCATCTGACATGAGCTGCAGCATTGCAATAGGAGCTGCAGCATTGTGATAGGAGCTGCTCTATTGCAATAGGAGCTGCAGCATTGTGATAGGAGCTGCTCTGTCGCAATAGGAACTGCTCCTATTGCAATAGGAGCTGCACTGTTGCAATAAGAGCTGCTCTGTTGCAATAGGAGCTGCAGCGTTGCAATAGGAGCTGCAGCATTGTGATAGGAGCTGCTCTGTCGCAACAGGAGCTGCAGCATTGCAATATGAGCTGCTCTGTTGCAATAGAAGCTGCAGCATTGCAATAGAGCTGCACTGTTGCGATAGGAGCTGCTCTATTGCGATAGGAGCTGCAGCATTGCAATAGGAGCTGCTCTATTGCGATAGGAGCTGCAGCATTGCAATAGGAGCTGCTCTATTGCAATAGGAGCTGCAGCGTTGCAGTAGGAGCTGCACTGTTGCAATAGGAGCTGCAGCGTTGCAGTAGGAGCTGCACTGTCGCGATAGATGCCGTGTCATTGCAATAAATGCTGGCTCATTGGTGGCTGATGCATCGTGATGTGGGGGGGGTGGGCAGATGTGGGGTGATGGGTGGGGCGGGTGGATATGGGGGCGGGTATGGGCTGATATATGGGGGCAGATAGATGGATATAGGGGCAGAATGTATATGGGGTGGATTTGGTCTGATATATGGGGGCAGATAGATGGATATGGGGGTAGATAAGGGCTGATATATGGGGGCAGATAGATGGATATGGGGGCAGATATGGACTAATATATGGGGGCAGATGGATGGATATGGGGGCAGATAGATGGATATGGGGCAGATAGATGGATATGGGGGTAGATATGGGCTGATATATGGGGGCAGATAGATGGATATGGGGGCAGATATGGACTAATATATGGGGGCAGATGGATGGATATGGGGGCAGATAGATGGATATGGGGCAGATTGAAGGCTATGGGGCAGATAGATGGCTATGGGGCAGATATGGGCTGATATATGGGGGCAGATGGATGTCTATGGGGCAGATGGATGTCTATGGGGCATATCAATGTCTATGGGGTCAGATGGATGTCTATGGGGCAGATCGATGTCTATGGGGCAGATCAATGTCTATGGGTCAGATTTGGGTTCTCATGGACCCGGGGCTGTTTTATTTTTCCCTTTTATTTGTGTGTTGTGTCAGTTTGAATTTCTTTACAAACATCTACAAACTACAGCACGGCACGACGGCGCACGGACAGAACTACGGACGCGCTCCTCACGGACCAGCGACACCGAGGCGTAAATGGGGGGGGGGGCTAAAATGGGGGGGGGGGGGGACAGACAGACGGACGGGGATTGGGGGGGGGCTGCTCGCTTTTTATATGGGGAGGGGGCTGCAAAGTTGCATAGAGCTCAGCTCCCGTCCTGCGCTGGGACTGAGCCTCCCTATGGGGGGGGGGTTTAAAATGGGGGGGGGGCACAGCGCTGGGACCCCCCCCCCCATGGTGGGTTATAGGGGGGAGTATGGGGTCTATTGGGGGGGGGGGTGGAGGAAATAAGGGGGGGGGGGGTTGTCCCAGCGCTGTATTTGTGCTTTGCAAACCAATGCTGGTTTTGAGGGTTTGGGGGGGGGGTCACTTGATATGGGGGGGGGGGTCACAATATGGGGGGGGGTCACTTGATATGGGGGGGGTCACTTGATATGGGGGGGGGGTCACTTGATATGGGGGGGGTCACTTGATATGGGGTGGGGGGGTTGGGGTTCAGGTGCCCCCCCCCCCCCGACCCCTCTGCAGCAGAAGGAAAAGCAGAATAGGAAAAAAGAAAGGAACTGTTGGGAAGGGGGGGGACCACATTGTATCCCCCCACCCTCATCTCTCTGTTGCTATGGGGAGGGGGGGCAGCCCCATTCACAGCCCCCCCCCCCCAAAGCAGTGAAAGGAATGGGGGTCTGGGGGCTACATTCACCCCCTGCCCCCCCCAACACCCCACTGTGTGCCCCCCCCCATTTTCCATGCCCTTCAATGCACCCCTTGGGGGCTGTGCACCTGGGGGTGGGGGGGGTGCAAGGACCCCCCCCCATTCTATTCTGTGCCCCCCCCCCCCAGCCCCATAGATGGGGAAACTGAGGCACAGAGCCCCATATTGTGAGGGCTGAGCCTTCCTCCTCCTCCTCCTCTTCCTCCCCCCCCCCCCCATCCCATCCCACTTGGGGACCCCCCTGCTCCCCCCAGCGAGCAGCGATGCACAGAGGAGATAAAATGGGGGGGGGGGCAAAAGGGGGGGGGGTAGGTAAGGAATATGGGAGGGGGCTTCGATTTGAGGTCCAGGGATGGGACTGTGCAAATGAACGTAAAGAATAAAAGAAAACCAAATGCTTCCGAGAAGACGTTTCACAGTGTCTAACGAGGACAAAAAAGGGGCTTTTAGGGTATTTTTGGGGTGGTTTTGGGGGTATATGGGGTCACTGAAGGACTTGCCCGCGGGTTTCGGGCAGTTTTAGGGCCAAGGAACTGCCCAGAGCCAGGGCAGCGGATGCCAATAGGATGGGAACAGCTTTGGTGATGCCCACGAACGAGGTGAAGATGCTGATACCCAACACGGCCGCCAGCTTACAAAGGGCGTTCAGGAACCCAAAGGCTGTTGTCCTACAAAGGGGGGAGATAGGGGGGGGGAGATGGAGATAAAGGGGGAGGGGGGGGAGATAAGAGGGGTGGGGGTGGAGGTAAGGGGGGAGGGGGGGAGATAAGAGGGGAGGGGGTGGAGATAAGGGGAGGGGGGGGGTGGAGATAAGGGTGGGGGGGTTAGAAAGGGTGGCACTGGGCCACCAAGAACCCAAACCTTGCACCTGAAACCCCAAATCTTGCACTTGAAACCCCAAATCTTGCACTTGAAACCCCAAATCTTGCACTTGAAACCCCAAACCTTGCATCTAAAGCCCAAAACTTTGCACCTACAACCCCAAACCTTGCATCTAATTGCACCAAGAACCCCAAACCTTGCACCTAAGACCCCAAACCTGGCACCTATAACCTCAAATGTTGCATCTAAAACCCCAAATCTTGCACCCTACACCCAATCCATTGCACCAAGAACCCCAAACCCTGCACCTATAACCTCAAACCTTGCATCTAAAACCCCAAACCTTGCATTTAAAACCCCAAATCCTGCATCTACAACCCCAAACCTTGCACCAAGACCCCAAATCTTGCACCTATAACCCCAAACCTTGCATCTAATTGCACCTAAGACCCCAAAACCTTGCACCCTACACCAAGTTCTTTGCACCTGGGACCCAAACCTTGCACCTATAACCCCAAACCTTGCACCAAGACCCCAAATCTTGCACCTGAAACCCCAAATCTTGCATCTAAAACCCCAAACCTTGCATTTAAAACCCCAAATCCTGCATCTGGGACCCCAAACCTTGCACCTACAACCCCAAACCTTGCACCTACAACCCCAAACCTTGCATCTAATTGCACCAAGAACCCCAAACCTTGCACCTAAAAGCCTAAACCTTGCACCCTACACCCAGTCCTTTGCACCTGGGACCCCAAACCTGGCACCTATAACCCCAAACCTTGCACCAAGACCCCAAACCTTGCACTAAGAACCCAAACCTCACACCCTACACCCAGTCCTTTGCACCTGGGACCCAAACCTTGCACCTAAGACCCCAAATCTTGCACCTAAGACCCCACATGTTGCACCTGGAACCCCAAACCTTGCATCTGGGACCCCAAACCTCACACCCTACACCCCCAAACCTTGCACCTAAAGCCCCAAATCTTGCATCTAAAACCCCAAACCTTGCACATAAAACCCCAAACCTTGCATCTAATTGCACCTAAGACCCCAAACCTTGCACCCTACACCCAGTCCTTTGCACCTGGGACCCAAACCTTGCACCTATAACCCCAAACCTTACATCAAGAACCCCAAACCTTGCATCTAAAACCCCAAACCTTGCACCAAGACCCCAAATCTTGCACCTAAGACCCCACATGTTGCACCTGGAACCCCAAACCTTGCACCTAAGACCCCAAACCCTGCAACTAAAACCCCAAACCTTGAACCTACAACCCCAAACCTTGCACCAAGAACCCAAACCTTGCATCTGGGACCCCAAACCTTGCACCCTACACCCAGTCCTTTGCATCTGGGACTCAAACCTTGCACCTAAGACCCCAAACCTTGCACCTATAACCCCAAACCTTACATCAAGAACCCCAAACCTTGCATCTAAAACCCCAAACCTTGCACCAAGACCCCACATGTTGCACCTGGAACCCCAAACCTTGCACCTAAGACCCCAAACCTTGCACCCTACACCCAGTCCCTTGCACTTGGGTCCCAAACCTTGCACCTACAACCCCAACCCTTGCACTAAGAACCCAAACCTTGCACCCTACACCCAGTCCTTTGCACTTGGGTCCCAAACCTTGCACCAAGACCCCAAACCCTGCATCTGAAACCCCAAATCTTGCACCTATAACCCCAACCCTCCCCCCTGCCCCCATCCCATCCCATGCCACCCACCCCACCCCACTCACCTCTTATCAGATGGGTACAGCTCCACTGTGAGCACATCCAGGGCGTTCCAGGATGCGATGCTGACCCCCCCGAAGAGGCAGAGCAGCGCGATCATGGCTGACTCGCTGTTCCCAAAGGAGAGGAAGAAGCAGCTCACGCACGACATGACGCTGGAACCGGCTGCAGGGGGGACAGAGCAGCGGGGGGGGGTGAGGGAGGAGGGGGGAGATGGGGGGTATGGGGGATATGGGGGATATAGGGGATATGGGGGATATGGGGGATATGGGGGGATATGGGGGATATGGGGGATATGGGGGATATGGGGGGATATGGGGGGATATGGGGGATATGGGGGATATGGGGGATATGGGGGATATGAGGGAGGAGGGGGGATATGGGGGAGAAAAGGGGGATAATGGGGGAATAGAGGGGATATAGGGGATATGAGGGGACATGGGGAGGAGGGGGGAGATGGGGGAGGAGATAAGGGGGAGGGGAGGGGATATGGGGGATATGGGGGAGGAGAGGGGAGATGGGGGATATGAGGGGATATGGGGGAGGAGATATGGGGGATATGGGGGATATAGGGGAGGAGGGGGGATATGGGGGATATGGGGGATATGGGGGATATGGGGGATATGGGGGATAAGAGGGGATATGGGGGATATGAGGGGATATGGGGAGGGGAGATGGGGAGAAGAGGGGATAATGGGGGAGGAGATATGGGGGAGGAGGGGGGATATGGGGGACATTGGGATGGGAGACGGGGGGAAATGGGGCAGAAAAGGGGGAAATGGGGGAGGAAAGGGGGAAATGAAGGCACCATAGGGGGACACTGGGATGGTTGGGGGGGGGAAATGAAGAAGAAGAGGGG
Organism: Coturnix japonica; assembly: GCF_054131305.1. Lineage (NCBI taxonomy): Eukaryota > Metazoa > Chordata > Aves > Galliformes > Phasianidae > Coturnix > Coturnix japonica. The sequence continues at coordinate 6,997 of NW_028188965.1, forward strand.
GAAAATGGGGGAGGAAAGGGGGGAAATAGGGGAGGAAAGGGGGAAACTGAGGCACTAGAAGGGATGCTGGGATGGGAGATGGGGGGAGATGGGGCAGAAGAGGGGAAATGGGGGAGGAAAGGGGGGAAATGGCTGCGGGAGAGGGGGATGCTGAGGCAGGAGAGGGGGAAATAGGGTAGAAAAGGGGGAAATAGGGGAGGAAAGGGGGAAATAGAGGCACCAGAGGGGGAGGCTGGGAGAGGAGAGGGGGGGAATGGGGCAGAAGAGGGGAAATGGGGGAGGAAAGGGGGGAAATGGCTGCAGCAGAGGGGGATTCTGATGCAGAGGAGGGGGCTGCTGATGCAGCAATGCCCACCCAGCATCCGGAGGCGGCCGATCTTGTCCATGAGCAGCGCTGAGACGATGTTCCCAGGCAGCACAGCCAGGGTACCCAGGAAACTGACGAAGTAAATCATGTAGGCGTTGTTGTCGTCGCTGAAATCCAGCTGGCAGCCCTCCTTGTTGTGCAGGAAGGTGCTGTTCAACACGCGGCTGTTGATGAACTTGTACTCGAAGAGGTCTGGGGGGGGAACAGGGGGTGGATGGGGGGGGGGTTGGGGTTTATCCCCCCTATTCTTCCACCTTGCTTCACTTTGCAGCTACAACCCCAAAGCTTGAACCTGAAACCCCAAATCTTGCATGTAAACCCCCAAACCTTGCACTAAGAACCCCAAAACCTTGCACCTAGAACCCAAACCTTGCATTTGAAACCCCAAACTTTGCACCTAAAACCCCAAACCTTGCATCTAAACCCCAAATCTTGCACCTGAAACCCTAAATCTTGCATCTAAACCCCCAAACCTTGCACTAAGAACCCCAAACCTTGCACCAATTGCACCTATAACCCCAAACCTTGCACCTAGAACCCAAACCTTCCATCTACAACCCCAAACCTTGCACCTAAAACCCCAAACCTTGCTCGTAAAACCCCAAACCTTGCACTAAGAACCCCAAACCTTGCACTTACAACCCCAAACCTTGCACCTATAACCCCAAACCTTGCACTAAACCCCCAAACCTTGCACTTACAATCCCAAATCTTGCACCTAAAACCCCAAACTTTGCACCTACAACCCCAAACTTTGCACCTAAAACCCCAAACCTTGCATCTAAACCCCAAACCTTGCACTAAAACCCCAAACCTTGCACCCTACACCCAGTCCTTTGTACCTGGGACCCAAACCTTGCACTAAAACCCCAAACCTTGCTCCTAAAACCCCAAACCTTGCTCCTAAAACCCCAAACCTTGCACCTACATCCCTCCTGACCCCAAACCTGTGTTGTAGAAGATGGTGGAGATGAAGGTGCAGTTCTTGAAGAAGGTGTTGCTGGACGTGATGTCCTCGAAGTAACAATCCTCAAACAGCGAGTCCTCGAACGTCACCGACTTCATCTTCAACCCAATGAACCTGGAGGGGGGGGGGGAGCTCCATGTGGGTACTGCCAGCCCCATCCCAATGCCCCCACCCCATATCGGTACCATCAACCCCATCCCAGAACCCACAAACCCGGTGCCCTCAGCCCCATCCCAACACCCCCAGCACCATCCCAATGCCCCCAACCCTATCCCAATGCCCTCATCCCCATCCCAATGCCCCCAGCACCATCCCAATGCCCCCACAGCCCATTCCAACACCCCCAACCCCAAATCAACACCCCCAGCCCCATCCCAGAGCCCTAAACCCCATTCCAACACCCTCAGCCCCATCCCGACACCCCCAGCCCCATCCCAATGCCCCCACCCCATACCGGTACCATCAACCCCATCCCAGCACCCCCAGTATCACCCCATTGCTTTTGTTTCCATCCCAGTGCTCCCAGCCCCGACCCAGTGCCACCCACCCCATATCGGTACCATCAACCCCATCCCAGAACCCACAAACCCAGTGCCCTCAGCCCCATCCCAATGTCCCCACAGCCCCATCCCAACACCCCCAGCACCATCCCAATGCCCCCAACCCCATCCCAGAGCCCCCAACCCCATTCCAACACCTTCAGCCCCATCCCGACACCCCCAGCACCATCCCAATGCCCCCAACCCCATTCCAATACCCTCAGTCCCATTCCAACACCCCCAGCCCCATTCCAACACTCCCAGCCCCATCCCAACACCCCCAGCCTCATCCCAATGCCCCCAATCCCATCTCAACACCCTCAGCCCCATCCCAATGCCCCCAGCCCCATCCCAGAGCCCCCAAGCCCATTCTAACTCCCCCAGCCCCATCCCAATGCCCCCAGCCCCATCCCAATGCCCCCAACTCCATCCCAATGCCCCAACCCCATTCCAACACTTTCAGCCCCATCCCAATGCCCCCAGTCCTATTCCAACTCCCTCAGCCCCATCCCAATGCCCCCACAGCCCCACCCCAATGCCCCCAGTCCTATTCCAATGCCCCCAACTCCATCCCAATGCCCCAACCCCATCCCAACACTCCCAGCCCCATCCCAATGCCCCCAATCCTGTCCCAACGCCCCCAATCCAATGCCCCTATCCCAGAGGCCCCATCCCAATGCCCCAACCCCATTCCAACACCCCCAACCCCATCCCAGAGCCCCCAAGCCCATCCCAACACCCTCAACCCCAACCCTAAGCCCCCAGCCCCATCCCAATGCCCCCACAGCCCCATCCCAATGCCCCCAACCCCATTCCAATATCCTCAGTCCCATTCCAATACCTCCAGCCCCATCCCAACTCTCCCAGACTCATCCCAATGCCCCCAATCCCATCTCAACACCCTCAGCCCCATCCCAACGCCCCCAGCCCCATCCCAGAGCCCCCAAGCCCATTCTAACTCCCCCAGCCCCATCCCAATGCCCCCAGTCCCATCCCAACACCCTCAACCCCATCTCAACACCCCCAGCCCCATCCCAACACCCCCAGCCCCATCCCATCACCCTTAGCCCCATCCCAACGCCCCCAGCCCCATCCCAATACCCCCAACCCCATCCCAATGTCCCCACAGTCTAATCCCAACGCCCCCAGCCCCATCTCAGTGCCCCTATTTCCCCCCCATCCCCACCCCACATCCCCCAGCACCCACTTGTCATTGAAGTACTCCCCTCCCTGGTGGATCTGATTCTCCAGGGTGAAGTTGAAGGTGAAGTGTCGGACCTTCTCGCGGGTGAAGAGTTTGGTACGAGACGCGTATTCGATGTTCTGAAGGTGTTTGATCATGTCTGGGAACCACACGGTCAGTCCGTAGTAACTGTGGGGTGAGAGGAGCTGAGCCCAGAGCCGGGCACCCAGCTGTGCCCCACTGACACCAGCCCCATCCCAGTGCTATCAGCCCCATTGTTGCTATCAGCCCCATCCCATTGACACCAGCTCCATCCCATTGCCACCAATCCCATATCAGTGCTATCAGCCCCATCCCATTGCCACCAGCCCCATACCATTGCTATCAGCCCTATTGCTGCTATCAGCCCCATCCCAGTGCTATCAGCCTCATCCTAATGCCACCAATCCCATATCAGTGCTATCAACCCCATCCCAGTGCCACCAGCTTCATCCCAACCCCATTGGCATCATAATGTTGTCACCCAACCCCATACTGGCACCACCAGCCCCATCCCAGTGCTATCAGCCCCATCCTAATGCCACCAATCCCATATCAGTGCTATCAACCCCATCCCAGTGCCACCAGCCCCATCCCAGTGCCACCAATCCCATCCCAACCCCACTGGCATCATAATGTTGTCACCCAACCCCATACTGGCACCACCAGCCCCATCCCATTGCCACCAGTCCCATCCCAGTGCCATCAGCCTCATCCTAATGCCACCAATCCCATATCAGTGCCACCAATCCCATATCAGTGCTATCAACCCCATCCCATTGCCACCAGTCCCATCCCAGTGCTATCATCAGCCCCATCCCAATGCCACCAGCCCCATCCCAACCCCACTGGCATCATAATGGTGTCACCCAACCCCATACTGGCACCACCAGCCCCATCCCAGTGCTATCAGCCCCATCCTAATGCCACCAATCCCATATCAGTGCTATCAACCCCAACCCATTGCCACCAGCCCCATCCCAACCCCATTGGCATCATAATGTTGTCACCCATCCCCATACTGGTAGATCCCAGCCCCATCCCCATCTCTCCTGTATCCAACCCAATGCCCCCAGCCCCATTCTATCTCTCCTGCACCCACCCCATTGCCCCCAGCCCCATTGCCAGCCCCCACCTGAAGCTCATGGTGAACCACACAGCCATCATCATCAGCGTGATGCGGCGATACTCGGGAGCAAAGCACTGCTGGAAATTACTCCAAACCTACAGGGAGGGATGAGAGCTGGGACAACAGGAGACCCCACAGGGACCCACGGCTGTGGGGCAGGATCTGGCCCCATAAATGGACAGGATCTGGCCCCATACAAAGGCAGGACCTGGCCCCATAGCTGGGCAGGATCCGACCCCATACCTGGACAGGATCTGGCCCCATACATGGACAGGACCTGACCCCATACATGGACAGGACCTGACCCCATACCTGGACAGGACCTGGCCCCATACCTGGACAGGACCTGGCCCCATACCTGGACAGGACCTGGCCCCATAAATGGACAGGACCTGACCCCATACCTGGACAGGACCTGGCCCCATACCTGGACAGGACCTGGCCCCATAAATGGACAGGACCTGGCCCCATACATGGGCAGGACCTGGCCCCATACCTACCTGCTGTGAGAGGCTGAGGCAGCGCACCCACCAGCGGCGATGCCACGCTCCCGTGTCCGCCTGGATCTCGATCAGCTCGTCCTCCCTCTTGATGGTCTTGATGTGGGTGACCTATAGGGTGCCCCCTGCCTCAGTTTCCCCACTTGATGCCAACCCCATAGGGCCACGCTGCTCCCTGGGGTGGGAGTTGGCAGGGGGGGGGATATGGTTGGGGCTTAGGGCACTGGGAGGGGGGGGAATGGTGGCACTGGGATAGGGGTATTAATATGGGACTGGTGGCATTGGGATGGGGGTATTAATATGGGACTGGTGGCACTGGGATGGGGGTATTAATATGGGACTGGTGGCATTGGGATGGGGGTATTAATATGGGTGGGGGGCTGGCCCTTACCGAGAAGACCCTCTCGGGGTGCCCCTTTGCCCTCATGTTGGTGTCGTGGACCTGCTTCAGCACCATCCAGGCCTCATCATGTTTACCATTCTATAGGGCAGAGCCTGGGGTCACCCTGGGACCACCACCACCCCCCAACCCCAGCACCCCCATGGGGTCCCTGCCCCATCCCCATGTCCGTGTGGGTGCCCCTATCCCAAAGCCAGCCCCTTTATGGGGGTCCCTGCTCCATCCCTAGCAGCCCCCTGGGGGTCTTTACCCCAATCCCATTATCCACATGGGGTCCCAGCCCCAATCCCAGCACCCACATGGGGTTGGGACCCCAATCCCATTACCCTCCTGGGGGTCCCAACCCCGATCCCATTACCCACCCTGGGGTCCTTACCCCCACTCCATCATTTTGGGCTCCCTTTTCCACTCTCAGCATCCACTTGTGGGTCTCCGCTCCATTCCCAGCCCCCATTTAGGGGGTCTCCCCCCCACCCCAAAGCCCCCAGCCCCTATTAGGATGTATCCATGCCCCCCCCCCAGCCCTGCTGACCTCCAGGTAGAAGCGGGGGCTCTCGGGCATCGTGGTCAGAGCCCCGATGGCAAAGACAGAGGGGAAGGCGCACACCAGGACAAAGACCCTCCAGCTGTGGAACTGATAAGCTGAGCCCATCTGGAAGCTCCAGCCTGTGGGGAGGGGGGATGGAAGGGGCTGAGACCCTATAGAACTCAGTGCATATATGGTTATGGGGCTGAGAGCCTATAGAACTCAGTGCATATGTGGTTATAGGGGCTGAGACCCTATAGAACTCGGTGCATATGTGGTTATGGGGCTGAGAGCCTATAGAACTCAGGGCATATGTGGTTATGGGGCTGAGAGCCTATAGAACTCAGTGCATACGTGGTTATGGGGCTGAGAGCCTATAGAACTCAGTGCATGTGTGGTTATAGGGCTGAGAGCCCACAGAGCTCAGTGCTGGGGCTGAGACCCTATAGAACTCATTGCCCACATGGCTATGGGGTCTGAGACCCCACAGAGATCAGTGCATACACGCTTATAGGGCTGAGACCCTATAGAACTCAGTGCCCACACGGCTATGGTGGCTGAGACCCCACAGAGCTCAGTGCACAAGTGCTTATGGGGATGAGGCCCTATAGAACTCAGTGCCCACGTAGCTATGGGGTCTGAGACCCTATAGAACTCAGTGCCCACATGGCTATGGGGTCTGAGACCCTATAGAACTCAGTACCCACATGGCTATGGGGTCTGAGACCCCATAGAACTCAGTGCCCACATGGCTATGGGGTCTGAGGCCCTATAGAACTCATTGCCCACATGGCTATGGGGCTGAGACCCTATAGAACTCAGTGCCCACATGGCTATGGGGTCTGAGGCCCTATAGAACTCAGTACCCACATGGCTATGGGGTCTGAGACCCCACAGAGCTCAGTGCACAAGTGCTTATGGGGCTGAGACCCTATAGAACTCATTGCCCACATGGCTATGGGGTCTGAGACCCCATAGAACTCAGTGCCCACATGGCTATGGGGTCTGAGACCCCATAGAACTCAGTACCCACACGGCTATGGGTTCTGAGACCCCACACAGCTCATCTCACCCCCACCCCCTTATTACCGTAGTGTGGGATGATGGCCCAGGCCATGGCGGAGGCGTAGATGCCCCCGATCATCCAGAACATGCAGAGCCAGCTCAGATGCTCCCCACGTTTCTCCTGCGCCAGGAACTCCGAGAAGTAGGAGAAAACAATGGGGATGGAGCCCCCAATGCTGGGGAGGGGGGGCACAAAGAGAAAGGGATCAGTGGGGTGGGATATAGTGGGGCAGGATATAGGGTGGGGGGTCTTATGGGTCACCCTATGGGGTGTCCTTACCCCATGCCTGAGAGCAGCCTGCAGAAGAGGAAGGTGCCGTAACCCTGCACGAAGGAGGAGAAGAAGGCGAAGACGCTGTTGACGGACAGGGAGATGAGGAGGCACTGCCTTCGGCCCAGGCGGTCGGCCAGCCCGCCCCACAGGAACGCGCCCACCATCATGCCCAGGTAAACGATGAGCCCTAAATAAGGGGAGGGGGACACAGCAGGGTCAGCCCCTGGGTACCAGGGACACGTGGAGAGGATGATATGGGGGGTGGGAGGGGCTGTATTGGTGGTGGTATGGGGGGTGGGGGGCTGAGGGGTCCCCCAGTGCCATATTGGTGTTGATGGGGGGCTGAGGGACCCCCAGTATCACATCAGTGATGCTATGGGGGGGAGGGGTCCCCCAGACCACATTGGTGTTGATGGGGGGCTGAGGGGTCCCCCAGTACCACATCAGTGATGCTATGGGGGGTGGGGGGTTGAGGGGTCCCCCAGTGCCATATTGGTGTTGATGCTATGGGGGCTGAGGGGTCCCCCAGTATCACATCAATGATGCTATGGGGTTGGGGGGGGGTCCCCCTGTACCACATCAGTGATGCTATGGGGTTGGGGGGGTCCCCCTGTACCATACTGGTGTTGCTATGGGGGATGGGGGGGGGGAATAAGGGGTCCCCCAGTTCCATATTGGTGATGCTATGGGGGGTGGGGGCAATGAGGGGTCCCCCAGTATCACATCAGTGATGCTATGGGGTTGGGGGGGGTCCCCCTGTACCATACTGGTGTTGCTATGGGGGATGAGGGGGAATGAGGGGTCCCCAAGTACAATATAGATGTTGATGGGGGGTTGAGGGGTCCCCCAGTACCACATCAGTGATGCTATGGGGGGTGGGGGGTTGAGGGGTCCCCCAGTGCCATATTGGTGTTGATGGGGGACTGAGGGGTCCCCCAGTATCACATCAATGATGCTATGGGGTTGGGGGGGTCCCCCTGTACCACATCAATGATGCTATGGGGTTGGGGGGGTCCCCCTGTACCACATCAATGATGCTATGGGGTTGGGGGGGTCCCCCTGTACCACATCAATGATGCTATGGGGGGTGGGGGGCTGAGGGGTCCCCCAGTATCACATCAGTGATGCTATGGGGTTGGGGGGGGTCCCCCTGTACCATACTGGTGTTGCTATGGGGGATGAGGGGGAATGAGGGGTCCCCAAGTACGACATAGATGTTGATGGGGGGTTGAGGGGTCCCCCAGTACCACATCAATGATGCTATGGGGTTGGGGGGGTCCCCCAGTGCCATATTGGTGTTGATGGGGGGCTGAGGGGTCTCCCAGACCACATCAGTGATGCTATGGGGTTGGAGGGGTCCCCCTGTACCACATCAGTGATGCTATGGGGTTGGGGGGGTCCCCCTGTACCACATCAGTGATGCTATGGGGTTGGGGGGGTCTCCCAGTACCACATCAGTGATGCTATGGGGTTGGGGGGGTCCCCCTGTACTATGTTGGTGTTGCTATGGGAGGTGGGGGGCTGAGGGGACCCCTAGTGCCACATTGGTGATGCTATGGGGGGGAGGGGTCCCCCAGACCACATTGGTGTTGATGGGGGGCTGAGGGGTCCCCCAGTATCACATCAGTGATGCTATGGGGGGTGGGGGGTTGAGGGGTCCCCCAGTGCCATATTGGTGTTGATGGGGAGCTGAGGGGCCCCCCAGTATCACATCAATGATGCTATGGGGTTGGGGGGGTCCCCCTGTACCACATCAGTGATGCTATGGGGTTGGGGGGGTCCCCCAGTACCATATTGGTGTTGATGGGGGGCTGAGGGGTCCCCCAGTACCACATCAGTGATGCTATGGGGTTGGGGGGGTCCCCCTGTACTATGTTGGTGTTGCTATGGGGGGTGGGGGGCTGAGGGGACCCCTAGTGCCATATAGATGTTGATGGGGGGCTGAGGGGTCCCCCAGTACCACATTGGTGATGCTATGGGGGGGAGGGGTCCCCCAATACTATATTGGTGTTGATGGGGGGCTGAGGGGTCCCCCAGACCATATCAGTGATGCTATGGGGGGATGGAGGGGTCCCCCAGACCACATTGGTGGTGCCATGTAAGATGGGGGGGCAATGAGGGGTCCCCCAGTATCATATTGGTGTTGATACCCCCCATACCCCATGTGTCTCCCCATATCCCACGTATCCCCTCATACCCCACATATCCCCCCATGGGGGACCCCCATACCCCACATATCTCCCCATACCCCATGTCCCCCCATACCCCACTTGCCCATGTCTCCCCATCCCACATCAGCCCATATCCCCCATATCCCTCCATACTCCACCTTCCCACATCCTCTACACTGTAGCTCCTCCCCCCCCAATATCCCCCCTGTCCCTCCATACCCCCCACATCCCCCATACCCCCCCCTCCCCACTCACAACCCCCACATCCCTCATAACCCACCCCCTCTCCCCCCCATAACCCACCCCACCTCTCTCCCCACTCACAACCCCCATACCCCATCCCCTCTCCCCACATCCCCTATAGACCACCCCACCCCCTCTCCACCCCCATAACCCACCCCTCTCCCCACTCACAACCCCCATAACCCACCCCCCCCTCCCCACATCCCCTATAGACCAACCCTAACCCCTCTCCCCCATACCCCACCCCACTCCCCCCACTCACATCCCCTATAACCCACCCCTTCTCCCCACTCACAACCCCCATACCCCATCCCCTCTCCCCACATCCCCTATAGACCACCCCCTCTCCCCCCCATACCCCAACCCACCCCCTCTCCCCACTCACAACCCCCATACCCCATCCCCTCTCCCCACTCACATCCCCTATATCCCACCCCCTTTCCCCCTCTCCCCCCCATAACCCACCCCACCCCTCTTCCCACTCACAACCCCCATATCCCCTATAACCCCCCCCATCCCCTCTCCCCACATCCCCTATAACCCACCCCCTCTCCCCCCCATACCCCACCCCACTCCCTCTTCCCACTCACAACCCCCACATCCCCTATAGACCACTCCACCCCTCTCCCCACTCACATCCCCCATAACCCACCCCCCCCTCCCCACATCCCCTATAGACCAACCCTAACCCCTCTCCCCCATACCCCACCCCACCCCTCTCCCCACTCACATCCCCTATATCCCACCCCCTTTCCCCCTCTCCCCCCCATACCCCACTCCCCCTCCGCACTCACCCAACATTCCCTTATTGGAGTCAGACAGGCACATATCCTTCTCGGCGCTGGGCAGCACGAATCCCACCACAAACACTTCCACTCCATCAGCCATCAACGCCAACCCCAGCACAAAATACAGGCTCCATTGGAACCTGCCATGGCCGCACTCCTGCAGGATCAGCTCGTATTGCTGCGCCAGCTCCTCCTTATCCTTCCTCCTCTGCCCCTCGCTGTCATCGAAGGCCCCGGGGGTCACGTCCCCAACCAGCCTCTCTCCCCCCTTCATCGAGTCCTGCCGTGGGATCCCTTGATATTCCCCCTCGTAAATCTCATCCTCCTCATCGTGCCCTTCGGTGGCGTCGCTCGAAGCCCCCTCCTCTTCAGCAGCCCCTTCTCCACCTCGGTAATATCCATCCTGAGGTGCGTAATCTTCATCATCCTCCTCCTCCTCGAAGCGGCTGTAGGATCTCTTGGTGTATTCATCCTGCATCCTCTCCATCCCTTTGCTCACCTTCTTGGCCGCGTGTTTCTTCACCTCCTTGGCGATATCTTTGGCACCGCGGATGAAAGCCGTCCTGTCTCGGAAGCTCTCGTCCATGGTGATGTTGGGGTGGGACCTTCAGGTGTATTTGGGTTGGAGGAGGGATTTGGGGTGGGGGGTCTCGGTGTTGGATCCCAGCCCTCACAGTTGGGGGCTGCGGTTGGATGCGGGGGGTCGGGCAGCAGCGCTACCCATCCGCCTGGCACACAGCTGGGGGCACAGACATAATAGGGACTGTGTTAAGGGGGGGTCCTCGTGTCCCCCCATACCCCACATGTCCCCCCATACCCCACATATCCCCCCATACCCCACATGTCCCCCTATACCTCATGTATCGCCCTATACCTCATGTATCCTCCATACCCCACATCTCTCCATACCCTATATGTCCCCCTATAGCCAACATGCCCCTCATGTCCCCCCATACCCCACATGGCCCCCCATACCCTACGTGTCCCCCTATACCTCATGTATTGCCCTATACCTCATGTATCCTCCATACCCCACATGTCTCTCCATACCCTATATGACCCCCTATACCCCACATGTCACCCTATACCCTATATGTCCCCCTATAGCCAACATGCCCCTCATGTCCCCCCATACCCCATGTGTCCTCCATACCCCACACATCCCCACATACCCTATGTGTCCCCCTATACCCCACATGTCCCCCTATACCCCACACGTCCCCCTATACCCCATCTCCCCATACCCCACACATCCCCACATACCCTACATGTCCCCCCATACCCCACACATCCCCCCATACCCTACGTGCCCCCCCATACCCCACATATCCCCCCATACCCCTACAGTCCAGCACGGGGCTCAGCCCCCCATTGCCTCCATTCAAAGGAGTTATCACAGGGGGCAACCACCCCCACTCTGGGGGGGTCACATCTCCAGCCCTATTGGTGCCCCCAGAGTCTCATGGGGATGGGAGACCCCCAACACGGACCCACAGCCCCCCACCGACAAACCAAGGTCCCCAGGTTGCAGGGACGCCCCTGTTCCCACCGCAGCCCCCCAATGGGCTGCCCAGCCCATTGATAAAATAAGACCCCACCGCCCTCTCAATGGGGCTGGGAAAACGATGCTGAGCCACGAACCAATCAGCTCCGGGGGGCGTGGCCACCCCCACCTGCATCAATGGGGCTGGAGGGGCACGGCCCCGCCGTTCAGCCAATGAGCTTCGAGAGAGGGGGCGTGGCCACTCAGGAGCCCGCCCACTATTCCCACCACCTGCGGGCTGGGTTGGGGGGGGGGGTCGCAGAGCTGGACCCCATTGATGGGGATGGGGGGGGGGGTGATCCCAGCAGGGCACAAAGCAGCCCCCAGGGGGGCAGGGACCTATGGGTCGGGGTCGGGAGGGTCCCGGGGGACATGGGGGGGGTCCTGGGGTAGCACATAGCTCTGCATTGGTGGCCATTCATAGGCAGGGAGTGAATTGAGCTTTGGGTTGGGGGCACTCAGGGGGGTCTCTAGGCTCATTCAGCTCCAACCCAACTGCCCAGAGGTGCCTGTGGGTGCTGAGTGGGCACAGAGACCATATATGACCCCCCAGGGAGGCTTCCAGAAGGAGGGGGTCCGGATACACCCCAAGGACCCCCATATGGGGCCACCCAATCCCCCATTAGGGCCACCCAATCCCCCATTAGGGCCACCCAATCCCCCATATGGAGCCACCCAATCCCCCATATGGGGCCACTCAATCCCCCATATGGGGCCACCCAATCCCCCATTAGGGGCCACCCAATCCCCCATTTGGGGCCACCCAATCCCCCATATGGGGCCACCCAATCCCCCATTTGGGGCCACCCAATCCCCCATTTGGGGCCACCCAATCCCCCATATGGGGCCACCCAATCCCCCATATGGGGCCACCCAATCCCCCATCCCCATGGGCAGCACCCAGCATTGCCCCCTGCAGAACCCAACACAACCTATGACAGACCCCCAGCCCCCAGCGGGGCTGAGCAATGCTGACCCAGCATGAACCCCCCCCCTCCTTCCTCCATCCCCCCCCCATTGAAATAAAGGGCTATTTTTACTCCTGGCAGACTCCGAGTTGTGCCGCAGGGAGGGACGCAGCCGTCACAGCGTGTCTCCCCCCGACCCCCCCCCCCCTTTATAACAGCAGGGCTGGGGCTTCAACATAGAGCTAAATTTGGCCTTATATCCTATATATCCTATATATCCCATATATCCTATACATCCTATACATCCTATGTATCCTATATACCCTATATATCCTATATACCCTATATACCCTATATACCCTATATACCCTGTATACCCTGTATATCCTGTATATCCTGTATACCCTATATATCCTATATACTCTATATATCCTATATACCCTATATATCCTATATATCCTATATACCCTATACATCCTATATACCCTATACATCCTATATACCCTATACATCCTATATACCCTATACATCCTACATATCCTATATACCCTATATATCCTATATACCCTATATATCCTATATACCCCATATATTCTATATATCCTATATACCCTATATATCCTATATACCCATATATCCTATACATCCCATATATTCTATATATCCTATATACCCTATATACCCTATATATCCTATATATCCTATATATCCTATATATCCTATATACCCTATATATCCTATATACCCTATATATCCCATATACCCTATATATCCCATATACCCTATATACCCTATATATCCCATATATCCTATATACACCCTATATATCCTATATACCCTATATATCCTATATACCCTATATACCCCATATATCCTATATACACCCTATATATCCTATACATCCTACATACCCTATATATCCTATATATCTATATACCCTATATATCCTATATATCCTATACATCCTATACATCCAGGGCTGTCGGCTGGCTCTGCGCAGACACCCAGGGACAGTGCAGTGCTGGCGCTGCGGCACAACACCCCCCCTCATCCCCCCCCCACCCCAAAACCCACCTTCCTTCCTCCTCCCCCCCCCCTCCCAACCTTCCATCCCAGGGCATTAAACCCTCATGGACCCCCTGCCCAACTCGGGTGGGATCCCAAAGGGGTTGGAAGGAGCCGGTGTGCGGCCTTGGCCAGCACCAAGGTCATCTGGTGCGGGGCTGATTCCACGGGGCTGTGACGCATTTTGGCAATAGGGAGCCAGCAAAAAGGGAGTGGGGGGCAGCAAAGAGGAGGGGGGGACAAGCAGATATAGTGGGGGGATGGCAAGGTTAAAGCCAGGGCCACCCAAATAATGATGGTGGATCCCTTTAGGATGAGGGTCCTGCTTTCCCAACAAGGCTGAAATGGCACAGATTGCAGGTTGGCAAGATGGGGAATGGAAATGGGGGTCCCCCTAAATGCTCTCCTGGCTGCACAAAGGCTCAGCCAACCCCATATGTGATATCAACCCCGACCCTATACAAGGTTATGGGGGCTCTGGGCCCCTTTATTCCCTCTGAGCACCCGATTGATGCGGCCCCAAACCCCCGGGGGGTTCCTATATTAGGGTCCCCCCCCTTCCTTTCCTTAGAGCACCATGAACATGGCGACATAGGGAAGACTTGGCCCTCCCCAGTGCCCAAGGTCACCCCCCACCCCCCCCAAACCCCCCCAGGTTCCTTATCCATCCCCATAATACGATCCCTGCAGTGCACAGAGCTAACGAGGGGCTTCCAACCACACAGAGAAAGGCAATGAGAGGGAGAAGCAAAGGATTTTCAGGACAAAATGGCCACAGAGATGAGAAGGAGAAGGTAAAACTCCCCATCCGTCAGCCAGCAAACCCCGAGGATGCTAATTAAAAGCAGATGGGAGATGAGGATGGGAAGGGAGGAAATAGGGGGGGGGGGGGGATGCTTTATAGTGGCATCCTTACCTGTGTCAGTGCGTGGTCTGCTCCAATGTTGGATGCTTTGAGGAGGATGAAGGATGCTCGTAGGGATGAAGGATGCTCTGAGGATGAAGGATGCTCGTAGGGATGAAGGATGCTCTGAGGATGAAGGATGCTCGTAGGGATGAATGATGCTCGTAGGGATGAAGGATGCTCGTAGGGATCCAGCAGCAGATCAACCCTCGGGTACCAGCCCGGCGTCAGCGCTGCAGCCTCAGCCACACGCACCCAGAGCTGGGAGAGTCCATTGCGACAGGCTGAGAAGGGAGGCGATGGGGAGGGCTGTGCTATAGCGGGGGGGGGGGGTACCGGTGTTGGGGGGGGGGGCCTCTATTTGGTTAAAGCAGAGCCGAAGGGATGCAGCGCTTCATAGGGTGATGGGAGCCCCCCCCTGAGCTTCAATGCTGGAGATGCTTTAGGGGGGTGTTGGATGTGTGGGGTGTGAGCTGAGGGTCCCGGCCCCTCGTGTTGTTTTTTGGGGGGGGTTTTGATGAGGAATAAAAGGGGTTTCAAGGCGTTTAGAACCGCTCTGGCAGCTTCTCCCACTCGCTCCCCACCACGGCCGCGGGCAGATGGAAGCACAGCCAGGCAGATCTGAGTCACATCGTCCTCAGGGCTGAATTTCCATCGCTTTTCGGATCGGATTTTACTCCGCCTGGATCGGTTTGAAGCTCTGCCCCCCATCAGGATACGGCACAGAACCCTCCTATGGCTCATTGGGGGCTGTGGGGGGGGGGCACGCAGAGCGATGCTTTCCCCCAACCCCAGAGCCCTGCAGGACCCCGACCTCCTTCAAGCAGAGGGTGAGGAATGATATGGGTATATATAGATATGGTTATATATATAGATGTGGTTATATATATAGATGTGGTTGGGGGGTCCCCAGCCTGGCAATGGGGCAGCAGAGACCCTCAGACCACACAGACAGGGGTTGGAGGGACAGAAGTGGGGCTGACACACAGCAGGACCAGCATGGGGAAGGATTGAGATGGGAAAGGACTGAGCTCCCATTGGAAATAAGCCCCAACCGATGCTTTGTGGCTGAGTTAACCCAACCCAAAGAGCTGAAGCACAACCAAGGTGAGCTGCAATGCTCCACACCTTCCTTATCCCAGTCAGGGGTCCCTCATATCCCCTCCATGCAGACAGTGGGGAGGGGGCTCTGGTCCCATCCATCCCATCCCATCCCATCCCATCCCATCCCATCCCATCCCATCCCATCCCATCCCATCCCATCCCATCCCATCCCATCCCATCCCATCCCTCATCCATCCCATCCCATCCATCCCATATCCCATCCCATCCCATATCCCATCTCCATCCCATATCCCATCTCCATCCCATCCCATCCCATATCCAATCCATCCCATATCCCATCCCATCCATCACATCCCCATCTCCATCCCATCTCCATCCCATCCCATATCCCATCTCCATCCCATCCCATCCATCCCATCCCATCATCCATCATCCATCCCATCCCAATCCCCATCTCCATCTCCATCCCATCTCCATCCCATTCCATCACATCCCATCCATCATCCATCCCATCCATCATCCATCCCATCCCATCCCAATCCCATCCCACTGCTGTTCCCAATCCTGGATGGAGAAAGCATCCTTCTATCCTTATAGGATTTCTCTCTTGCCAGGAACAGCATTAAAATAGAAGTCCCTGCACACACACACACGCATCACATCAGCTTCACCAGCACAGAGGCTGAGCTGGCTGTGAAATTAAACCTGAGGCTGAGCCGCAAATGGCACCAAATAGGAGGATGCAGGCAAGGTGACCCAGCTCAGCATCACATGCATTGAGATCCAATGCATGGGTGGCACTTTGCCTTTCCTTAGTGCCATCGTTTCCATCCAGGAATGCTTTAATACCCATTGCTGGAGCTGCTGTGGGGTTGTTTCTCTTGGTTCCATCCATTCAGAGCTTTGTATCCAAGTTCTTTGCCATCAGATCTGCAGCCTAACACTGAGACCTTCCCCATACTCCATGCATCCATTTGGAGCAGCACAGTGAATTCAAACCCCCAGCTCCAAGATCCACTCACTTCAGAGCTGCTTCCCCTGCAGCATCCATAAGCCCTGCAGCAAACTTAGAGCCACGTGTATGGGAAGATGAATGCAAACCTTCCCATGTCAATTGCAATCCTCAGCAATATATGAAGTAACAACCAACTCCAGCCCCTCGCAGCTTCTCCTGCCCTTTTAACCAGCCACAATTGGCTGCTGGTTTCAACCAGATCCAGTTTTGAGCTGGACAAGCTGCATTTAAACCCATCTATGCCAGGAGCAGAGTGAGAACACACAGCGCTGAGCTCAATATAATGTTACTTCTATGCCATCCCCTGCTATAAACTACAGCACAACAGAGTTAATGCACAGCCCTTCTGCTTCGCCTCACAGACCCTTCAGTGCTTACTCACATCAGCACAGGGGGGAAATAGAGCTTGTAGCTGGGCTTTGCTATTTCCCCAGCCAGGCTTTGGGTTTCTCCATCCCTCTTATGGCACTTATCAAAGCAGCCCGTGATGATTAAAGCAAAGCCAGGCACCGTTCTGTCTCTCTGGCCCAAAAAAGGGTGAGCAGGGATTGAAGCTAAAGGTCAATTTTAGCCTTGGGAAGTTGCAATAAAAATAAAACAGCCACGAGTAAAAGCGGGGCTGAGAACAAAATCCTTCCTCCTCCATTGAAAGCAATAGAGAGGCAAGGCCATTTCTCAAGCCTCTCCCTCTAACAAAGCCTGCTTGTATACAGCAAACCCCATCTGAACCCCTTGGTGCTTCCATAGAGCCACAATAACTCCAGGACCCCAAAAGGGCTCCTCATAGAGCACACAGAGACCAAACCAGCTCTACCTCAAGGCTTAAGCCCCATTTCTTCCCATTGGATATTACTCCCAGACCCACAACTTGAAGGGCTTCCTATAGGGAGCAACGTCAGACTGAGATCTCACAAAGCAAAGAATTAAAAGAGCAGGTTTTGCTCCTCAATTCTCCTCCGAATGGCCTGGCCCCATTGGCTGGGCTCTTTGGGATGAGGATGCAACAGACCTGAAGGCTCCGTTGTCTGTGATCTTCAATGCAGGGTCATATGGAGCCCATCAGCCATTAAGAGTCTGGGTGCACAACCCCAAATACAGCAGCTCAATGGGATACACAGCATCAGCATCAACGTACCTGGCCAAAGCAGAACCAATAGGCAGAGCCTCACCTCCACTATGGAGGGACACCCTCCTGTTCTTAACAAGTTTTATTTGTAAATGGGCAATTGTTGCTTTATGTGGCTAATTAAAAAAGAAAAAAACCTATTCGAGCTGCCTTAAAAACCTTCTAACAGAGGAGGGGGAGGAAAAAGGAAACAATAAAATGAAGGCTATCAAAAGAAAGGAGGAAAAAGGATTAAAAAGGGTGGGGGGGGATGGGAGGGGGATGGACCCAACTATGCCTCTTCCCTTTGGTAACTCAAACCCAAGGGTGAATGGCAGCCTAAGGAAGGTCCCCCAACAGCACAGTGTGGCCCCAACAGCCTTTAGGGCAATGGGCCTCTTAAAGGACCACGTGGGGGCACCCCCGGGGGTCTCTGAGCCGGCCTTGGGGGGAGGGGGACCCTCTGATAGCCATAAGGTGGGGGGCGAGGGGGGCCGTTGTATCCATGGGGTGGCATCAATGGAGGAGGGCCGCGCATCCCGTGGTGCGGCATGGGGCCGGGGTGACCTGTGGGGAGAGCAGAGCTGTTAGAACCCACTAAAAAGGCAGCCCCCCCTATACCCACCCCATGCATTCAGTTGGTGCCCACAGGTTGGGGGAACTCACCTGGAGACTGAAAGGATGATGGAAGCCCTGAGCATCAGCTTGGGGCTCCTCCCAGGGCTATACATGTGGGACTGCCCCACTCATTCACCTTCACCCCATGGCACTGTGTCCCCCCATCACAGGGGTGACCCCATAACTCAGCTCTCAGTGCTGGGTGGCATCATTCTGGGCCCCCTCTGAGTGGTGACAGCAGCCCAGCCACTCAATTCCAGGCTCTAAGGGGGCAACGAGGCCAACGCTGCCCCTCACTCCCCTCCCAAGGGTCCCTCCTATAACCCCCAGCATCACTGATGGACACACAGGTCTCAGGAATCCCCCCCCCCTTTTGGCAAAGCCCACCTGACATCTCCCCTTAGGAAATGGAGAGTGTCAAAGCTCTGCAACCCCATAGACACAAGAAACCGCATCAAGCAGCACAAAGCCCCCAGGTCCTGCTCTGAGACACCTCAATGTGAGGAGACCACCCTTCCCACCCCCATTAAGGGAGGGGTGATGGAGGGCAAGGGTCTGACCAACACAAAACCACATGTGCTTCCTCTCATAGACACCAACTTACCCATAGGTGACCCAAAATGGGGTCCTCTCGGTGGCATACCCATGGGTGGGGGGCCGGGGTGCGGCATGCCGGGTGGGGGTCGTGGAGGGGGTTGGCCTGCAGAGCCTGGTGGTCCTGGGTGGTGCTGCCCCATCCCGGGTGGGCCGTGATGTACTTGCATGGGAGGCATTCCTATAGGGACAAAGGGAGCTCACAGTGAGGGCAGGATCTCTGTGCTGCAGCCCATGGGTTGAAATATCAGGTATAGAAAATAGGGCTGACAACAGACCGGGTTAGAAACACTGAAATCAGAACTTTTTCCCCCTTTTTAAAGCTGATGTAAAATGGTTTTAATTTCTGCCTTGAAAACCATGGAGTCAGGACTGTATACGCTGCTCGTTCCATCAGTACTACGGGGCTAAAAATGGAAGGGAATCAAAGAAACATCTTGTTCTTGTGCCTTGAATTAGCTCCCGCCTGGCAGAGCTGCAGACTGTGCTGAGAAGGTTCACACTTCTCCTATTAATTTACACCAGGGAAAAACGAGGATGGATCGAAACCTCATCGACATCCTTCAATCCAGAACAGCAGCAGGAACCTGTAAACCCCGTGCTGCAATGGCCTGTGCCTTCCTATACCCCACACCTTCACTTGTCTTGACCCAACTGGATGCTTCTCGTGCAGAAACTATTTCCTACAGCACCAAAAAGCCTTTTATAAAGCCCGCTCCAAGCTATTTGTGGCCCAGTTTAGAACATGCAGAAGAGAAACCCAAAAGCAGCACAGCTGACGTGACGTCCTTGCACCCACGCAGACTCTCCTCTGTTTTTCTTGGGGAGGAGAGCAGCCACCAGAGCAAGATCTTGTGGAAAGATACAGCCAGCACATAAATGCAACCCAGGGCATTCAGATTGCTGCTTCTCTTTAGCACTGAGCAACACCAGCGTCTCAGCAGATAAGCAGGGTACCCCCCTGCCCTGTCTGCCTGCTCCACCGTGGCTGTAATGCACTCAGTGCCTTCCATGTGACAGCAGTTAATTCCCTCCTTGTTTTACACAAGGGAAACCTCATGGAATAAACCTGATTTACCCAAGGCCATTCAATAGCTGATGATATTCTGTATCTCTTGAGCTCAGACACGTACCTGGGTGATGCATGCCGCCCGGTGGGAAGGCGTGTGGGTGAGGTGGGTGCCCTCCGGTGGGTGCAGCCCCTGTTGGGGGGCCGGGGGCACCGGCTCCAGGTGGCATTGGTGGGGGTGGCATAGCAGGAGGCATTCCAGGGGGCATCGCTCCGGGAGGGGGAACTGGGGGAGGGAATGATCCTGGAGGTGGGAGGCCTGGAAAGAGAATGAGAAAGCAGTGAGGATTTGATATAGAGCAGAAGGAAAGACAAGCACAAAGAGTCCCGGATGAATGGGAAGGAGGTGAAAACACAATAAGCCGCAGCAAATGGAAAAACCAACAGACTGAAGCTCTAAGATCCATCCACTCTATATTGGGAAAGCACAGGCTGCTGCAGGATGAGAACAACTCCTTGGGATCGCAGCCTTGCAACCCTGCAGGGCTTTGTGCTGCCAGCAAGGCTGTCCCTATAGCACAGTGCTGCTGCACTGAGCACCCACGTGTAAAGCTGAGCAGCTCCTTCCAGCTCCAGGAACAGCAAACAGGTGATGCAAGGTGAAAGCAGGCTGCTTCCACAGCCCCAAAAGCAATAATAAACACACATTGAGCACCCGATATGGCCATACCCACCTCCATACCCACCTGGAGGGGTGACACCAGGTCCCAGAGCTGTGACCACAGGGGTGGGGACAGTCGGAGGAGGGGGAGCATCAGCAAACAGCTGGTGGGGCCGATCTGCTTGAGACAGTGGATTCTGGGCTGCCAGGAGCCTCTCGGCAGCCGAGCCGTGCCGCTCGCCTTTGGAATCCTTCTTGAAGGCATAGGAGACAGTGATGGGCCTATTGCAGAGATATTGTCCATTCATGGCCTCGATGGCAGCATCAGAAGCATCAAAGCTGGCGAAGTTAATGAAGGCGTAGCCCTTTGAATTGCCCGTGTCTGGGTCCCGCATGATCTTGGGTGTCTGTAGGATGACCCCGAAGGCGCTGAAGGTGTCATACAACAACTTCTCATCGATCTCAGGGTCCAGGTTCCCTATGAAGATGTTGGCCCCCACGTCCAGGTTCTTGTTGTGAGCTGAAGCTTTGTTCACTCTGATCGGCTTCCCGTACAGTTTGATCATGTTCATGATCTTAATGGCGTAATCCGCGTCCTCCTCGCTCAGGAACTCCACGAACCCATAACCTGCAACGTGGCCCCATATAAAGCTTTAAGTCAGGGCAGAACTATGGCCTTACACTGCAGCCTGAAGGCACCAACCCCCATCACTCAATGAACCCAGTGCTCTCCCATTATAAAGGCCCTACAAACCACCCACCCTCCCCTCCTTACCTGCAACAATCCCTTGCTGGTTGTACCTCCCATAGGCCACAAATCCACCATTCCATCCCATTTTGTGCTTTTAGGGGCACAGACTCACCCTGGTGCTGCCCCATGATTCAACCCAATGCTCTCCTATGATGAAGACCCTACAAACCTCCCACCCTCCCCTCCCTTCCTACACCAACCCCTCGCTGTCTGCACCTCCCATAGGCCCCAAATACACCATTCAATTCCATGTTGTGCTTTTAGGGGTTCAGACTCACCCTGGTGCTGCCCCATGACTCAACCCAGTGCTCTCCCATTATAAAGGCCCTACAAACCACTCACTCTCCCCTCCCTACCTGCACCAACCCCTCGCTGTCTGCACCTCCCATAGGCCCCAAATCCATCATTCCATCCCATTTTGTGCTTTTATGGCCACAGACTCACCCTGGTGCTGCCCTATGACTTGACCCAGTGCTCTCCCATTATAAAGGCCCTACAAACCACCCACTCTCCCCTCCCTACCTGCACCAACCCCTCGCTGTCTGCACCTTCCATAGGCCCCAAATCCATCATTCCATCCCATTTTGTGCTTTTATGGCCACAGACTCACCCTGGTGCTGCCCTGTGACTCGATCTTTGGGCATATGTGTATTGACCACGGGTCCTGCCTGCAGGAACAGCTCCCACAGCAGCGGCTCGCTGACCTTCTCATCCAACCCCCCCACGTACACGGTGGCATCTGAAACAGAGAACAGAGACCGAGCTGGAAACCAAAGCCTTAAGTGTAGTTATGGGGCCTATAGTTAATGAGGTTATAAAGGGTGCCTGGCCCTTTAAGAGGGCCTACACATAACCATAACGGCCTAAGCCAGGTAGGCCGCACAGCCCCCCCCCACCCGCCGGTGCCCCATAGAACTCCACACAAACAACCACCCTGTCGCTCTCAGCGAGGCCCCAGCACCCCAAACGTCCCCCAAAACGATTCGCCCTCCCGGTACCGATCCCCCCTGTTCTCCTTTAGGGCAGCCCCATAACGCTCACCCTGGTTCCGCTCCGAGATGGGCCCCGCCGCCATCTTGGCCCGCTCCCTCCCACGCGGCGCCGACGCGACGTAACGCGACGTAAAGCGACGTAACGCGACGTAACGTCACCACGGCCGCCAACCGGAAGTGATGATGGCGGCCGCCATGTTGGTTTAGGAACAGCGCGGCCTACCCCGCCCCCCTCCCCTTCTATCGCGATATCCCCCCCCCCCAAACCTCGATAAACCGCGATATCCCCCATCTGTCGTGCCCCCCCGCCAGTGGCAGCCACACGTCTTTGCCTGCAGAACGCTGTGCTTTAATAGGTAAATACAAACAGCACTGACACAAGGCCTAGCCGGGCTCTGAACCCCACAGGCCCCATAAGCCGGGACAGGGAGGGACCCCAACGCTGCTATGGGGCCTATAGAGAGTAATAGGGCCCCATAGGGCTGTGGGGCCCATAAAGACACAGGGCCCGAAGAGTTGGGGTCCCCCCATAGAGCTGGGTCCCCCCATAGAGTTGAGGTCCCCCCATAGCGTTGGGGTCCCCCATAGATCTGGGTCCCCCCCATAGAGTTGGGGTCCCCCATAGAGTTGGGGTCCCCCATAGAGTTGGAGTCCTCCATAGAGCTGGGGTACCCCATAGAGTTGGGGTCCCCCCATAGAATTGAGGTCCCCCATAGAGTTGAGGTCCCCCCATAGATCTGGGTCCCCCCCATAGAGTTGGGGTCCCCCATAGAGTTGGGATCCCCCCTTAGAGCTGGGTCCCCCCATAGAGTTGGGGTCCCTCATAGAGTTGGGGTCCCCCCAATAGTCCCAAGCATTAAAGGGCCACAGGCCCCAAAAAGCCCCCAGGGCCCCAAAAATGGTGGTCCCCCCCCAGAAAAAAACCAGGCCCTAAAGAGCTCCAGGCCCCAGCATGGAGCACAGGGCAGCAGTGGGGCCATATGGGGAAGCATTGCCAGCTCCTTGGGGGGGCACATCACAACCCCAAGACGGGAGGGACCCCAAGGGATGGGGCCATCCCTGCATTGTGGCCCCTCAGGGGGCTCCCATCCCCAGGACCCCCCCCCCCCCCAGGACCCTCATCGTGAGGGTGCCAGGGGGCTGCTGGTGGGCTCAGGGTGGGTCCCGTCCTGCTGCCATGCATGGAGCCGGTCCTGCAGCAGTGCCAGCTCCTCTGCCAGTAGGGCCGGGCATGGGGCCAGGCGGCCATGCTGTGTGTGGGGGGGTATATGGGGTCAGGGGGGGGTATATGGGGACAAGGGGGGGTATATGGGGTCAGGGGGGGGGTGTATGGGGTCAAGGTGGAGCCCTGAAGGGTTGGGATGGAGGAATGTGGGGTTGGATGGACACATATGGAGCTGGGATGGACACATATGGGGCGGGGATGGAGGTATGTGGGGTTGGGATGGACACATGTGGGGTTGGGATGGATTAATGTGGGATTACATAGGCACATATGGGGTTGGGATGGATTAATGTGGGGTTGGAATGGACACATATGGGGTTGGGATGGATTCATGTGGGGTTGGATAAGCACATATAGGGTTGGGATGGTCACAGATGGGATTGGGATGGATGAATGTGGGGTTGGATGGGCACATATGGGGTTGGGATGGATGAATGTGGGGTTGGGATAGACACATATGGGGTTGGGATGGGCGCATATAGGATTGGGATGGATGAATGTGGGGTTGGATGGGCACATATAGGATTGGGATGGACACACTTGGGGTTGGGATGGACACATATGGGATTGGGATGGATGAATGTGGGGTTGGGATGGACATATATGGGGGTGAGATGGACACATATGGGGTTGGATGGGCACATATGGGGTTGGGATGGACACATATAGGATTGAGATGGATGAATGTGGGGCTGGGTTGGTCGCACATTGGGTTGGATGGATATATGGGGTTGGGCTGGATGTACATGGGATTAGGATGGACACAAGGGGTCGAGGGTCCCCCAGCCCTATTACCTGTGCCTCGGGCAGCCCCCTCAGGTAGCACCGTCTCCAGAGCCGCACGGATGGTCCCGCAGCACAGGGCAGCAGCAGCCCCCGGGGGGGGACAGGGATGGGGTCACCCCCCCGATCAATGAGGGTCTCCAGGGAGGGGGCCCAACGCAGCAGGCGAGGGGGGGGCCGGCCGCTCCGCCATGGGAAGGGCTGTGGAGTCAACGAGCCCTTGGACAGAGCCAGCACAGCCCCAGAGCTCGACCCTAACCAGGTACTGGGGGGCTGGGAAATAGGATAAAATGGGTTAGGGGCTGCTGGGGGGGGAACACAGCATTTGGGGTGGTAAGGGGAAATGGGGGAATAGGGGAAAAGCAGAGGTTAGGGGGCAATGGGGAGGGAATGAGGTTAAAAGGGGAGGGAAGGGGAAATGGGGAGAAAACAGCAATTGGGGTAAAAAAGGGGTGCTTAAAGGCAGCCCCCCCCAGCCCCACTCACCGTGTTCTGGGGGTCCACATCATCGGGGGTCCCCAAAGGGCCGGGGTCCCACGCTGGGTTCCTGAATCGTGCCCTCTGCTGCCGGCTGTAGCGCAGCCCCCAGGCCCAGATGGGGGGCAAACGGCAAACAGAGCTGCCCGGGGGGGGGTCCCAGCGGCCGCTCACTGGGGTGTAGGTCTGGGTGCGAGGCTGCTGCTGTGGGGGGACAAGGGGGGTCAGCCCCATAGTGGGGCTGTGTAGGGCAGGGGGAGACTGAGGTGTGTGTGTGGGGTGATTTGAGGTGTGGGGTTGGGGAAAGTGGGGCTGGAAGTGGGGAGGAATGGGGTGGGAGGGGGGGAATGGGGTGGGAGAGGGGAAACTGAGGTGGGAGAAGGGGAAACTGAGGGATGTATGGGGGAAATTGAGGCAATAGGGGGAAACTGAGGAAATGAGGGGGAAATTGAGGCAATGGGGGGGGGAAACAGGCACTGGGGGGGGAAACTGAGGCACTGGGGGGGAAACTGAGGCAATGAGGGGGAAATTGAGGCAATGGGGGGGAAATTGAGGCACTGGGGGGGGAAACTGAGGCAATAAGGGGGAAACTGAGGCACTGGGGGGGAAACTGAGGCAATGAGGGGGAAATTGAGGCAATGGGGGGGAAACTGAGGCACTGGGGGGGAAACTGAGGCAATGAGGGGGGAATTGAGGCAATGAGGGGGAAATTGAGGCAATGAGGGGGAAACTGAGGCACTGAGGGGGGAAACTGAGGCACTGAGGGGGGAAACTGAGGCACTGGGGGGGGAAATTGAGGCACTGGGG
Source organism: Coturnix japonica (assembly GCF_054131305.1). Taxonomy (NCBI): domain Eukaryota; kingdom Metazoa; phylum Chordata; class Aves; order Galliformes; family Phasianidae; genus Coturnix; species Coturnix japonica. The sequence continues at coordinate 32,710 of NW_028188965.1, forward strand.
GGGGGAAATTGAGGCAATGAGGGGGAAATTGAGGCACTGGGGGGGGGAAATTGAGGCTCACCACCCCACCACGTCCCCGTTGCCTTTGGCAGCTGAAGAGGAAGGTGCTGCAGTAGGGCAGGAAGGTGCTGTCGTGCAGGGCCAGCAGATACGCCTCGGTGAAACCAAAGGCTGCAGGGAACTGCTGCAAAAGCTGCCAGGTACAGTCCAGGAACAGCAGGAAAACAGGAGACTGCAAGGTGTGTAGGGGGGGTTTATATGGGTGACACCCCCAGGGTGGTGATATGGGGATGGTACCTATAAGGGGGGGTGGCACAGGGGGGGTTTAGGGTCGTCACCTCCTCACGGGGGCTGTCCCGGTGCAGCCCGAGGCGCTGTGGGAAGGGGTGCCCCATTGCCACCCATTCACGTTGTACCAGGCTCTGGAAGCCGTGCAGGCTGCGTGAGTGGGGGTCCAGCAGCAGCTGCACCAGTGAGGCCAATAAACAGCCCAGGTCCCGGTCTGATGGCTCTGGGATGGAGGGGGGGGGGCAAGCAGAGAGGATGAGGGACCCCCATTGTGACCCCCACCCCAATGCCCTCCATCCCAGGACCCCTCACCCTGGTGTCCCCCCACCACAGCGCCTCCCACCTCGCTGTCCCCCCACCCCAATTCCATTCCCATTACAACCCCCCACCCACTAACACCCCCCACCCCCCCAGTGTCCCCTCACCCCATTGTTTCTCTTATCCCACTGTCCCCACCCCAATGCCCCCCACCCCAAATCCCCCCACCCCAAATCCCCCCACCCCAAATCCCCCCATCCCTTACCCTGCAGGACAACAGAGCATCGTCTCCCCGCCAGCAGCGATGCCACCTCCACAGCTTTCCTCAAGCAGGACCTGGGGGCAGAGGGGGGCAAAGGGGGGGTCAGCACCCCCCAAAAAGACCCCACTGCCTCCTTTTATTTTAGGGGGGGGGTCCATCACCAGCACAATGCAGACCCCAACCCAATGCAGCAGCTTAGAATGCTGAGATTGGGTTTAGGGGGAAAGGGGGGTGTCCCCCAACCAAAGCAGTGCCCCAATATATTGGGATTAGTTTGGGAGCCCCCATAGTGAGGGGGGGGGTTTAGGGTCACCCCCCCCCCTAAAACCTCACCGTACGTGCTCCAACCACCGCGTCCCTTCCAGCGCTGACAGCCACTTCTCATCAGCTGCTGCTCCTGGTTTGGATGGAGCCGATGGAGGATGGGGGGGGGATGAGACAGTGAGAACAGACCCCCCCCCTTCCCAAGACCCCCCCCCAAATCTCACCAGGCAGACACAGCGCCCGCAGCCTCAGATGTGCCAGCTGAATGTCCTGGGGGGTGGGCAGCTCAGCCGTGTCCGCCAGCACACAAGGCCTGCACCCAGCACCCAGCAGCACCTCCAGGCACCTAAAAAAGGGGGGGCATAACAGCACCCTGCATAGGGCCAAACACAGTGACCCCCCCCTACCACCAACCCAAACAACCCCCCTATAATGGGGTTTACCTGATGTCCTCACTGCCCGGCTCCGAGGCTGCGTGGAAGCTGGCGGCTCTCAGCAGGTCGCTGCCATTTGGGTGGTGCCAGCACAGCCGCTGTGTGCAGATGGGACCCCCACCCCACGTCACCCCCTTTTTACCCCCCCCCAGCCTCATCACCCCCCACCCCAATTCCTCACCCCTCATCCCATCACTCACAGCCACGCGACGCTCCTGGAAGTGAGCGAACGTCCTTTTGAGGTCGTGATCCAGCAGCGCGTTGGGCACCCACAGGTAACGGGGAAGGCTGCAAAGCAGGAGTGGGTGGGGGTCCCATATGGGGTAGGGGCACATCCCATAGACCCCCCCCATATAAACCATACCCACCTTGGGGCCATATCGAAGCGCTCATTGACGGCGCTCACCCTCCATCCCGCTGCCCCCAGGCGCTGCAGCTCCCGTTCCCAATCCTGGAGGGTCTCAAATAACAGCGTTGGGGGGGAACCTTCCTCCTCATCCTCCTCATCCTCATCTCCCATCGTGGCATCCACGTGGTTCCCCTTGTCCCCCGGCCACGCGGCCGTCTCCCTTGCTTGGGCAATGGCGTTGGCCACCTGTGTTAAGGAGTGAGGGTTGGGTGCTGCGACCCCATATATGGGTGGGCCCTACCCCATATATTGCTGCGTGCCCCCCCTGCCCCCATCCTCAACCTCATCCAGTCCCATTGTGGCATCCATCCCAATCCAATCCAGCCCCATCCCAGTCCCATCAGCCCCATTCCAGCCCGATCCAGCCCCATCCCAGTCCATCCCATCCCTATTCCCATCCCAATCCTAAATAAGCTGCATCCCAGCCCCATCCCATCCCCATCCCAATCCTGAATTGAATCCCATCCCTATCCTATCCCCATCCCAGTCCCATCCCAATCCTAAATTGAATCCCATCCCCATCCCAATCCTAAACTGCATCCCAATCCCATCCTATTCCTAACCAAGCTGCATCCCTTCCCCATCCCAGTCCTAAGCTGTATCCCAATTCCATCCCAATCCCATCCCAGTCCTAAGATGCATCCCATCCCCATCCCAATCCTAAGCTGCATCCCAGCCCCATCCCATCCCATCCCATCCCATCCCATCCCATCCCATCCCATCCCATCCCATCCCATCCCATCCCTATCTTCATCCTAAATTGAATCCCATCCCCATCCCATGCCCATCCTAATCTGAACCAAGCTGCATCCCAGCCCCATTCCATCCCCATCCCCATCCCAGTCCTAAGTTGAATCCCATCCCCATCCCAATCCTAACCAAGATGCATCCCATCCCCATCCCAATCCTAAATTGAATCCCATCCTCATCCCAATCCTAAACTGCATCCCAATTTCATCCCAGCCCCATCCCATCCCTATCCCCATCCTAAATTGAATCCCATCCCCATTCCATCCCCATCCCAGTCCTAACCAAACTGCATCCCATCCCCATCCCATCCCCACCCCAATCCTAAATTGAATCCCATCCCCATCCGATCCCATCCCCATACCAATCCTAAACTGAATCCCATCTCCATCCCATCCCCATCCCCATCCCAATCATAACCAAGCTACATCCCAGCCCCATCCCATCCCATCCCAATCCTAAATTGAATCCCATCCCCACCCCAATCCTAAGTTGAATTCCATCCCCATCCCATTCCCATTCCCATCCCCATCCCAATCATAACCAAGCTGCATCCCAGCCCCATCCCATCCCATCCCATCCCACCCCATCCCATCCCATCCCATCCCATCCCATCCCATCCCATCCCATCCCATCCCATCCCATCCCCATCATAACCAAGCTGCATCCCAGCCCCATCCCATCCCAATCCTAAATTGAATCCCATCCCCATCCCAATCCCAATCCCAGTCCCCTCACTTTATGCCATGACTTTGTCCACAGAGCCCGGAGCCGACACCATCAACGAGCCCCCACCCCAAACTCCATCCATCACCCACCACCCACCCACCCCTCACCCTAAAGGCCTGCAGCCCCAACCCGTTATCGGGGAACTGGAAGCTGAGCAGACGGAAATCCCTACAGAACAACGCCAGCTCCTCGGGGACGAAGGTGAGCGCGGAGGCGGCCGTCAGCACCGTGGGTTTATTGAAGCTGCTGCCTGAGGAAGGGCAGGGTTAATTATGGGGGGGGGTTGTGGCCATTAAACCCCCCCCACAAACACCTCCTGGGTCATTAAAACCCCCAGACCCCAACCCTGACCCCATAACTTTGTCCCCTACCTGCTACCAGGGTGCGGATGCAGCGCAGCGCCACGCTGTAGTCGCTCTGCAGGAAGGGGCTGAAGCTGGGGGGCTGCAAAGGAAATTAGGGGGGGGGGGGTGATGGGAGGTGGCCTGGAACCCCCCCCCCACCAGGGGCAGTGAGGCAGCCCCAAACCCACCCCATATCCCAGGGTGAAGGGGGCAATGGGAGGCATATATGGAGAGGGTTGTGGGGCAGGAGGGGGCAGGGTGCAGTCAATGGGATCGCAATGGGGTTGGGTGCCATCAATGGGATCACAATGGGGTTGGGTGCCATCAATGGGATCACAATGGGGTTGGGGTGTAATGGGATCACACTGGGGTGCAGTCAATGGGATCACACTGGGGTTGGGTTGTAGTCAATGGGATCACACTGGGGTTGGGGTGTAATGGGATCACACTGGGGTGCAGTCAATGGGATCACACTGGGATCAGTGTACACTCAATGGGGTCACACTGGGTTTGGGGTGATGTCAATGGGATCACAGTGGGGTCAGGTGCAGTCAATGGGATGGAGGATGGATGGGAATGGGATGGATCCGGGGTGGGACGAGGACATGGGTGAATGGGGTCAGAATGCAGCCGGGATACAGCGGGATAGAGAACATTAATGGGTTTGGGGTGACATTAGGACACAAGTGGATGGGGACGGGAATGGGACAGGGTCAGGTGCAGCTTTTGGGGTCGGGGTGGGGGGGGCAGAATGGGGTCAGGATGAAGATGGGACGGAACCAGGATAGAACCGGGACAGAACCGGGATAGAACCGGGATGGGATCGGGGTGGTGATGGGGGGGTTTTGGGGTGGGGGGGTTTGGGGATGGTGATGGGGAGGTTTTGGGGTGGTGATGGGGGGGGGTTGGGGTGGTGTTGGGGGGGTTTTGGGGTGGTGGTGGAGGGATTTTGGGGTGGTGATGGGGGGGTTTTGGGGTGGGGGGGTTTTGGGATGGTGATGGGGGGGTTTTAGGGTGGTGTTGGGGGGGTTTTGGGGTGGGGGTGATGGGGGGGTGGTGATGGGGGGTGTTTTGGGGTGGGGGTGTTTTGGGGTGGTGATGGGGGGGTTTTAGGGTGGTGTTGGGGGGGGTTGGGGTGGTGATGGGGGGGTTTTGGGGTGGGGGATTTTGGGGTGGGGGTGTTTTAGGGTGGGGGTGTTTTGGGGTGGGGGTGATGGGGGGGTTTTAGGGTGGGGGTGTTTTGGGGTGGGGGTGTTTTGGGGTGGGGGTCCCGCTGTCCCCACCTGATCTCCGGGTACAAACACCACCCTGACGTTGGTGCAGAACAAAGTTCCCCGCACGGAACCGCCCGACCCACGGTACCGAACTCCCAGCGCCGCCTCCAGAACCACCTCCCCTATGGGACGGGACGGGACCGGATGGCACCGGGACCCCCAACACGAACCGGGTCGGGTCGGTTCGGTGCCCCCCCCTCCATAGCAAAGCCCCCCCCCCCCATTACCTGGCAGCACAGGGAGGACCGAGAGGCCGCCGGTCTCTGCGCTCATGGCGGAGGACTTTGCCCGCACAGCCCCGCCCGGACCCCCCCGAGGAGCTAAACGGGGGGGGGGGGGCGTGGCGTGGGGAGGGGCGGCTGTTCAACACGGTGTGGGGTCAGAACCCCCCCCACCCCATAAAGGGGGAGCGGGGCTGCAGGTCCCATAGGGGTGAGTGGTGTTGGGGGGGGCTGCAAGTCACTGTATGCCATAAGGGTTATATGGTGTTATATGGGGAGGGGGGGGCTGATGTTCTATAGGGGGGGAAGAGGGGCTGATGTTCTATGGGGGGGTGGGAAGAGGGGCTGAAGTTCTATGGGGGGGGGAAGAGGGGCTGAAGTTCTATGGGGGGGGGAAGAGGGGCTGAAGTTCTATGGGGGGGGGGGAAGAGGGGCTGAAGTTCTATGGGGGGGGGAAGAGGGGCTGAAGTTCTATGGGGGGGGGGGGGAAGAGGGGCTGATGTTCTATGGGGGGGGGGGGGAAGAGGGGCTGATGTTCTATGGGGGGGCTGGGAAGAGGGGCTGAAGTTCTATGGGGGGGGGGAAGAGGGGCTGAAGTTCTATGGGGGGGTGGGAAGAGGGGCTGAAGTTCTATGGGGGGGGGGAAGAGGGGCTGAAGTTCTATGGGGGGGGGGGGGAAGAGGGGCTGAAGTTCTATGGGGGGGGGGGAAGAGGGGCTGATGTTCTATGGGGGGGGGAAGAGGGGCTGAAGTTCTATGGGGGGGTGGGAAGAGGGGCTGAAGTTCTATGGGGGGGGGAAGAGGGGCTGATGTTCTATGGGGGGGGGGGGTGCAGTTTCCCCCACCCTAAAACGTTATAAGGTGCTGGGGGGGTTACAAAGCTCTGTGAGTCCTATATGAGGTTGGGGGGGGGCTGGATCACCCCCACCCCATAAGGTTGTATGGTGCTGGTTAGTGGGGGGGGGGGGGTCCTGCAGCTGTTATGGTGCTGGGGGGGGGGATAAGTATCTCTGAATCCCATAAGGGATGTGTGGTGCTGGAGGGGGGTGATGCATCCCCCCCACCCCATAAGGGTGTTGGACAAGGGGTCTGCAGGTTCCTGAATCCCATAAGGGATGTGTGAGTTCCCAGCACCCCAATAGGTTTGAATGGTGCTGGGGGGGGGGGGGACATGCATCTCCCTGACCCCAATACAGTGCTGCATGGGGGACATACAGCTCCCACATCCCATAAGGAACAGATGCTGCCCCCCCCCCCCCTTTTATCCCCCACAGGCTTTTGAAGACCCCCACCATGAACCTCAGGGTCCTCAGCTGCTCATCCCATACAGACCCTAATGCTGCACCTGTAGGATCAGGGCACATATGGGGCACTTATGGGGCCCTTATGGGGCCGTGGCTGCAACAGACCAGACTTATTTCCTGCAGGGTGAGCCAGGGCCAAGAGCCAAAGCTGGGTCAGCTCAGGATACAACGTGGTCCAGCTCCCAGGTTGGATTCTATGGGATGGGGGGGGGGTCTATAAGGGAAGAGACCCCATTAGCACAGCCATTACTTCCCATGGCCCCCATCCGCCCCCCATTGGGCTGAGCAGCAAAACCCCAATAGGAAAACCCCAAAACCCCAATAGCAAAACCCCAAAAGAACTGCAGTGAGTGGAAAGAAATCCCTATTTCCAACCAGCTGAGCCCAAACGCTGCCCTAATAATGGGAAAATCCAAAGTCCTGTGGGATCTCAGCCATGAAATGGGGCAGAACCAGCCATCAGAACCAAGCCATCAGAACCAAGCCTATAAGGTTATATATACCCCTTATATATATATATACCCCTTATATATATATATATACCCCTTATATATATATATACCCCCTTATATAAGGTCTATAAGGGGTAAGTCCTCCCCATAAAGGGGAATGGAGTTGGATAATTGGGGGGGGGGGGGGAAGAGGGGCTGATGTTCTATGGGGGGGGGGGGAAGAGGGGCTGAAGTTCTATGGGGGGGATGGGAAGAGGGGCTGATGTTCTATGGGGGGGGGGGGGGAAGAGGGGCTGAAGTTCTATGGGGGGGGTGGGAAGAGGGGCTGAAGTTCTATGGGGGGGGGGGAAGAGGGGCTGAAGTTCTATGGGGGTGGGAAGAGGGGCTGAAGTTCTATGGGGGGGGTGGGAAGAGGGGCTGAAGTGCTATGGGGGGGGGGAAGAGGGGCTGAAGTTCTATGGGGGGGGGTGGGTGTTTATTATATCCTTATTATATCCTTATTATATCCTTATAATAAACAACAAGGATGGGACGTGTTTAAAGCTCGGAGTTACCGGCCCAACTCATTTATTTCCATACGTTCAAACTCTGAACCTCGTTCTCTCTTATACAAACAAAACTGGGCTGAGGATTCGAGCCCCAGTTTGGGGGCTTCAAATACAAAAAGGAATCTGTGCAAACATCGCAGTGTTAAATCACAGCCCCCCCCTATAAACCCCCTTTATAAACTGGGGGGGATGGGGGAAGGCTGGGCCCCCTTATATCGCATTTAAGAGCTGACGGGTTCGCTTTCCTTTAGGTTCACCCCTTATATTTTAGCCCTGTTATCAAAAAAAAACCCAAAAAAACCCAAAATATATCATTTAATATCACTCAGCCTAAAGGTCAGTTACGCGGCTCGGCAAAATGGAGCCAGAGTTAATTCTATTCAGCAGAACAGAGGTAGTATGGAAGTAGCTTCGCTCAAGTAGAAAGTTATTATCGCGTGGATCCGCCGCGGGGCTGGAAGCAGCGTTACCTCCCCAATGCTGCAGGGCTCCGGCCTCAGACCTGCCCCATAAGTTGGGGCTGTTCGATCCTGCCCCATAAGTTGGGGCTATTAGATCCTGCCCCATAAGTTGGGGCTATTCAATCCTGCCCCATTAGTTGGGGCTATTCAATCCTGCCCCATAAGTTGGAGCTATTCAATCCTGGCCTTACGTTGGGGCTATTTGATCCTGCCCCATACGTTGGGGCTATTCAATCCTGCCCCATACGTTGGGGCTATTCAATCCTGCCCCATACGTTGGGGCTATTCAATCCTGCCCTATTAGTTGGGGCTATTCAATCCTGCCCCATAAGTTGGGGCTATTCAATCCTGCCCCGTAAGTTGGGGCTATTCGATCCTGCCCCATACGTTGGGGCTATTCAATCTTGCCCCATAAGCTGGAGCTATTCAATCCTGCCCTGTAAGTTGGGGCTATTCAATCCTGCCCCATAAGTTGGGGCTATTCAATCCTGCCCCATAAGTTGGAGCTATTCAATCCTGCCCTATTAGTTGGGGCTATTCAATCCTGCCCCATAAGTTGGGGCTATTCGATCCTGCCCCATAAGTTGGGGCTGTTCGATCCTGGTCTTACGTTGGAGCTATTAGATCCTGCCCTATTAGTTGGAGCTATTCAATCCTGCCCCATACGTTGGAGCTATTCAATCCTACCCCATAAGCTGGAGCTATTCAATCCTGGCCTTACGTTGGGGCTATTCAATCCTGCCCCATACGTTGGAGCTATTCAATCCTGCCCCATAAGATGGAGCTATTCGATCCTGCCCCATAAGTTGGGGCTATTCAATCCTGCCCCATACGTTGAAGCTATTCAATCCTGCCCCATAAATTGGAGCTATTGCTGCTGAGGCACCCACCTGCTTTCAGTCCATCTCCGTACCGCCAATGGAACTCAATTGGGGGGCACTCAACCCCATTTGGTGCTGAGACCCCCCTCCGTCCCCCTCCCCACCCTCATTAAGAGCTTAATAAGAACCAGCATTAAAAACCCGGAGCCCAGCTTGTATATGGAGGCAGGGCAGAGCCTGAAGGCGCTGAGCCACCCCATGGGCTCCGAAACCGAATGGTAACGTCCCATTCCGAACGTGTTGCTTCAGTACTGGGAAAAAAATAAACCGTCGTCGTAGGAAAGTGTTAAAAAACCAAAAAAAAAGGAAAAATAAAATAAAACATTTCTGTGTTTTAAAAGGTCTGTGACTTTTCCTTATTGGGATGGTGGGCAACCAGGTGGTCTTGAGGTCCAGCCGAAAGCTTTGGTTTGGGATACAAATGGCTTGGAAGCCCCTTCCACCCCCAGCTCCCACATTGACCCCAATGAGCCCTCAAGGTTTGAAGGGGCTGAATCCCCTCCATCATCATCCCCCCCATCTCCTTCCAGCCAAGGAGGGGGGTATATGGATAACCCACGTTATCGCTCTCCCCGCGTGTCGCGGGTCAGAACCTGTGCACCAACGCCTCGCGCTCTTTCCGTTTCATCTCCTCTTTATAACAACAGGAGCAGAAATTCCCAGTCTCCGGATGGCCGTAAAAGCTGCAATTTGGCTGTTTGCATTTGGGTTGTTGGATATTACAAACAACCCTCCCTCTTGTTTTATCTATCGCCGTTCCTTTCTGAGCGCCGTCCTGTTCTATGTACTCCCTGTAACCGTTGCTGTTGTTGTGCTGGGGGGGAACGCGAGTGAAGGCTTCACAATCTGTATTAAAACCTGGATGAACATCCATGTCCGTAGGGGAAAACCTTCCTACGTGGGGAGGTTGTGGCCGTGCCTGGCTGCAATGCCTGGGCAGGGTGGCGTAAGGGGGGAGGCTGCTGCAGGACCCCCCCGCTACCTGCCGCCGACCCTCGTGGTAACCGGGGGGGTGAGACCCTTCCGTGCTGCTGCTGATCACTGAGGGTCTGGGGAAGGTGAAGACCCCCGAATAACTGGAGGGGAATGAGGCTATTTTAGCCCCGATGGCCAAATCCGGGGGGTGGATGGTGTAGGTTGGGGGGGGCTGGGGGTACACGGGGCCGTGTAGCGTTTCCTCAGCCCTCACTTCCACCTCCAGCTTCTTAGCAGGGGCTGTGTTTCCTAATGCCTTTTTTTCAGCCTCTTTTTGCTTCTGCTCGGCCAGGAATCTCTCCTCGGCATCCAGGAGGTATTGCTGGATCATCTCCTCCTGGTACTGGTGCCGATGGCCCGTTTTCAGGTGTCCAGCAAAGATGAACTTGCGCTCTCCCTGCATGGCAGCACGTAGGATGCTGAGGCTGAGCCTCACATCGTTGCTGTATTTATAGGGGTCCGAAGGTTTTTCAGAGGCTGCTTTACCCGTGGTGCAGCTTTTCTCCCCATGAGCACAAAGGTCCCCCTGGGCTGTTTCCTCTTTGCTGCCTTTCCTCGTCTTCAACGATCCCTTCTTCTTCTTCTCCAGGGTGTCCCCCTGCCCGTTGCTCACCCCTCCCTTGATGGTTTTGCTGTGCATCAACCCACCCATGTTCTTTTTTAACTTACTTCCCAAAGTCTTGCCGAAGCTGCCCAGCTTATTGGCCACCGAGTCGGCCCGTTTCTTATCTTTTTCCTTGTCCTTTTCTCGTTCTTTCTTTGGTTTCTCTTTATCTTTGCAGCCTTTGCTGCCCCCGTTACTCGCTGAGCTGCTGCAGACCGACTCCTTGTCTGACTCTCCAGACTCTGCAGCCGAACGGGCATCGTCCCCTGCTGAGGCTGTGGGGGATTCAGGCTGGGCCAAAGGCGCCTGGAGGACAGAAATCATATTATTATGGGCACACAGAGGGGTGTATGGGCACAGAGTGGGGATGTATGGGCACAGAGTGGGGTGTATGGGCACAGAGTGGGGATGTATGGGCACAGAGTGGGGATGTATGGGCACAGAGTGGGGATGTATGGGCACAGAGTGGGATATATGGGCACACAGAGGGGTGTATGGGCACACAGTGGGGTGTATGGGCACAGAGTGGGGTGTATGGGCACAGAGTGGGGTGTATGGGCACAGAGTGGGGATGTATGGGCACACAGTGGGATGTATGGGCACATAGTGGGATATATGGGCACACAGAGGGGTGTATGGGGATGTATGGGCACACAGTGGGATGTATGGGGATGTATGGGCACACAGTGGGGTGTATGGGCACACAGTGGGGTGTATGGGCACACAGTGGGGTGTATGGGGATGTAGGGGCACACAGAGGGGTGTAGGGGCACACAGTGGGGTGTATGGGGATGTATGGGCACACAGTGGGGATGTAGGGGCACACAGTGGGGATGTAGGGGCACACAGAGGGGTGTATGGGCACACAGAGGGGTGGTATGGGCACACAGGGGGGTATATAGGTACACAGTGGGGTATATAGGTACACAGTGGGGTGTACAGGCACACAGTGGGGTGTATGGGCACACAGTGGGGTATATAGGGCTGTGCCTCAAATTGGGGTGAAAAGGGTCAAAAACAGGCTTGAAAAGCTCTACAAAAAAGGTACGTGTAGCAAAAACCAGGTTGTTTATCTGAGCAACATCAGTAATGCAACGCAGGAGCTGATTGAAGCCAGCAACGCAGCACGATGTGAAGGTGGTGTCAATAATTCAATGGTAAAGAAAAACCCTCCTGGTCTCTTTACCTGCGTGTCGCAAGGCAACGTGATCCATTTCACATTCATGTAGCTGTGCAGCAAGTGCAGCTTTGCCTCCAGTGAGAGAGTCACGCTGGAATTGAATGACAAGCATTAGAAGGTTCCCCATCCATTGGTTCCAATGAGATCCCTGTATCTCTTAAGCCTGCCCTGAGCTTGAATACATCCTCTTTTGCCTCTCATATATGAGCTAAATCTAATGGGAACCTCTATATAACATTTAGAGCCATCAGCTCTTACCATGGGGAGCTGGTAAGACATCATTACCCTATGAATATTCTATTATGAACTCCCCATGTTTGAGAGCAGAATAAAGGATGAATATTCTATCACTAAGTCCCCATATAACAAGGGAAGATTCCCATATAACAAGGGAAGATTCCCCATATAACAAGGCAAGATTCCCATATAACAAGGGGTGTTCCCCATATAACAAGGGAAGTTCTCCATATAACAAGGGGAGTTCTCCATATAACAAGGGGAGTTCCCCATATAACAAGGGAAGTTCCCCATATAATGAAGTAGGTGCTGCCCTGTGTCTGCCCTGTGCCCCATCACCAACCTGGCCAGCTTGACGTTGTCGCCGTCATCCTTCCCCCACTGCCAATCCTTGCCAGGATCCACTGCAAAGTGCACGGGGAGCAGCTTATGCTCTGAGTCTGTCAGTGGGATCACAGCTGAATGAGGAAGAGAATAGAAAGGCCTTGAATGCCTGGCAGGATGGGATTTAGCACAATAGACAGAACCTGCCACTTCAGTGCTGCATCTCATATCAGCCCCTAGAATTGCAGCTGACACGGAGCCTGACGTCCACCTCCAGCACCCATATAAACCCAGCCCTCCCTTTATCCTGAGTGCTCCCCAATAACAACCTCAGCTCAATAGCAACCTGTGTCACAGCAAAACTGAATCCAAATCTGGTTTAATCACAAACCTTGATCTTTCGTGGGCTCTTTTTGCTCCATGGATACCAAGGCAGAGAAATGGGCTTGGTCGTATGCCAGCACCAATGGAGAACGGTGACATTTGTTGGCTGGGACTTCCAAGGGCAGGTAGATACCTCCAAAGGGAATAGGGGCAAAGGCTGGAATGAAATCAGGCTGATTAGTTTTCATGGCAGGTTCAAGAGGGAAGGGTTGTTTATACTAAAGCTGCTCCAGAACATGTTGTTGGTTTCACTTTGAGGTTTAACCTGTGATTCTCTATTAACTCAAGGGACAAAACCAGCCCCCAGAGCAGACGTTCATTTAACACCAGGAGCAAAACAGTCACCAAATGAATCTGTGTTTTCTATGAAAACCCTTCTTCCCTCCTCCGCAAAAGAAACAAGTCAAGTTCGCACCCAGAACGATGGTAATTCATTAATCTTCTGTGGCAGGAAATTAAAGCCTGCGAGTGGAAAATACTACAATGCAGGGAATGGAATTTCCTTTCTATACACCCACATCTACAGGGGCAGAAAGGGGAGAAAAACATCATGAAAAGGCAACAGGGAGGGCTGTGATGTCTGTAACCTCCAATGGAATCACCCATAGCAGATATAGGAGCTCAGCATCCCCCCAATGCTCTGTTATCAGATTGGAGATCCACCTTCAGAAGCTCAGCATCCCCCCAGTGCTCTGTTATCAGATTGGAGATCCACCTTCAGAAGCTCAGCATCCCCCCATTGCTCTGTTATCAGATTGGAGATCCAGCTATAGAAGCTCAGCATCCCCCCAATGCTCTGTTATCAGATTGGAGATCCAGCTATAGAAGCTCAGCATCCCCCCAGTGCTCTGTTATCAGATTAGAGATCCAGCTATAGAAGCTCAGCATCCCCCCATTGCTCTGTTATCAGATTGGAGATCCAGCTATAGAAGCTCAGCATCCCCCCAATGCTCTGTTATCAGATTGGAGATCCACCTTCAGAAGCTCAGCATCCCCCCATTGCTCTGTTATCAGATTGGAGATCCAGCTATAGAAGCTCAGCATCCCCCCATTGCTCTGTTATCAGATTGGAGATCCAGCTATAGAAGCTCAGCATCCCCCATTGCTCTGCTATCAGATTAGAGATCCAGCTCCATAGGGGCAAAACACGTCCAGGTACACTTGGAACCAAGGTTAAGAGGCACAAAGTGAGCAGGGAGAGTTAATAAAGACACAAAGACACAGGTCCTACCTTCTCCCCCTGAGTCTCTCAGCATCGTATCAGCCACCACCACTATGGGCCTCTTCAAGACATGGGCAAGGACAAAAACATGGAACTCCTCCAGGCTCTCATAGACGGGTTCCTCAGAGCTCTCCACACTTTCAGAAACAAGAAACCCATCAATTTCTGTGCCCCTCCTCGTTGCTTTTAATACCAGCAAGAGATTCCGACGCTGTTTCTCTGCTGTTGCCCGTCAGGCTTTGTTTTCTGATTTCATATTTCAGATGTAGATGAAACCCAGTTCTATTATTCCTATTACAAGGGGTTGTTTCTAGGAAACACCAGCAATTCTTGGAGCCTCTTATCTAAAGAGCTGCTTGTTTGGGATGGCTGCAGCCATTGAAACACAAGAGGGTGACAGAACGATGCTGAAACCCCTCATTCATGTTTTGCTTATTGCTCTCATTATGGACCCAAGGAAATAAAGAAGGGGAAGATGAGCATCCCCAGCTTTGCTTTGCTCCACGTACCCACCGCAGCCGCCTCCATTGGTGCCGTAGTGCACACGAGGTTCACTTGAAGCCAATTTGATCAGCTCGTTCCACTCCTTCTGCCATTCCTCCTCCGTGTAAACGAGGCCAGACTGAAAAGGGCAAAGAGGACAAAAACCTTCAGGCTGGTTTCTTTATTTCCCCCCTTCCCTCCATTGGTTTCTGCAGCAGTTTTGTATGTACAACCACAATGCCTCCCTTTGCATTGATGGTTATACCCCCCCCTAAATGCATTCATTTCCCAAAGCAATGGTTTCTCAATGGGGAAATAATCAGCCTCAAAGACTCGGTGTATTGACCCACAGAATGACAGGGAAGCTTTGCTCTCGCTCTGATCCTTCCTGCATTAAAACACTGCATATACAGCCCATGTATGGCACAGCCCTTTCCTCATAGGCCTACATTGAAGACATGCTGCCCTTCCTACATCCATCCCAACCCCAAAAGCCTGCAGAATTCAGTTTATCTTTTTCAGTCTTTTTCCTACCTCCTTGTTTTGCTGCGTCTGCTGCCAACGCCAGCGTCGCTTCAGGGCTTCCCTTTCCACACCTTTATCCATTAAGGTATAAAGGGATTTACGAAGCACCAGATCTCTATCGTGGAAACCCCACATACCTGCACGGAGGGAAGGAAAAACACCCGAGGATTAACAAGAGCTGCCAATTCTCCACCCTATGTAATGTCATGGCATCATTTAGGTGCCATAAAGCAAGTGCTAAGATGGGAAATGGAGGCAGAGAGATGCAAGTAGAGCAGGGCCAACCCAAACAGATTCCATAAGCCCAAACCCTTTGCTCCAAGCATCCCACCCCATAGCTACAAACAGAAGCTGCCACCAAAGGATCCTGCCCCATATGGTGGTGCTTTGCATTGATGCTTAAGGGGAAATACAGACCAGGTGAAGTGAGACTGTGGTTTGAGCTGTGTTTGAACAGAGGAAATACACGAGCCCCATTCGTTTAGAAGCCTGGAAACCTTTAAGATTTGTCATGAAGGTATAGGAGCAAAATTGAGCTCTTGGAGCTGCTCTGCTCAGCCACCTCCGGAGAATTGGGCGGCTGTTATTTCACATTTCCTTCAGAAACAAGGGGAATCTTGCCAAAGGGAAGAGGCCCAGCCCAATGAGAACAGCTTTAGAAATACACAAGCACTTGGCAGCTCGTTTCTCTCAGCTCCATCTCAGCCCAGCACATCCCCACTGCTGCCTTCCCAGGGCCAGCAGCCAGACCACAGCTTCCTATAGGAAGGATATATAGGATCTGTTCCCTATATCCTATAGGGACAGATGGGGACAAAGGCAGGCAGGGAGCCTGGGCTCTCCTTCCATAGCAGCCTGAGCTTAAAACCAAAAGCAGTTTGGTGGAGATTGGAGGCTGATGGAAGGGATCATTGAGCTGCTTTCCCCAGCTTGGTGAAGCTCTTACCCAGGGATGCAGCGTGGAGCAGGCAGTTCCCATCACCCGTTGTGGCCAATGGAAGCAACCTCTGGCAGCTGGGATCCACGTTCGCCCACCAGTTCAGACGACCTGGGGAGGGGGGGGAATATTGGAGAGGGTGAGAACTGTGCACACACACACAGCAGGAGATGGAAGCAAAAGAAATAAGGGAGATGAGGGCTGCAGCTTGCTTAATTTGCAATGGGAGCACCCATGAAATGAGCTGCGCATCCATCCTGCAGCTGGAAGAGGAAAGGAGGAAAGAAGATGCAATGAAAGGACAGGCTGGAGTTATAATATCATTATGGTGACCTGGGGAGAAGGGCAGGCTGCAAGAACAGGCAGGACATGGGAAATAATGACTTCAGGTCACATAAATCAAAGCTGAAAGCAGGAGTCAGCCCAGCTCGGATTTAACCCGGACCAGTGTTGTCCTCCTGCTTGTTTTTCTCTCTGCTCATTTCACAACCCCAACCATCATCAGGCCAAAAGCAAAAGGTGCCAACAACCCTTTTGTACAACCCCATTTAATAACCGTAGTGCTCTCAGTTGCTCTAAGGGAGAGTGGTCCTATTTAATGTATAGGAAACTCTTAGAACCTCGGTGAAGCTGCTTGGCTCAGCAAATGAAAACGCAACTTGACAGCGCTTAAAAATAGCAGCTTTTGGGTAAGATAAAAGGCACGTGAGTTACTACGAGTCAAAAGGGGACGTTTGCAGATCAACTAAACATAGAAGATAGGAAAAAATTAACACCCGGCTTCAGTTCAACATTGATCAAGGGAAGGAAGCTGCGTCACAACTCCAACCCACAACAACCTCAGCAATGCACTGTGTCCCCTGGCTGGGACTTGTGGCAGCAGATCCTGAACTTACAACAGGCATTTGGGAAGAGCACGTTCTGTTCAAGGGGGAAAAAAACACATTGCAGCCACTTGAATTGCTCTTCCAGATGTACGAGAGCCAAGTTCAGCAAGGCAGGAAAAGCAGAAGAGCTCGTTGGGGTGCAATGCTGGGGGTTGCTTTACTCAGCAGCAAGAAAAGAACCTGATGGAGCTGCAGAGTGTTCAGCCTTGAGACAATAGCTCTAGCTTGGGAAAACAGGGTTGGTTTGGACTCAATATCATTGAACTCAATATCATTGAACTCAATATCATTGAACTCAATATCATTTCTGGCACGGTGACGGTGCAAACCTTCAGCCAAATGGAGCAGGGCCAGCAGAGCGAGAAGCAAAACAGCATCTAACAAAAGCTGAACGGAATCTGAATGCTACTGGAGTCAGCCCTGAGCTCTTTATTGCCTTCGTGTGTTCCCAGCTCTTGTCTGGAAGCAGCCGCTCGATTCCTCCTTGGGTCTGTTTGCTGCACCCCTGCTCAGCAATACAGTTGTATTTAAAACAACATATTTCTCCTCTTGTTGTTATTAACAGCCAGTCCTGGAAGCTGTGCATGGCAGCAGAAGGGAAAAATAATTGCATTCAGGAGCACAATGGATCTTCCTGCCATCAGCACTTCAGTAACAGTGAGAGAAATGAATGTGTGTGACTGGCAGGACAAACTGACACGTGCACCCAAAGCTTTGCTATTGCTTTGCTATTGCTTTGCTATTGCTCTGCTATTGCTTTGCTATTGCTCTGCTATTGCTTTGCTATTGCTTTGCTATTGCTTTGCTATTGCTTTGCTATTGCAGCAGTTTGGGCTCCTGGCGACCTCTCCTTGTGCTTTTCAGCTCGTTTCTCTCCCTCCTGGCTGGCAGCAAAAGCTCCATTAAGATCTGATGCTGCTCCAGAACCTAAGAGGTCAGTGAGTGACAGCCCTTCTTGCACAGCTGAAGCATCCACAGCACCAGGGTCTTCCCCTTTGCATGGGGACACCAGCCCAGTTTTGCTTCCAGGATGCATTAATGCACAGCAAGAGCAATTTTGTTCCATAAAAGATCAGGAACCTGCACCCAAACACACACACATACATTGTGAAATGCAGCTTTCCTCTCGCAGGAACCTCTAAATAGGTCACGCAAATAGGAAGGAATGAAGACAGCTCTGCTCTTAAGTCCAAAGCCCAGCAGTGACTCATAGAAATCAAATGGCTTCCCTGAGGCTACTGTGTGGAATGAGGGCTGCCCTCCCATGGCAGGCAGTGATCCTGGGGCTGACGTGATGGATCCAGCACTAACACCCACCTCCACCCTTGTGCAGTTGCTGCAGAGCACATTTTATTCCCCTCCTTCCTTTGCTGAATCACCGGGTGGAGAAAGGAGTGGGATCACCTCCTGGATCTGGGTTATCAAAGAGCCCAAAAAAGGAGAAAGCAGCAAGCAGACGTGGCGAGCTCATTTATCCTAGCTAAAATTAGACAGGCAGGCTCCTTCATTCAGCTCGGATCCCATCTTCTTTGACGAAAGCAATGCTTGCAGAACACACTCAGTTCAGGATCTGATAACAACAAGAGCTCACCCTGATGCACTCACACACCTGCAGCTACTTTCTCCCTAAGCAGAGTGTATCTTCTATCATCAGCAAGGCCAAGAACCAGAGGCTCATGCCAAGAACCAGAGGCTTATATTGTGTCACTGCTAACCATGCTGCTGCCTGCTCCAATGCTGGCTCTCAGGCCTGAGCCCATGCTCACATTCCCACTCTTGGGATGTTGATGTTGATGGTGACAGCAAAGGGACCAAAGGAATCCCAGCCATGAGATGCTCAACAGGACCCTCACCTGTGTTCTGCGGGTCCAGATGTGAGCTCAACCCTTTCCTCTTGAGGAAAACCATTGCAGCCAATGACTTCCAAGCTGAAACATCTGCAGAAGCTTCGCAATTCAGATGTGTAAGAGCTGGGGGTACACGCACACACACGTGCCTATGATCACGCATGAGCTGAACCCAGCTGAAAAGCTTCACGATGATGCATTGCTGAGGCAGGGATGGAAGCGTGCTGATGTCTTTGATGGCCTGCTTTGAGCTCCAGGAACAAGGAACTTGTTCACCAATCCAACAGTGAATCAAGCGTTGAGAGGCTGAACCCTTTAACTCAGCAGGTTTTAACCAGTCCACCTATAGATGTTTATTGCAGCGTGGAGAGCAAAGCAGAAGTTTCCCTGCCAATGTGCTGGGGGGACTTTAGGAGGAGGGTTTGGCATCAATTCACTGACCTTGGAGCAAAGGCACAGCAATGAGCCTGGGGTTTCTTTCCATTCCTCCTTTTGAAATGGCCTCAGGCAAAGCACTGCCCGCTGCTGCTCTGTGTGCTGAACAAGAACTGTATATACAGAACACAGGGCAAGGCCTAAACCATTCAGGTTTGCAACTAAAAACACTAAGGTTGCACTAAGGCCAAACTTGCAGCTCCATCAAGGCCTTTTCACAGAGCTTGGAGCATGTTAAAAGCTTTCCAGGAGGATGTCATGACGATTTACAGCCACTTTAAGCAGGTTTACTCTACCCACAGTGGTGTAAAGGGATCCCTGGATAGAATGAGGAGAGTATCTCCATGTTTATTGCTCCATAAAATACTTGCTTAATTCTCTAAGGACAGCACGCACTAAATTAAGGAGGGATATCAGTGTGGATCACAGCACCGTGCTCAACAACCTGCTTCAATTAAGCTTGGAGCATCTCATATACGCGGCTCAGCCCTTTATTAAAGATAAACACCCATTTATAACAAACCCACATATAGAAGGCAAAGTGAACCTGCATTAAAAGGCTGCTTTGCACAAGTCAATTACCCCATGGAGGAGAGCAGCCAAGGGGCTGATCCAGCTCCATGTTGACCTGCTCTGCCAACAGATGTCACACAGGGACCTGCTGGATACGTTCTATGTACAAAAATGAGATTCACATGAGCTACAATTGGAGGGAATTAAGCTGAAAACCAGATCCTGACCATGTAGACACACCAGAGAAATGCAGCAATCCAATACCCAGCCTGAACTCAGCTGAGATGCAGATAAACCAGCTTCAATTTGCATCTGCTTCACCACGCACAAACAGCGAGGCTGCCGTAACGAGATCACTTGGATCAAGTGTTCATTGCCAAAACATGAGAATATTTATTACAGCAACACCTGAGCAGGACAGGGCTACAATTAGACATTAAGAATCTGAAGGAATAATGGTTTTATAGCTACGTGAGCTATGATAGAAGTAAAAGGAGATATAAAGGCTCCTGTCTGGTGCTCCCACCCTTCCCCAGCCATAACCATCCTGGTAACACAGCAGCTGATATTAAGCTCCTCCCTGCATGCATGGATGTCCCCCATTCATTCAGCAGCCTGATCTTATTTACAGATCACTTAGCAACTATTCAGGAGGAAAACAGCATGTTGGAAAACAAACCCGTCTGTGCTCACAAGGTGGTTCCTCTCCAGGCACGCAAAAAGCCAGCAGACAAGTTGCCTTGCATTGAATTAGCAAGCATATAAACTGCATCATCCACCTAAAGACATCCGTAATCACTTCTAATATCTATCCATGATCATTTGCTGCTCTTTCCCCCCCTGTCCTTCTCATATTAGGGCTGATTTGATGGCACAGAGCATAGGGGAGCTTATGAGGTGAGATAAAACCACTTAGTTCTTTTCCCTTAGTGCTCCCATTCAGCTGCAGGAGCGATGACAACACACACCATTGACATTCTGTGTCCGCAGGCAAAGCAAAGCAAAGCAGACTCTTGCTCAACTCTTGCACCACGCCATATAAAAAGGGATGCAACAAGGATCTAGCACAGATACACATCCTCGCTCGCTTCCTTGCAGCCTATTCCAGTCGGTGCTGCTGCAAACTGCCACCACTGTGTTGCATTGGCATGGGAAATAAATCATTTGGGTGATGTAAATCCTTACCGGCCTGTTCCAGCGCCACCAGCATTGACTGCTCAATGAGGTCTCGCTCGATGAAGCTGCGGAATTCCTCTGCGTACACAGTGAGGTCGGGCAGCTGGAAGGTGGAGATGGGCATCTCCAAGAGGTGCTCGCTGCTGCCGTTGCTGGAGACGTGGGAACGAGCCAAGGAGACGATGGTGGAGCTGGCGTGAGAAATGCCTCGAGACAGGCGTTTTTCTGGAGGGGGGGAAGGAAAATAAAACACTGCCTGAATGGTGCAGAAGCAGCAAAGCTCAACAAGCATTCAGCTTGTATTGTATAGCAATTCCAGCTTCCAGCAACCAAAAAACATCTCCAAGGCAGGAATAGGGGAGTCCTCTTGCTCCTGTACTCAACACTGGTCAGGTCTTACCTTGAGTACAGTGCTTGGTTTGGGGGTGTATCCATACAGAAAGGACATGGGGTTTGGGGGTGTATCCATACAGAAAGGACATGGGGTTTGGGGGTGTATCCATACAGAGAAGGGCAATAAGACTTGGACAATGTGCCCCTATGAGGAGGGAATTGAAGGAACTTGGGGCTGTTTGGTTTGGAGAAGGTTAAGGGACGATCTCATTGCTGGCTTCCAATCCCTGCAATCCCAGCAGAGCAGGGCTGGTCTCTTCACACTGGTGACATGATGAGGGTAAATGGCTTCAAGTTGTGCCAGGTGAGGTTTGGGTTGGATATCAGGAAGAAGCTCGGTACAGAAAGGGTTGTTAAGCACTAGAATGGGAGGTGGTTGAGTCACCATCACCTGAATGCCTTTAAAAACCATTTAGATGTGGTGCTCAGGGCCATGAATTAGAGGAGGGCTGTTACAGTTAGGCCAGTATGGGTCTGACTGGATGATCTTTAAGGCCTTTTCCAACCTAAGTAACCCTATGATTGCTCCGTGTGGCTTTCTGATGATCTTTAAGGCCTTTTCCAACCTAAGTAACCCTATGATTGCTCCGTGTGGCTTTCTGATGATCTTTAAGGCCTTTTCCAACCTGAATAACCCTATGATTGCTCTACATGTCCTTCTGATGGCTCTTACCCTGCACAATATCATCCTGCCGCTGCAGTGGTGGTCTCCCAGGTCGGGCTGTCTCCTTCTCTTGGGGTTTGAAGCTGCGTCCCTCGTTAAAGGAATGAGGCAAATTCCCTGCGTGCACCTGCCGGAGCTGCTCGAAATCACTCAGTGCTGCACTCAGGTCCCAGTTTTTACCTGGATTGGAAGGTATTGAAAGCAATCACCATCATATGAAAGAAACAAGTCAGCTCCTATAGCACCCACCTGGAAACTAATAGGCTGTCCACTCCATCTGCTGCTATATTCCTGCCTGGGATTTGGATTGGAAGCAATGTAAGCATTAAATGAAGTGCCCAGCACATCAGGCTTACTGCCCATAGTCACATAGGTGGAACACTGAGTGTGCAATAGGCAGATACAGGGCTTAGAGGGAGCTGCTGCTCCTGTTGCTGGAGCCAGAACCTCCCAAGGCAGTGAGTTATGCCAGATCTACATTTCTGGCTGTAAAACGAAGGGCAGGGTCACCATAACAGCACACAGAGCACGGGACTGAAGACAAACAAACAGCATTTTGCCCTTAGGAAAAGGAAATGGAAGGTCAGGCTGTGTTATGTCCAGCAGCATGTAGGCAAGCCAATTGCTTCAGGTCAGAGCCAGAGCTTTGTTTTCTAAGCCTCCCCAATGCAGTGAAGATAATCCATTGTGATGCAGACACCACTTCTTTGCTGACCGAGTTGAACAGCTCTCATCCCTCCCGTTACTGTAGGATAACACTGGAGTAACAAAGCACAGTGAAGCCGGACTTTACAAGCTGATGGTTTTTAAACACAACCTTTTCCATGCTCTGAAAGTGGGTTTTTAACAGGCTCAGCTGACACCCAAAAGATAAAAGCAAGGCAGCAGCTCCATCACCTTCCAACAGGCTGCAGCCATTACCAGCCACATAAATTATTCATCAAAACAGATTGAACATAGAGTTGAGGGAACCCTTAAAGCATTTCCCCTTCCTTCTAACACTACCCAGCCAGCTGAAAGAGCACGTGTTAATACACCAAAGTCCTCCAGCATGCAATAAATTGACCTTTTAGAAGCCACTGTCTTCCACAGGCGAGAATATATAGCAAAAAAAGAGTCTACCATATGGCTTACATTAGAGAAAATGGTGATTTTTATGAACACTGTTAGCCTAAGCTCTTAAATTAGCAACTTAGCAGACACTGTAGAAAGAAAGCCAACTTTATATATAGTAACTCCACTACAGGAAAGCTACATAAGCTGCCAATTGGTTCATATGATAGCTCACGGATAATATGAGAAGCATTATGTCTATTTCCCAAACGGAAATATGCTTTTTAAGCATTCAAATTCTTCTGAGAGATGTAATTTGAAGTGTTTAATGACCGACTCCAAGTTATTTTAAGGTTTACCTTTCGAGGCCTTTTTTTTACCCCTTGTTTCACTCTACAAATGAACCAACAGTTTGGTATGGAGGAATGAGAGTGACCCACCAGATTAAGCTGTTGGCACATCATTACCTGCTTCAACCCAAGAGCAACAAGAGGATGCCCTAATACTGACCCAGCACAGCTGTATTTACCAGCAGCTGCTTCCAGAAATGGAAATCCTATAAGAAACGATAGAAAAATCCCTGCTTTCCCTTGTTTCCACTTGTGGAGATGTCGCTGTGTGATGAAATTGAGCCCCTGGCAGAAGGAAGAACCAAGTTTCCTTCTGAATCAAAGCCAAACTTGCACCATCACCTTTATTCCAAGGATGGGAGGGTGATGGTAAAGCTCGAGCATGGTCTTGAATCATAGAATTGCATTTAGTACAGACAAACTGCCAACTATAGTTCCCTCTGCTTCTAATGCAATGTTTCTGTCCTCCAGCATTATAGCATGGGCCAACATTTACTCACCATCCTTTCGTCAACACAAACCCAAAGGCAATGCTTGCAAGAAAGCTTACAGCCCCAAAACAATCCAGACCTGGCGGCCTCTCCTTGCTTTTGCCTATAGCTACAAGGTGAAAAACCAATTATCTACAGCCTGGAAACTGAACATGGTCATTAAGGAGCAAGCTGCTTTCTGACACCTCAACAGACTGACCCTGCTGATAGCCAGAGCCCCATGATACCCACCACAGGAGAGGTCAGTGGCCAGATAGCAGCAAAACAGCAACTTATACTGGTATAATCACACCACCTTCACAAGCAGAACGAGATAGACCAGTAAAAGTACAGCTTTGCCTATATAATTACCTCCTTGCTGCTCTGAAAACAGCCTCGCTAGCAGTGATAGTGCTGCTGACAAGCAAAACCCCCCAAGTTTTTACTAGCACTGCTGGCAGCAGCAGGAACAGAAGCTGAATGAAGCATTGCTCAGCTCCTGTTCGATTCATTCTCCTTCTAAGCATTTGAAATTCATTACCTGATGGCTGAGTAACAAGAAACCAGGGCAGAATTTCACTTCCACCTCTGCTGATGGCACCGGTAAGATGTCAATCCCCATCCTTACAGCTCCTCCCCAGCTTTCTTGCAAGCACTCAACCCACATCAAACCCCCTCCCTGCTCCCATCCCCAGCTGTACGTACCTTCCAGCAGATCTCTGGCCAGTCCTGGCTCTGCCCCTGTCGAGCGAACAAAATCCGACAGGACGATGTCCATATCCAAGGTTGTGTGTGCTCATGGATTCCTCCCAGCAGCTGGGGTCTGCAGCTCCCGGATCAACACCTCAATCTAGAAATGAGACCAACAAAGTGCTCAGATCGCATTACAGACTATAAAATAATTAGCCTGGAGAGGCAGCTCGGGGCTGGCTGAGAACTATCCGATGGCAGCTGCCCCCCAAGCCTTCTATATACAGCTAATATTGCTCTAGGAATGCTGATAATGGATCAATAACTTGGAGTGAAGCTCTGCTGCCCCATGCCCAGTTGGAGCAATGCTCTGTGTCCAGCTGTGCTAAAGGCTGAGCAGCTTTAAGGTGAATATCTCTCATCTCAAAGCAACTCAGGGCAGCTCCTCGTTGCAAAGTATCGCAGGCAAAGAGTTGGGAGAAGAAAAGAGTTTGTTTGGTAGCAGAAAACACAAAGCTCCTTTCCCTTGCCCACCTGCATTGAGAGCTGCAGCCCTTCCCAGGGCTAAAGGCTGTAATGAGATGTTCCTTTGAATGGAGTTTACCATAGGCAACAGAACTGCACCACTGCAGGAAGAGGGAGCTCAGTGCTCTTCATTTCAGCTAGCACCCTTTGCTAAAGCTTTGCTTGCTTGAAGGGCCCTTCAGCTCCACCTTGCACCGGTGTGATTCAGTTAGAGGGAAATGCAAAGCAGCTCAGCAGCTCCAGCTGTATCCCATGAGAGCTCTTCCTGCCCCAAGTCATCACCAAAACACCTCCAAAGCCAACACAGAGCCCTCCAACAGCTCATCTCCCCATAAAGGAACTAAACTGACCAGTGCAAAGATGCATTGTGCAAACCCTTCTGTTCCAACAGGTCCGAAGATTCACAAAGCCACATGTAGGTGTGTGCTCTTGTTGTGCATTCAGATCCTGATTTACTGCATTCCTCAGGGGTAGAAACAGAAAGCAGCTCCGGAGCAGCCTGGACCGGGCAAAGGCTCTTGTAGTCTTTTGTTGTTAAAGGGTTATAAAAGAAGCAAAGAAAAAGCCTGTCTGCTAATACAACCTGCTGGAAAACTCCTCCTAAGCTGAGATTTGGTACTAAGAGGGGGAATAAAGCATGTAAGGTGGGTAGACAGAGCCATCAATGCATGGAGAGGAGGGGAAACATCTTAAAACCAAGTTCATTCTGATGATGGAGAGGATCCCCCCACCCCACCAGCCACATCCCCCAACCAATGGGGAGATCTATGGGAGCAATGAGTGGGGTTGCCCCTCAGTGAAGACTCAATATCAGCAGAGCAAAAGGTAACAACTCCCTTGTGGTGGGTTCAAGACTTAAAAAGCAAAGAGGACTTTTGGAAAGCAGAAGGAAAAAAGAGCAGCAGCGCAGCAGCGCAGCCCACGCCTGCTGACTGGCAGCGTTTGCAGCTCCTTTAGCAAACTCCCTCGTGCACAAATATGTCAGCATCTCCACACTGCAAGGCAAAACACAGATGGAAAAACTCCAGGTCCAACGACACAGTGATGAACTGCCGGAGATTTATCAATAGGGTTCATCCACCCTCTCCCCCCCTTGTGCTGTTATTGATTACTTTGCTCATAGTGAGCTGCCTCCCTTCTGCTTTTGGCATCACTCTGGGCACTGGGCAGGATGCTGAGATGTGGCTGCATAGGGAGCACAGTGTGCAGCCCTGTCCTCCTCCTCTTCCTCCTCCTTCAGCCTCAGAGCCTGCTATAAGAATAGGAACCACACTGTGCCCATCCCTCCTGCTGCACCAGGTAGGAAACGAAGCCCAAAGACATTTGCAACCACAAGTGTTAGAGGATCACAGAGTGTTGCCCTGCAAAAAAACCCAAAGTGTTCCAGGTATCAGCACACCAAAACCCCCCCAGGAATACACACAGATGCATTTACCACCCTGTTAAAACCAACAGCTTCCAGTACTGATCTCTATGATGCTGACAGACCTTTGCAGGACGCACAGGTGGGAATTAAACAAATTAAAGCCTGAGAATTCATGTTTTAATCTCTCCTTGGAATCCCAGCTTTCCTATGGTCCAATGCACAGACACCCACCAACCCAGCCCCATAGAGACCCACCACCCCAGCCCCACAGACACCCACCACCCCAGCCCCACAGACACCACTTTCCCTCTAGCACACAACCAGAACAGCACAAACCTTTTGGAAACCCCTCATTTCCCCATCTGGACATGGGCAGACCCCCCAAAGGTGGATGAATGCACCCCTATCCCAGCACACAGCCCCATCCTGGCTATACCCCACAGCTTCACTTTTTGGGCTACAAGCAGGAGACTTTCTCATTGCTTTTAGCACTGACATCACATTGCAGCCCAAACAGGGCAGGATCAGAGCTGAGATAAAGCAATCACAGCTGCCACTCACGCAGGCACCTTAGGGTGAGTGCTTTGTAAACAGCTTTCGGGGAGCAAAGCTGTGGCCTATTACACACAGCCCATGGGCTACGTACCTGTAGTATGTTGGCAGCGTGCTGGGATAGTGGCAGACATTCACATTTATAACAGCTCCAAGAACAAACCAGCACCTGGCTCAGCAGTTAAGCATCACCCTCACCTCAAAAAGCTTCTCTTAAATCCAGGCAGCTCCATTTCTTTGCAATGCAGCCATTGGCAGCATCACCCCCATAGATAGGGATGCAAAGCCTCTGCCATAGAGGACTCATATCCAGGCTTGGCTTCACACCAATGAGGTTTCATATCCTACCCGGAACATTGACATAAAGGACCAGAAGAGATGACTGGGAAAGAAGAGTGCCTCATTCACAATGAAATGTGTGCAAAGATTGAGATTTGAATAAGAGCACTGCTGTGAGGCTTACAATTGCACATTGTTATTGCATCCAGGCAGTCAAACCTCGCTCTGCCTTGAACTATGGAAACACTCACTTGGATGGGATTTAACCCAGTTGAATTCAGAACTCTTCTGCTCTCTGTCTCGGGTTCCTAGCTGCTATCACAGCTGAGTGGTTCTGCTGCTGCTTTCCAGCTTGCTTCGTGTGATGTTGTCATCTCCTTATCCTTTAATGATAAGATCATGGGTATTAAAGCACCAGAGACAAGAGGTCACTGTCACATTGCTGCTCTTACGTCTGTGCTGACACAGACCCCAGCTGCCCCCAGGACCCTGCAGTGCCTGTGTCCAAACACGACAAGAGTTATTCATTTCCTCCTGAAATCTGTGGTGTTCTCTTAATTACAACAGCATTAATTAATTAGAATAGCATTATTTTACTGCATTCTAACGCCACCCTCAAAGCCACGCAAACAGGCTCCTATCCAGCAGGCTGGGAAGATACCTTCAACTTTCCCTTCGCATTTAATTGCCTTTATATTTTATCTTCCATGCTTCCACCTCTGCAAATCACATCTCAAACCTCTGAGCCGGTGGGAGCACTCGGATCCAACACCTGACATGAGGATTATTCACCTTACAACAGCCTGCTAAGAAGCTGCCCTCCACCAGAGACCATGGAGCATTAAATCCACTGGGAGCTTTCAACTCAGCCACCCCTAATCACAGGCTCCCATTATAATTATATGGCTTTTCCATTGATATTCCACAGCACAACAAGCCCAAAGTACTCAGCTGGGATGGCCCCCTGCCTTTGCTGATTACAATTGACTCCCCAGCCCCAGTGCAGCACCCATAGGACCAAAGCAAAGCGTTGCACACCAAAGCTCACCTTTAAAAACAAGCAGAAAGCACCAGAATGGCCCATAAAGCTCCAAAGGAAAGCAAACCTCAGCCCAACATCAGCTCAACACCATGAGACACAAGCAGACAGAGCCCTGTACCACCATGGGGTCAAGATCCTCTTTGAGCTGTGTGTGACTCCTCACTTTAGAGACCACAATGTCCTGGTCTGTTCCAAATTCCTCTTGTACTGTGATGCAAGCCCTGAGCTATGTGAAACCAGAGCAGGCATCGGGCTGTTCACTCCTCGTGCTTCCTAATTACAACCCCCCCCTACATTCGAGGTGTTTGCTGGCATCTCTCAGACCTCAGATATGCCAGATAAAACTGGAATCAGTGCTTCACGCAGCCAAACCTCTCCCCCATCCCAAATGCTTGTAGCCCTCGCGCTCCATTCATACTTCCCAGGTCTCCCTCCAAAGGCCATAAAGATAAAGGACTCAGTTAACAGCTCTGGGCAGCTCACACGTGGCACACGTTCCTATTGCTTCCCATCCTCCTTTTTTTCTATAGGAACAACACGTTTGCTAAAGGAATTCAAGCAGGACTTCAGTCAACTTGCTCAGGTTTGCTGCTCCCACTTGCAGCACAGCAACACCCAAAGGTGGAACCAGAAACACCAAACTCCTGCTATGGAAGAATCATAGAATCACAGAATGGCCTGGGTTGAAAAAGGACCATAATCATCACCTGGTTTCAACCTCTTGCTGTGTGTAGGGTCATTAACCAGCAGCACAGAGCCATATTAAGCCTGGCCTTGAATGCCTGCAGGGCTGGGGTACACACAGCCTGTGTTACAGCAGCAATTCATAGCTCAGCTATGGATGGCTCCATAACCCACAGCACCTCAATAGGGAGAAACCCAAAGCACAGCCATGGTGCACCCAGCTCAAAGGAAAGGATCCCATTGGGATTTCACTCTGCTTCCATCTAATAACAGCCTAACGATGCTGTGATGCTAAAGCCATTCGCAGCTGGATCACCTCGGGTTGAAACGTGTGCATTTAGCAGTGCCTGCAGTCATTTCTCCTTGAAATAAGGTTTATGAGGCAATATAACCCCAGGTGTGTCACCATCACCGTCCTCTGCAACCCCCATTCAAACCACAGGGATCAGAGCTCGGGTTTAACCCCAGTTAAACAGCCACCATTGACCTTGCCTGAAGCAGGGAAGGATTGCTCACACCAGCTGCTTTCTAGGAAGATGTGTAGAAATAGGAACCTCTGATATTGGTGTCCAGAGCTGCAAGCAACACATGCAGGGTGAGCAGCACCAGCACCAAGCTCCTCCATGAAGGCAGATTCCTGTATGAACCTGGGCTTAAACACAACAGGATTAGTCAAAAGCATCCCTTTAAGATCCTATTTTAGGAGTGCATTAACCCAATTTCAACTATTTGGGGCTTCCCACCCCGTATTGAAGATTTACATCAGCAAACAACTCGAGGTGTAATGCAGTTCTTCAGGGTGTAATGCAGTTCTTCAGGGTGTAATGCAGTTCTTCAGGGTGTAATGGAGTTCTTCTCAAGCTTTCCTTCAGTAATGTGGGCTCCAAACGATGCTAAAAGGCTCCTGAAAGGTCAACCCACCCCCCCCATCCAACATGAGGATGCTTCAATCAATTACAGCAATAATAGGAAGGGTCAATGGGCATTTGGGGCCAGAGCATCCAACACAGAGGTGCTGCATGGAATGGTTTTAAGCCTGATTCACTGCTCTCTGTTGTCCCATTCAGAAAGGATGGCTGAATTCAATGCTGCTGGAAGCATCTCCCCCTGCTTTGCTGTCACACCATCACACTTCACAAGTGTGGTTCTCTGTTAGGAAGGCATTGAGCCCTCGGCGTTGGGCTCACGTCAGAGATGACTCCTATATGAGAAAACCCCTATTTCCTCCTGCAGACAAACTCGGACTTCACACCCACAGCCTGAACACTGATTAATTCCCCTCGTCACCTCGCCGTCACTGCTTGGCACCGAATCACTTCGGTCATCTCGTGCCAGCTGCTTTATCAGCTACGTGCAAACACCAGAGGAAAGCACGGGGCACAACTGTGTGCTGCTCAAACCTTCTGAACCAGAGCCTTCCTAAATCAGCTTGAATACAAGGCCTGAGTGGGGCCTTATACCCTGCATAGGACCTGTAGCCCTATATGGAGCCTGTGAGGGGCCTGTACCCCTATATAGAGCCTACGTGGGACCTGGAACCCTATATAGAGCCTGTACCCCTATATAGAGCCTGTACCCTATATAGAGCCTGTGTGGGACCTATGTAGAGCCTACGTGGGACCTGTACCCCTATATAGAGCCTGTACCCTATATAGAGCCTGTGTGGGACCTATGTAGAGCCTACGTGGGACCTGTACCCCTATATAGAGCCTGTACCCCTATATAGAGGCTGTGTGGGGCCTGAACCCCTATGTAGAGCCTACGTGGGACCTGTAACCCTATATAGAGCCTGTGAGGGTCCTGTACCCCTATATAGAGCCTGTACCCCTATACAGAGACTGTGTGGGGCCTGAACCCCTATGTAGAGCCTACGTGGGACCTGTAACCCTATATAGAGCCTGTACCCCTATACAGAGCCTGTGTGGGGCCTGAACCCCTATGTAGAGCCTACATGGGACCTGTACCCCTATATAGAGCCTGTACCCCTATATAGAGCCTGTGAGGGGCCTGTTCCCCTATATAGAGCCTGTGTGGGAGCTGTAACCCTATATAGAGCCTGTACCCCTATACAGAGCCTGTGTGGGACCTGTACCCCTATATAGAGCCTACGTGGGACCTGAACCCCTACGCTATAAGCTCTCCAAAGGCCAACCCTATCCAGACATGGCATGAAATCTTCACTTCCAGTGCAAAAGAATGAATAGAACAAGAAATGAAATGCAGCAGTGCCCACAGATGGGCCCACACAGCAACCAAACCACAGCCAGGCACCACCCAAAGCTCTGGGCACACCGAGATGCTCTATATGTGGGTCCAAACCTCAAAGCAAAGCAAGAAACAGGTGTCTTCCATTGGGACTTTGAGTATTTCCTGCTCGCTCAGGGCAGGACACAGTAACCAAAACTATATTAGGAAACCTTACAGTTCCAGCCCAAGGAAAAACGTTTCCTTTTGCGTCAAAAGCAAATCTACTTCACTCTGCCATTCGCTTTTAAATCAACATCATAAAAGACAGCAGAGACCGAAGATGAATATCAGCATCGAATGCATTTGAATGCTCTCTTTGCAGTGCACCTATTTGGGTTTTAAGCTGAATTTAGGTTGGGTGGCTGCTCCCCAGCCTTGTTTCTGAACTCTGCTTTCTTAAGGTTGGGGTGCATGAGCAGCAGGAAGACTTTAAGGTCATTTGTGCTCCTTAATGAGGAGGGAAATGAGTAACAGAGAGAGCAAGGGTGGGCTGAGCAGGGCAGGACCTTTGGGAAGCAGCAGCCAATGTATGGGATAGGGATATAGGGCCTGTTGTTTGAATGCAGCATTAAATCCTTGCACATAGCACTCCATTAGCACTTCACCTATAGGTTCCTCTGCTTCTCCTGCACAGGCTGGCAGTGCTTTGCTCTGCCCAATACATGCAGGGTCTGAACATAGCCCTGCTTCCAGGGCAGTGATGTGATGGTGTGATTACACCGTGAGTCACAAGCAGCATGGAACTATAATAAGCTCCAAACAGCATTTCTCACTCAGTCACCACACCCATAAGAAAAAAAACAGAGAGTGAAAGCCATGCAATCCCAAACCACAGCCAGGACAGGCTGCACCTACAGCTGGATCAGACCTTTGTTCTTCCAGGCAGGGAAACAACCACGTGCAAAAACGTGACCGTGTTTGCTTCTACTTGAACCTTTCCAAAGCAAGATCACGATAGGCAGCAAGGGAAATAAGGGAGATGATGGTCTGTGCGAGGGGTGAAAGCCTGCAGAGCCTCCAATTGTACATGCACAGGGAAGATGTCTGAACTCTGAGATCTTAAAGCCAAAACCAGCCCCAAGCTGCATGGAGCAGCACTCAGCTTTAACATAGAACACAATGCAGCCTGTTGCTTTCCCCTCTGCAGGACTGGCTCATGATGCAACCCAAGGCAAGCAGGGCAGGACTTTGGTGTCTCAAGGAGCCCACACTTGTGCTGACCAACCCCTTCTTTTTTACCTGCTAAGACTTATCAGAACAGCTACCAGCAAAATAAGCTACTGGCATGGTTGTGCTCCAAGCAAGAGAGATGGAAAGCAAAGCAAAACTAACACAGATGTTTGGTTTTGAGATGTGAAGGGCAGGCTGGGGTTGGGGTGGGTGCAGCACTGCACTGTCTGCTGGGCACAGCCACGTCTGAACCCAGATTTCTTGCATTATAAAGATGGAGACTTGGAAGCCCCTGTAGGACTGCAGATCTCCGGCCCAATTTGTGCTGCTCTGGGACATCACACAAGGAAAAAGCTGCCTTAAAGAACCACTATATGCTGTTGCTCAAGGAATTCAGAGCACGAGGAAAGCAGCAGCGGTGAAGCAAGAGTCGCACTCGACAAACCTTCATTGCAACTGTTTTTATACAGTTAGCTTCTCTTCGGAGAGAGCTTGACCCTGTTTTCGTGGGTTCCTTTGCTCTAAATCCAGCCGGACTCATTTCAACATTCAGATGATTCTAAAGCTGCAGAACATGCCTGCAAGCAGCGGGACGGAGCCTCAAAGCCACGTGGATGTCAGCTTCAAACACAGACAGAGCGGATCCGTTACCTGCACAGCGTTAATCTGCATCCATTCCTCTTTAAAGGGGGCTTGTACTTACCAGGTTAAATCCTAAACCAAAGACTTTCTACTTTCAAGAGGGTTTGTACTTACCAGGTTAAATCCCAATTCTATTTCCAAACAGCTCTTGAAGCAAAGCAAGGGCTCACACCCCAGGTGCCTTAACACAGAGCTGACCCATCCTAACTCCCTTCCCATGTTAACCAAACACATACCTAAAATAAACACATGGAAACTCAGCCTGAGACAAATGCACCTGCTAAAATCAGGCCATAACTATTTCCAGCCCAGAACCAGGCTCTTGGTTGAAACCAGATGATCTTTGAGGTCCCTTTTTTAACCCAGGCCTTACAATTCTATGATCCTGGCCCTACAATTAGTGCTGGGTTTTAAACAGCTTCTCCTTAAGAAGCGTGAAATCCCACCGAGCTTTGCTATCAGCATTTCACACTATGGCATGATGTTATCCTGAGGTCAGCATGAGACATGAGACAACACAAACCAAGTGCTGGGAACCCAAAGTTTGGCTTCAATGAGCTTAAAAGGAACTTAAAGCACAACTTCAGGAGCCCCAAAGCCTGGCTTCAAGGAGCTCAAAGCCTTATGTATGGAACTTAAAGCACAAAGGAACTTAATGCACAGCTTTAGGAGCCCCAAAGCCTGGCTTCAAGGAGCTCAAAGCCTGGTGTATGGAACTTAAAGCTCAAAGGAACTTAAAGCACAGCTTCAGGAGCCCCAAAGCCTGGCTTCAAGGATCTCAAAGCTTTATGTATGGAACTTAAAGCACAAAGGAACTTAAAGCACAACTTCAGGAGCCCAAAGCCTGGCTTCAAGGAGCTCAAAGCTTTATGTATGGAACTTAAAGCACAACTTCAGGAGCCCAAAGCCTGGCTTTAAGGATCTCAAAGCCTGGTGTATGGAACTTAAAGCTCAAAGGAACTTAAAGCACAACTTCAGGAGCCCCAAAGCCTGGCTTCAAGGAGCTTAAAAGGAACTTAAAGCACATTTTCAGGAGCCCCAAAGCCTGGTGTATGGAACTTAAAGCACAAAGGAACTTAAAGCACAACTTCAGGAGCCCAAAGCCTGGCTTCAAGGAGCTCAAAGGAACTTAAAGCACAGCTTCAGGAGCCCCAAAGCCTGGTGTATGGAACTTAAAGCACAACTTCAGGAGCCCCAAAGCCTGACTTCAAGGATCTCAAAGCCTTATGTATGGAACTTAAAGCACAAAGGAACTTAAAGCCTGGCTTCAGGAGCCCCAAAGCCTGGTGTATGGAACTTAAAGCACAACTTCAGGAGCCCCAAAGCCTGGCTTTAAGGATCTCAAAGCCTTATGTATGGAACTTAAAGCACAAAGGAACTTAAAGCACAGCTTCAGGAGCCCCAAAGCCTGGCTTCAAGGAGCTCAAAGCCTGGTGTATGGAACTTAAAGCACAACTTCAGGAGCCCCAAAGCCTGGCATCCTGAGCTCAAATAGACAACAGAAAGCACACCCAGCCATACTGAGAGCTGTGAACACACACTGGGCTCAGATAGAAGAAATCCAGCACTGTCAGCAACGCGATGCAAACAACTCCAGCCACTGTTTGGACTTTTCCAGCTGGAAATATCACCATTATTATTATAACCTGCCCTATGATACGAGGCTGAACATCACACCCAGTGTGCAGGCAGACACTCAGTGCCATCCATACCCATACAAATAGCACCCTTTGGGGTTAAGGTCCCATCACAGCGGTCCCATTTGGGATCCCTATGGGTACCGGGGCACAATGAAGGCAGTTCTCCTCCTGAGCTCTGGGGCTGAAAGCTCCACAGCTAAAAGCTCCATGGCCATCACCCCACTATAGGGTCCACCCTTTAGGCCCAGAGGGTTTGGCGATGGCAGAGCTGAGCGGCTTTCCATGTCGGGATCTTCCCTTGTCGGGATCTATCTTCCCATGTCAGGATCTTCCTTCTCATGTCGGGATCTATCTTCCCATGTCAGGATCTTCCTTCTCATGTCGGGATCTATCTTCCCATGTCAGGATCTTCCTTCTCATGTCGGGATCTATCTTCCCATGTCAGGATCTTCCTTCTCCTGTTGGGATCTTCCTTCCCATGTTGGGATCTTATCTTCCCATGTCGGGATCTTCCCATCCCATGCCGGGACCTTCCCATGTCGGGATCCTTCCATGTCAGGATCTATCTTCCTATGTCGGGATCTTTCTATGTCAGGATCTATCTTCCCATGTCGGGATCTTATCTTCCTATGTCAGGATCTTCCCATGTCGGGATCTATCTTCCCATGTCAGGATCTTCCCATGTCGGGATCTTATCTCTCCATCTTGGGATCTTTCCATGTCGGGATCTTCCTTCCCATGTCGGGATCTATCTTCCTATGTCAGGATCTTCCCATATCGGGATCTTCCCATGTCGGGATCGAAGTAAAGCACCAGATCCCCGCTCTATGGGACGGGACACGGCACCGCCCGCACCCATCCCGGTTCTATGGGGCCGCCCCCACCGCCATGCCCCCCCATGGGGGGGGGGGGGGGGGGGAGTCGGTTCCTAACGGCCCCGGGTTGACCCCCCCCATGTCCTGTGATGGGGTGGGGATCTATGGGGGGTCCCTATAACCCAGAGACCCCCTCACCGCCCCCCCCATAAGCCCGGCCCGGTCGCAAAGAAAACTTTCCCGATCTCAACGCGTCCCCAGCGGGGTTATGTAGATTATGTTACCTGCTAACGGCTCCATGGTGCTGTATGACCGCCGAACCCGAGGCCACGATCCCGGTGGGGCAAAAGGGGACGGGGAAAGGGGGGGAGGAAAAAGGGGAGGGGGAACGGAGCTCGGTGGTGTCGCTGCCGTCTCCACCCGCCCGGAACTCTGGGCCGCCCACGT
This sequence comes from Coturnix japonica, assembly GCF_054131305.1. Lineage (NCBI taxonomy): Eukaryota > Metazoa > Chordata > Aves > Galliformes > Phasianidae > Coturnix > Coturnix japonica. The sequence continues at coordinate 68,343 of NW_028188965.1, forward strand.
TTCCACCCGGAACGTTTTTAGGTGAGCACACAGCCGCCCCGCCGGGCAGCGCTGGGCCAATGGCGGCTCGATATGGCCCCGCCTCGGCCGCACTGCGCATGCGTGAGGGGAAGGGGATTTGGGGTGGTTGTGTGGGGTCTGTGTTCATTATAGGGTCTGTGTCTGTTCTATGGGGGCTGTGTGAGTGGGTAGGACCCGTGGGGGCCATACAAGGCCCGAGTGGGCTCAGTGTGCTCATCATGGGGCACATATCCCCTGTATGGGACCTGTAGCCCTATATAGAGCCTATGAGGGGTCTGTAACCATATATAGAGCCTGTTTGGGGCCTGAACCCCTATATAGAGCCTGTGTGGGACCTGTAGCCCTATATAGAGCCTGTATGGGGCCTGTAGCCCTATATAGAGCCTGTATGGGACCTGTAGCCCTATATAGAGCCTGTGTGGGACCTGTAGCCCTATATAGAGCCTATGAGGGGTCTGTAACCCTATATAGAGCCTGTATGGGGCCTGAACCCCTACATAGAGCCTGTATGGGGCTTGTACCCCTATATAGAGCCTGTGAGGGACCTATGACCCCAATATAGAGCCTGTGTGGGGACTATAACCCTATATAGAGCCTGTATGGGGCTTGTACCCCTGTATAGGGCCTATGAGGGGCCTGTACCCCTATATAGAGCCTGTATGGGGCCTGAACCCCTATATAGAGCCTGTATGGGGCTTGTACCCCTATATAGAGCCTGTGTGGGGATTGTAACCCTATATAGAGCCTATGAGGGGCCTGTAGCCCTATATAGAGCCTGTATGGGGCCTGTACCCCTATATAGGGCCTGTGTGGGACTATACCCCTTTATCAAGCCTGTGAGGGACCTGTACCCCTATATAGAGCCTATGAGGGGCTTGTACCCCTATATAGAGCCTATGAGGGGCTTGTACCCCTATATAGAGCCTGTGTGGGGCCTGTAGCCCTATATAGAGCCTGTGTGGGACCTGTAGCCCTATATAGAGCCTGTTTGGGGCCTGAACCCCTATATAGAGCCTGTATGGGGCTTGTACCCCTATATAGAGCCTGTGAGGGACCTATGACCCCAATATAGAGCCTGTGTGGGGACTATAACCCTATATAGAGCCTGTATGGGGCTTGTACCCCTGTATAGGGCCTATGAGGGGCCTGTACCCCTATATAGAGCCTGTGTGGGGACTGTAACCCTATATAGAGCCTATGAGGGGCCTGTATCCCTATATAGAGCCTGTGTAGGATCTGTACCTATATATAGGGCCTGTGTGGGACTATACCCCTTTATCAAGCCTGTGTGGGACCTGTACCCCTATATAGAGCCTGTGTGGGGAGTGTAGCCCTATATAGAGCCTGTGTGGGGCCTGTAGCCCCATTAGAACCCACAATGCTTGCATGAAGATCCCACTCCTCCCCATTCTGCTTCTCCAGGAGGTTCCTATGACTGCCAGGCATCCAACAGCACTGAAGGCCCCAACCCCACTCTTGGGTGTGCTATGGGGACAGCACAGCACTGAGTGGGTCGGGGCCTGGTGCTGGGCAGGCAGCACACACAACCCTATTGCCAAGTGCTTCACATTCCCTGTGCTGTGGGTGCTGGCAGCCCAAAGGGAGAAGCACGTTGACAATGTGCCCTTGGCGGCTGCTGTTCTGAGCCGGGTGGTTGTGTCTTCATAGAGCTGAATTAAAGGGTTTGGTGGCCATTTGCACGCTCCATTTCTGCCTTGATTCATGATCTTCCATTTGGTTTTGCAGCTTTGGTTTGGTGTCTTTCCATACATCTATTCCTGGTGCAGCATAATGGAGGAGGTGAGTGAGGATGGGGGCTGGAGAACCCCCCCACACACACACAGGGCTCATCATGTGCAGCAATTCAGCTGATCCCAGGGCTGAATCGCAGCCTTTGTTCTCCACCAGCAACCCAACGTTGTTTATGTCTCTCACAAAAGGATTGTTTATCGTGTATGTCGGGCACAGAAAAGAAAGAACACACTGTGCTATGGAGTCCCGGACCCCCAGGATCCTTCCCCATCCCCCCCCCCTTTATCCCTATTGCAGTGTTTGTTCATAGCAGAGATCTGAGTGCCCCTCATTTCCCTGCAATCAATAGCAATGGTGTGGCTTCAAGTCCTGCTGCTTGTGCAGGCTTTGTGTCATATCCTCCTTCTCTTTTCAGCTGCTTGCAGTGATGGTGACGGGTCAGCAAGGCATGGGAATGAAATCTTACCTCTTTTCTGACAGTTTTAATTCAAATCTTTCAGTTTCCACACCTGGGATAACTGATTTTATCAATGAATTTGCCTCTGAAAGTGCTACAGATGGAAAGGAATGAGGCTTCCATAGCCAAAACCAAGCAGGGGTACAGCCATAGAGACAGCAGCCCACTGGACTTCTGACCCAACTACAGCCCCTGCTGGACAGCCCAAGAGCTGAGCAGGAGCTGGCCTGAAGGAGAGGCCCATATGTTGTATGGGATTGTAGAGTGACACTGTACCAGCTTGTCTGAGCCCATTGAGCCCCCATAATTTACCAGCTAACACCCTTCCTTGTCCCTCAATGCATTGGGAGCAGCCTCTAAGACTCCTATGCTTCTAAGCTTCCAAGGTTCTGAGCTTCCAAGGTTCTGAGCTTCCAAACTCTCCCAGCTCTGCAATAATGATCCTTATTCCTTTGGTAACAAGGAGCATCATCTCTCAATGAGCAAAACAAGGAGGTTTTCTGCTTCTTCTGGAGCTTCAGACATTGATCATCAGCAGAAGAAATAACCAGTGTGTCCAGAACAGCACGGGGTCCCAAAGCAAAGCTAAATGACAAGCACCTCTACAACGCTTTGCATCACAGATATAAAGGGGGATTAAAGCCAGGCCCTGACTGAGTGCAATGACTCGCCTGGATTTGCTGGGGGACGTTAGGATAAAGCAGTAGAGTGCCATAAAGAGGATAAAGGATTGGAGTCGGCGAGGATAAAGGCGGAGGAACAGATGGTGAGCATTGCCAAGACTGGAGAAGTGAGCTCAAGACATGGGATAGCATTCATTTCAGCAGCAAACAGAAACATATGACAACAGAGCACAAGGATTTGGGACACAAAGTCCTTTCAGCTTCACTTGGCCTTGACCAGTTTGGCTTTGGATTGACTTGAGACATCTTCAAGGTGATGAAAAGAGCTTTAAAACTCACTTGGAAGAGCTTTTCTTGCCTTAAAACTCACTGGAGCTTTTCACATATTGCATGGAGCAGCCAATTAACTCCATATAATTGATGTATATGTGGCCTTTCCAACAGGATTTGGATTTGCTTTTGGACCCAAAAGCACCTATGGTCATTTTGTTCTGTTCCCACCCCCCGTATCACTATTAAAAGCAGAAGCACAACAAGATTATGAACAAATAACGAGGTGAAATAAACCATCATAATGAATTACACTCATTTTCCAAGGGCAATAAAAAACCACAGGCCAGAGCTGAATAGATACAGCAATGATTCCCAAGTCAAAAGAGATGCTTGTATTTACAGGACAGGGATTGTGATGCAAATAGATTCCTATTTTCCTCTATTAAGAATGAAGCAGAACTTTAAAGACGTGAGATACCAAAGGTTGCAGAGGGAAGGAATGCTCTGCTATGGGGTTATGTGTGGTGTCCATGCTTGCAGCCTTGAACTAATGAAGATAAAAACTGATTGAGCTCTTCTAATAGACAGTGCTGTAATCCCAGGACAATCCTGTCTAAACTTAGGTACCCAGATCGGCCTCGAAGCTGTTCCTGCACTGAACAGCAACAGGGATGGAGTCGTTATCACTGAGATAAGGAGGATTTTAGTGAAGATACCAATTATTCTATAGGAATGTGAAACCAGGGCCAGGTTCCAGCAGCAGAACCAACCCAAGGTGCCTTTTCCTATGGCTGAATGCATTGGAAGCACAAGGTTTGTGCCCACATCCCTTACATTGGGATCCAGCTCAGCAGCTGATGCCTTAAGGTGGACAAAGAACAAGACATTTGCATTCCTTTAGGGCCAAAGAGAAGATACACTTAAGGCTTATTTAGTTGCAATTTCTGCAGGCCAAGCAATGCAGTTTGCCATGCACACCCCCATTAGCTCCTAAGCAAGGCATCAGTTTGAATAGCAGGACTAAAACCTGATGGAGAAAAGGGGAGCTGCTTAATTGGAGGTGAAAGGCAGGATTTACGCACTGATCCATCCCCATATAAATAGGAACTTGGCAGCACGACCCTCTGTTTGCTCAGCCCCTTTTTAGCTCCGTGGCTGGAAATAGAAGCTAATCCCAACTGCGGTTCTTACTGTGATTAATGGGAGCAAAGGCTGCTTTGGGGATGGTGATCCTGGAGCAAAGCGTTGCAGGGGAGGTAGTGAAAGGAGGGTTATGGGGTTTGTATAATGGGGATATAAGGGGGGAAAGGCTCCATCTGACATACCTGAAAGGCTGTGCTGCCATTCAACAAGACTTGACAGAGCAGAGAGTTGGGTAAAGAGGAAATTAATGGGGTTGAATGAGAGATTCAGAGCTCAGATTGAGGGCTGAGCTCTGAACTGGAGCAATAAGGGGAAGGACCTGGGGGTCCTGGTGGGCTCAGGTTGCCCATAAGGGAGCAGTGTGTCCTCATGGCCAACAAGGATATGGTATAACTGGGAGCATTACAAAGAGTGTGAGCAGCAGGATGAACCTAAACCTAAGCCTGAGCCTAACCCTAACCCTAACCCCAACCCCAACCCTAACAATAACCCTAACCCTAACCCCAAACACAACCCCAACCCTAACCCTAACCCTAACCCTAAACCTAACCCCAACCCTAACCCTAACAATAACCCCAACCCTAACAATAACCCTAACCCCAACCCTAACCCTAAACCTAACCCCAACCCTAACCCTAACCCTAACCCTAACCCTAAACCTAACCCCAACCCCAACCCCAACCCCAACCCTAAACCTAAACCTAACCCCAACCCTAACCCTAACCTCAACCCTAACCCTAACCCTAACCCCAACCCCAACCCCAACCCCAACCCTAACCTCAACCCTAACCCTAACCCCAACCCCAACCCTAACCCTAACCCTAACCCCAACCCCAACCCTAACCCTAACCCTAACAATAACCCTAACCTCAACCCCAACCCCAACCCTAACCCAACCCCAACCCCAACCCTAACCCTAACCCCAACCCCAACCCTAACCCTAACCCCAACCCCAACCCCAACCCCAACCCCAACCCTAAACCTAAACCTAAACCTAACCCCAACCCCAACCCCAACCCTAACCCTAAACCTAACCCTAACCCCAACCCTAACCCTAACCCACCATAGAGCTTGGAGGACTGCCTGCGCAGAGCGGTCAGCGCGAGCAGACGTTCACTTCCGCGTTTGCGTACGCATGCGTGGTGCCTCCTGGAGGACCGACTACCATAGAGACGAGCCAGTAGGCAGTTCCGCCCTATGGCCACGTGGAGGCGATAGAGACCGAGTGCGGCCTGTGCTCCTTATCAACCCTATAGATAACGATAGGGGGGGGGGGGGGGGCGATATAGAAGGCTTTAAATGCAACAAGTGGCCCCTGAGCAGCACCAGCCCGGGGTCCTCCAGCCCTCCAACCCCCCTCTTAGTTAATTACTGCTTTAATTGCCCTTAAGTCCAAGTCCAGTCCCCTCATTGTGCCCCCCAAGTCCATTCATTACATCCTGCCCCCCAAGTCCAGCCCATTAAACCCCATACAGCCCCATAGAGACCCCATAGTGACCCATGGAACCACATAGTAACCCATAGACACCCCATAGAACCCCATAATGACCCATACAGCCCCATAGAGACCCCATAGTGACCCATGGAACCACATAGTAACCCATAGACAGCCCATAGAACCCCATAATGACCCATACAGCCCCATAGAGACCCCATAGAGCCCCATAGACACCCCATAGAACCCCATAATGACCCATACAGCCCCATAGACACCCCATAGAGCCCCATAGAACCCCATAATGACCCATACAGCCCCATAGAGACCCCACAGAGCCCCATAGACACCCCATAGAACCCCATAATGACCCATACAGCCCCATAGAGACCCCATAGAGCCCCATAGACACCCCATTGAGCCCCATAGATCCCCATAGACACCCCACTCTCAGTCTGCCCCCCAAGTTCTTTCAGCTCAGTCTGCCCCCCTGCACTTGGGGGTGGGTGAAATCTTTGCCCTTTGGAGGCCAGGAATGGCTCTAAAGATGTGCATTAAACCTTTGGGGGCTGCAGCATAGAAGGTGGGAGCAGCCCCTGAGCTGCAAAGCCTGGAGATCCATTCAAAGTAACGGTGTGGGGGAGATGGTGGAAGGTTTGGGAAGGAGTTTTGGGTAGGGGGAGAAGGAGGAGCTGTGGGGATGGAGCAATGGGCACAGAGATGAGCTGGGTCTGGGCAGAGCTCAGTGCAATGTGTTGCTCTGATGTAATGGGATGGGATGGGATGGGATGGGATGGGGATGGGGATGGGGATGGGGATGGGATGGATGGGATGGAATGGGATGGGGTGCATGGAAGGGATGGGATGGATGGGATGGGGATGGGATGGGGATGGGGATGGGATGGATGGGATGGAATGGGATGGGGTGCATGGAAGGGATGGGATGGATGGGATGGGATGGGATGGGATGGAATGGGATGGGGATGGGGATGGGGATGGGATGGGATGGGATGGGATGGATGGGATGGGATGGGATATTATGGGTTGGGATGGGATGGGATGGGATGGGGATGGGGATGGGATGGGGATGGGGATGGGATGCGATGGGATGGGATGGGATGGAATGGGATGGGATGGGGATGGGGATAGGAATGGGGATGGGGATGGGATGGGATGGAATGGGATGGGGTGCATGGAAGGGATGGGATGGGATGGGATATTATGGGTTGGGATGGGGATGGGATGGGATGGGATGGGATGGGATGGGATGGGATATTATGGGTTGGGATGGGATGGGATGGGATGGGATGGGATGGGATGGGGTGGGATATTATGGGTTGGGATGGGATGGGATGGGATGGGATGGGATGGGGATGGGATGGGATGGGATGGGATGGGATGGGATGGGATGGGGATGGGATGGGATGGGATGGGATGGGATGGGATGGGATGGGATGGGATGGGATGGGATATTATGGGATGGAATGGGATATTATGGGATGGGATGGGATGGGATGGGATGCATGGGATGGGGTGCATGGAAGGGATGGGATATTATGGGATGGATGAAATGGGATGGGATGGGATGGGATGGAATGGGATGGGATGGATGTGATGTGATGGGATGGGATGGGATGGGATGGGATGGGATGGGATGGGATGGGATGGGATGGGATGGGATGGGATGGAATGGGATGGAATGGGATATTATGGGATGGGATGGGATGGGATGGGATGGGATGGGATGGGATGGGATGGGATGGGATGGATTGGATGGGATAGGATGGGATATTATGGGATGGGATGGGATGGATGGGATGGGATGGGATGGGATGGGATGGGATGGGATGGGATGGGGATGGGATGGGATTTCATTTCAGATGCCCCTTTAGAGTCAGTGCTGGGTTCCCAAGGTGGGTTTGTCTCACTCAGCTCAGCCCCAGGTCCCATCCCAGATCTTTTCAGATCCGGGTGCTGGAAGAGCGAGCAATTAAAGAACTCAGCAGAGCCTTGAAATAATTAGATCAAGGAGCACAGCTCTGGCAGGTGAGTTTATAGTGAAGAAATGGGAGCGTTGGAGAGATGGAGATGAGGAGGTTGATCAGGGTCTTGGCACAATTATCTAAAGAAAATCTGCTCCAGACTGATTAGAGGAAAGGAAAGGAGCTTTCCGGGCAATTAGGGGAGGGAAATCAGTGCTGGGCAGGAAGAAAATAGAGGCTGGAAGATATCAGGGTTGGGAGATAACACATCCAATGGCCCCAGGTTGGGGGGGGGGGGCAACCATAAAGGCCCCATAGACCCCAGGGTTGGGGTGCAGAGATGCCTCCAAAGCTGGTCTGGGTTTGAATGTGCAAAGCTGAGCTTCTCTTAGGTCACGTTTCTTGTTCTCTTTCCTCACCTTTCAGCTGTTCCTACAAAGCAAAGGAGGAAAAAAAAAGGCAGAGGAGGAAAGGGGGGGGCACAGCATCAACCCAGCACATGATGCTGACTGCGGTGCTGCTGCAATGGGAAGCTGCTGTTTGGATGCTGGGTTGGATCCTGCACCCAGAGCAGCAACTCAAAGCCTGCTGACCATGCACAGCATCCCACCCCCTAAAGAAAACAGCCCCCAGCTCCCCCCTACCATCACGGCCAGGCTTTTATTTGTATGTCTTTTCCCTCTGCTTTGTGCTGGTGATGCTCTGCCTTGATATCCCAGTGAGTGATGGGGAACAGAGCTCTGCTGGTGGCCTCTCTTTTCCCACTGGGTGCTGCTTTGAGCAGCAGGGGGGCATCTCCTGCTTCTATCTCCTCACCCTTTGGCCTTAGTGCTTGAGATTGCAGGGCTCAGCCTGCTTTCTATGGGGCGACAGCGTTATCTATCTATTCCCAGCTCTTCTCTTCCCCCCCCCCCCACCCTGAGAACCACAGGGTGGGCTTTGCTGTGTGCTGTGGGCATTGGGGTCTCTGTTGGTTTCATGCTGCTTTAGGAGGGGTTGCTTTGCAATGTGGGTGTATTTTGGGGTTGCAAAGGGAGTGTGGGTGCATGGAGCTCCCTTTCTCCACCCCTCATCCCTTTTGCAGTGATGCCTGGGCACTTGTAGAGGTGCAGCTTGAAAGGACAGTGCAATGAAACCCACATGCAGCCCCATATTCATTATAGGGCCACCAGCTTCAATCCTGCCCTGGGTTGATCCTACACCTCCCAGAGCCACCCCCAGCCCTGAAACTCACCCTCCCCACCCTCAGCTTCCACTTACACCCTCAGTTTTGCTCTCTATCATCAGGGAGGGGGCAATGGGGGACGCTCCTGTTCTGCACCCCCCTCCCCTTGTCCTGGGCCCCCACATTGTGCTCTATTCATGCACCAGACCCTGACCCCATTGCTGTCTGTGGGGATGAGCTGGCATCACTTGGACCCTTTATCCTTGGGCTTGGTAAGAGAAGCTCAAAGCTCTTTAGCTTTGAGATCTTGCAAAGGCTTTCTTGATCCTAATATTGATTCTTCTCTTTTTGGAGGTGTTAATTGACCCCCCCCCATCCCACTCCTGACCTGTCCCTGAAGCTCTGGGACATATAGGACAAGGGGAGGCACCCCAAGAGTGTCATAGCCACCCCCTAAGCCCCCATATGACAGCAAGAGTGATGCACATGGGCCATTATCAAGCCTGCAAAATGAGCTGCAATTTTAAAGCCAACCCCCCCACCTTATTCTCTTGCTGAAGCCCCAGCAAACTCTTAGGGACCAGAGCAGCATTCAATGCACCAAGCTGCTTAAACCAAGCTCCTTCTCCTTGCTCGCAGGGTCAGGCTCACGTGCATCACATGCATCCCAACTTTATGCAGGCAATAAATGGGGTTTTGCTCCTTGGGGTTGCTGCAATGTCACAGTGTCATATTCAACCCCTTTGCTGGTATTGGGATGCTGGGAGCACTGGGGTTCACTGCCCCTTTCCTGCAGCCCCCCCCCCACGCACATCCTGGCTCCCCTCGTTAGCCTGACCCCTTGATTACACTCTGCAGGCTCTGTATTGCTGCTGTCACCCTGGAAACGTGTCGTCTCTACAGCAACCATGACAACCTTATGTTCATTAATTTCCAAAGGTTCACAGTGGAACAAATGAAATAGTTAGAAGCTTGTCAGGGTGTTAGAAGGAGCAGGGACTGACAACTCAGCGCCCACCGGAGCTGCTGAGCCTCGTGATTCTGGGGCATCCCAGCGCTGCTGCATCCCTGTGATCTCTATGGGGATGCTGGGTTTGGTGCACAGCCCAAGGGGCATTGAGGTCACTCTGCCTTCATTACTTCCCTTGCCATGCCTTCCCTTCCTATGCCTTGCCATGTCTTGCAATGCCTTGCCATGCCTTGCCATGCTTTTCCATGCCTTGCCATGTCTTGCCATACCTTGCCATGCTTTTCCATGCCTTGCCATGCCTTCCTATGCCATGCCATGCCATGCCTTGCCATGCTTTTCCATGCCTTCCCATGCCTTGCCATGTCTTTCCATGCTTTGCCATGTCTTTCCATGCCATGCCATGCCATACCTTGCCATACCTTGCTATGTCTTTCCATGCCTTGCCATGCCTTGCCACGTCTTCCCATGCCTTCCCATACCTTGCCATGTCTTTCCATGCCTTACCATGTCTTCTAATGCCTTGCCATGCCTTTACAGGCTTTGCCTTGTCATCCCTTCCCATCCCTTCCCATGCTTTTCCATGCCTTCCAATGCCTTGCCATGTCTTCCCATGCCTTGCCATGCCTTTACAGGCCTTGTCATGCCTTCCCTTCCCATCCCTTCCCTTCCCTTGCCATGCTTTGCCATGTCTTCCCTTCCCTTCCCTTCCCTTCCCTTCCCTTCCCTTCCCTTCCCTTCCCTTCCCTTCCCTTCCCTTCCCTTCCCTTCCCTTCCCTTCCCTTCCCTTCCCTTCCCTTCCCTTCCCTTCCCTTCCCTTCCCTTCCCTTCCCTTCCCTTCCCTTCCCTTCCCTTCCCTTCCCTTCCCTTCCCTTCCCTTCCCTTCCCTTCCCTTCCCTTCCCTTCCCTTCCCTTCCCTTCCCTTCCCTTCCCTTCCCCTCCCTTCCCTTGCCATGCCTTGCCATACCATGGCTTACAGGGTTAGGGTAAGAGTCACAGGGTTGAGGTTATAGGGTTAGATTTATAGGGTTAGGTTAAGGGTTATAGGGTTATAGGGTTAGGGTTATAGGGTTAGGGTTATAGGGTTAGGGTTGTAGGGTTAGGCTAAGGGTTATAGGGTTGGGGTTATAGGGTTAGGGTTATAGGGTTAAGCTAAGAGTTATAGGGTTGGGGTTATAGGGTTAGGGTTGTAGGGTTAGGTTAAGGGTTATAGGGTTAGGGTTATAGGGTTAGGCTAAGGGTTATAGGGTTATAGGGTTAGGGTTGTAGGGTTAGGGTTATAAGGTTAGATTTATAGGGTTAGGGCTATAGGGTTAGGGTTATAGGGTTATAGGGTTAGATTTATAGGGTTAGGGTTATAGGGTTAGGTTAAGGGTTATAGGGTTATAGGGTTAGGGTTGTAGGGCTAGGTTAAGGGTTATAGGGTTATAGGGTTAGGGTTATAAGGTTAGGGTTATAGGGTTAGATTTATAGGGTTAGGGTTGTAGGGTTAGGTTAAGGGTTGTAGGGTTAGATTAAGGGTTATAGGATTAGGCTTATAAGGTTAGGGTTATAGGGTTAGATTTACAGGGTTAGGGTTATAGGGCTAGGTTAAGGGTTATAGGTTTAGGGTTGTAGGGCTAGGTTAAGGGCTATAGGGTTATAGGGTTAGGGTTATAAGGTTAGATTTATAGGGTTAGATTTATAGGGTTAGGGTTATAGGGTTAGGTTAAGAGTTATAGGGCTATAGGGTTAGGTTTATAGGGTTAGGTTAAGGTTTATAGGTTTAAGGTGAAGTGTGATTGTACACCTAATAATGGTGCTGCCTTAGGGGATGTGGGGGACCAGAGCTCATCCCTGGGGCACCCAGCGCTGCATCCTGGTGCTGCAGCTTGGCTCATCCATGCGATATAACCAGGGGAAGGCATCGCAAGCTGCATGGCTACAGGCCAGAGCTCAGCATTAGAGCTAAGGGCACCGGGAGGCAAACGTGGATTACACGGGAACGACGGGATCAAGTGAGCAGCAGGATGAGCGGAGGCGTGGGGAGGGGGGTATGTATGTATAGGGGGGGGTTGTGTCTGTCCTCACCCCCCCTACCCCTCTCTGGAGCCATGCCATGCATGTCTGAAGCAGCACAGAGCATCCCAGGTCAGGAGATAAGAACCTCGCCCAGCACAGCTCTGCTCAGCCCATGCTGGGTCGGTGCAGGTTGAACTGGCTGAGCAATGGGAAACAACCTGGTTTTATATCAGGGCTGGGCATGCAGGCAGGAATTGCAGGCTTTGAGGAGGGTCTGAATCTTGCAGCGTGTGGGAATGGAGATTTGTGTGAGCAATGAGGGATTGGGTGCATTAAAACAGAGTCCTGACCCCATATCTTTGCTTCTTCCAGCCTTCAAAGTTGCTCTGGATCTCCAAGTCTGATTCAGCACAGCATTAATGCATGCAACTAATGCATGCAACTTTTGGGAGCTCCATGCAGCAGGGAAGGGAGAGCAGGGCTGCAATCTCGTGCTTCAGAAGCAAAAGGAGAGAAGCACTTAATGCAGAACTGCAAGATGCTGCATGGATTTAGCTCTGACAGAGCTGTTTTCACAGCCTGGGTATAGCTGATAAGCTGCACGCCGGGCTTAACCCTCGGGGTGCTAAGAGATGCTCTTGCTAATGAAACCCAATGAAGTGGGAACAGCTTCTTGCTTGGAAACCTTTGGGGTTGAGCTCATTGCAACCTGTGTCTGAGCCCTAACAGAGCTCATTGCATCTCACACCCCAACCCCCCCTTTTTGCAAAGCTCCTCTTGCCTTTGTTTCCCCACCGTGCCCTTTAGGACCCAGCAGAGCTGCACCTTCGACTCAATGCATGCAAAGCACAGATGTAAAAGGCTGAAGGACTGGCCCAGGGCCCAGCAGGGAGGGAAGAACACCATGAGCCTGGCTCCAGCTTTTAGAGCTGCACAACTCACACTTCAAACACAAAACAGCCTCCCCTTTGCCTCCAGCGCTTCTGAGTTGCATTTGGGGGTTGGTTTGGAGAGGATGCAGCCCTGATATGGGGCAGGAAAAGCCTCATTTTCCCCCCATCCCATCACCCCCTATTGCATTTAGGGGGACCCCCATCCCAGCAAGTGTTATGGGGATGGGGGGGATGTTTGGGGGCTGCTTCCCCCTATGGGTTTCCCTGCTGCTGGGGTGTGCACAGCTGGATCTCACACTTCAAACACAAAACAGCCTCCCCTTTGCCTCCAGCACTTCTAAGTTACATTTGGGGGTTGGTTTGGAAAGGATGCAGCCCCAATATGGGGCAGGAAAAGCCTCATTTTCCCCCCATCCCATCACCCCCCTATTGCATTTAGGGGGACCCCCATCCCAGCAAGTGTTATGGGGAGGATGGGGGGGATGTTTGGGGGCTGCTTCTCCCCTATGGGTCTCCCTGCTGCTGGGGTGTGCACAGCTGGATCCCCAGCAGGGCCCTGCCGCTTTAAAGCTGCCTCTCCCATGTGCTGTCTGGTTGTGCTGGAGACGGTGACGCAGGCAGGACGTCAATGGAGGCTGTGGGAGAATTTAGCCTGGGAGAGGAAGGGAAAGGGGGGGAGGGAGGGAAAGCAGGGAGGGAGGAGAAGGGTGGGTTGGTGGCCCCTGACTCCAATGGGGGCCCACCGAGCATCCCCAGCACCCAGCCAGCCCTGCTGCCCTCCTGCCAGCTGTGAGGGCAAATAATCCGCTCCAGATTGAGCCACGTGAAGGCAATGCTTCCTTCCCAACCCCCCCCCCTCCCCTCCTGCAAAACCCCCAATCCAAGCTGTCACCGCACGTGTGCCACCCTTACGGAGCTGAATGTGACCCCAGGCTGCATCCGTGCTGCTCATCCCCATCCTCAGTGTGCTGTGACACCCTGAGGCTGCAGCCTGGGGGGGACCCATGCATTAATGCAGCCTGGGGGGGGACCCATGCATTGCTGCAGCCTAGGGGACACCCATGCATCGCTGCACCCGGGGGGGGGGGGGGGGGGGGGGGGGGGGGGCATGCATTGCTGCAGCTGGGGGGCAGCCATGCATTGCTGCAGCCTGGGAGGGGACCCATGCATTGCTACAGCCTAGGGGGGACAGCCATGCATTGCTGCACCCTGGGGGGGGGGGACCCATGCATTGCTGCAGCCTGGGGGACTGCCATGCATTGCTGCAGCCTGGGGAGCAGCCATGCATTGCTGCAGCCTGGGGGGGACCCATGCATTGCTGCACCCTGGGGGACACCCACGTCCCCCCTTCCTTGCTTCAGGCTCTGCAGCATCCCATGCATCTGCAACACCCCATCCTGCAGCTGCATGGACACTGCAAACCCAAATGCACCCAAGTCACCACGCTGCAGCCACCAGAGCTGAGCAGGAAAGGAGCAAACAATCGGCTTCCAGATTTTTGGGGCTATTCTAATCCTTTTCCAGCCCCTTACACAGGGTGTAGGTTGGCCGTGTGTGTGTATTGCAGACCCAGGAGCCCTCCCCTCCTACCCGCTGGCACAGAGCAAGGGAAAGCAGTTTCCACTGCAGCAGCTGCACGGAGCCATCAGTGCAGGGTGGGAAGGGAGTTACTCAGCACTTGGTTCCCAAGAGAAAAACACACACACACACACACACACATATACAAAAGCAGCTCGAATATGACTTTCCATAAGGCTTTGGGGTTGGTTGCAATGTCCTCTTCTTCTCGGTCTCCGTCAATATCCTTCTTGCTTTCCTATTTGTGGATCAGCTTTAGAGCTGGGCTGGATCCCAAGTGTTTGGATGTTTTGATTTCTTGGATTGGAAAACAAACTCTGGAGAATCCTTGAGGAAAGGCTGCAAACAGCTCCGGGTTTGGGATGACTAATCCCAATCGTTGCCGAATCCAAAGGGGGGGGCCCTAAAAATAGCTTCATTTCTAACAATAAATAGCAGAAAGTCGCTCGATGACAACAAACAGCCCCAAAAAAGCCAAGTGAGAGCATGGAGGGGTCCATTGGAAATAGGGGGGGGTGGGAAGGAGGCAGCAGGAAGGCAGAGGGGTGGGAAGGGTGAGGGTGCAACACGGTGTCCATATCTGCACTTGTTTTGTTCCAATTTAGGGGCAGCATGAGATGCAATGGATCACAGCTTGCATGTGAGCAACCTCACTGCTTCACAGCTGGGTTTGGAGCATGCAAGTAAAGCTGCAAGGCCATGCATTGCTGTATAGCATCACTTTGCTATGGCCATATTAGCTCTCCCCCCCCCCCCATTGGGACTCTCAGTCCATAGCAAAGATGGGGCCATCCCCACCCTGAGCTGCATTTCTCAGCTTCACCCCCCTGCAGCACGGCCCCGTGTTACATAACTCACTGCTGCCTTTCCCCCTCCCACACCCAGTGCATTGCAAAACCTCCCATCCATCCATCCATCCCCCCCCCCCAATTCAATGCCACTCGTTCCCCTTGGCTGGGTGGGTGTGGGGTGAAGTGTTGGGACCCCACAGCATCACCAGCACTGCTGGCATCCCATGGCTGTGACACCCAGGGGGTAGTGGGGGAGATGGGGGCGGTCTGTGGGTGATGGTGAATGGGGCAGCTGGGGGGGGGTCTGTGGGTGAGGGTGAATGGGGCAGCTGGGGGGGGGGGTCTGTGTGTGAGGGTGAATGGGGCAGATGGGGGGGGGGTCTGTGGGTGATGGTGAATGGGGCAGCTGGGGGGGGTCTATGGGTGGGGGTCTGTAGGTGATGTTGAATGGGGCAGATGGGGGGGGGTCTGTGGGTGATGTTGAATAGACACCCACCACCATACGAGCATCCTTAGGACAGCGAAGCCCCCAGCCCACATTACCCACACTGAACCCCAACCCATCACACACAGCACTTCCATCCCACGCTTTGGATGCACCTGCTGACCCCATTTACACCCCAATACCCAACAGCATCGATTCCTTCTGGCCCCTATTACAGTCTGGGGTACAACATCCCAATCACAACATGGACCCCCAGATCTGGGCACCTTCCAGACCCACACAGTGGGGCACACACCTTCCATACCCACACAGTGGGGCCAAGCCGAACCCATAGCATCACATAACACCTAGTGGGGAAGGGGAGGGGGGTCGATATTAAAAGGGGGGTGGTCGCACCTCCTCCTCTCATCCCATCTCCCACCAACCACCTCCCTCCGATCTCCCCGTCCCATATCGGCGTTAGGAGGAGCTCGGGGCCATCCGTTCTCATTCGGGCCGTACCCAAAACCTCCTTCCCCCCCTTTTTTTTTCTCTTCGTTTCCTCCACGTCGCAGCGGCCATTGGTTCCTGTCGGCGCCGCGTCCTGACGCTGGGGCTGGGGTTGGGGCTGGGCCGGCCCCGGAGATGGTCGCTCTCTACCGGCAGCGCCGCATCCCCCGTAGGAGGCTCCGTGAAGACCCCCCCCCACCTCGTTCCTCTCCTCCCCAGGTGGGTCCCAGCTTTATATTTATTTGGGTTCCCCCCCCCTTTTTTTCCCCCCCCTTCTCCCAAGCTGCTTTTTAGCTTTCCCTTCCCATCCATATCCCACCCATATCCATCCATCCCTATGATATTTTTTTTTCTCCGCCGTGTTTACTTCCGAGAAAGGCCGCTTTGCTTTTAGCAATGCCCCCCCCCCCCATATCAACCCCCCCACCCCTACCAACCCCCCAACCCCAACTCAACCCAACACCCCCCCCCTATATCCATCCCCCCACCCCTTTCCCCACCCCCCATAGTCGAACCTCACCGCGGTGGGGGCGGAGAGCACATCCTCCCCCCCCCCCCCAACTAACAAACCATCCCCCCCCCCCCGCCGCTTCAAAACAAACCCGTCACCAAAATGGTGCAGAGGTGACGGAGGGAGAGAGGGAGGAAGGGGAAGAAGAAGGGGAAGAAGTGCCCGGCGTTATAGGGACAGGTGAGAAGGGGGTCGATGGGGAGGGGGGGGGTATCCCCTATGGGCGCTGCGTGTTGGAGGGGGGGGGGGGTTGATTGGCAAGAGCAGCTTTAGGGTGAAGCGAGCGGTGCCTTGGCCGGCTGCCTCTATGGGGCTGACAGCTGCGATTGTTTGTTCCCTCGGCCCCTCCTGGGGGGGTTGGGGGTGGTGAGGGGGGGTCCCACATCTCCTCCGCCGTTGGTGTCCGGTCGGTGCCCCCGGCTTTGAGCGCTGCGTGGTTCGGGGACGGCCCGAGGTGGCCGCTGTCCGATCTTCTTCTTCCCTTCCCCATCTCGTTCATCGGCTCCGTTCTTGCGTTTTATTTCGTGTTTCGTTTTATTATTGCGTTTTACATTTTCACCTCGCGCAGCCAGCGCTTCCCTCCTCATCCTTTCCCCACTGCTCCGAGGGGGGCCCTTCCTCCCTTCTTCTTCTTCCTCCCTTCCTCCCTTTTCCTCCCGGTTGCTGCCAATCCCCGCAGCCCCCTCCCTCTTGGCCAGCCCTATAGCTTCCCCCCCCCTCTTTTCCCCCCAATCAACCCTCGTGGCTTTTTCATGCTGCCCATTCTCTGCCACCCAAGGGACGGGGCTGTCCCACCCCCAGCACGTTGCCACCCTCCCTTCTCCCCCTCCTCCAAACGATGAGCAGCACTTCGGGTGCAGGTAAGCTCAATATTCCCTTCCCTGCTACCCATAGGGTTACCCTGGGGAGCAACCCCTTCCCTTCCTCCCTCCATTGGGGGGCTTATGAAGGTCACAGACCTTTGGAAGCTCCTGGCTTTTCTCCCTCCCCTCCCTTTGCCCTTCAGCTCTTTGCAGTTGTCGTGCTGTCTTTGGGGTTGAGGCATCCCACACTTGTGCTGGGCTTCAAGCAGGTGCTGTATGTCCCCAGGGTGGCTTTGCTTTAGGGAACACAGGGGCTCCGATTTCGATGGCACCGTCGGCACAGGGCAGAGGGACGCAGTGATTGAGTATATGGGGGTGAGATATATGGGGTGAGATATATGGGGTGAGATATATGGGGTGAGATATATGGGGCACAGCTCTCATGGCTTCTGCCCTATGGATCTCGGTCAGACTTGGGTTCTTATTGAGCTGGGCTTTGTCACTGTGTGACCTTGGTGTCCCAATGCCAGTTATGGTGGTGCTGTGATGTGGCCTAATGTGGGCTTTGCTAATTGGGGTCTGATTCTCATTTACTCCCCAACCCATTTTATCTTGCAACTCCGACGATGTAAAGGAGCCTAAATATGGTCATAAAGCACAACCACACCGAGGTCCCTCTGTGTTGCTGGGGCCGTGGAAAAGCATCTTTGTGCAAAGGAGAACAAAGCCCTGAAGTGTGGATGGGGAGCAAGAGTGTGACCTGGCATCCACAGCCAGCTCAATGCACAGGGTATATATATGGCACATGGGGATAACAACACTCCTGGGGGCTGTAGGATGATATGGGGACAGCTGTGCCACCCCTATGGCCCTTTGCAATGTATTTAAACCTGCAAGCATTCAGCAATGGGAAGTTTGCTCCTTGTTATGGGTGGCATTGGACCTGATGCACGACGCCACCCATGTCCCATAGTTTAGCTGTGATTTATGCTGCCTTGCATGGAAGGGGCAATGCAAGGCACATAACGATGCCATGCAGCACATCAAGGCGTCCCTTAAACCCTTAAACCCCCACCATATAAAATGCATTGAGCTGACGTGGGTGCCCTGAGTGCACAAGCTGTGCTGGACTTCCCTAAAGCTAAAAATACCCCCATGTCTCACCCCAGCACTGTCCCATCAGTGGGTTCTCCAGCCTATGGGGCTCTGTGGCTGTTTTATAGTCCCTATGGGGCTGAGCTGGTGATGGGGTGGCAGGTGATGACCCTACATTGCAGTGCATGGCTGCAATGAGTCACTGCAGGGCAATGGTGATGACTGGGTGCCATAGGGGTGGGCACCCTATACCCCTTTATTTCCCTGCTTCATAATGGGGTTCAACCCCTCATACCCCCCACTTTTACACTCTCTTTTGCTGCTCCTCATGTTTCCTTCCCTCTTATCCCCCCCAATTCCAACACTTTCTCATTAGCAAAACATTTAATCATTGGGTTTGATCAGAACTCAGGCAGCTCCGGAAGGACCTCGAGGTTCTCCCTGCACCTCGGTTGAGCAGCAGTTTGCTTTTGCTTTCAAGATGGATCAAGCCTCCTGCCTGCCTGCAACCGCTGCCTTCTCAGAGCTGTCACTTTTCATCTCCTGCATTGCTTCTGTTTGCTCGTGCTTTTTCTCTCCTTGCTCCTGCTTTTGCTCCCCACCACGTTAAATAAGGGGTATGGGAGCAACGCAACGCTTCGGCACCGAAAAGAGTGGGGTGAAGGTTTGCAACGCTCATAGCAAAGCAGGGATTTGCTCCGCAGCTTTGCTTTCTCTTTGCAAAGATGTGGGGACATTGAGGGGTTTGCATGGGGGAAAAAACTCATCCCATTTTGCACCTATTCCATAGGGATCTATGGGGGTCTGTGTGCCCCCGTGCACAGCTCAGCTGTGTGTTGAGCAGTGCACGTGTTCTCATTGCAACATGCAATGAAGTGCTGGTTTTCCTCGAGCTCCTTGGTGTTGTAGAGCACAGCAGCCGTGTTCCCAGCTCTCTTTGCTATCATTGAGCAGTGTTCGCTTTGGGTTGCAGGGCAGCGTTGGGTTCTGCTCAGCTGCATAGAGCTGGGTGTGTTGTAAGGGGCAATAAGGATCAATAGGGGCAGAGTGGAACAGTAGGGATAGTAAGGATCAATAGGAGCAGAGTGGGGTAGTAGGGATAGTAAGGATTGATGGGGCAGAGTGGGGCAATAGGAGCAATAAGGATCAATAGGGGTAGAGTGGGGCAATAGGAGCAATAAGGATCAATAGGGGCAGAGTGGGGCAATAGGAGCAATAAGGATCAATAGGGGCAGAGTGGGGCAATAGGAGCAATAAGGATCAATAGGGGCAGAGTGGGGCAATAGGAGCAATAAGGATCAATAGGGGTAGAGTGGGGCAATAGGAGCAATAAGGATCAATAGGGGTAGAGTGGGGCAATAGGAGCAATAAGGATCAGTAGGGGCAGAGTGGGGCAATAGGAACAATAAGGATCAATAGGGGCAGAGTGGGGCAGTAGGAGCAATAAGGATCAATAGGGGCAGAGTGGGGCAATAGGAGCAATAAGGATCAATAGGGGCAGAGTGGGGCAATAGAAGCAATAAGGATCAATAGGGGTAGAGTGGGGCAATAGGAGCAATAAGGATCAATAGGGGCAGAGTGGGGCAATAGAAGCAATAAGGATCAATAGGGGCAGAGTGGGGCAATAGAAGCAATAAGGATCAATAAGGGTAGAGGGGGGCAATAGGAGCAATAAGGATCAATAGGGGCAGAGTGGGGCAATAGGAGCAATAAGGATCAATAGGGGTAGAGTGGGGCAGTAGGAGCAATAAGGATCAATAGAGGCAGAGTGGGGCAATAGGAGCAATAAGGATCAATAGGGGCAGAGTGGGGCAATAGGAGCAATAAGGATCAATAGGGGTAGAGTGGGGCAATAGGAGCAATAAGAGCAGTGGGGACAGAGAGGAGCAATAGGGGCAGAGTGGGTCAGTGGGGCAATAGGGATCAATAGGGACAATAAGAATCAATGGGGCAGAGTGGGGTGATCAGGGGCAGTAGGTGCAGTTATCTGTTCCCATTGGTCTCACAAATAATGGGGATGATTTGGGGTTGTGGTTGGAACCTCCAGATTCAGGTTGGCCTTATCCTGCCCTGGGATACAGCAGAGATTCATAGGGAGGGATTCCTGCCCTTGAGAAAACTGTGTTGGAAGAGAGTTGATTCGGATAACAAGGGACTGGCCCATGCTGGGTGCTTTAATATCTTGCTCTGCTTTGCTGATGTGCAGCAGTGGATCGAAATTTGGCCTCACCTGCTCCAGGTTTTGCCTTTGGACAATGCAATGAATGCATGGGGCTGCAGGGACTGAGCTTGCTCCCTCCCCATGCACTGCACCTCTCTTCTTACTCACTCATTCCAATATACCCCAATATACCAATATACAGAACGCAGCCGGGAGCTGCTCTCCGAGCCTTTTCTTTTTGCTAAAATAGAAGCAGAACAAATGGTCGGAGCGAGATCCTGGTTGTGAAGGCAGCCAAGGCTTTTCCTGCAGCAGCTGGTGGCTGGTATGCTGCGTCTTGCTCCCTTCAGCAAAGCTGCTTGATAGAGCTGGCATTTTACTGCAAGGAGGGGGGAGAGAAGCATCTGTCTTTAGGGTGGTGTTGGTGCTTGGCATGCACTCCATGCTTGCTGCACACCAGGCTTTGTATGGTGGGGATGCTGAGGTCACCCCGATGCTCCCCCCCCACCTTCCCATCCCCATCCCCAGTCATTATGTTGGGTTTTCTCGGCATTGGTTGAGAATCGGTTGAGCAGGGTGGATCAATGGGGGCAATAAGGAGCAATAGGGGTAGTTAGGATCAGTAGGGGGCAGTAAGGATCAGTAGGGGCAGAGTGGGGCAGTAGGAGCAATAAGAATCAATAGGGGTAGAGTGGGGCAGTAGGAGCAGTAAGGATCAATAGGGGTAGAGTGGGGCAATAGGAGCAATAAGGATCAATAGGGGTAGAGTGGGGCAATAGGAGCAATAAGGATCAATAGGGGCAGAGTGGGGCAATAGAAGCAATAAGGATCAATAGGGGTAGAGTGGGGCAATAGGAGCAATAAGGATCAATAGGGGCAGAGTGGGGCAGTAGGAGCAATAAGGATCAATAGGGGCAGAGTGGGGCAATAGGAGCAATAAGGATCAATAGGGGTAGAGTGGGGCAGTAGGAGCAATAAGGATCAATAGGGGCAGAGTGGGGCAATAGGAGCAATAAGGATCAATAGGGGCAGAGTGGGGCAGTAGGAGCAAAAAGGATCAATAGGGGCAGAGTGGGGCAATAGGAGCAATAAGGATCAATAGGGGCAGAGTGGGGCAATAGGAGCAATAAGGATCAATAGGGGCAGAGTGGGGCAATAAGGATCAATAGGGGTAGAGTGGGGCAATAGGAGCAATAAGGATCAATAGGGGTAGAGTGGGGCAGTAGGAGCAATAAGGATCAATAGGGGCAGAGTGGGGCAATAGGAGCAATAAGGATCAATAGGGGCAGAGTGGGGCAATAGGAGCAATAAGGATCAATAGGGGCAGAGTGGGGCAATAGAAGCAATAAGGATCAATAGGGGTAGAGTGGGGTAATAGGAGCAATAAGGATCAATAGGGGTAGAGTGGGGCAATAAGGATCAATAGGGGCAGAGTGGGGCAATAGGAGCAATAAGGATCAATAGGGGCAGAGTGGGGCAATAGGAGCAATAAGGATCAATAGGGGTAGAGTGGGGTAATAGGAGCAATAAGGATCAATAGGGGCAGAGTGGGGCAATAGGAGCAATAAGGATCAATAGGGGCAGAGTGGGGCAATAAGGATCAATAGGGGCAGAGTGGGGCAGTAGGAGCAATAAGGATCAATAGGGGCAGAGTGGGGCAATAAGGATCAATAGGGGCAGAGTGGGGTAATAGGAGCAATAAGGATCAATAGGGGTAGAGTGGGGCAATAGGAGCAGTAAGGATCAATAGGGGCAGAGTGGGGCAATAGGAGCAATAAGGATCAATAGGGGTAGAGTGGGGCAGTAGGAGCAATAAGGATCAATAGGGGTAGAGTGGGGCAATAGGAGCAATAAGGATCAATAGGGGTAGAGTGGGGCAATAGGAGCAATAAGGATCAATAGGGGCAGAGTGGGGCAATAGGAGCAATAAGGATCAATAGGGGCAGAGTGGGGCAATAGGAGCAATAAGGATCAATAGGGGTAGAGTGGGGCAATAGGAGCAATAAGGATCAATAGGGGTAGAGTGGGGCAATAGGAGCAATAAGGATCAATAGGGGTAGACTTTGGTCTTTGGGGTCTTTAGGGCTTTCTGGCTCCCCTTGGGACTTGCTTACAGGTCACAGCCCATCTTATTTTGATTGGTGTGACTTTTTTGGCTATCTCATATCACTGTGGGTTGGGAAGGGGTGCAGGAAGGGAGCTGGTTTGTCATGCACGACGGTGGGATTTGCTTCATTCCTATGCAACAGCAGCAATTGGAGCTCCAGCATCAACCCAACACCCTCCAATTCACCCCCACCAACCCTGGGGGTCCTTGGGACCAGAGCTGGGAGCACCCATGGGCATCCCAGGGAGCAGCAGGCCATGAATCCCACCTTAAATCCCATTGGGATGGGATCCCACCTGCAACCCCAATATTGGCAGAGCAATGTGAGCACAGCAAACCCCATGGGTTGGGAGGACCTCATCACCCTGATGGAGCCTGGGTGCTGCTTTGGGTGCTGCTTGTGTCTTACTTATCCCTTCCATAAGTCCCCAATGCAGCTCGTCTGTGTTTTCAGCCCCCTTCTCCCAACCATTCTCACACTCAAGTCTGTAATGCTGAAATTATGGCATCGCCGTGTGTTTCCCTGGCAACTTGCAGGGATGTATTTAAAAAAGAAGGGGAGGAAAAAAAATATATATATATATATAAAGAAAGGCCCAGGAGCCTTGTGAGGATTATGACTTCACTGAGGGATCAGGCTGGAGGGGAATCTGGGTCAGGCTGCTCTTCCCATCCCCTGTCATTTCTATGGCCATAGCAGGGCACAGCCACCCATGGGTGCCCCCAGTCAGCACCTTAGGGTGCTGTGATCTATAGGCATGAGTTCAGCTGCCCCCATCCATGCAGTAGCAGAGCAGCTGGGGGTCAATATGGCTGCAGCCCCCCCTAACCCCATCCACTTTTCCATCTCAAGCCCCATTGCAAAGCACTCATTGCCTTCCAAAGCTGCTCTCCCCATCCACCCCCATTTCCCCCCCCTCCGGCTCTTTGTGCATTTAGAGTTTTCTCTCTCATCCCCCAAAATAAACAGGAGTGTGGTGGGGTGGGTTCTTTTCTTTTTTTTCCCTCTTTTTCCACACCCCCAGAGCCGCTGTTGCTGGTGGCAGGAAGCCCAGACTCCGTAGGAACTCAGAAATGCTGCAGCTCCAAGCCCTGGCTGCCCTCTTGCTTTCGCAATCTTGGGGAAGGGGTGGGGGGGGAATAAAATGGGAGGGGATGTATCCTATATACATACATATATATTATGTATTAAAGACTTCTAGGCTTTCTCACCAGTGGGGACGTGCAGGTGGAGATTTCTTCTGTAAGTTCCTCCATTTTTAGGGCTGTGCTGGAAGGGGGGGGGCAATAGGTTGGGGGGGGGGGCTGCATTGACCCCCATTGAGACCAAGGGGGGGTTCAGCTCAAGTGATGCCGAGCTCCAAATCACCACCATGAGATCTCAAAGCTGGGATGGATACAGCATCCCAATGATGGATGGGATCTCATGGGCAGGACCAAGGGATGTATTTTTCTTTCTCATTTTATAGCTGGTTTTCTCAAGACTTTTGGGGCAGGGAGGGGACGGGGCCGTGTCTCTGTAAGATCTGATAAGGGTGAGATGCCTGCAAAGAGAATTCCTCGCAGATCATTTATTTATACCTCCGCCTGCGTCACTGGTAAACATCTGGATTCACTCCAGACATCTTCATCTGCTCCGTTCTATGGGCTCCAATGTGGATCTTGGTCACATCCCCTTATGGATGTATTGCTTTGGCTGTAGTTTGGGGTGGGTTTTTGGGGTACTTGGGGTTCAACACCACGCTGGGCTGAACATTGAGCAGCAGAATGGTCTTATAGCATATGGATATAGGGGGAGGGGGGTTAAAAACCCTGCAGCTAGCAAAAGGAAAGAGCAGCCCCAACCGTGTTGCTTTCTGTTTTAGAACGGAGCCGTTTTGCTTTTTTGGATGGAGCAGCATCCCGACCTTTCTGCACGCGCTGCGCCGAGCTCTGCGAGGTGAGGGGCTGACTCCGTGTTTGCATTAAGGCCCAGGTTAATCTTATTCAATTACTTGGCCCCTAAATGGGAGCTGAGGAACTTTGGTGTAAGAGCAGCACTCGGGAGCAGAGCATCGCTCTGCAGCTGGGATGCAGATGGAGGGGTAAAGGCGGCTGCTGCGCCCACAGCCTTCATCTCTTTGAAAGTGCATTTTGCTAATCCTTCATTAGGTTCTCATTGTGAGCTCGTTATCCTGTTAGGGCTTAGGGTTGTTGCAGGCATTTGGCCCAGCTCTGCGTCGTCGGTGCCCCAGGTCTTGTTGCGGGGTGGTTGCAAGAAGCAAAGCGAAGCCTTGCACACCCATGTGTGTGTGTGTGCAAACCAGGAAGGGATGAGCCAGAGCTTGGAAATAAGCTCAGCTTTATCTGGTTGCATATAAAAACCATTGTGGCCAGTGAGAGGGAAGGGGTTCCTGTCTTCCCCCCCCTCTAAATAAATGTTTGGTGGGGTTTTTTTTTGCCCTCTTGATTCTCTTTTTTGCTGTGGAATGTGGATTTGGGGGCTGGATGTTGCTGCTTTCTTCCTGCCCTCTGCTATGGGAGGTGCTGGGCTGTGTGTCCTTGGCCCCTTCTGACTCTCAGCTGATAAAAAATGAGCCTAAGAATGCAAAAAAGCCTCAACCTGAGGGTGCCTTTGTGCTGTGCTGCAGCAGTTTGACCTGATGCAGCCCTGGAAGGAGGTGGGTGGCTTTGCTGAAGGAGATGGGGCTGGGAAAGCAATGCCATTTCCAGGTGGATACGCAGCATGTTGCAGCCCTTCTGTGTGCTGTAATGCATGGAGATGGGAGCTGGGAAACCTTCTGCTTCGGTGGAGTTCTGTTCTCATGGAGCTGCAGTTTCCATGCAGGGGAACAACAGGATTGCATCCCCCACCAGATAGAAAAGAATGCGACGTGAGCAGGAGCAGAAGGAAGGGGCCAAGCACAGAGAACTCAAAGCGAAAAGAGTTATTATTAAGAGACCAAAAATCCCTTTTATTGACCCAAAGAGACGACCGTGGAGCAAAATCCCCTCCGAAAAGACGTTCCCCCACTATCTTAAATCCAAACGTGGTCGTTATTATTTTTGCTTTTAAGCAGCCAGGACCTGGAAATTCATGTTTTGGGGGGGGGGGGGGGGGAAAGCTGTGGCCCCATTGAGCCCAAATGACTGAGACCTTCTGCTTTCTGCCCACAAAATCCCCCTCCTCCTCCAAAATCTCTGCGTGGGCGCAGTGACGGCAGAGCTCAGATCCCTGCAGGAGGAAGGAGTGGGGTTGGGGGTTGGGGGGTGGGGGGGATGTGGGAACCATGGTTGTGGAATGGGAAGAGATGGAGGTGACAAAGCTTTGGGGTGGGATCCATCTGTGTCCTGTGGAGTCAATGGGGGTCCTTGCATCCCTGCTGTATCCTGGGGCTTGGGGTTGGGAACTGTAATGATGCATCCAGGATGGTTTTAGAGCTCAGGCCTGGAATTTTTGGGGCTGGGATCTGCATTTCTGCCTCTGGGCACCTCAGGGCTGATGTTCATCTCATAGTGGGGCCAGCTGGTACCTTGGTCCCCAGTTACCCCCCCTTGCTCCCAGTTGCTTTGCTTGGGGGAAGCACAGATTTTGCAGCACCACCAGCGTTCTGATTGCACACCCCCCCTGCAGCCATTCAGGTTTGTAAAGTACTGGGGGAGGTGGGCACAAAGCAGCCCCTCCCAATGCATCCTGCCCTATTTATCAGGCTGACCGTGTTTCTTTGGTCTCCATAGAGCCACTATGGGGGTCGGGTGGGGGCTATGGGCAGACATGGGGGGTGCTGAGAGCTGCTGACTCAGGCAGAGCACAGTGAGGGACCCATGCATTGCTCCTCGTTATCACTGTTGTCTCCTGTCCTGCTGGACCTCTGTGCCCAGTGGCCGTGGAGTTTGGACTGGGTGCTGGCGGGTGCAGGGTCAATGGGTGCTCGGTCAAGATGCACGTGGCCAGTTGTGTGCTGGGAAGGGCTGAGTGCTTGCCCTGAGCCAGGCAAATCCATACAGAACCTCAAGGTTTGCTCAGTCAACCAGAAAGGGGGTTGTTCCCAAATGGGAGAGCATGGAGTTGATGCTTTTCTTCACCTGCACCAGGCATCTGCTTGGCAATTCATGCACCATGTGTGTAGATATGGTGCTGCACAGCACCCATTGCTGCCCTGGGGGTTCCTCAGCCTTGCAATGCTGCCATGATGTGAGTTCCAAATGAGTTTGGGAAATGAAGCTTCAGTGCTGCAATGCAATGGGGGCACCCGATGCTCTGCTTGGCATCCAGAGCCAAGGGAGCTGGGTGCTGAGATGGGTGCCAGCAGGTGGCAATGTGACCAGAGGCATCATAGGGCAAACACTGGGTGCTGCAGGCATCCCTGTTTTAGCACATGGGCAGGAGCCCATTTGGTTTCTCCATCAATCACACCCAAATGGGTTTGGGGTTCATTTCAATCTGGCTCAGCAGCATGGGGCTGTGCTGAGCTATGCCTATGGCTGTGCTGAGTACTATGCACATAGAAGCCATGCCCAGGGACAGGAGTGCTGTGACCCACCATTGCCCATCCCTCATCCCACGCTTGCCCCTTGATCCCATTGAGACGTGATGCTTTGATACCAGCCCTATGCCCTCAACCCACCCCCACGTCCACCCAGCTGCAGGTTTCGCTTCTTCATCTCCAACACCAAAGGGGGAACTTGGCCAACGAGAGCGAAACTCAGCGGCTGCAACGGTTGCACCCTCACGCAGCCCCCGTCAGCCCTCCATGTGCCCTGGGGCCTCGGGGGGACCCACAGCTCCCACTGCCCCCTGTGCCCTTTTGGCTTCTCCCTTCCCATACTCAGTATGCAAAGGCCAATTAATAACAAGCTCAATGAGCAGAATGAAGTTTCCAATGGTGGTTTGAGCTAAAGATCCACCTTAGGAGCCTCTGTTTTATGGGTGGATGGTTTGGGGCCGGCTCTGTTAGCCGTGGTGATGGATGGTGAAGCGGGGCTCAGCACAGGGGGAAGTTTGGGTTTAGAGCCCAAATGCTTTGTGGCCCCGGACCCGTTGCTAGAGGAAACATGGAAAGGGGAAGGAGGGATTGTGGTTGGGCAGCTCTTCCCCTCTGCAATCTGAGTCTCTGTCTTGGTCCCTGGCACTGACTGTGCCCCCACCCCCCCCTAATAATGCCCCCACATTGGCATGGGCTGATGGTGGCCCAGGGGGGCACAGTGCCATGCACAGATCTCCCTGCAGCCGGGCTTTGCTGCGGAGCTAAGCTCACATCTGCCACTAATTGGCTCTAATGAGGTGGCTGAGCATCTCACAGCCTGCCATGAAGCTGTCCCAGCCACCCAACTCCATAGGCTAAAGGAGGGGACATGAACTTTGTGCCATGGGGTTGTGCTGCCCACACAGAGCGAAACCACATCTCCAGCTTCCGAACAGGAACAGATTTCTTTTGTCTGCTCAGCGTTTCTTTTTGGGGGGTGAATGCTGGACAAAAAAACCCTTGCTTGCTTTCTCTCTCCTCCTTTTCCTTCCCCTTGTTTTGTTGTGTTCCTTTTCTTTCTCCCCACTTTGATTTGCTCCACGAGAAGGTGATGTCAGCTGCTTTAAATAAGCAGCCGCCGGTGTTATCTCTGCTTATGGCTTTTCTGCACCGGTCCAGGCTTAGCTGGGCAGTGCATGGCTGAATGCTTGGCTGCTGCTGCATGCTTAGGGTGTGAGCCCTGCCCATGCATTCACACATCCTCCACCCTGCTCCCATGTGAGCAGTGACACAGCTTGATGATGCCCTGCATTATGTTGTGACCATGCAGCTTGTAAGCCTTGAAAGCAGGAGCATGGGTTGCATTGCTGCATGCCCTGGATGCACAAGGGGTTGCACTGCTGCATGCCCTGGATGCACAAGGGGTTGCACTGCTGCATGCCCTGGATGCACAAGGGGCTGCACTGCTGCATGCCCTGGATGCACAAGGGGCTGCACTGCTGCATGCCCTGGATGCATAAGAGGTTGCACTGCTGCATGCCCTGGATGCACAAGGGGTTGCGCTGCTGCATGCACAAGGGGTTGTGCTGCTGCACGCCCTGGATGCACAAGGGGCTGCACTGCTGCATGCCCTGGATGCGCAAGGGGCCGCATTGCTGCATGCCCTGGGTGCATAAGAGGTTGCACTGCTGCATGCCCTGGATGCACAAGGGGTTGCACTGCTGCATGCCCTGGATGCACAAGGGGTTGCAGTGCTGCATGCACAAGGGGTTGCACTGCTGCATGCCCTGGATGCACAAGGGGTTGCACTGCTGCATGCCCTGGATGCACAAGGGGCTGCACTGCTGCATGCCCTGGATGCACAAGGGGTTGCACTGCTGCATGCTCTGGATGCGCAAGGGGTTGCACTGCTGCATGCCCTGGATGCACAAGGGGTTGCACTGCTGCGTGCTCTGCATGCACAAGGTGAAGCCCCTGCAGCTTACCTGCTCTGCTCCCTCACTTTGCAGGTCACATCTCTTTTTTCATGCAAGGAAATCAAGGGTTGTCCTTTATGGAGCTTATGTTTAACCAGCTCTGGCCACTAAAGCAGGTGCAAAAGGGAGAGTAAAGCTGGAGCTCCCCATCCTTAATGCAGAGCTGGGATGAGCATGAGGCTGATAGAAAGCATGGGATAGATGCACACAGATAGAGGCCTCATCAGGTTCCTTTTGCCCCCAGCCCAGCCATGTTCTCCCTGGTCCAGCTTCATTCAGGCTGAGTTTTGTAATGTCAGGAAGTGAGCTGGCTGTGGGAGGGGAGGCAGTGGGAGCAGAGGCTGCTTTGTGGTTGGAATGGAGGATGCCGGAAAGCTGAGCACAATTCCTCCCTTGGGTGAGGCTGCAGCTCAGCTTGGAGCTGGCACACAGCATCTTTGGGGTCCCTTTTTGTGCCTTATTTTCCTCTTAGTGGCTTTTCATTGCTAGGATAGGGCTGATAAATGAGAGTCCTGCATGGCTCAGCTTCAAGCTGTGCTGGGGTTGTGCAGGAGCCTCTGCACGTTTGCACTTGGAGCTTCATCCCACCTGCAGTTTCCAAGCTGGGGTTTGAGGCTGCAAAATGCACAGACCCCAACCCTTGGGTCTCTGCTTACCCATAGGCTTCTCCATTTGCTGCCTGCTTCCTTGCAGCTCACGGCCATCCCCTTTTCTTTTGCAGCCTGGTCGATGCTCGGTGGCTGAAGCTGCAGGTGTCTGCATTGCAGGTAGGACCACTCCCAAACCATCCCCATGCACCAGCATGGCCATCCCCAACATCCCAAAGCAAATAAATAGGCACAGAGCAATGGCAAAGCAGGGAAAGCAGGGCAGCCGAGGACAGCTTGTCCCTGAGTGCATGAGACCTGTGGCCATAACGCTGTTATTTTGTCCCCTGGAATAAGGACATTGTGGTTCAACGAGGTCTCGGTGCGTTCTCCCCTTTCCTGACCTTCTCTGCCTGTTTATTGCTGTTACAGTAAATGTTTTCATCTCTGCTGTCTGTGTAATGCACTTGTGGTAGGGGCAGAGCCGCGTCCCCTGTTTTATGCGGGATCTTTGGTTTCGTGTAATGGATATTCCTCCTATTGATTTCGATAGCAGATACAGAAGGATCTTAAAAATAATCTGCCCCAAGCTCCTGGATGGAGGAGGGGGCTCTTCTCCCTTCCCTGCCAAGCACTTTGCTGCCTTCTGATGGCTTTTTAGTGCTGGATGAGGGCAGGGCACCGGGTGATCTATTTGAGGATATGGAGATGGGAAGTGATGGTCGTTTCCCTGCAAGGTCAGGAGCAAGGACTTTTGGAGAGCTGTTCTGCTGCCCTGAATCTGGAGCAAGCTCCATAGGCTGCATTGGATCATGGCTCCACTGTATTGCACCAGCGTTGCATCTTGATCAGCTCAATGGGCAGTTTGCTTTCCCAACCTCTTTCTACCCAAGCACATCTGGTCTAGGAGCTCTTCTAAGGGCTGTGACCTTAATTGAATCAACTCCTTCATGTCCTGGAGACAGCCAGTGTCATCTCCTACAGCCTTGCTGGTTAATCACGTGCCCATTACCACGTGCATAAAGCTGCAGGGTCTATGCCAGCCTGCTTTTCTCACTGGGATTTTGCAGCAGAAATCTGCTTTCTCTCCAACAAGGAAAAGACCTGAGGTCACTCTGTCTGCTCCTTGGCCGTCTCATGCATTGCATCACATTCTTTTTATAATCATCCGAGTTTGCATTCCGACACAAAACCTGGGCACGCCGGGATCCCACCGTGTTACACACACCCGCAGACACAGCCGGGTTGCAGCCAGCCTGTCTCCTTGAAGCCCCAACTCACTCTTTCCACTGGAGAGATAAAATTAGATGCTGCTTTTTTTGCTTTTTTTTTGCTTTTTTTTTTTTCCCTTTTCCCCTCTCTTTGTTTCACCAGAGGAGTCACTTCAAACCCTGCCAGCCCAACTGGGTTCCCCTTTTCATTGCCCCCCTCTCTCTTCTTTTTCCCCCCTATGTGTTTTGTGGTTGTTGAACACGTTGGATGCTTTCCTCACCCCCCCCCCCCTCCCTTATTATTATTTCTTATTTATTTATTTTTAATTAGTATTTTCCCTTTATCCATTAAAAGCAGGGTTGGAAACCAAACAACACCCTGGATCCTTGAGCATAGGACCTGATTTAAAGCCCTTATCTATTGCAGCCCTCCTATCTACTTTAGCCCTGGTGTTTGGAGGGGGGGTTCCATTGAGCCCCCATTGCTTCAATACACATTTATGCTGTGATTGTGCCTCCCTTTGTGTCCGTGGTTGGGTTGCAGAGGGGGTCAGATGCACAGGAAGGGGGAAACTGAGGCACAGCAGGGACGTGGTTCAACTGCAGGGTCGGAGAGCTGGGATTTCCTCCTCTTGATATCAAACAAACACAGGAGGAGGCAGCAAACATGCCCAGATCCCAAACATCAAACAAGGATAAAACCCAGGCACCAAGTGTGTGTCGTAGCATCATGGATGCTCTGTATTCTATAGGGCCATTGCTCCTTTGGTCCCCCCACCCTATTTCCACGTAGCTGGTGACCAGTGTCAAACAGTGACCGTCCCATTGCGGCCCTGCAGCAGGATCTGCAAAAGCAAACAGGAAACAGAGCAGGGAGCAGCCCACCTTATTGACTGGCTTGTTTACTGTGGTTCCTCTGAGGTCAGTGTTGGGGTTTTAACACCCTCCTGCTCGTTTCAGAGCAGGGCTCTTTGTTTCCTCCATGCAGATACAGGGGATGGATGTGTGGTGCGGGGATGCTCATGTGCAAGGGTGTGCAGATGCAGGGATGCTAAAGTGCAGGAGTGCCTGAGTTCCTGCAGGGTTTTCAGTGCTCTGAAGCTGGAGCTGCTGTGATCCTGGATGGTCTTGGGGTTAGAGCTGGTAATAGTGCTGGTAATCCCTTTAATATCCACCCCTGTAAAAGCTTAGGTGCAAAGCCTGCAGGGAGGAGTGTCTTTGTAGGAATCCATTCCTTCCTTCCCTTGCCATATGCTGTACAAGTGTAATGCCCTCAGAGGAGGGCATGGATGGGGTTAAAGCTGGCAGCGTGGCTGTGTTAATGGGAAACACGCTGCAGTGGCATCGATGTGGCCGCTCGCACCTTGGTTTGATTTGGGCTTTTCCACTGTTGGCTGTGCTGGCTGGTTTGCAGGCTGCAGTGTCGGTGCCTCCCTATGGAAAGTGCTGCACGTGGGTCTCGTTGCCTTTATTAAAAGCAAAACAAAACAGCGTTGTATGGTGGAAAGCTTCCAGCTAATTTGTTGGGGTAGAAGCAGTCCAGGATGTGAAGGGATAGATGAGCAGCATGGGATGGGGTTTGTCCCTTTGGGGCTCAATGCATTTAGGGGTTTTTCAAGCTGTGGGTCCCTGCCTTCTCCTTAGCAAGGGGCTGATACTCTCCTATGGGGTGATGCCTGATTCTTACCATAACCACAGTGCTTTCCTCCCTATCCACACTCCCTTTCCACCCCCATCCATCCTCCCTTTCCACCCCCCATCCATCCCCTTTCCCTCCCCAGTAGCCCCACACTGAGTTTTACCATCAGGTTTTGCTTTTTGCTTTTGCTCTTTGCTGTCAACGGGTTCAAATCTGACAATCCTCCCCGTTTCCATCTGGGCTGGGAGCACAGAATCCATCCCCGAATTCAGCTCCCTCCTTCTCTCCCGTTTTTAATGAGTCAACCTCTCATCTGTCATATTAAACCTCCTCATTACCAGGTATCTAAATTTTGCTCTGACAATAGTGACAGGGGAAGCTGCGATATCATTGCAGCAGCTCACGGCTCCGGGGAGCTGGCAGGTGGTTATTTCATGCCCTGCAGGGAGCCGTGGGGGTGGGCGACAGAGCTGGATAATGGGCTCTTGCTTCCCCTTCATTTAGAAAACTGTACTTAGTGCAAGGGGAGAAAAAATAAAGACTCATCCCAGCTCTTGGGCTGGTTATGGGTTGGGAGAGGAAGGGGGGGGGAGATGAAGTGACCTCGTTATATTGGGATGCTCCCATGCAGGAGATGGGCAGCACTGTGGTGGGTGGGTGGGTATATAGGGTGGGTATGGGATGTCCACCCTCTCCCTATGTGCCATCCTGTCCTGATTGAGGATGCTGCTGTCACCAGGGTTGCTGTGTTGCCCAATATGGGCAGCTTTGCAGGTCACTTTAGCAAAGTACTGCCTGGCACCTCCACTTTGCAGCCCTCTGGTTGCTCCAAAGCCTTTCAACACCCCCCCAGTGTAACATGCGAGTATTGGTGCTCCAGCATCACTGCAAGGCTGCTCTTTTCTCCCCAGTCTCGGCCAATCTTGGCACAACCCATGGTTTTGTTACAGCTCAGCAAAGCTGGCAGCGCAGTTTGGCATCTGCTTTCCTCCAGAGAACGCTTGAATCTGGGTCAGGAATATTTCTACCTTCAAATTCCTCTGAGGTTCAGCTGAATCCAGCCCAGATTTTGCTCTCTGGAGCCTCCCGTGGTGATACCTGTGGCTGTGGGATGCACCTGGTGGGAGCCAGGTACCCATTGAACTGCATTGCCCAGTGCTTTGCTATGCAAAGACTGCACCAGCTCTAAGGACCTGTGCTGCTACACCTGCTCCATGAGCAGGATCTGTCCCCATAAGGGTTGGGACTCAATGTGCAGCTCTGTATCCCAGCCAGGTTCACACCAGAGCAGCGTTCTTCGGCCTCTTTCCTCTCTCCTCCCCCCCCCCTGTGTACATACATCTGGAGGCTGTGCACAGGAACCCAGATAGCATCATCCTGAAACCAGAATAGAAGCTCTGGAGGGGACTCGAGCGTGTTTGTGTGGTTTTGATCTCGGTTTGGAGATAAAGAGGTGCTAAACAATGCTGAGTGGCTGAGCTATAGCCATTCACTGGGCACATGCAGTACCAAAGCTGTGGCTGTTATCCTGCCCTATAACACTGCATGTCTATGCAGTCACTGTCCCCCAAGTACCATCCTGGGTGGGATATGGTGGCTTAATGGGATGGTATGGAGCTGTAATGGCTCATTGGGGGACAATGGCACAGCAATGGAGGGGTGATGGAAGTGGTTGGCATGGGGTGGTGACAGTGGGCATAGAGCAGAGCCAATGCAGGAGGAAGAGGAAGGACGGTGCCCAGCAGCGTTGGGTGCTGTGTCTGTGTGTATCAAGGGGCTGTTTTCCACCCTCCTCGTAGCAAGAGGAAGCTGGTCCTGAAAGCAACAAGGAGGAAACGAAGAGTCCTTGGTGTCGGTGCAGAGAGGATATGTCAAAAACAACAATTAAATCACAACAGGCAGCCCCTGGCCGTCAGCGAGAAAGGAAACAGGAAGGCAAGAACTAGAGCTAAACAGTCAGGTTCAAGAGGTGACCGGAGCTGGCTCCGTATCCTTGAGCAGAGGAAATCCAGCCCTTGTGGTGAGACAAGATGTGTGGCACCGTAGGGTTGGGAACCTTGGTTGTGTAGTGGATTTGGGCCATGGGAGAGAGCTTGAGAACAT
Source organism: Coturnix japonica (assembly GCF_054131305.1). NCBI lineage: Eukaryota > Metazoa > Chordata > Aves > Galliformes > Phasianidae > Coturnix > Coturnix japonica. Next base: position 102,996 of record NW_028188965.1, read on the forward strand.
GCAGGTGCTGCTGGTGTTGTAGATCCTGGGTTTGGGATCCTTTATCCTGATGGAAGCCCATAAAACCACGACACCCAGGTTGGTGCTGGTTGGAGCATCCCAGTGCACCCACCCAGGGGGTTTGAGCTTGGGATGAGCAGCTCTGCACGGCCTCTTTGCAGCAGATCCTCCATTTCTCATGCACTGCAGCAGGTGGGAAACGCCACAGCCTCTCTCCCTTTAATTTAGGATTTTCTGCACCACTCTCAGCTGTTCTCCCATCCACCTCCTCCGCATGATGAGCAGCACAGGTCCGTTGGCACCTTCACAGGGGAGGGCTTTTCTTTTCCTTCCCTTCCTTTCCTTCCCTTCTTCTCCCCTTCCCATCTTTCCCCCCTTTTCCCTTTCCCATCTTTCTCCCCTTTTCCCCTTTCCATCTTTCCCCCCTCTTCCCTTTCCCTTCTTCCCCCCCCTTTTCCCCTTTCCTTCCTTTCCCCCCCCTTCCCCCTTCCCTTCTGCTCCCCTTTTCCCCTCTCCATCCTTCCCCCCTTTTCCCTTTCCCATCTTTCCCCCTTTTCCTCTTCCCATTTTTTCCCCCTTTTCCTTTTCCCATCTTTTCCCCCTCTTCCCCTTCCCATCTTTTCCCCCTCTTCCCCTTCCCTTCTGCTCCCCCTTCCCCCTCTCCATCCTTCCCAACCCCTCTGCTTTTCCACCTTCCCACCCTCGTACCCTCTTCCCATCACCAGCTCAGGGAAGACTTTACTAAACACCAGCTGCATCAAAATTAAGGTCTGGACTCCCAAACAAGCATCACTTTACTTCTGTTTTCCATCATCCCTTTTCATGCCTCCATAGGCTCTGCACCCATGCCCACAAACACACTAGGAAGTTCAGAGCCATGAAATGAAAACACTTTGCTGTTGCTGTTTGGAAAGGATGTGTTTCCTGCCTTTATTTTGCCTTTCTCTCCCTCAGTCTTTGGGATGCACAGGGTTTGATCTTTCCTTTATATCATCCCAATCAGCGTTGGGTTTATTGGAGCTGATGCTGTGCATCAGGTGGGGCTGTAGGAGAGGACAGTCAGCTTATAGGGGGGGGGGTTTACATGGGGCTGGCTTTGGTGAGGAGGCAGCAAAAAGGAGATGCTATAAAAGGGCATTAAAAACTGCAAACGGGCTCAGAAAGTGGACGTGAAGCTCCCAGTGCTGCTCTGTTTGCTCATAGGGAAACATGGGCTTGTGCAATGGGAAGGGGAGCAGTATTAGAACGGTGCAAAGGGCCCCAGCAAAATCATATAGCAACAGGTAAAACAGATTGGGAATATATATATATATATGTATATATAGCTAGGAACCCAGAAATAAGGGCTTGGGGGGGAGAGCAGCTCTTTGCCTACCAGCATTTGGACTCAGCACCCCCAAATCCCTTGTTTTGTGCAAACATCTCCCAGCTGAGAGCCTCCTTTTTCCTTCTCATCCCTTCCCCTATTTGCAAACTGCTAACTCCGCTCCCTCCCTCGTCTACCCAATTTAAAGCAATTTGCTGGGAGCCAGAGTTGAATTACTCAGCACAGAGTTAACCAGCACCTGCTTGGAGTTAATTGGCATGTGTGTTAATTGCTCTGCGAAAGAGTCAGCCTTGTGAGAGCACATGAGGGGTGCTGGAGTTTGGGGGGGGGTGAAGTGAAGGGGGATGATTCCTATTGCTGGGGCTGCAGAGATTCTCCATTGTCTTTTAAGGGTTGGGCTTTGCCCTATTGCTAGTGTGACATGCTGGGGTGTTATATGAGCCTGGGGGTGTTATATGAACCTGGGGGTGTTATATCAGCCTGGGGGTGTTATATCAGCCTGGGGGTGTTGGCTGCTTGTCCTGGGATGGAGATGTTGGGTGCCTTTATTGCAGGTGTTAAGCAGAAAATGAAGCCTTTATAAGGGTGGGCTTTGTGAAACAACCACCTGGCCAGGAAGGGGAAAGGGTGGGGGATGCTCCAACACCCCCAAAGTCTCAAGTAAAGCACCAGGAGCAAAAAGGAACAAGGGAAGGGGTGTCTGTGTTTGTACACCTGGGCTTTGCTTGCAGCTTTGGGAAGGAAACATGGTTTGGTGCCCAAGCAAAGGCTGAACTGGGCTTTGCTCATCTGCAAACCCTTTGTAGGGAAGATCTTCTACATCCTGGGAAGAATTTAAGGGTTCCTTTCACTTGGATTTACAGCCTGTTCTCCCTTTAGTGCTTCTTGCTGTTGCTGAAGAGTTCCTCTCAGGGTTGGATGGGTTGGCAGCCGCATTGCAGAAATGCCACCTCCAAGGGGAAAAGCTGCAAAGGAAACCTTGCAGAAAGTTCTTCTTCCTCCCACTTTTCTATGTGATTGCAAAGCCCTCTCAGCTCCCAGCCTGCTCCTGCAAAGGCTGTTGCAGGTGGGGATATGGAGCAGATCCTGGCTGCATCCCTATTGCACCCCTGCTTGGCTGGGATGGGATGCACACAGTAATTTGGATGAACAAATGCAATCTCAGCGTGCTTGTCCTTGCATGGTTCTTTCCTATTTGGATTTATAAGGGGAAAGAGAAGGGTTTGTGTTGTCCTTTATTTCTCTGGGCTTCTGAATGCTTGGCTGCTCCAGGGTGCAAACGTTGGGTGATGGGGAAGAGGATGATCCCCTCTCTCTCATCAAGTGCTCAAATCAGCTCTGAGACAGCCCAGCACAATGAATAATGGTGCCAAAAAAATAAGTAGGGCGAGTGACTCACAGAGCTCTGAACCCTGAAAGTGGGAGGGAGGGGAGAGAGGGGGGGGGGGATCAATAGGGTTGGGCTGGTGAAGGATGGGGTGAGGGTCCCTGGAGGGGGGGGGGGGGTTGTGGGATAAGATGGGAGCTCAGGTTTTGGGTGGTGGGAGAGGGAGGAGGTTCTCTGTGGTCACATTGCTTGTGAGCAGCCTGAGCATTCCATGCTGCCAAGTGGAGGCAGATAGGGAGCTATTCTGGGACTGGCGTTTCCCTCAGCCCAAGCCTTTGGCACGGGGCACCCTTGTGTTAAGTGCAACGTTATCTCTGCCCTTATTCAGGCACTCAAAGAAAGAACCCGGAGAAAAGCAGAGGGGTAAAGGCACTAAGTGCCTCTGCTGCCCTATCCCACCCATTGCACTCATAAATGGGGCTGGGGGTGCGTGGGGTACCTGGCTTCCTTCCATGTCCTCCCCCTGCCCCTAAGAATTAGGTTTCTGTGCCTGGTTATATAGACATATTTCTTTACTTTGAGTAATCAAATAAAGACGTTTTAAAATTCAACGTGCAGGAACTGGAGATGGATTTAAATTGCCTGTGTTAATCACCAGCCGCTCGTGGCTCTATAAAGGGGGGGGGGGGGGGAAAGAAGTCATTGTGTCCCAGGAGGATGATAATGATGGCATGTTGTGGGTGGGGGGGGTTCACTGAAATAGATAGGGATGGGATGCTACCCCAAATCTATGGGCTCGGGTCTCACCTCTGCCTCTATCCTCTATCCCTGCAGGTTTCTGATGGCTCAGCCCCATTGGATTCGCCGGAGGGTGCCATGAACTGAGTGCCCGGCTCCTTTCCATTTGGTTCCCTTCGGTTCTTCATCGTTCCCTTTCTCCCATTCATTTTTCATGAGAACATTTTAAAAGGGGGTTCCTCTCACACGTCCCCCCCCTCCCCCCCTCAAGCGACGCTGTGCTGAGGATCTCCTGACAAGAAGATGGGGAGGAAAAAGATCCAGATCCAGCGGATCACAGATGAGAGGAACCGACAGGTGGGTCCCCCCTTTTTGTGCCCCTATATTCCCATTTACACCTGTATTGAGGGTCCCATTAACTCCCCACTTAAACCCCTCAGGGCCAAGCTCTGCTTTTCTCATCCCATAATACTAAGCCTCATATTCTGGGCTCAGGCTGCTTGCAGAAGATGCCCCAGGCCCTGCAGACCACCCCATTTTCCTATGCCAAGAATAGAGCTGCCACAAGGAGCAACCCAAAGGAATCATAGTTCTTTTCAATGGAGATCTAACGTGTGTCTGGGGCTTTTTCCTCCTCATACCTGCACTGATGCATCCGTGCATCTCATAGGGAAGAAAAACATCATTTCCCCTTAATTCTCACCTTGCTGAGCCCAAGCTGCAGCGTGGCAGAGCTTTGCTGGAGCAGCTTTGCTCTGTGGTTGCTCCACCATTGCATTTCCCTACAACTTCTGCTGCTTTTTGTGTTGTCCTCCAGGAAAATCAAACCGTGCTGTCTATCCCTGATGCTTGAGAAGTTGCAGATAGCAGAATGCTCTCAACCATCCTATTGCTCCTCAAGCCAAACAATGGAAAATGGCAGATTGTCTTCGTTATTTGGTGGTTAGGGGGGTAGGATGGGCTTAAAGTGGTTTTGCTAATGGCTCTGATTGCTCCTGGCACTGCTTATTTCCATAGCAAGCAGCAAGCGAGGCTTTGGGGTTGTTAAAGAAGCTGGGGTTTGCTTGCTGGGGTTGTGCATGAGAGAGCGGTGCTGCACGCACGCAGCCAACCCTGTTTGGAGCTGCAGCAAATGGAAAATCTTTGGTCATGCTGGAGCTGGTGGCACAGCCCAGCACTGTTGTATAAAGCCTTCGGGATGGGAAAGCAGCATCTCACTGCCAGCACCAGCAGCCAAAGCAGCGGGGGAGGCTTTTGGGGCCGTGGTGTGGGGGTCTGCAGCCCTTTCCCATAGTGTAAGTGAGCCTCAGGTCCTTGGGGTGGTTGTCTTGCTCCAGTTCATTGCTCTCCTGCTGATATTTCCCATCTGGAAATGGGAATATTGTGGGTGTGGGATGCTAGAAATAGGGGGGGGGGTCACATTCAGAGCCTCCCTGCTGTGGCTGTGCTCTTCTGGTCCAGCAACAGTCATCCCTTACGGCGTGGGGAGTGCAAGTCTGCATAGAGGGGACTGGGATTACAGCAGAAGCCAAACCCAGGGGAGGAAAGCAAGTAAGAGTCTCTAATGTCATTAGGGGAATTATTGGAGAGGATTTGCCAGAACAGATCAGACCATCAGTCCTTCAGGGCCAGGCTGCTGACTCTGGCAATGACCAATATGGTTTGCATCAGGGGAAAGGCAAAAATCCCTTGGTAGTGTAGGGCTGTGTGGGGCAGTAATTCCTTCCTGACCCCTTTGGTGATCGGCTTATGCCTTGAAGCATGAGATTTGATTACCCTCTTAGACTTATAAGGTTAATTCTTTGAGATGGGGCGCGTGCCCACGTGCATCCCAGCCCCTTTGCAGGGCTCAGCAAGGTTTGGTGTTTCTCTGCCCTATAGCTGGTGGATGTATAGGGAGCAGGTAGCTGATGCTTTTGTGGCAGGGCTGGTTTAAAGGGCAGACCTATGGTTTTTTCAGTGCAAGGATTGCTGTGGGCACCAAGGAGGAAACATCCCCTTGTTCTCAAAGGGATGGGGATCCTTTGGATCTTCGATCTGCTCAGCTTGTTTCATTCTGAGCAGGTGATCTCAGAGCTGAAGGGATCCAGGAATTCAGAGCAGCCCCCATCAGTCGTTGGTTTGGGATCCCTGGGTGATACAGGGATGGTGCCCGCTGGCCACGTGAGCTTGTATTTGGAGCTGGGACAAGTGATGCACGAGGCGAGGTGATTAGAGCCCAATCTCATTACTGCTTAATCATCTCCAGGAGATGGCTGGGAGGGATGAGATGCTCTCCAGCTCCAGCAGCGGGGATGGGGAGGCTGTGTGCTCTTACAGGTCACTGGGTGCACGCTAGGCTGTGTTGATGATGCCTTGGGAAGCTCAGGCTCAGCTCCTATGGCACTGCTGAGTCTCATTGTGCTCCTCCTTCCACACCTCAAGCTGGAGCTGCTCAGCTTCAAGATCAATGCTGTGACCGTGGTCCTAAGTGGGATTGAGCTTCCAACACTGCAGGGTGTCACAGCTGGTCGCTGCCTGTTGCCCCAGCTTGAAGCAGTGTGAGATCCTCCCCTCCGTGCTTTTTTCTTCCTTCCCTTTTGCTTTTTATTAACAGAGCACTCAGTTGTACCTTATTCCACCTGGGGGTTCAGCTGCTTAGAGCATCCATGGGTGCAGTGACTGGGATGAGGAGCCCCAAACCAGCCCCTCCAACCAACTGCATCCTCTTGGGGGGGTCATTGCAGGCTGGGAATTGCTTGGGTTTGGAGCCTGAGCAATGGCCACCTCCTGATGCTCAGCTCTCCATGAGATGCTCAGTGCTCATGCAAGGTACCAGGAGAGCAGAAAGCAGCACAGGCATGTGGAAAGTGCAGCTCTCTGATCTTTGGGGCACAAAACTGCATTTCACACCTGTGCTTTCCATGCTGGGGCTTGGTGACATCCAAGCTGTTGCATTGAGCAAGGAAGAGCTCTGTGCTATGAGAATATTCAACTTAACCCCCTTCTTCTCCCCCCCCCCCCCCCCCCAGCAACCCGCAGCCCCCGGACAGATGGTTTCTCTGCTGGGGATTTTGCTGAAATTTATTTTTCCTCTTGATTTGGCAATATGCAATTTCCAATGCTGATAATCAAGCTCCGCTCTTTGTGAAGTGTCTGCCTCGCCAGCCCAAAATAGGAAGCAGCACAAATCTGTTGGGCTGTGCAAAAAGGGATTGGGGGTGGGAAGGGGGTAGGAGAGGAGAGCTTGGGATCGTTGTCCACTTGGGGAAGCTGAATACAAGAGGTGTCTTCCTTCTGTATTACTTTCCTTTGGCTTCTCCTTTGGTGTTCATCCCAAATCAATTTCTGCTTGCATCCAGGTGACCTTCACCAAGCGTAAGTTCGGTTTGATGAAGAAAGCCTACGAGCTGAGCGTGTTGTGCGACTGCGAGATCGCCCTGATCATCTTCAACCACTCCAACAAGCTGTTCCAATATGCCAGCACCGATATGGACAAGGTGCTGCTTAAATACACTGAATACAATGAGCCCCATGAGAGCCGGACCAATGCAGACATCATTGAGGTGAGACCACATCCCACTGTAGTAAGGGCTTAGGGCTGTGTGCAGGATGGGAGAGGGAGTGAGCAGACCACCAGGTTGATTTGGCATCTTTTTAGGTCAAATTTTGGTAGTTTTGGAAGCCATCTGGGGTTACATGGCAGTTTAATGCTGTGAAATGGAGTGAATCCTATCTGACCCAGCTCTGTGGCAGGAATGACAAGGGCACAGCATTTAACCCTTGCTGAAGCTGAGGCTGGTGACACCCATTGCTCCCCCTGCATCCTCCAAACCCTTGCAGGCTGCTCTTGGTCAATCCCACTCTGCTCACACCCCCATTAGATCCTCCTCATTCCCATGTCCCATTCTGGAGCTCAGGATGCTCACTGGGCTCCCCATCCACATCGTGGTGATGGAACCACACGCGTGTGTCACTCATCAGCTTCAAGCTGTGTGTGGGCAGCTCCCTTTGTACATGGGCAAATGCAGACAGATTCGAGGGCTGCCTGGGTAATTATTGACATTATGGGCGGGCATCAATTAGCACTGCTGGAACCGTTAGTCACTTGGGGTTTGTATGGTGAGGAGGATGCAGGCCTTCATCTCCTGCCACTTGGACCTGCATATTCTTCCTTCTTTGAAACCCTTTGGTGCAATTCAGCAACCTCAGGCATTGATTTCATAAAGGAAAAAGCAGGCAATCCCACAACCTAGCTCAAAAAAAACCCCAAAAAACTGGCTTTTGTTTTGGGTTTTGGTTTGTTGTTTTTGTTACCTCCCTGAAGCATCTCTTTGGAGCAGCATCTTCTGTCCTCTGCTCAGCACCAAGCAACCAACAAACACCTGGTTGCTCCATGGGCCTTTGCAGACCTTCCTAAGTTGTTCAGAACTCCCTTTCTGGATGTTATTTCAAGCACTGGTCGTAGCCTTATCTCCATGCACATCAATTGCTGCATTTCACAGCCATGATTCCCTGCTTTGTTCATTGATACAACCTTGCCCAGCCTCCCCCAGGATGCTCATACTGAAGCTTGTGTGGCATCGAACAGATTTGTCTTAGCCTAAAAATACCATAAACATTTTGGGCAGCATTTTCTATTCCCTTATGGTCCAAGATACAGACACTCCCAAGCCGACAAGTTACACGCAGTCCTTGGCACCCAAAGAAATGCTGTGTTTGCACCACATGAAAAAGATGGATCTGCATCCAAAGAGAAGAACATGGGAAGCGGAAGGACACTGGCGGATGATGGGGAGAGGAGCTCAGTGTGTCTCGCCAGCAGAGCTGCTGTCATCTGCTCCAAGATCCTGTTCAAAGCCAGTCAGACATCCATCCTCGTCCTCATCCCTTTTCCTTGCATGCAAACAGGGCTTGGAATGCTCCTAGATGTTTCCCTGCCAGGACCTTTCCTGACTGTGGAGCTGGCTGGATTCAGACTAGATCTCAGTAGAGCCCCAGTTCTATGTAGGTTCCTGATGTCTCACCTATCAGATCTTCACAGTATGACTTCGACTTGGAGGTTCAGGTCATAGTGGGGGGGCTTGGCAAGCAGTGGGACCAGGGTCCTGTTCTGCTTTACAGGCAAAGGACAAAGCTCATTGTCTGCATTTGTTTGGAGATGTTTGAGTGGCTGAAGGGGTCACTGCCTCTTTGTGACACCCATGTCCCATTCCTATAGGAGAGACGCAGCCCTGTGTGCGTCCAGAAGCATCTTAGGGCTATGAGGACAAGGTGATATAGGCCTGACCAGTGGGGTCTCAGTCCTGGTGGCAATAGGGCCTTGCATGGCACAGGGATCAGCTACAGCAATGGAGCTTTGCGTGGCACAGGGATCAGCTGGCAGCAATGGAGCCTTGCATGGCACAGGGATCAGCTGGCAGCAATGGAGCTTTGCATGGCACAGGGTTCAGCTGGCATCAATGGAGCCTTGCATGGCACAGGGATCAGCTGCAGCAATGGAGCCTTGCATGGCACAGGGATCAGCTGGCAGCAATGGAGCCTTGCATGGCACAGGGATCAGTTGGCAGCAATGGAGCCTTGCATGGCACAGGGATCAGCTGGCAGCAATGGAGCCTTGCATGGCACAGGGATCAGCTGGCAGCAATGGAGCCTTGCATGGCACAGGGATCAAGCCTGGCAGCAGTGGAGCCTTGCATGGCACAGGGATCAGCTGCAGCAATGGAGCCTTGCATGGCACAGGGATCAGCTGGCAGCAATGGAGCCTTGCATGGCACAGGGATCAGCTGGCAGCAATGGAGCCTTGCATGGCACAGGGATCAGCTGGCAGCAATGGAGCCTTGCATGGCACAGGGATCAAGCCTGGCAGCAGTGGAGCCTTGCATGGCACAGGGATCAGCTGGCAGCAATGGGGCTTTGCATGGCACAGGGATCAGCTGGCAGCAATGGAGCCTTGCATGGCACAGGGATCAGCTGGCAGCAATGGAGCCTTGCATGGCACAGGGATCAGCTGCAGCAATGGAGCCTTGCATGGCACAAGGACCCAAGCCTGGCAGCAGTAAATCCGAGCTCTTGGGATAAAGTTTGTGCCCCTCTGCTCCCTGCCAAACCCAGTCCTGACTGCTGCAAGCTTTTAAGTCTGAGCAAATCTCTCTGACTGCAGCCAGGGGGGGAGGAAGGGGTGGATGAAGGGGGGGGTCCTTAATCACAGGGCCCAGCTGAGACCTCAGACATGCACGCTGAGTGCCACGTGCGCGCCTGGCTGCGGATCACGCCGGCTTTGCTCCTCGCTGTCGCTTCTCGTTTCCCGAAGCCCAGCTGATGTGCCAGGTCCTGTTTGAGGGATGAGGACGGGGCAGGGCTGTGGGGATGCTCCAGGTCAGGCAGCACATCCTCTGCTTTCCCTGGCTGTATGGCAATGGGGTCGGCTCTTGCTTTGCTTCCCCTTCTGTCACTGCAGTAGATGTGGGGGCACACAGCGTCCCGTTCCTTTCCATCCTTCCCCAAAGTCAGGAGTTGTTTAGATTGCAGCCAGTCTCCTTTAAGGGAAGTCGGCTGCATCCTGACCGGGCATCGCTTCCTCTCACATGTTCCGGGTTTCCTGCTGCTCTCCCACCCTCCTTGGGTTAAAACCCACTTTTGAATGAGGTGGGAGCAACCACCAAACTAGCACTGGACCAGGAAAGGGCCTTTTATTTTTCTGAGTTGAAGAAATTCGGTTGAAATTGACTTAAAATGAAAAGGGCCCGTTTGTTGTTGCATTTCAGTGCTGTAAGTTATAGGAAGGAGGGATTTCCTTCAAGTCTTAGAATGGAGATGGATGGGACATCTCCTGCAAGGAGAAACACAGCAGCATGGGCACAGCCCCTTATTAGACACCAGAGAATCTCCCCAGCACAGCTCCTGTTGCATGTAGGAAACACAGCTTCATTGCTTCCATGGCTCATGGAACAACGTTTTCCACTTTGCTTCTGAAAGAGAGAGGGGGGGAGGAAAATCTCTTCTTCTTTAAGCAAGGAGGGAGACTCAACTTTCCAGCCACATGGGTGATAGAAAAGATTTGAGGAAGGAGTTTTGCAAACTAAAAGGTAATGTGTAAAGGGGGAAGAAATGACAGGAGACGGTGTTGGTTTCTACAAGCCTGGATGATGTTGGAAGTGGCTCATGGGTGTGAAGATACTGAGGGGTTTCACTTGGAATGGGGGGAGATTGCTGGGGTTGCAATAGGAAGAAATAGAGCTCCAGGGGAAATAACGCTGCCCAAATGGCTCCAGGTAAAGCAGAGCAGCTCCAGGATGTTTTGGCCTGGAAGCAGAGATGTTTATAGCTATTTAGGAAGAGAAGAGGAGAATCTGAATTTGGCATGAAAAGGGATCAAGAATTCCAGGAAATAGCTTTTGACTTAAAAATAAAATCAAAGAAAAATTGGCAAGTGATGGTTCCATAATCACGGCCTAATTGCTTTTGGTATTTGCAAAATACAATGATTAAATGTGCATGCGTAATGCAATCTGCACATTGGCTACTGCATGTGAAAAGAGGGGATTTCTTGCCCAAATCCTGCTTGGGTTTTTCTTGCTGACTGCCCAAAGTGAGCAGGACCTGTGCCTGCTTTTTGGCTTCGTTTCCTATCTGTAATAACATCTTATCTATTATTTCTAGCTGGAGAGCGCATCCCATCCTTGAGTTTTATTTCCTCTCCATGTTGCTGCGCTGATTGGAGTTGACAAAACCCACATCTGGGCTCGTATGGGTCCAAAATCAGCACCAGCATATGTAGATCTTTTGAGATCTAGGGAGTTTCTCCCTCCATCCACCCATCTATCCATCCATCCTTATCATTTAATGCCACCCTTGGTGCACAGTGTGTTAGGGCCAGCCCTGCTGCTGTGCCATAGGGGCATTCCAATGGAACCCCACCAATCCCAGGCTCTTAAACTGTCCTGATTGTGTTTTCAGACCTTAAGAAAGAAAGGTTTTAATGGCTGTGACAGCCCGGAGCCAGACGGAGATGACTCGATAGACCAGAGCCCCTTGATGGAGGATAAATACCGTAAAGGCAGCGAGGATCTGGATATCCTGTTCAAGCGATACGGTGTAAGTAGCTGCTCTATGGCCAGTAAACCTTCATTATTTGTTCTGTTTTTCTTCTGTTCGATTTCCCCCCCCAACCTCGTCCCCATTCCTGACCCCCCTTGCCCCATCCCCAACCCCCCCCCCCCAACACATCACACAGGCGCTGAACAAGAAGCACAGGGAGTGCGAAAGCCCAGAAGGGGATGAAGTGTTTGCATTGACCCCGCAGACGGAAGAGAAATATAAAAAGATTGATGAGGAGTTTGATAAAATGATGCAGAGTTACCGGCTCGCAGTGAGTAGCTGGTGACCTGCAACCCATCCCACCCCGGCTGCCTCTGGGTGACGGGGGTCTTGCATGGCTTTGCTTTGGAGCCGTGATGTGCCATGGGAACCAGGGCCCCGAATGCACCCAAGTGGGGGCAGGAAACTAGGGGAGATAAGAGGGGAAGGTGGCTGTGGGGTCAGCAGTACAAGGAGCTGTTGGGAACCCTCTGGTTTCCCACTTGGACAAGTGGGAGCTGCCCTTCATGACTCAGCCAGCTCCAGCATCCCTGGGCTCCAAATCATTTCTGCCTCTGCCCCTTGGCCATAAGTAATAGATTGAGCCTCCTTGGCCACCCTTTTACCCCCAAAAGGGGGTTTTCCTTTGGTTAGGAACCCCAGGCCCCTATGAGCCAGCAGGGAGGAGCACTGGGTCAACCCGCTTTGGGCCATTCTGCCTTAATTCCACCCAAATCCATCAAGCCCTTAGGGCAGCTGGTGGCCATGGCAGAGATCCAGTGAGGTTTTAGCCCGTGATCCCGAGCCTGTCCGTCAGTGGGGTGGCATCAGGACAATGCTGGAAGGGATTTGTGTCAGAAGACAGGAGGGAATGGAAGGGGGGGGACGTGTGTCAAATTAGTTTGTTAGCAATGGGAGCCAGGGCTGTTGGTGCAAGCAAACCTCCTTCAGTGGGATTAGCCCTGTGTCACCGCGGCCATCATTAACTGGGAGCAGAGAGGCTAATATTCAAGGGCTGGACGCGGCGATAGGAAATTACACAGCCCCCTCCCTCCAACCCCTTAAAGGAAAATATAAGTTATCTGCCCTTCTGTGCTTTGCGAGCCCACACAGGTTAAAAAAATTCAGGCTTTTCAAGAAAATTGGGTCTTGAAATCCATCCCCCTTTGGTTTTGCTGACTCAGCTGTGGCACTTAGGGAAGAGGTTTTGGCCCTACCAGGGTTTGAAGGCACAGCTCTACCCACTCGCAGCCCCTATACAAGCCCTGTGGTTTTTGGGGCAGGGGGCATTTGGGTGCTGGGGGTTTAAAGGCAGAGCATCTGGCTCCCTTACTAAACCCCTTATGCAGTGAGGATGGAGCAGTTCCAGCTGAGCGTGTGCTGTTGATAGTGTTGCTTCTCATTTTTAACCAGCTGGAGTGTTTTTATATGTGTGTGTGTGATGAGAACTAACTGGGCTCGTTAGCTAACAGCAGCCGCGTTCGCTATGGAGAGTCCTCTGTGCTCAGAGCGTGTTTGCAATGGCTTAAGACAAAATCAGACCTCATTAGGGCTTGGCTGATGTGTGCATCTTCTATCCAGATTTTGGACTGAGTTATGAGCCCCCTATGCCCCAGCTGCCCCCATGCATTGGTGCTGGGTTCCAGTTGCATGCTGGCCTGGCAGCAGCATGGAGATGCAGGGGCTGGATGCTGCTCTCTGGTCATCCTCATTGAGGATGCACCAGGTTTGCTCTTCATTCCCTCAATGCACACACACACACACACACACACACGTGTGCTTACAGTGATGTATTGCACAACCCTGCCACACCATTCACACACCTGACAAAACCTGCCAGGCTCCCCATGGCCCCCCCACCTTTTATTTTTTACCTGTCGTTTGCAGTTGAGCAGGACCCAGGGCTGTGTTAAGGCTTGTACAACCCTGGGAGGGGACATGCCAGTCCCCTGAGCCCTTGAAGCTGCAACACCAGCTTGGGGCCATGGGATCTCTGAAGGACAGGATGCCCTTGAGCAGATGGGAGGGTTTCCAGCACCATCCCTTCTTCATTCCTCTCCCCTTAAAGGAATTCAGCCACTGAGCAGCACCCTAATAACACCATAGTGTTGGGTACTTGGCTCCCTCCACCCCTGCTGGTGTGTTTGGTGGGGACACTGGGTGTTGCTTGGTGCACTGGGTGCTCTGCTTTCCCAGCCCTTGGCAAATTAGAGTGGGATTTGAACAAAGCCCCTGCTAAAGCCTCTAAGCAGGTGCCTGTTCCTGTTAATGAAGAGCAAATCAGTGACATAAGAAAGGCTGATGGGATAATCACGGTGAGTCTGGTTCCTGTGGGGACGTTGGTAGGTGAAGCTGGTCCTCGACCTGCAGGCAAGGATAGGGCTTGAGCCTTCGTCCTGCTCACACCAGGTCACCTCCTCCTCCTGCCCCATAACTCCTGGTGGTGGAAGGACAGACCTCAGTGTCACCTGGAGGGCATGGGGTGGTGAGAGCCTGTCCCTAGGGCTCAGTGCTGCTTTGCAGAGGGGCAGAGGGCAGTGCATTGAGAGGCACCGTGCAGCACTTCTCCCTTCTTTGATGCTTTGAGCTCTTAAAAGATGACGGGTAAATAAATAAGGCCTAAAAGGAAGAAAAAAGCAGCTGTGATGTATCCAGGCAGAATCTGCCCTGCTCCAGATAGGGGGTCTGTCTGGGTTTCTGTGCCAGTGCTGCCCCAAGATGCTCAGATGGATGAATACATCATACCCCATACAGATGGGAGCACAGCAATGTGGGGACTTGGGGTGACCACACTGACTCCACTGCAGCCACAGGACGGTGCTGCCAATCCCCTTGCTAGGAACCTACAAAGGAAGGCATCTCCATTTGCTCTCTCCCCTTCACCTCCTGTTCTCTCTCTCTTCAGTCTGCAGTGCCCACGCCAAACTTTGCCATGCCAGTGACGGTTCCTGTGACCAACCAGAACACGCTGCAGTTCAGCAGCCCAGGCAGCTCTTTGGTGACCCAATCCCTGGTGACTTCATCGCTCACAGACCCCCGGCTCCTCTCACCACAGCAGCCAACACTGCAGAGGAACACCGTATCCCCAGGGCTGCCACAACGACCAGCCAGTGCAGGTGAGTTGGTCCTATATCCCATCTTCAGGCCCTACATCCCATCTTCAGCTCCTACATCCCATCTTCAGCTCCTACATCCCATCTTCAGCTCCTACGTCCCATCTTCAGCTCCTACGTCCCATCTTCAGCTCCTACGTCCCATCTTCAGGCCCTACATCCCATCTTCAGGCCCTACATCCCATCTTCAGGCCCTACATCCCATCTTCAGCTCCTACATCCCATCTTCAGCTCCTACATCCCATCTTCAGCTCCTACATCCCATCTTCAGCTCCTACATCCCATCTTCAGCTCCCACGTCCCATCTTCAGCTCCCACGTCCCATCTTCAGCTCCCACGTCCCATCTTCAGCTCCTACGTCCCATCTTCAGCTCCTACGTCCCATCTTCAGCTCCCACGTCCCATCTTCAGCTCCCACGTCCCATCTTCAGCTCCCACGTCCCATCTTCAGCTCCTACGTCCCATCTTCAGGCCCTACATCCCATCTTCAGCTCCTACATCCCATCTTCAGGCCCTACATCCCATCTTCAGCTCCTACATCCCATCTTCAGGCCCTACATCCCATCTTCAGCTCCTACATCCCATCTTCAGCTCCTACATCCCATCTTCAGCTCCCACATCCCATCTTCAGCTCCCACATCCCATCTTCAGCTCCTACATCCCATCTTCAGGTCCTACATCCCATCTTCAGCTCCTACATCCCATCTTCAGCTCCTACATCCCATCTTCAGCTCCTACATCCCATCTTCAGCTCCTACATCCCATCTTCAGCTCCTACATCCCATCTTCAGCTCCTACATCCCCCTATGCAATAAAGCCAGTGACCTCTCCCTGCTCAGGTTGCACCCTTGCTTTTCCATATCATGTTATTTCACATCAAGCAATGCAAAGGGCTGAGTCACCCGCTGCTGTTCCCATCCCAGGGCTGGCTTCTTGTGTCCCAACACAGCCAGGAGGGACGTGGGACAGCTGCCTAAAAAGGGCTTATATTTTTATTGGCCTCAGCCTGTTGGTGGCTGCAGTTGGTCGCTGAGTGATTACTCACCCAGATCTGCTGACAGATCCGAGGAGTGGTCCTTTCCAGCAAGGACTGGAGTGGGGTGGTAAGAGCAGGTTGGGCTCTCGTCACCCTCATTCCCTGCAGTGAAGGAGGAGGGGGGGGGGGACACATGTGACCGCAGCCCGGCTCTCTCCTGCGGTGCCATCATAAGTAATAATAGCACTCAGAAAGCCCCTGCCTGCTATTTTGGTCTTTGCAGATGGTCTGTAAAAGTCATTTGGGCTGCAAATGGCAGAGGAGATGGTGGTGTGGCTGCACAGGTTCTCTGAAAGGAGGAGCAGAGCCCCAAAATTCAGAGGAAAAAAGGTTCTTTATGCTGGTGCCAAAGAGCAGCATCTCCCTCTTGCACCGTGGCTCTGTTTGTAGGCATCACCCCTGCCCTCTTGCTGGCCTCTGCAAAAAGAAAAGAGGTTTTGCTGTAAATCAGAGCCCGCTCGGCGCTTGCCATTTCCATCCAGCTCATGAAACATTTGTTTCAAGGGGGGGGGGGGGAATAATTTTGTGGTTTCGAGTGCTGAGGTGTGTTCCAAGTCCAACCATCTGCGTTTCATTCACTCACTGCCTGGGACACGGAAGAAATCCTGTTTATAGGAGCCAGGCCCCTTGCATGTGAGACAAGCTATTTCTTTTATATATTTTTATATATATATATACATATACTTTTTTAACAATGCAGTCAAGAGGAGAGCAAAGAGCTGCGTTATTGTTTCCAAAGCAAAGGCAGTGCTGGCACAGAGCTTGCTCAGAGCTCACTGGTACTGTCTGCTTAAGGGCTTCAATGCAACCAGGACCTTGCTTTGCATCCCCATCCCATCCTCTAGGGACTCTGGACCCTTTTGCCAAGCTCTAAAGTATTTTTGGGACCTCAGCACCCACGATTATGCTTTTCACGTGGGGAACAAATGCCTTTCTTGCATAGCAGCACTTCTGCTTTCAAGGGCTTGCTGCCACCCTGAGCCCCACTTAGACAGAGGTGATGGAGTTGGGTCTGTTATTGTGCAGCCTGAGGCCCCTGTTGTGCTTTTCCCTATGCTATCCAAGCATTCACCTTTGTGCAATAGAGCCCTGGGAGGGAGGCAGCGTTGCAGCAGCTCTGGCAGCATGAAGAGGCTTGGTTTCCATTCGATGCAAACGTTACAGGGCAGATAGTGTTTCACACTGCGCTGTTGGGGCTCATTTCCCTGCAGCACGGTCCCTGTGTACCTCCAGAAGGCTTTGGAACAAAATAACCACAGTGTTTTCCAAGCCCCGTGTGCTTTGGATCAGGCCCCTTGTGCCGCCTGGCTGCTACCCAAAGGAAACGGATCTGCCTGGATATTGTTTCCAAACCTGATCACTAGGAATGCTGCTCATTTTGCCCAGGATTTTCTCACTGGGAATGCAACGCTGCTGATTTTCCTTTGCTTTCCTCCCATCTCCCAGCAGTGATGCTCAACGTGGCCCTGATCCCATGTTTCTGGTTGCTTTATAGGGGCGATGCTTGGGGGTGACCTGAACAACACCAACGGAGCCTGCCCAAGCCCTGTGGGTAAGTGAGGGGTGGTGTGGGGCTGGCACTCAAAGGCTGGGCTCTTTTCTCTCTTCTATGCCTCCATTTCCCATAAATCACACAGGAATGTGTGTTTTCCTTTCAACCCAACACATTTGGTGGATGGAGAAGTGCTAAAGAGGGTTTGGCAGTGAGAAGCTTTGTCGGAGATGCTCCAGGCCAGTCTCTGTAATGTTCCATACAGGGAGGTGATGTGTTTTGGGGGGCTGAGGTCCATTATTGCTCTTTGGGAGACATACAGACCAAGGAGCTTTGGCTTTTGGCAGGCAAAAGAGGACCTGATTTGGGCAGCACCTCGAGCTGAAAACCCACTTCTCCTCTGACCTCGGCTGAGTCACTTAACACCTGGTTCCTCCCATGCACTCGGGCCCTATAAAGGAACTTTACAGCAAGGAAAAAAGCTCATTAAGGCCCCTTTCCACTGCGAGAGCCCCAGCGCTAACTCAACTCAGACCGTGTGGCTTAGCTCCCTGGCTATAAAATGAACTAATAATGCCTCCAGCCTGCAGCTTTGGTCAGCCAACATGCAGCCCTTGGCACCTGCTGTCCCAAGCCAGCAGAGCCCTGTGCTCTATTTGTCCCTATTGGTGATGGCTTTGACATAGCCTCACTCTAGAGGAGCATAGCATTTAGTATTACCCCCAATAAAACCCAAACAGGTCCTTAAGCAATTCTTCAGCCCCACTGCCAGCCCATGTGTGGGGTTGTGGGTGGCTCCTAAAGGAGGGAGGGTGGGGGGGGGTTGGTGGGTGCTTCACCTCCCCACCCTGCTGCCCCCCAAAGCCACCCGCCGCCCCCACGTCAGCTGTTGTGAGCAGCCGTGGCAGCTCAGAGCTTGGCAGAGCTGCTGAATGTCAGCATTGACGTCACCGCAGCACCGCAGCATTCCCCACGTTCCTGCAGCTGCTCCAGGAAACGGGTGTGAGGAGTGGGGACAGCCAACCCATCCTGCCCCCCAACCATGGGGCTCCCTGCCCCCAGCACTTGGAGCCTAAGGGGCTTGTAGAGCATTTCATCCTCCTTTCCTCCTCTTCCTCGTCTGCTCTGCAGCATCAAGGTCACCTGCAGCTACTGAGTCATCATTGTGGCCTGGATTCTGCAGTGATGCAGACAACGTGCCTGGCTGCTGCTTGCACAGTGTGACATGCAACACCTTGCAGCCAGGGGAGGCACGTTGCCCACCCCTCTGCTCTCTGCAGCCATTGACCTCCATGCATTTGAGCATCTTTATGCTCTTAAGCTTTTGCAGTTGTGGGTTTTATCCCACGTGGAGCAGCTTTGAGTTGTTCTGGAAGGAATGGGGCTGGTGTTTTCCTTCATTAAACACATCCATGCCAACCCCATAGCACCAGTGCCTTCCCCCCCCATCCCACCCAAATAGCATACCTTGAAATTAATGGTTACCATAGGAGCTGCGTGCTTCCACATTGGTGTTAATGCCACCTTAGCAACGAGAGCATCGAGTTCACACTTTCCTTTGGGCTCTGTCCCTATCTCAGAGCTGGGGACGAGGCTGTTCCTTCACCAGCATCATCCCTAACAACATGCCTGGCCCAATGTGGGCACCTGCCATGGCTGCAGCATCGCAGCCGCCAGCTGAAATGCAGATGTAGAGCAATGGTAGATGTGATTAATAATGCAATCAGCGACCTATTTTTCCCGGTCTAACGTGCAGTGAATATGAGGGCTGAATCCTGGTTGATTGCTAAACGCCTTTCTATCTTTGGGGCCTATTCATAAAAATGAGAAGGCAAAAAAAAACACAACAAAAAACCCTCATCAGAACCGTAATCTGATCCAATTTATTCCTTTCCTGATGTTCATCAAATCTTTTCCTTTTTACAGTTTTTTTTTTCTTCCTTTTTTTTTAATGCCTTCTCTTCTTTGCACATAAAATCCTTAAGTGGGGCAGCAGGAGGAGGGAGGGACTCTCAGATCTTCAAAGGGACAGTGGGATCAGTGCACCACCGCTCTGCCCACAACCCTTTCTGCAGCCAAAAAGCAGCTTCCAAAGTGAACGTGAGGGTAATTAGCTGCCTTGACAGGGCCCTGGTACCCTGCTATAAGCAGCATGCAGTGGTCATGCTGTGTTGCATTGTGCTCAGTGCTGCTTGCATCCCTGCACACCCAGAGCATCTTTGCTTTGTTCACCACTAAACCTTCACCTTGTGGCCATTCTCTTGCAGGTAACGGCTACGTGAGTGCTCGTGCCTCCCCTGGTCTCCTTCCCGTCTCTAATGGCAGCACTTTGGGCAAGATCATCCCAGCCAAATCCCCTCCACCTCCACCCCACAGCACCCAACTCGCCTCCAACAGCCGCAAGCCGGACCTGCGTGTTATCACCTCTCAGAGCGGCAAAGGCTTAATGCACCACCTGGTGAGCTTGGGTTTAGTTCAGGCATCGCTTCCATGCTGTGCCAATGGGAGCTGGGAGGATTTCCCTTTGCATTTCCCCTTTGCACCAAGCCTGTCCCCAATGTGCAATGTCCCTATGAGCATCGAGTGCTGCGGTGGGTGAGGGCAGTGGGTTAATGGTGCTTCTTGGTTTTCTTCCCTGTTCTATGTGGGCAGACGGAGGATCACTTGGCTCTGGTGAGTGACATTGAGTGTGCATTGTAGTGGGGTTGCTTGTCCTGTTTGTCCCTGTATCCCATCCTTGGTCGGACCCATCCCATCCCAGCCCCTGTGCTGGGAGCGCAGCATCACTGCCCTCATCCTAGGAGCTAAAAAACCCCCAAAGCTCTTGTTTTTAGACAAATTAAAAGGAAGAGTTGAGCTGTAGGATGTCATATGAGCTGTCAGGTGTTTCATCCTCCCTAAGGCTGTGCCTGTGTGCCATACAACCAACCTGGGCACCACAATCCCCATAGAGGGGGGCATAGGGAAACCTGGCCCCCAGCAGGGATGGGGAGTAGCACAAGCTCTTTCCTATTCTCTTATGAGGATATTATTTACAGCCTGTGTGAATCCATTGCCTGGCTCACGCATTCACCAGCCCTTGTTTGTGCAATTTTCTGTGTTATTTTTATGGCTTTTTTTCTTTTTTTTTTTCCCTTTTCTTTCTTTCTGCCAGCAAAGTGAGCACCACCTTGTTTGTGGCAATGATTCACCCTCTGTGCTGTTGCTATTCTGGTGCAGGGCATATGGGCGACAGGTCAGCACAGTGAGGAAAGGACGAGAGCCGCTGTAGGATTCAGCAAACACAGCCAGGGAAAAAAGCTTTCCAAAAGCACAAGAGAGAAGCAGGACCTCGCACAGCCTACAAGGAGACACTTGGCCAGGGCCAGGGCTGGCTGAGACTTGAATTCTGCTCCTCTCCATGCCCTACAAACCTCCCTTCCCTACTTTGAATCCCTGGTAGTGTTGTGCCTCGGTTTCCCCACCTACAGCCTCCAAAACAACCAACACCTCCGCTTTACCCTCCCCTCTGCTGCAGGGCATTGCCTGAAGGAATCAGCTCGCTTTAGGCAAAAGAAA
Source organism: Coturnix japonica (assembly GCF_054131305.1). Lineage (NCBI taxonomy): Eukaryota > Metazoa > Chordata > Aves > Galliformes > Phasianidae > Coturnix > Coturnix japonica. The sequence continues at coordinate 123,645 of NW_028188965.1, forward strand.
CAGCCAGGTTAGCATGAATAGTTTTAATTGGAGCTGCCAGGCTGACTCTGCCGGCAGCAAAACATGGTCCTCGCCCAACCCCAGCTGGCAGCGAGGTGATAAAATCCATGGGGGGGGATAGGGAGCTTGGCACAGCTCTGCAGGCTCAGTGCTGCAGTCGCCCACCTCCCTATTTCCTCTCCCTGCATGTTGCTTCCAGCTCTCATCCTGTCTCTCACCCACCTGCTGTCACCCTCCAGGGTGCTCCCAGACACCCCATATAATAGAAGCTGTGGTGCTGCTTCTAGTGGGACCAAGGAGCTGACCCCCCCCCTATGTGTTTCTGCATGCCGTGGGTTGCTTCCCATTGGAAACACAGGGCAGAATGTGTTTCACCAGTGCACGACCATCTCACCTGGGAGCATGCCTGCATGGTTTTGTAACGAGCCCAAGTGGCAGCTTGTGACTCGGGGTATTTTGCAACCCGTGTGTTGTAGCATCTTGCACGTGTCAGCACTTCTTGCCTGCATGGTTTGGGATTAAAGCTCGGTGCTGCCTTGCAGCATGGCAGGGCTACACACCCCCATTTTCCTACAGCATCCCTGCCCTATGGGGCAGTGGGCACCCCCTTAGGGTGACTGCCAGCAGGATTCAAGCCAGGAAAACCTCTGACAGCCTTATCTCTTTAGCAATTAGCACCCAGCTAATCGCCTTCCCTGGGTGCTGGGCAGCATGTGGGTGCTGCAGACCCTTCTAGGGTTGGATTGAGGTGTAGGGTGCACCCCAGGAAGGTCCTGTGTCGGTGCAGACACCCATGTGTTGTCCTAAAACCCCATGGCAGTGCTCTGGGTGCTCCCATACTGGTGCAGGTCTTACCCCATGGGGATGCAACAACTTCATGCTGGGTATGATGGGAGCTGGGCACTGCACCAGGCTTCACAGGGTGACGTGTGCCGGGGTGCTGCAGATTAGAGTCAAGCCTCTTGAGTCTGATTTAAATCAGATCAGCAGAGGCAGCCCAGATTATCTGCCTTGTAAACAGGGCTGAGGCTGACCCATAGATCTGCCCACGTAACTGCCTTGAAGAGCCACGGGGAGAGGCTGGCGTGCAACCAGATGAGTGCATTTCCACCAGGGACCCTGCTAATGCTTGAGTCACCCCAACCTCGTGAGGGCACCGACCCCAGGGGCTGCTGAGAACGGGTTTCAATATGCCACAGCTCCTTTACAACCCTCAGAGCTGTGCCTCACATCTGCAGCTTGTATTGGAAGCCAGGGGCTCACCAGTGCTGCAGGAGGAGGCATCACAAGCATAGGGAAATAGTAGTTGCTTTTGTTTTAGGACAAGCAGGGGGCTGTAAGGGTTTGTGCCTTACAGACATGCACCCCACTGCTGCAGCATAGAGATGCCCTCCATGCAAACATCCCTGAGCACAAAACTGATCCAAGGGCTCCCTATGAACTTCACAGAGGTCCTGGGTGATGGTAACCCAATGGGGTTTGGTGCTCGGGGTACAGCTTGCCACCCTATAACAGCCTCCATTTGCTTCCCCAGCAGAACACCCAGCGGTTAGGTGTCTCCCAAGCGACTCACTCTCTAACCACGCCGGTTGTTTCTGTGGCCACCCCGAGCCTGCTGACACAGGGCCTGCCCTTCTCTGCCATGCCGACCGCATACAACACAGGTGAGAAATGAGATGGTGCCACCTCCTTCACGTGCCCTTCCTGAATAGCTATGGGGCATCTGGTTGCAGCTCACCTCTACCAGATGTGGTGGAGTTTCATGAGATGGAAACAAAAGGGGAACTCATTATATTAAGAATGGGAATTCAGTTGTATCCATAAAGGCTTTGAGGGCACGGTTCTCATTCTGTAGCCCATTACACGGTGTTGGCAGCGTGAAGATGCTTTTAAGTGGATGCTGATTGCAGCTACGCCCATCTCAAGGCTCTCGAAAGCTGCAATGTCGTAATAGGAGCTTAATGAAAATGAGCTTTGGGGGACCCAGAAGTTTAGAAGGAATGCAGCCCGTCCTGCTTGTAGGGCTGCTGAGGTGTGTGCTGGCCCAAGGCAACACCAGCAAAAGGGGCTGTTCCACCTGCAACCTGCCCAAACCCCCCAGGGGGGGGCAATGGGGAGGAGCAATGAGGGGATATTTTCCTGCATCACTCACTGTGGTGTTTCGCTCAGAACAAAAATGGGAAAAAAAATGCAGAAAGCTGCTCGTCTGGAAGAACCCAGTTTAGGCGTGTTGGGAACTCCCTCTACTTAATTAGTAGGTGTAGCCCAGGAGATGCTTGTTTGACTCCTCTCTCCTGGTGTGGAAGTCGGTGCGGGCCACCAACGAGTCTGGGTGTTGCTGAAGTCCCTTAAAATAGGTTTTAATTGGGCCCTGAGTCTTGTTGGGAGGTTGTGTGTGGGGGGGGGGTTAGAACTGGATGTTATCTTTTTGGTATTTATTTTCCTCCTGCAGCTTTAGCCGCAGGCACAAAAACCATTCCCACCCGGGCGCCTGTGGCTTGGGATGTCTGAATGCCACAAGGCTGGCAGGGCTTGCATGGCTACAGGGTGCAGATGCCTGCACCAAAGCCAAGCCCTGGGTGCTGCCCCTTGTTCCTCCTATTTCTAACCTAGGGATATCACCCCATGGGGCTGCTGAGGTTACAGGAGCTCTGTGCCCTCTCTTGTGTTTCTTATGGGGGTGTTTGCAGGAAGGACCAGTGCTGGTGGGAATCACTGTATGGGGTGAGAATGGGGCTGCTGCTGTGCAGGGAGTGCCTGCCATCAGCCCTCCAGCATTGCTCACTGCTTTGCAGCCTCCTTTATGTGCTGCTGCTGCTGCTGCTGCTGCTGCAGGGGTGGGGAAGCTGAAACCACAGGCGCCCAAAATGACAGAGGCAATGGGGAGGAGCAGGGTGAGGGCAGATCAGCATCGAGCATCTGCTTGCATCCCTATCAGATGCAGACGTGGCTTTGAGGAAAGGGCCGATCAAAGCTTTGGCCATCTCTTGGAAGAGCAGCTTCCTTCCCAGTTGCTTCGTGGTTGAGGAATTGCCACCTTGGCAACTCGTAGAGTGTTGGGCTGGGTCCTCGTGCTGGGCTGTGCAGCTCCTTGCAATGGGTCCTGCTTTGAAGCAGGCTCCTTGCTGCTTGGCCTCCTGCATCCCTTGGGTTCCTATGGTTAAGGAGCGCCATCTGCTGATGCTCAGAAGCCAGTTGTGGCTGTGCAGAAATGGGAATGGGATGCATAGAGCGGGTCCTTCTCCTGCCCTCCTGCTCCTTATGGCCCTATGGGCAGGGTGGGGGTACAGGGGGGGATTTGGCACTGCATCCTCTCTGCCAGCTGCTTAGACTGGCTGTAGGGTGGATGTGCAGATGGGAAGGCGTTGTATCTGTCCCCTTCACTTCTATGTGTGTGCATTTACACTTGTATGTCAGTGGTTGTGTGCTACTGGAGGGCACTGCAGTGTTCATGGTTTGGATGGTAAAGAGCCTTGAAGCTGGAAGAGTCACCTCCCATGGCCAGCACCACTCTGAAACTATTGAGAACTATTGAATCCCTGTCCATAGAAACTCACAACTGTGTTGTACCTCTCGGATGGGTCTCTGTCTTCCTGCAGTGCTCAGGGCTGGGTTAGAGCAGCCTTGACATTGAAATGACTGAAGGGCTCCTTCCCTTGCAGATTATCAGCTGACAAGTGCTGAGTTATCTTCGCTGCCAGCATTCAGCTCACCTGGTGGGTTGTCCCTTGGCAACATCTCTGCCTGGCAGCAGCAGCAGCAACAGCAGCAGCAACAGCAGCAGCAGCAGCAGCAACAACAGCAACAGCAGCAGCAGCAGCAACAACAACAGCAACAGCAGCAGCAGCAACAGCAGCAGCAGCAGCAGCAGCACCTGGTTCCTGTATCACTAGGAAATTTAATGTAAGTGAAATGAGCCCCAGGGGCCACTCAGTTGATGTTAGAAATGGTAATGAAATAATGCAGAGGGAACTGTTGTCCCAGCAGTGACTGGGAGTCCCCAGGTAAGGTCAGGGTTGGGTGCTGCTTTCTGAGCACTGCCCAGCAGGAGCTCCAGGGTGTGCTCCAGCCTGTGCTAAGGAGCTCAGGAGCTTTGCTATGCCCAGGTATCCCCACGCTCTGATGGTTCTGTACAACCATTGGTGAGTCTGAGCACTGCTGAATGTTCTTTGCCTTTGGGGTGCTGCTCTGGGCTCCTCCCTGAGCTGTTACCCCAGCACCAATGGGGAGGAGGTTGGCAGGATCATGTCCTGACCTGGCAGGGATGTCGTGGTCATGGTAAAGTGTGGGTGGTTAATTGTATGGATGGGCAAAAGGCTGCTGGAAAGATGAGTAATGAGAGGCTTCCCATTGTCTCCTCCTCACCTCCCTCCCCTCCTCCTGTGGATGCTCAGACAAGGGAGCCACTTGTCCCACACCACCACTTTGACTGTCAACACCAACCCCAACATCAGCATCAAGTCGGAGCCCGTCTCACCCAACAGGGAACGAAACACTGCCACCCCACTCAGCACCTTCCCCCACCAACCCCGCCACGAGCCCACCGGCCGCTCGCCCGTCGACAGCCTCAGCAGCAACACCAGCTCCTACGAGGGCAGCAGTGAACGAGATGATCCCTCTCGCACCGACTTCAGCTCCTCCTTGGGGCTGCTGCGCCCTGGTGGTGAGCCCGAGGGGGAAAGCCCTTCGGTGAAACGCATGAGGTTGGATACTTGGGTCACATAACGGGGTCCCCCGTCATCCCCTGGAGCGCCGCTGGTTTGCAGCGGGGAGGGGAAAGAAAAAAGGGGGGTGTGGGAGGGGAGGAATTGTGGGGGACAAAACGGGTTTTAGGGGTTGGGGTGGGGAGATTTATCATAAACTGCCTGAGAAAATAGCTTTAGGATTTTTGTAGGCATTCATTCTAGCACAATGGGCGACGCACGCAGTTCGTCCAGCTGGGGAGCTGCGAGTTTCAGGGTGGGTGGCACAGGAATCAAAGGGAGACGGATTGGAGCTGGGGGCTGTGGGGTTGCGTTGGTGCAGCAATGAAGGTGCTGAGCATCCCCAAGGGCTGCCCAACAACCTGGGCAGGGGGGGGATGGTTTCAGCCCCATGGAATGAGGCTGTGTGCTGCAGCATCGCTTGGAGGTGTGGGGGGAATGTGAGACAGGTTTAAGGCTCTGTTTGGGTGAGAGGTGGTTGTGGACATCATTATCCTTCCCTATAGAGAAGGGAGCAATGCTGCTTCTGGCCATGGTCATCCAAAGCTTGCAGCCACCTCTGCTGAGGTCCCATTGAACCCTGCAGGGTGCTTGGCTGTGTCAAGGCTGGATTGTACCAAACAAGATGTGCAAGTGTGTTTGAAAGGCATTCCCTGTTCTGTATGGGTCAAAGCTTTAAGTTAGAAGTTAGGGGTAAATCGTTGTTATTTAAGGATTGCCACTGAAATAACGTCCTTAGGGATTTTGCCTTGGGAGTTGTGGGCTGAACTGTGCAGGATCTCTGCATAGACCCCAGTAGAGCTGGGGTGGGGGGGGGTTCCAGCCCAACCTGTTGCAGTGGGTTGGACTGTAATGAAATGAAGGTAGGCAACTTAAAGCGAGCAGTCAGGGGAAGTCCTCTGGGGAGGACTCTAATTTGGGTTGGAGTGAATGGTGATGGCTGTAGAGAGGCAGCACGGAGCCAACGCAGCCCCACATCCCTGCACGGTGCTGCAGAGATGTGCAGGCAGCAATCTCCTGCTTGAAAACCTTTGAAAAGTCCCATTTGCCACCATTTCTCCATAGGCTGGTTTAGTTCTGAATACGAAACGCTGGCGTTCCTTTCCCATATGGGCAGATTCTGTGCCGTGTACCCCAATCCTTCTCTCTCCGCCTCAAACCCTGCATGGTGTGATCCGGGCTTCTCATCCACACCGAGTTGACGTGGATCTGTCCCCACGTCCCAGCTCCATCCCTCTGTCCCAGCTCTATCCCCATCGTGTCCATCCAAGAAGCATCCACACCGCCAGCACCCGGCGGCCCTGCGTGCATCGGACCCACACGGCAGCTCTTTGCACGGCCTCGCTTTGGAAATTAGGTGGGATTGACGATGTCTCGTCGCTCTCATTTCCTTTTCTTTTTTTCCTGACCGTCCTGCAAGAAAAAAACGCCGCAACCAAACGTTTTCCAGCCCTTCAAAGGAGCAGGAAGGGGCAGCAATGCGGCACTTGGAGGGCGACGGGACATTTGTGCTCATTGACTTCACGCCCTGACTTCACATCTCAAGAGAGCCGGAAAAAAAATACAATAAAATACAATAAACGAACGAACAAAACCCATAAAGCATCACTGCTTTTCAGCCACGCGGAGTTTGGGCCGCTTGGTGTGCGCCAACGCATGCCAAACCCAAGCGCATCCGCAAGCAGCGCAACGTCGGGACTCTACATTGACGCATCGGGTTGGCACATTGGGATCCCCTCCATCCCATTACAAGCTCGGGGTGTGTATCATCATGATGCCCAGGTCATTAATTCCCTATTAAAAGAGTCCAGGAAACTCCTCCTAATTTTCAAAAGACACAACGAGAAACGACAATCTTAAAGAAACCAACACCCTCCTTCGTGCTTCTATCGGATCTTTGCTGTTTTCTTTCTCGTGCTCATCTGTACTGTTGACGGTTACAATTGTGTATAATTGTTGGGGTTTTTTTTTTATTATTATTATTATTTGGATTTTTTTTTGGCGTATGGGGTTTAGTTTGAATATATATATATATTTTTTTTCCCATTATTATTATTTTTTAAAGGGGTGTTGCAAAAAACCAAACGAAAACCACACACACACATACACATACAAACGAATATCGCACGGTTGAAAAGACAACACTTAAAATGCTGCAGTTTTTAAGAGACGTGGAAGTCGAAACGGAGCTTATTTATTCTCCAAAGGCTGTAAAATGCATGAAGACTAAAAAGAACCAAAACCCGACCTTTTACATTAAAAACAAGAGAGACAAGAGAGGAAAGGTGGAACCCGGAGCGAACCGTAACGTTATGAATTGGAGACCCCCCCCCTTTGCCCCCCAATCCAGCTCATATATTGTGTTTGGGCTATAGTTTGCTTTTGTTTTTAATGGTTTCTTTTTATTCGGGGGGTGGGATGGGGGAGAATGAAATACAGTTGTGTATATTTTTTTTCCTATGAGAAGTACGCACTGATATGTTTGGGAAATGCTATCGTTGCTTTACTGAAAGCGTTGGTTGCTTCACCAAAGCCTGGTTCTGATCTGTACCCCCTATATCCCTCCATACCCCCACCTACCCACCCCACTGACCCCCCCCCACCCCTCGCCCTACTCCCCCTGTGTGCTCCCATGACACAGTGGGATATGGGTGGGGGGCTGCCCCCTTGGTTGGGCAATGTGTGCAGTGAGAAGCGGCGCTGCTCTGCTCTCAGCCCCATATTGCTGGGGTTGGAGGGGAGGGGATGTGTGTCCATGTGCCCCCCCCTGGGACCTCCAGCTCTAGAGTGCAAGAGGATGGAGGTGAGGAATGGGGAGGGGAAATGCTTTCTCCCCCTTTTTGCTCCTCTCCTTCTCTTAAAGCTCTCTGCCAAGCATGGATGTGGCCCAGGGCTCTCCAACCCCCCATCCCCATCCACCTCTCCATACTGGGGCTCTGCAGGCTCCTTTTCTTACCTTCACACCCTCTTTTCCTCCCTTCTCTTCACCTCCCTGTTTCACTTCATGACACAGACCCAAACACAAGCATTGCGTTCTCACTACCTCCGTCCCCATCCCGCAACCTAAAGCCATGCTGGATCAGGAGGTCCCTCTCCTGCTGTGCTTTCCTTTCCCCTTCCCCTCTCTGATCTCCCTTGTAGTATTTGATCCCTGGCTACTGTAACTGTAAATAGCGAGCTTCACTATGTCAGCAATGCTAACAGTACAGAAAACTGGGTTTTATTTTGGGGGGGGGGGGGTTTCTTGTTTTTGTTGTTGTATTGATATGAAATGAGATTCTATTTTTGTCAGAGTATATTGTAATAATACTGACCTTGGGCATGGCCGAGCTGTGCAGCTGCTTTGTTCCACCCCTAGTTCTCCCCATACCCCGTAAAGGTTTTGGGTTCTGCTATTGGGGGGGGGGGGGGGGAAATGTCCAGAGATGCCAATTGGGAGCAGAAACCCATGGGAACTTGTTGGCCCCATTCTCTGAGATCCGTGCGGGGCGGCGGAGAGAGGAGATTTTGGGTTTGGATCGAGGGTGAAATTTCACAGCATCCCCAGCTGGACCTGGCAGTTTGGCTCCTTGCAGGCAGTTTGCAGGCAAATAGGACCTGAAATAAGAGGGGCGAGGGGGGTTGAGGGGGAGGGTGGGAGGGGGGGATACAGCGGCTGTGCCGCAGCAGTTTCCCTGCAGTCACCCCTGGGTGCTTTTAGCATCGTGTGCACATTCTTCCCCATCCCCTTTGCTCCCCCCAATAGCTCTTATCCCAGCCCTAACCCTAAACCTTGCCCTAAGCCTAACCTTGACCCTCACCCTGACCCTATAACCCTTATCCTTACTCTGTAATCCTTAGCCTAACCCTTACCCTATAACCCTTACCCTCACCCTAACTCTATAACACCTTTACCTAACCCTATAGCCCTAACCCTACAACCCTAACCCTATAATGCTTATCCTTACCTTAACCCTATAACTTTCGCCTTATAACCCTTACCCTAAGCCTAACCCTATAACCCTTACCTTTACCCTAACCCTATAACCTTAACCCCCGCCCTCACCCTATAACCCTTACCTTTACCCTGACCCTATAACCCTAACCCTATAACCCTTACCCTAACCCTATAACCTTAACCCCCGCCCTCACCCTATAACCCTTACCTTTACCCTGAGCCTATAACCCTAACCCTATAACCCTTACCCTAACCCTATAACCTTAACCCCCACCCTCACCCTATAACCCTTACCTTTACCCTAACCCTATAACCTTAACCCCCACCCTCACCCTATAACCCTTACCTTTACCCTAACCCTATAACCCTAACCCCAAACCCGTAACCCTCACCCCCAACCCACATCCCCACCATTGCAGGTAGGCAGTATTGTACTGTGGGGGGGGGGGGGGGTGCCTGCAACAACTTTGTAAGCTAGAACAAACCCTTTATATGATGCACTAAGGAATAAAAACAACCCCCTCCCCACCTTTCCCTCCCACCCCCTACCCCCCACCCCAGAGATAGGCAGCACTCAGAGGGGCATCCATCCCTGCTGCTGCCTCCCCAGGGTGCTGCATGGTGGGAGCAGAGCAGGGCGTAAGCTTCCCCCCCCCCCCTTTCCCCCTTTTCTCCCTTTGCAGTTTTATTTATTGTTCTGAGAAGCAATTAAAAAAAAAATTTAAAAAAAAAACAACAAAAAAAAGAAAGAAAAGGAAAAAAAAAAGATAAACTGTGTATCTATAAATATATATATATATCTATATTTTTAACCTCTTTTTTGGGGTTTTTTTTCCCCCCTTTTTCCTTATCCCCCCCTCTTTTTCCAGTGCTCCTCCACCTCTGTGTATGTGTGTGTGTATGTGTGAGTCCTAAGTGGGGGGGGGATGAAGGGGGGGGGTCTGCACTGCAGGTGGCAGAGGGGGACATAGGATGGGGACACAGAGGGAATGGATGTCCCACTCCCACCCCTACATGTGGCTATAAGGGAGGGTGACAAGGGGGGAGGTGGGGGTGGGAGTGCAGCAAAAGAGAAGGGGGGGTGGGGAGGGAAGGTGGGGGGGGGGGGGGGGTGACCCTTTATGTGCTGGAATCTCTGCTAACCTCCATCTTTATCCAAGAGTTTGGTCTGGCTGAGGACACCCCAAGCCCTGGGGACCCCCCCCATCACCTTCCCCAAGCCCCCCCCCCCCACCTTCCCCAAGCCCCCTCCCACCTTCCCCCTTCCCCCCTTATCACCTTCCCCTCTCTCCCCCCCCCCAATTCAACCTGCACTCCTGACAATCAGTGGCTCCTTCCCAGGAACTGCAGCACGTGGTTGAAACGTCCCATTTTGTTTTCTCAATATTCCTTTTTTTTTTTTTTTTTCTTATTAATTATTATTATTTTAATTAATTATTTTTTTTTCTTTTTTTTTTCTTTTTTTTTTCTTTTTTTTTCTTTTTTTTTGTGCTGTATGGTGAGGCGTTACGATATATTCCACCACGAGGAAAAAAAAATAAAAATAATAATAATAATAATAATTAAAAAATAAATGCTAATGAATAATAATAAATGAGCGTTACGAATTCTTATGGATTTTGTTTGGAAAACTCTTTCGCTATATTTGTTGTAAAGAGGTTTACTATTAAAAAAAGGAGAAAACAACCAAAAAAAAAAGAGAAGATATTAAAAATACACGTTTCTGATATAACTTTCTGTGCTTCTGCCTCTTTATTTCTCCCTCCTCCTCTTTCATTTCCCCCCTCCGTGTTGATTAAACTTGGGGGGATGTGGGTGATGCTGCTGTCCCCTTTAGTGCATCCCCTTTGGCACTGATATTCATTGGGGTTCTATGGAAGGTATGGCAGCAAACTGAGATATAAGGTTGTGTGTTGGGCAATAGGGAATAATGCTTTGAGAACCAATATATCCACTTAGCAAAAGGAAGCTTCCAAAACGCTCCATCTCAGCTTTAATGGGTGAATTCAATGGCTTTCCTCAATCACTTTGTATTGGGGATGTCATAGAATAGCTTTGTACCCAAGAGGTTCAAAGGCATCTTCCTAAATTCCATATAAATTGTTTGATAAGTGGCTTGAGAAGCATCTTCCAAATGGGGGAATAGAGGCTGAATGTGAGCAAAGATCTCAATGATGGTGGCCACTCAACCATCCTTGGTACCACTGAGCATTCCCAATGGGATATTAGCACACTAAATATTCATTACGTCCCCAAAAACATCATCTGATCCACTCCCAATGGTTGCCCAATGGATATAACCTTATTTGCTGGCCTTTGGTGTCTTCTAGCATCCTTCCAGCATCATAATGGTCCATTCAAGTCCTTCAGGGACCACCTCCTCCAACAGCCTTTACCTATCTGTGTATTTAGGAAGTCAATTAGCACTCAACCACCCTCAATACCACGAATCCCCTTCTCTACGTAGATACCTTGGTTCTCAATTAGATGCTTTGCTCCCTATTGCTGATCACAGAGACCAGTATCAATCCCAACCCTGAACTGGGAGCCTCAAGGGGGCTCAATGCTTTTCCTTACGCGGAGCTGGAGCTGATTTTAACCCCAAATCCCAATGGGAAAGCAAAGTACCCGTCCTCAACTCGAGGTTTTTTTGGTCCTTTTCCCCTAAATCCGCTCTTTTTTCCCCTAAATCCGCTCTTTTTCCCCCTAAATCCACTCTTTTCGCAGCGCGGTCGCTGGGTGGCAGCAAAGCGCAGCGAGCGGAGGGGCAGAGATGATTGACAGCTGTCAATCAAGGGGACCCCGAAAGGCTCTGCCCTTTTCTTGCTGCTTTTGGGGTGGGGGGGGGTTAAAGGGAGAATCCTTTGGCCCTCATTCATTCATCTGGTGGCCTGGAAAGGAATGGAGGGGGTGGGGGGGGGGGTCTCAAATGTACCCCTAAGTTTTGGTAAATGAGGGGGTCGGTCCCTCCCTGCACACTGGGGACCATGGGGTGAAGCATCCTCTAACTCCAGGTTGTAGTTTCTCATTGCAAGGTGATGGTTGCTTGGATCCAGGTGCTTGTATCCCCCCTATTCCTTGCATATGGGGGGAGATAACACAGCAAACAGCACCCTAATAAAAGAGCATCTGAACTTCCACCTGCGTGCTTTGCTCCATCCAACAGTTCCATGCAAAGTTTTGCATTCCTGGTTATGATGCATCTTTACACAGGGTCTGCTCCTCAGCTTCCTTTGCAACCCACCTTACCCCAGACCCCAGACCAAAAACCCTCCCCTGCCCACCCCCTCCCATATAAATCTTTCATCGTAGCATCATTCCGGAGCCATCAAATCCATATAAGTAAAGACTTCATTCATCAAGACCCTCTGCTCTTTGCCCCCCCATTGGTTGTGCACCCCCCACCCCATTTCCAACACTGCATCCCCCTCCCCTATTAACATCCCCCCCACTCAAACACACACTTGTTTTGCTGCTAATATGGCACAGGGGCGGCAGCAGCTGCAAACATTGCAGCACAGTTGGCAAAGCGGCTCCAGGAGGGGGGTGGGTTGGGAAGAGGGGGTGGGTTGTAGGGGGGGGGGGGGAGGAGTGTTATTATTGTTGTCATCAGCGTGATTATTTGAGCAGCACTCGGGGCCTATGGGCTGATAAATGGGTGCCATCCTCATTGTTCTCACTCTGCAGTGGAAGCACAAACCATTTCCAAGGGCTTTTGGGTCTTTATTTTTCTCATTTTCCCCCCTTTCTTTTCCTCTGATTTTCCCCTCGTTTTTCTCTTTCTCCTCTTTTTCCTTTTTTACTTTTTCCCCTCTTTTTCCTCCCCTTTTCCTCTTTTTCCCCCCTCACTTTTCTCTTTTTTTCCCCTCACTTTCCTCTTCTTTCCCCCCTTTTTCCTTCTACTTTTCCCCCCTTTTTCTTCATCTTCTTTTTTTTCTTCTCTCTTTTCCTCTTTCCCTTCAATTTCATCTTGTGCAAGCTGGGAAAAAAAAAACCCATCTTAAACTGCTAAAATCATTCAGGTCGGGACCTTTCTGTTAACAACCCTCCACTCCATCCTTCGAAATCGAAAGCCAGTGAAGGATTTTGAGGAAAATAATGGATCATTTTCCCATTTACCCACGATTCAAGGATTAATAACTAATCCCATCAAAGGACATCTGCTTAGATTGTTCCTTGTCAGTGAAAGTAAATAGAGCCTTTTAGTCTTTAGACCTGAACTCCTCTGAGGTCATTATGCCGAGGGAACCTCCTACCAGTGGCTGCTTTCTCTTTCACTCCTGCTGTGCCCCAACCCTGGAGGGAGAAAGCAAACTTTGCTGGTCCTGAACATAAAGGTTACGTGCTGGAACGGGGCAGGCCTTTATAAGAGGCCAATAAGCTGAGACCCCACTGTCCCCTTAGGATGGGTGAGGGCAGGAGATGCAGCTCACACTGCCTTGCTGTTGCTTCATAGGGTGCCACCAGCCCAAGCTGCACTATTTGGGTGTTGATTTGGGTGTTTTCATTTGGATCAGGCTGTGAGAGTGCAGAAAATAAGGGGGTGTTAGAAGGGATGCACAAAGGGCTGGAGCAGAGATGCTGGGGGGCACTGAGCCCCATGGTGTCCCATGTCAATGCCCATTGTCAATGCAGGGGGCAGAGATTGAGTGCTGCTCAACCCCCTCCTTCATGCATGAAATATAAGAGGGACCCCAAAGTGAGGCCCTGACCCCAAACCAATGCCTGCTTTGGGCTATGGAGGGGAACTTTTAGAGTTATAATATATAACTATATAGCTCTATATATAATATATAACTATAGAGCTAAGGGGAGGGTTTTAGGCTGTATCCCCTCTGTGCCAGCCTCTATGGCTGGTAAGGGAGGTGCTGGCTCAGGAGAAGCAAACAGTTGCAGAGGAACCGGTGGGAGTTCAAAAGGAGAGATGCTGAATGAAATGATGGCAATTTCCCTTATTTTCAGCTGCTTAAAGGTGCACGCTGGGGATGTTTAAATACCCTTGTTATCCCCTCCAATACCTAGGGAACATTAAATTTAACGAGTGGGGCTGAAATCAAGCCACATTCGTGCCAGGCATCCCTTATAAACAAATGGTGTTCTCCAAAAGGACTGTCCAGTTTCCAGGTCCCATTCAACGCCCTTTTTAAGGCTGAAGAATAGGCACCTTCCCTCCGGATAGCACTGGGATGAGCTGGGAGGTGCTGTGGACCCTGTTTGATGAGATCAGAGCTCCTTTCAATCTAGAGAAGGAGCTTCATTTTATTTGTGTCACTCTGCGTTTGGGGGATGAAATGGGAATGAGGATAACGCTGCATTCTGGGCTGTGCTGGGGTAGTAGAAATGAATTGGTTTCCAGGCTCCAGCCCCTTCCCCTGCGAAGCTCAATGCGGGTGCTTGGAATGAATTTTAGCTGCAGTTTGGCCTATTGGTTGAACTATAATCTCCATTGCAGCTGGGAAAGCCTTGCTGGTGACAAGCAGGAGTGGAGCATAAGGGTGAGGATGTGTCCGTGCCCTTCCATTCTTGGCTGAGATGGAGCAGTGGGATGCAGTGATGGAGGCTGCTGTGCAGAGCACAGCCCTGCAAGCTTGGGGATGGCTTTGGAGCATCACTGCTCTGTCCTTCAGTGCTTGCTTGAAAACACTTTATTGGGTTGTATTTTTACCTGCTGTGATGCTGAAAGGATGGCACTGCTTGGCCCGGGTGGAGCAAAAACGCCTGCAGAATCCCCCCCTGCTTACAAAAATAGGGCAATGCATGAGGTGGGTGTTTAATGCTCTATAACTCACCCATCTCCAGACCCTTCTCCCTCTCCCCCAAACCCACTGAGCTGCTCACACACCCCGTGCCCCGAATTCTGATGGGATTTCAAACAAAACCTGCGTGTTGCTGCCACAGCATCAGCAATGGGAGCTGCTGGAGGCAGCAGTGGGTGCATGGAAAGGAAGCACACACGGAGTTACATGTGTTTGTGCACGCCTCGGTACAAACACTTAAAAAAACCCCAAAAAAATCCTATTAGAAGCATCTGTGGCATTTCTTACAGAGCTCAGACGTCTCCCAAATGGAGCCTCTTTGAGCTGGCAGGCAAAAAAATGCAGGATTTTGCCTTAAAAATCATTTGCTGCTCCATGCCATGGCCCTGCACGCATTCAGCTGGATTAGAACTGATCCCTGTGCACTCACCTTGCATGCATCCATGCATTCACCCCCTGCTGAAGCACGCAGCCCCTTCATCGCATCACTCTGCCCTATGAGGACCCGAGGGTGATCTCGGTGCATTGCAAAACCCCCATAGAAAAGCAAATATAATGACACCCATAGGCTCCACAACGCGATAGAGCCTGGCGCTGGGTGAGCTTCGGGACAGAATGGAGGCGTCGCTTTGTGTTTTACTCTCTTCCTTCCTTTCCTTCTTTGTTAAAATACGCATCTCTATTTTGTGAGGTCTCCAAAAGTGCTTTGAAGCCAATAGAGAGAGATGCGTTGTGGGCTCTGCTCTGTGTCCGAGCAGTGCGGGCTCTGCCGGTGTTGGTGCCCATAGAACCCGCATTGCATGGGGCTCTCCCCATTACGGGACACGGAAAAATTGCTGCTTTCAGGGGTGAAATCCTCTTCGATTATCTGAGATAACCCCCACTCCTGCCCCCCCTACCCCTCCTCGCTGCCCGTTCACCCCCTTGAAGTGTGAGGACAGCGGATGGAAGGCGCTTAAAAACCATTTATGAACCCAAACGGGTGCGAAACTCTTCGGGCTGCGGGGACCCCGTGATGGCAAAGGGAAATCCGAGCAATGCCATGAGTTGATTTCACTCCCCCCCCCCCCAACACACACCCTCTCCGACCCCCCCAAAGACACACAGCCCCGCTCTTAAAAGCGCAGCAGCATTAAAAATAAAGCGAACCCAAAATAAGGGGGGGGGGACGGCGGCTGATCCTCGGCTTGAAGGCAAAAATCGCCCTTTTCTGCTATTGATGCTTCGGTGAGAGGAAAAGCAAAGAAATCCGTGTTTGGAGAAACCGGGGAGAAGAAAAGGTGTCCAAGTGGGGAGGGGGGGATATTTAGGAAGGAAAAGGCTCATCTCTATGATGCGAATTTACCCGGAGGGAGGGAAAGGAAAAATATCTTTTTATTTCCCTTTTTTAGGGGCGTTTTTTTGCCTTTCGAAACTCGTGGGAAGGTTTGAAGAAAGTATCGGCTTCGTTCCCCAATTATATATGATAACCGAATCCAAAACATACGATGAAACAGCCGGGTTAAAGGAAGATCCGATGGCCGTGCGGGATAATTCCCGTTTTTTGGTTTCTGTTTCTTATTTTTTGGCTATTGAATGTAAATGGAAAATAACAAAACCACGCAAAGAATTAAACGCTGATGGTTGAGGGATGGATGAGGGATGGGGACACAGGAATGCAGCCAGCAGAGACCCGAAATGAGGTGGGCAAAGCGGCTCAGCCGCCGAGCTGCGAATCCAACCGCTGGAAGGGCTATTCCCAATTAAAACCATAATTGTCCCCCACCTCCCTCCCCAGCACCGAAATCGCTTTGCTCCTTGCTGCCGAGCCTGGTGTGGGCTCAGGGCAGGGAGGGGGGTTCGGTCTCGGTTCCCCCTCCTAAAACCCAGCAGGATGTTGTGATATTTGGGGCATTTAAACCGGCTTGAAAACCCCGTTTAGAGGGGAAACATCGATTCGTGCGTTCGTTCCCTCGCTCTCACGTTGAGGGTTGGGGCTGCCGGTGTTTCTTGAAGGCAAACGTGGAAAGGAAAAATAAAGCCGATGTAGGGGAAGAAAAGAGCAGCTCGGTCCAACCGAGGGCATCGCTTTTCTTGGAGAGACAGAGGAGGAAAGGGGAAAAAGAAGTGAATCCGAGAGGACGGGAGGGGGAAGAGCGGAGCCGCTGTAACTTCACGAAGCGCCGCGGAGGGGAACGCTGGCAATGCCACCCTCTCACCCCATATCCCCCCCATATACCCCCAACACCCGGAGGAGAATAATAAAAAGCCCTAAACCACCCCAAAACCAGAACGGCGGTGCTTAGAAATCCGAGTGTAACTCGCAAAGCAACGAGGGGGAACTCGAATGAGACGGGAAATCTCTGCTTTATTGAGTCCTTCGAATAAAATGGAATACAAGAAAGCGACGGTTCCCTCGAAATAACTCCTCAAGGAGATCGGGAGCGGCCCCGAGGGGTCCCCAGGTGCCCCCCCAACCCCCCCACCCCCCAGGTTTTAAACCCGAATCGGTTTTGCTTGTTCAGCGCCCCGCTCAAAAACGCTCTCGATATCTCGCAGCTCTCATTGCCTCCGTGCTTGGGGTGATAGGTTGCCATATTTGCATATATGGTAATGAGCTTCTAATTGCCAGGCTTGCTGCGCTTTGCTGATCGATTTCTCGCAATACAGAGGTTCGGGATGCTTTGAAATCTCTCAGCTCCCCTCCCCCTCGCAGCACCCCCCATCCCCCTCCCCCCCTTCTCCTCCGGCCTCCTCCCTCGCTCTGGATCTTGTCTCCGCATTTGCATCTCAACTTTTTAAAATATAACACGTATACTTTACGTATAGGCTACGTGGATGCTCCTCGGCCGCTCCTATATATCCTTACGCCGGGCTCGGCCCCCCTCTCCTCCAACGTCGGCTCCGGCCGTGGGGGCAGAAGCGAAGATCCTCGTCCGCTCCGGGGGATGCAGAGGTGGGGAGAGGCGGGTCGGGTCGGGTTGAGGGAGGTAGGGGGTGAAGGGGTGCGTGGATACAAGGGAGGGATGCGGAGATACAGGGATGAGGGGGTACACGGGAGGGATGAAGGGATACGGGACAGGAATTCAGTGATACGGGGATGTAAGGGATGCAGGGATGCGGGGATGCAGGAATGCAGGGAGGCAGTATAGGGATTCTGTGATACGGGGATGCAGGGATACAAGGGAGAGATGTGGGGATACTGGGGTGCGTGGAGGCAGGAATGCATGAGAGGGATGCAAGGATGCAGGACAGGGATTCAGTGATACAGGGATGTGAGGATGTAGGGCTATGGGGATGCAGGAATACAGGTCAGGGGTGCAGGGATGCAGGGATAGTGGGGTTCTGGGCTACTGGGATACAGGGATACAGGTTCAGGGATGAAGGGATACAGGGATACTGGGATACAGGACAGGGATACAGGGATACAGGGATACAGGGATAGTGGGGTTCTGGGCTACTGGGATACAGGGATACAGGTCGGGGATGAAGGGATACAGGGATACAGGTCCAGGGATGAAGGGATACACTGATATTGGGATACAGGACAGGGATGCAGGGATAGAGGGCAATGATGCAGGGAAGGGATTCAGGATAGGAAAGAAAGGAAGAGATAGAGGGTGAGGATGCAAGACGGGAATGCAAGATAGTACAGGCAAGCAGGTGAGCAGTGTAGGCAGGGTAATGCAGGCAGAGTTATAGGGCAACTCATGCAGCACCCGCAGCCCCAGCGCTGCCTCTGCCCCACGTCCCACGTCACACGTGAGGCCCCGTGGAGGCAGAAGCCGGGGGAAGCCCTTGGGAACGGGATGGGGGGGTGGGGAAGGGGGGTGTCCCTTCCCTGTGTCCCGCTTTCCTCGCGGCCCCCCCAGAGTCGTTGAGGGAGGGGCCCCCTCGGAGCCCCCCGTGGTGCGTGTGTGCACGGAGCTCACCCGGCCTCGGAGCCGGACAAACAATGTGAGACTCGGAGGAACAAAAGCCTCGAGGCTTGGGTTGCTGAACACGTCTGAGGCCAGACGAGCCGCTCAATTTATTGGACTTGGTGAGAAAATAATAATAATAATAAAATTTAAAAAAAAAAAAAATAGGGGGTAAGGAGGCGGATGGGGGGTGGGGGGTGGGAGGGAGGGGGGCGGAGGAATCCGTCTCTCAAAGCGTCTTTATTAGGGACCGAGGGCAGCGGATGAGGCTGAGGATGAACCGGGAGAGGGGGAGTGGAGGGGGGTCCTACTCCTGCCTTCCTCCTGCAAGGGACTGGGGGGCTTAGGGTGGGTTCTCCTTGAGCCCCCCCCCCCCCCCCAACCTCCTGCAGTGGGAAAGCTGAGCTGGGAAAGTTTGAGAAGGGCCGGGTACGGACCGAGATCCACTTCGCCCTTTGCCGTGACCCCCCTCCACGCCAGGATCCCCAACATTTCGGGGCTTGGATGAAGGTCTGAGGTCTCCTCCTCACCCTCCCTCTCCAAGGAAGGGAGGCCCGTGCAAGGCTGTGCAAAATCAATTTCCAGGTGCTTTCATTCGCCTCCTATCTCGCCCCACTCGTGTACAAACCCATTGCGACCTTGCGGGGTAGAGATGCTGCTGGGGGGGCTCCGTGCTCTCCCGAGCCCCCCAGCAAGAGAGGGGGGAGATCTGAGATAAGAGGGTCGCGCCCCCCCCCCACATCGGTGTGGTCCCTCTTCGATCCATGCGATCCCCATCTCCATAGGGCAGCACATCTGGCCAGATGTGAGCGGCCCGGCACCGGCTTTTCCAGCCAGGAGCGAAGAGCTTTTTCTTTTTCCTTTTTTTTTTCCCCCTCTCCTTTTATTTCTTATTTATCTTAGAAATATCGCATCCCCGCGGCGTGTCCTTAATTCTCCTCTCAGGTTTGGGGAGATTGAGCTCGAGTTATTTAGGGGGGGGCAAGGAAAAAGAGCAGCGGGGCGGCATCTCGGCATCTCTTGGGAGCCCCAAATCGAGCCTTTCTATTTTCATTTCTTTTTCTTTTCCTGCAATGATTCGTACCAATGTTAAAGCCGGCCGATCTTCTAATCGTCCCTATAAGCGTGCGATCCCCCAACCTCGGTCTGTGCGGCTGCTCATTGTATTTTGTTTGCATTTTTTTTGTCTGGCTTCAGTTTGCGTAAGCGACTTTGTCGGAAAGCAGCAAACCATGGAGCAGGGGGGGTTTTTCATTTGCTAATGAAACCCAAAACACACCCGGGCGTCTCCTGCTCGTGTCCCCCCTTGCCCCGGGACGTCTTTGGGATGGCAGAAATGCGCCGTCATTGGGAGAGCTGAAGTTTGAACGCGATGCTTAAGAGCGGTCGGATCGCGGTTCCTTCTTCGGGAGGTTTTAGGTATAGATGAGAAGAGAAAGGCTTAAAATTATAGATTTTTATTATTTTATATTATTATTAATATTACGTCGATTTATTTATCTTTTTAAGGGGGGGAAATTGCGGTTATATCTGAAAAAAATCCTCCTGGCCGCCGGAGGGAATGGGGTGAGCGGAGCCGCTGCCTTAACGCCTCCCGACCCCCCCTATAACCCCACGTAACCCCCCCATTAGCCTCCCTTAGCCCCTCTCCTTGCTGTCCCCATAGGACGCTGCCCTCGGTTGAGGTTTTGACCCCCGAGAAGGACTGGAAGTGAAGATTTGAGGGGGGAAATGGGGCAATTGGGGTTCGGGAAAGCAAAGAGAGGAGGTGGGTGGAGGTAATGATGCGGGCCCGGCGCTGGTCGGGGGTTCCCTACCTCTCCTTGGCTCCCCAGGACCTTATTTCCCCATTAGCTTCATTCCACCTGCCCCCGGCCTCGGCCGTAATGTTCATATTGGAGCGAGGGCAGCAATTCCAGTATCCCTAATGGGGGGAAACTGGGAGAAGGGGTCCTGGTGGGGAAGGGGGGGTGGTGAGGACACGGCCCTGATGGCTGTAATGCAAGAGGTGGCCATTCTGGACACCGAAACCTGCAGCCCCGAACTGATTTGATGTAATAATAATAATAATAAATAATAATAAATAATAATAATAATAATAATAATAATAATAATAATAATAATAATAATAATAATAATAATAATAATAATAATATCAAGGTAAAGAGGAATTTTATGAGGACAGGAAAAAAAAATTATATCCAAACAGGCCATTTTTATTTGTTGTTATTTGAGGATAAATCGCCTTATTCATTTTGATGCCATCTCTTGCGATAAGAGGGAGAAATAAAAGGGGAATTAATAGAGAGCCTGAAGGGTCAAAACAACGGCAAGAAAAGGAACGTCTGAGCTCCTAAGGGGGTGTACACAAAGCGGGGGTTGTGGGGCTGAGCCCCATAGTCGGGCAATGGGGTTGGGAACGATATTGACCGAAGCCGGTTGGTGGCAACGGGAGATGGTGGCGATGGGCGGTGGTCGCATTGCGAGGTGCTGGAGGCTGGGGGGGGTGGGCTGCTGTGCTGGGAGCTCTGAGGATTGGGGGGGGGGGGGACACAAGGATGGAGGGGGGGGGACACAAGGATGGAGAGAGGGGGGGACACAAGGATTGAGGGAGGGGGGGACACAAGGATGGAGAGAGGAGGGGACACACAAGGATGGGGGTGAGGGGTGGGCGGCGGTGCGTGAGAGCGGCCCCTCCCCTCCCATTGATAAAGATAGGCGCTGCAGTGGGGAGGAGCTTGAATGGGTGATGTCAGGAAGGGTAAAACCAATGAGAGACCGAATTGAGGGTCGGGAGTGGAAAAGCATGAATGAAAAGTGCCGCGCGTTGATCCCCCCCGGAGCAGAGGATGCGGGCAGAGCAGGTAGGTGCCGGTACCGGTACCGGTGCCCCTATCTGCAGTCTCGGAGGTGCCCATGCCCATCTTCAGGCTCGTAGATTGCCCCCCATTTGCAGGCTCTGAGGTTCGGAGCTCGTTGCTCCGAGCCCCCCCCCCTGCAATGTGGATCTTGTCCGGCCGCTCCGTGTAAAGAAAGCTGCAGGTGGAGAAGGACAAGAGGAGACCCACGAGGACTGCAGGTGAAGGAAGGAGAGAGGGATGCGGGATGCTGGGGGAGGGGGTGGGATGGTGGTCGTCCCCCCCTTTACCCACCCCTAACCATCACAATCCCTTTTTTACCTACGGAGGATGGAGGCTGGTTAGCCGGGGAGGATGGAGGTATTGCGGAGAGGGAGCTCCTTTGGTGGTGGGAGGAAGGGTGAGGCCCTTAAGGGCAACCCCGGGCGGGATGCGGTTACCTCTAAAGGAAAAGAGAACGCGAGGAAAACGGAAGGTGGAAAGAGAGAGACAGAGAGAAAAGGGCTGCGGCTCCAGAGAACGAAGAAAGGGCAGAGGGAGGCCGGGCCCGTGGGGAAGGAGAGGGGCTGAGGGTCTCCCCCCAACCCCCAGGAGCAGAGAGTGGGGCCCGGTGCGGTGCCTCGGTGCTGAGCATCGAGCGAGAGTCTCTCCCTTCCCTTCTCTTCTTTACCATCGTCTCCTCCGCGTTCGTTCATCCCGTCCGTTAACCCCCCCCCCTAGATCCGGGGCTGCATTCAAAGCAAGCCAAGTTATTATTTATTTGAAGCTGGAGGTTTTTGGGGTGTTGTTTGGTGTGTGGTTTTTATTTTGCAGTCGTTTTGTTTGGCCGAGCGTTAAATGGATTCGTTGGGTGGGGGAGACGTCCTTTTATGTCTCCTAAATTACCGGTGCGAATTCTATTTGCTTTCATTATCACCGGCTTGGATGCATTATTTTGACAGAGCTCGGGGGTTATTAAAAATAACGCGGCCTTAATCCTCAGCACCTGCAGAACGTCGTTTCGTTTGCAAACGAAACAGCTTTAAGCTGGAAAAGGGGCTCGATCCTCCCCAAACCCAGGCTGTTCCTGCGTGGCTGTCTCGTAATCCTGCTCCAAATGATGTTTTTAAGGGCCCGATTCTGCCCATAGAGCTGCTGCTCTGCTTGGGCTGCAGCCTCAGGGCCCCGCTGTAGCTGCGTGCTGGCATTACGGATCCCACTGTTAATTCTTGCATCTCTGTTTATTCGTTTCCTCCCTCGTTCCCTTTCTAAAAGCCACATGCCTGGAAGCCCCTGGAGAAGAGGAGGTTGCCCCTTTTGCTGCTAGTGCTGTAGACTTCAGGGGTTGGTTGTTATCTTTGGTTATCTAGCTGTATGAGTGGTGTCGATTCTTCATAAAGCTAGATAACCGAAAGTAAAAATAACCCCATTACACGCCTGAGGAGGATGTGGAGAAGAAAGGAAATCCAGCCAGAGGAAGAGGAGGAAAACAAAAAGAGAAATGAAAGAGAAAGAAAGGAAGAAGATCAAGGAAACAAGAGGCAGAAAAAATGAAGAACCGAGAAGAGGGGAAAAAAATAAGGCAACTTTTTGAGACTGGAATTAAAAACCGAGGTAGGATTTAATTCTTTCTTCATTTCAAGACCTGATTTGTCCCCTTTTAAGAACGTGTTTTCTGGTTCTGCCTTGAACCCAATGAGGATGGTGCTGTTCTTTCCTCGGCTGCTGACCGTAATTGAATTAACAAAGTAAAACGTCCCATCAGATTGTGAATTAGTGAAGCACAGGACCCAGACTGCAGATCGAGGATGAACTCTCATTGCATAACTGCTCCTATAGCATCACAGAACCCATAAATCAATAGAGATTACCGCGCTGGATTATCTGTTTAATAAAGCAGCCACCGAGCACTGTTTATTAATGGTTGTTTTGCAAATATGAACACTGGATTCTCTTCCTTTTATTCCACCACCCCCCTCTCCACTGTTTCCAATCTATTTAGCTTCATTCCCTGACAGAGATAACTTGGGATCCAGATTAGAAAGAGCGATGCAGTGATTTGGAAAATGGTTTCTTGCGGCTCTCTTTGTGTTATTTTTTTCCCCCTCTTCCCTCTTTTTGTACCTCTATCCAAAAGCTCCCCTTTCTTCTTTCAACCCTCTGCCTACGAACGTTTCTTTGATCCAAGATTGGGGATTTATTAACAAGAATATCTATTTAATTTGCCTTCGAAGCGGAGCGAAATGAACGGGGGGGGGGGGAACTTGATTTTTTTTTCCCCCCATTCTTTATCCTCTCCGAATGCCAATTCACACCAATCCTCGCTCCCTTCACTCTGTTATCTCTTATGAAATCCAGGTTTTCTACCTGCTTTGCTTTAGGAGGGGACTGGGGGGGGTCAGAGATGTGCACTGGGTGCTCCCTACCCGCTGCTATGGCCAGGTTGCCCAACCTGGCGGCCCATTTGTTCAATGTCTTGATGCTGCTTTGAAGAACACAAAGCTCTTTGAGTGGGTTAGGATATATGTATATATATATATTACATATGATCTCATAATGGTGATTCCAAGGTTGGGGGCGGGGGGGTAAAGCTCCTAATAAAGTACATAAGCGATAGCGGCCAAACTGATTTTGGAAAGGGAGTATTTCAAGCTTTGCACCTTGGGAGAGGTATAGAAAAAGAGCTGGATTTTGACCCGTGCTGGACCCGTTCGTTTTGCTCTTGTGCTCATCAGGATATTAGTATTATTATTAATTGATTTTTACTTTATTCATCCCGATCTTTTATTTCTTCAAAAGGGGAAGAGGGAGCTCGGAAGAAACTGTCCCTGGGACCTTGTGTAGGGGAAGGCTGTAGTTTGGGATGCAGTGTGAGAGATGAGTCATGCTCCTATCATGACTTTAGTTTAATAAACAAGACCGTTTTCACCTCTTCATCCACAGCCCCATAATTCAGACTCACTCGATGTACGTGCCACCTCCCTGAGCCCATTTCCTTGGGGATAACCCCCTTGATCACCTCTTCTATGTGTGCTCTGGTGTTGCTCTTGTTCTGCAGCCCGGTGCTGGGGCAGAGGGATGTTTCTATGTGCTCTCATTATATCCCCTGCTGCTTCTCCAGGCTGGTGGCACATCCCAGGCCAGGGACACAGGGCAGAGAGTGGAAGGATGGAGAGCATTGAGCCCATGGAGGGTTCCTATGGGGCTTGTCCTGTGCCTGAGTATGGGATGGAGTTGGCCACATGGCTTTGGTGGCAGCAGGACATCATTGTGCTGCTGTCCCTTGTGAGGTGCATGGTGCCACCAGTAGATATTTGGGTACAGGTAGACATTGGGCACAACTGTGTGTCCCCATGCAACTGGCTCACTGGGTACAACGCAGTGGGTGAGGTGCTTTTATTGCTGGGGAGCAGCCACGTGCCACCCTCCATTGGACAGTGTATTGGGTCCAGGGGGGGTTATTGGGGGTGGGAGGGAGGAAGGACGACGCCAATCAGGGGCCTGGAGCAGAGTGCCATCATCTTTTGGTTATCCCAGGTGACCAATCCTGGTGGGCACAAGGCTGAGTCGGTGCTGCCATAGGCTGTAGTTTGCGATGCTGTCACCTACTCAGCTCTAACAAAGGCACTGGTAGAGATGGGGCTGGTGACCTGGGATGAGGGCAAAGCTCTGTGGGGAATATGGTGACCTATGGGGCAGGGGATGCTTAGTGTCTGACCCATTCCTTGCTCACCTCATCCTTGTAACTTCTTTACAGGCTCATGTCATTGTGGTAGATGAACATGAGCGTGGCCATCCCCAGGCCTTTGGGGGCTGAAATCCTGCAGTCAGCTGTTCTCTACCCTTATTTCTTTCCTCCTCTCCCCACTTTGCTCCTGGAGTGTGCTGGCAATAGGAGCCCTGTGTGTTGGCATGACGTTGATCTAAATTGCAGCTTATGTGTGGCTGTTTAAGCTTGCTTGGACACTGTGATTTGAGTGGTTAACACTCAGCAATGTCTGCTCGTCTCTCCCTTGTGTCTACCTAAGTGTTGGAGACGTTAATGGGAGATATGCTTGCATGTTCTGTACTGAGAGATCAGCCCTCCGTGTCCTTTTTCATGCTTGAAGCAGCTTGGTTGGAGCAAAGAAAGGATTAAAGGGGATGCTAATTAATCAATGGGTCAATGAGTGATTGAGAAGAACTGGCTTAAACAAATCTAACTATTGACAAGCGCTGGTTGCAATTCAGTGCATCATTTTCACCTTGAAATATCCTAGGAATGAATCTGAGGTTGACTTGCTTTTGCTTTAAACAAGTGGATGAAGCCTTCCGAGCTTCATTCCCATCATCATCCCCATTGTGACCCATTTATGGGCCAGGGAGGTGGAGAATAGCGCAGTCACAAAGAAACCATATGTGTGTGCCCATCTAAATGCAGGAATATCTATGTTTCAAACCCCAAGTGATTGCGGCGGGGTTGAGGTGCTGATGGATGGATTCTGGTGATGCTCACAAGGGAGCAGTGGGGTTTTGGGGTCTGTACCTCACCCTGTTCCCAAGGCAATGCTTGGGAATGTCGGGTCTGTGTGGGTTTGCTCCTCATTGTCCTGGGGCTGTGTCTTTGTGCTGGGAGCAGCCGTTCCTCTCCAAATAATCAGGACTCCCAAGCCCTGAGGGTTTCCAATGGTGTGATTTTCACACTGGGATTATGACAAAGCGTCTGAGTGGGCGCACTGAGTTCCTGGAGGAACCAAATCGGGCCCTTGTTGAGTTTTGGCAGTGGGAACAGCATCCTAAGGCTGTGTTCTGCATAAACTATCCCCGAGCTCTGCCCCCATTGCAGATTTGGGACTTTGCAGTGCTTTGCAATGGGTCTTGCCATGCCCTGCATTAGCACTGGGATGCCCAGTGCTAATTTTTCCCCCTACAGCATGAAAGAAAGAAAGCAATGAAGGGCTTTCTCCAATCCTACCCCTTCAGCAAGCCAACGTGGCACATGGCATCCACCAAATGGGAGTCGACGGGTGCCCTGGGGGGACAGCTGACAGTATTTCCCTCGGCGTCTGCAGCAGGGAGGAAAATGCTGAGCTAGGCACTGGTGGAGCTGGGTTGGTCTCTGTGATGCTCTGAGGGTGATTGGATGTGAAAGCAGAGCCGCTGGCGGCTTCCCTTGCTCCCCGTTTACCCCATGTTGGAGGAGGTTTGGCTGGCTTGGGACAATGTGACAGCACTGCCATTAAGATAGGGGACCTTAATAGTCCTAAAGCCACGTTCTGATTGCCCTGCAGGGTTTTTAGGGATGGAGATAGCAAAGTGTGCGTGCCAGCTCTGCTCTCTGCTTTCTCTAGAACGCAATGAAAAGGGGATGGCTGCTGGCCGGGGGGTTCAAGAGCAGGCAAGCGTTTGCAAAGTGGTGCTGTCATGCTGGGTTTGGTAGGAAGATGATGGGGAAATGTGTTGAGAGCTGAATCACGGAGCAGATCGCTGAGGTCTGTGAGGGTGGGAGCAGCTCCTGGCTGAATGTGCTCCGATCAGCGGTCTTGTGCTGGTGTGACATGAGGATTTGCCCTGCTGCTGCTGAGAGCCAGTGCTCGTGGCCACGATGCTGAGCTGTGTAATCCTTAAGCTGTGGCTCTGACAGCTCTAGGAGGTGTAAAAATCATTTTAATTCCACTTTCAGGGCTTTTGGTGTCACCAGGGTGGGGGACAAAGGGGGCAATGCCAAGTGTGTGAGGACTCGGTCTCAAATCCCTGCACTGGATCTTGGTAAAAAGTGTGATTAAATAAGTGCTGGGAATGAACGTGTGTGTGTGATGTGGGCATCACCCACCTCAAAATTGATTTGTTAGGAGGAAAAAAAATGTGTGTGTGTATATATATATATATTTGTCCTAGGATCCATTTTGTTCCCTTTGAATGGCACTGTGTGGGTAACGGGGAGGAGATGAGGGACAGCAGGACTGTGATTCCCTTTTGGAGGCACCCAGTCCTCCTTGGGAAGGAGGAAGAGCTTCCCTTGAGGTGTTAGCTTTGTTCCAGCCCTTCCTTCTGCTCTACCTCTCAGTCAATATCAGAGGGATGGAAGAGCCCCATACCCTACAATTAGAGCTGGTGGGTTCTGTGTGGGTTCCTCAGCATCAAGCTGGTTTTGTACCCTCCTGAGCCCCCAGACCACTATGGTCTGGGCTGTCTTCATCTCCCATGAATGAGCTGCAGGGGGGAAAATAAAATGGAAAGGAATCGTGTCTTTGGATGACCTGGCTGTGCTCTTTGGAGACACATGTGGAGCTGATGGGAAAGGTGTGGGGAATTGGGAATGTAACTGTGGCTGATTAAGGGTATCGGGGATAGAGTTTGCTTGAAAGCTTGAGTTGATGACATGAGGAGCTATTGGGGTCCAGGGGCTCCTGGAGCTGCAGAGGTTCAATGAGCCGCTGATGGCTGCGGGTTCGGCACAGACCCGTCTTCTGGGGGAGTTTGTTTCCTTTCTCTGCTTTGCTTTAGCTCTGAACAACCAAAGCCCAGAGAAACCCGTTCCCTATTAAAACATACATTTATATCTATAATATATATAACGATGTTTTATCTCAAGGCCATTCCATTCCAGAGGAGCCGGGTGCTTTCTGGAGCACGCACCGCTCACGGCTGCAGAACCCACGGCTGCAAGGCTCTCTGCTTTGCGGGTTGCCATGGAAAACCAGGATTATTCAGCTTGTGCATGGGCAGAGGGGGCCAGCACCATCGTTTTGAACGTGCACCGTGTTGGCCCTGGTGGGAGCCTCGGCATCCTCCGTGCTCTCCTCCCGCAGCCCCAGCCCCTTGCCTGGGCTCTTATCTCCAATAATCCTCCCATAAGAGGGCTTTCTGCTTGTTATGACACCCAGTGAAAGCGTGGGAGAAAGATCCTTTCTTCACCCTTGTCCTCCGCAGCCAGCCACTAGCCTGAATGGGAGGCTTTTTTGTGTCCCTGTGTGCCTGACTAATTGAGCTGAAGGACTTGCGTCTGGAAGGGCTTGAAAGGGACTTTTGTTGCTGCTGCAGAGTTTGTGGAAGGCGAATGAGCACTGCTTTCTTAAGGGATGCAGGTCCTGGGCAAATTTGACTCTCGAGTGCTCACGCCTCTGAGGTCTTTGGGAAAATTAGGGGAAAAAGGAGGAAAAAAAAAAAAGAAAAGGGTGGTGGGTTTGCTTGCTTTCTTTCTTTATTTTTTTTTTTGCTTCTTGCTGAAAAATGGAGTCTGGCCCCCAAATGCTTCGTGAGCCGGCTTTAAAATAGGGCTGAGAAAACACTAAGATGAGAAAAATCATGGTTTAAAAATAACTATGCTGCCTCCTGAGTCCTCAGGGCTGACACCCCAAGCACAAATCCCCCCTCCGTGACCTCAAGAGGAATTGAGGTTCTACCACCCAATTGCATTTCCCAGCTGCGTTCTGCCCTGAAATACTGTGAGCTGATGGGCATGGAGTGCCCCCATTGCTGCCCACACCCCGCTCTGTTTGCTGCTGCAGAATCCCCTTTTTGCCTTTGCTGGGATGGTAGGAATTCAATTCTTGATACAAGTGCTTTCCTTAGGGCATGGGGTTTGTCCTATGAGCGTTGTC
This sequence comes from Coturnix japonica, assembly GCF_054131305.1. Lineage (NCBI taxonomy): Eukaryota > Metazoa > Chordata > Aves > Galliformes > Phasianidae > Coturnix > Coturnix japonica. Next base: position 152,360 of record NW_028188965.1, read on the forward strand.
TGTGCATGATGGGATGCAGGACATCTCTCTGTGCATGGTGCTTCCAATGTGATTTTGTTCGTTTCTCATGACATCCTCATCCAGGATGGGGAAAACTGGGCATGTACAACAGAAATAACAGCAATGGCTATTGGTGCAACTGGGGGAGGATGCTCGGCCTCCTGTTCTCAACCCAGCCACATCTTCATCTTTTTCCTTCTCTTTGTCATTCTTCCTTTCTTACCCTTCTCCTCCCCATTCATATCATTCCCCCAAGCTGCCAGGCTGCTCTCCTATAAACATGGATAAAGGTTTTCAGTTTGTTTAGTGGGGTTCTGGCACAAAGCAGCTGATTTCCAATGGGGTGGGATGGAGGCTGTGTGTGTTGGTGTTTCCATGCTTCCAAAAGCACTGCTTTGTGCCTTGGGGCAGCCAAAATGATCTCCTTGGGGCCAAAGAAGTGATGATAAAAGGAGCAAAGCAAATGGGGATGGCTTCTAAGGGGTCGGATGGGATAGGGAAGGAGGAGAAAGGAAAAGCAAAGGGAATAAACAAGAGTTCCTTTAATAATAATAATGGTGAAAATGGTTAATAACGGTTAATAAGGCTTTTTTTTCATGTGACTCAATGGGGGGAGGTTTGATAAAATTGAGTGATTTCCACACTGTGCTAAAAAGAATGAATTCTCCTTTCAGCCGTCTCCGTTCCTCCTTTGCTGTGGCGCTGGGGATGCCATTGACTCCAGGTATGTGCTAAGTCCTACCCCGTGACCACCCTTCTTAAATGACCATTCACCCACACTCCTAAGGAAGCATCTAAAGCATCTTCCTAAAGAAGTTTGCCTCCTCAGCACCGTGATACGATAATGATGCTGAGTCTCAGCCATTAGCAATAAGTGGCTGTTGGGATGTCTGCACCCACCACCGTGTGTGTATTTAATTCATAAAAAATCAATATTGGAAATCATGGTAAGAATGAAAATCCCCCATTTCCAGCTTTCTGGAATCACATCTATACTTGGAAATCGAAAGCAACTGGAGGTGCACTCAGCAGCAGAGCATGGCTGGTAGATTCCCAGCTAGAGGACAGCGGGTAAATACAGAAACCCACACTGTAGTTCTTATTCCTCCCCCATCCTTGTTTTGGTTGGGAGGGGTTCATTAATCTATTTCTTTACATTTTGACACTTGAGGCTTGGAGAAATGCTCAATGATTTAGCTTGCAAAGCAGCCTGGGATCAGGTGAAAGACATAAAGAGAGAGCGCATTCCAACGCATAGAAACACGATATTATTAATGCTAATCAATAAAAGCCTAACCCTTATTAATGACTTAGCCATATGCTGGGCATGCATCTTGGCCCCCCTGCAGCATGCGTGGGGCTCTACCCTGGGGTTTTTGCTTCGAGCCCAGCGTGGCCTTTGGTGCACTTGGAGCATCCCAGGCGCATTGCAGCACTGCTGCATCACGGCCACTTTCCCATGCACTCCATCCCTCCCGGCTGATAACACCATAAGAAACAGTGTCACTTTTTTTTCCCTTTATTTACTGCTTTATTCCCCTGATATCAAAATAAAAGGGGGGGAGGGGGGAGTATAAAGCTGGGATTTGCAATGTATTCTTTTTTTATGCTGTGGACGATGGCTCTGCACCCTCCTGGATGCAAATGGCCAAAGCTTGGAGGGTGCCATCACCCTTTGCCCATGCACCACAGTGATATCTATTTGATAGCAGCCTGGTAGGGTTTATTTTTCCCCTCCCTTTCCTTTTTTTTTTCCCCTTCTTTTTTCTCCCCTCCCTCCAATTTCAGCCTTTGTCTCATCTCCCACCAGCGTCTAACGAAGGGGCAGCCACTCCCACGCCAATGGGGTTTTTGTTGTTCTTCTTTTCCCGGTGCTTTGTTCCCCTTTCCACCCTCCCCATGGCCCTCATCCCTCGCTTATGGGGATCCCAGTAAGGGCACAGATCCCAGTAAGGCTGGGGTGCCTGGGGAGTGATGGAGAAGCACAAAGCGCCAGCGCGATGAGGGCTCTTGTTGTCATGGTTGTGAGCGAAAGAGTTAACCCATTAGCAATTCTGAGCCCTTCTTCCGATAGTTAAACCTGATTTGCATGCATTTGCATAATGAATGTCATTTGCATTCCTGGAGGTTGGCTACTTCTGTGGGAAAAGTCAAAGCGGGATTGCAGGGAGGGCGAAATAAAGGGGGGGGGGTGGGGGGGGAACCGGGTGGGGGGGCTCAATGAAGAAAGGAGGGAAGATTTCCCCGCGCCCCACGCGCATCCCTGCCCCCTCCGCTGTCCTCGCCCAAACATTGCATGTCTTTTCCTTTTTTCCCCCCATTTTTTCCCCCCTCCATGCCTTCCTTCCCTAGGATAAAGCCAAGGGCGGATGGGCCGCGTCGAGGCAAGCGCATCCTTCCCGCTTACCCCCCCCCTCCCTTCCCCTCCTTTAATTTCCCCCCCTTCTAATTCCATCTTGGCTCCTGTTCCCTGCACCCTGGTATGCAGGGGGCTGCGGCCTTCTCCCTCCCCTCTCTGTGGGTGCATGCGTGCTGGAACTGTAGCGGAAAGGGAAAAAAAAGGTGCCAGCCACCATTTTAGGCAGCCGACATAAAATGGCCGATGCTCGCTTGTGGTCTCAGCCGCCCCATATCTCTGCCCATGGTCCCATACCCCACAATGGCCCCACACTCCACTCGTGCTCCATGTGCTCACCCTAGCCTTGCTCACCCACGTTTTCCCTCTCCTACCCATGGTGTTCACCCCAGTATCAGCCCTAGATCCTTTCCTTTGGATTCATCTCCCATCGCTGCAATGGGGATGAGACCAACGTGAGCATCCAGTCCTTTCTACAGTGTATTTTTGGGTTGGTTGTTGAAATTTGCTTTGTGTCAATGGGGATATTTTGGTTTGCTTTGTGCCAAACGATCTTGCAGCGACTTCAGCCCGCATTTGTATTACCGTGTACTGCAGAAATACTAACGAAGCAGCTGCTTGATTATTTCTTTCCCCCCCTTTTGTTGGACTGAGAATGTTTTGTGGCTGTTTAAAGATTGGGTGTGGGGGAATAATATCAGTGCAAAACACAACCAAGATCATCCTTGCACTGCGTGTGGCCCGCGGGGCTTCGTGCACCAAATAGGAGGTTTGTAAGGACAAAGATGATGGCACTGAGTTCAGATAGGAGCAGGAATATCAACCCGATCTGCTGGGAGCTTTTAGGTTGGTTGATTCTCTTTGGGTGCTCAAGGTATTTATTTTGGGCTGCTTTATCTGCAGTGCCTGTTGCGATTGGATGCTGTCTGCTGATGATCTCGGTGCTCCGTAAGGTTGTGTTGGTGCTTCCTAATGTCTCCCCATCTACCTGTTGCCAAGAGAGCAAGAAATCTGGAAGTCTGAATGTGTGGGATGAGCTGAACCCCAAATCTCTCTTTCTTTTTCCCATCGGGTTGGAGCATGAGCTTCATCATCCTGTGCCCATTATTTCAGGGCTGAGAGCTCCATCCCCATGCAGGCACTGATCCCTCGGAGGCAACCCAGCACCTCCATGTGCAAGAATGGGAACTCATTTCCTAACACCCACAAAAATGCATTAAGGCTCTTAGCTGCTCAGCTGAGCCGAGGCCTCTCAGCTGATTTCTCACTGCTTGGACTTGTGTGTGTGTGTGTGTGTGGGGAGGGGGGGGGTTGAATTTTTGTGCCTTTTTCTCACTTTTTATGCTGTTTCGCAGTCATGGAGTGGATGTAGGCTGAGAAATGGGGCTTTAGCATCACTTTCCTGTGTTGCTGAGCCTCCATCCTTGGCTTATTGCTTCCTTTCTGCTGCTTGATCCTCTCTGGTTTCTGTACTGTTATCAATGATTTATGGGACTGAAGGGCGAGAGAAAAGGATCTTTCTCCAGCCCCAATTCCTTCCCCTATTAAACATGCCAAGTAAATTTGGCACTGGGTGCTTAAATCTATGCGTAGCCCATGAATTGCCACGAATGAAGCAAGGTTTATGTGGAGGGGAAATACACAAGGCAAAGCAATATGTAAAAAATAAATCTGTGCTGGCAACCCAGGATAGTACAGAGCAATGGGGTGGGGAAAGCACCCCAACGAGGCAGCTGAAAAAATGGGCTCTTTTGAATGAGGTTTGTAGCATTTGGCTCTGCCTTGTAACTCTATGGCTGGAGGTCCATGGGGATGAGGGATGTTGGGTGAATTCTGTGGCCATAATCACCTGTAGTGCAGCTGGGGGGATACAGGCGCTGACATCCCACTTTCATCCCCTTTTCTTTTTCTCCTCACTAGTGCAGAGAGTGGCTTCCACTGCTGTGATGCTCCACTTGTTTCCTGGCCAGCCAAAAGCAATGCTTGAATCCTGGTGTGGAAGTCCATTCAGAATTGCCTGGTAAGAGCACAGATTTTCATGGCTATCCATAAACCCAAGCTCCGTGGTCTAAATAGACTCCAGCATCTGCCCCATAGGTGCATGGACCACGCTATAGGGAAGGTGGTCTTGCTTCTCACCATTCACTGCCCAGTATGGTTTTGTTCCACAATCTCTTACTATTGTTTTATTCACTCCCAGTCACCCAAACCCACAAGCAGCATCCCTTTGAGGTGCTAATCTGGTGGTAAATCTGGGGAGGAGGGTAAGGAAGGCGTTGCTGTCGCTTGTGGTTTTTAACTTAGATCATGTCTCACTATTGCACGAACCCAGGAGTGGAGGCTGGAGAGGAAAACCACAACCACAGCAGAGCCTGGATGTGGGGAGCTGCTAGCAGGACCCATCTTGGGGACAGTCAATGTGTGTGCCTTCCTCCATCCTCCTCCCAGCAGCTGATGGCCTGGAGCAGCACAGAGCAAGCCTGGCATCGGGCTATAGGGACACCATGAGCACTCTGGGGATGGGACAAAGCTCCATACCACACTGGTGAGACTGGAGGGCAATGGGAAGGGGGGGAGGGCACAGGTGAGGTGCTGGGGCTGCAGATGGGACAGGGCATTTATTAATGTGGTGCAGCTGAAGCGGGTGCTCTGCCAGTGGTCAAGGCTGCTCCACAAACTGAGCATTGTTTCCCAGTAGGTTCAGCACATTTTCCCCACTCCCCCCTCCCTCCCTTTCCCTTTCCTCTCCTCTCGCCTTCGCACAAAGATGTCATTGTGCCGGGAGCTCGGTGATGGCAGCGTTGTTATTGGGTTCAAAAAAAGAAAGAAGGAAGAAAAAAAAAAACAAAAAAACAGAGAGAAAAGAAAGAAGTGGGGAGGGGGGGAACCCAACAAGGTGAAGAGGTTTAAATCAGCTTAGCCCAAATGCCAATTAAAAACCAAAGAGGATTAGGCTTGTGATCAGCAGAATAGACCATCATTGTGCCTGGCTGAGGGTCCCCGCTCTGGGTCTCGCTGTGGTAGTGTAGGGTCCAGCTCTCCAAGTACCAGAGGGTACTTGGAGACCCAAGACCCAGGGTCCAGGGTGTGGGCAGCAAAAGCATTGGGGTTCCTGGTGGGAGCACATATTCTTCCATGTGTTTTTGTTTGTTTGAATTGCATGCAGGCACTCTTGCCTTGGTTTGAGCTCAGCTGAACAAGGAGAGTTCTTGGTGTCTCTGCCAAGGGGAGGTCTTCATTCAATGGGTTTTTGGTTGGGTTGGGAGCCGCTGTCATTGTGCTGTCCTTATAGGAGCATGAAGGCATCATTCTGACCTCTGCTCCTGATGGTGTGAATCATCCTCAGTCCTGGGGGTGATGAAACACCAGGAGCATCACATGAGCTGTCCTGCAGCCAGAGAGTCATTAGAATCTCCTGAGCTGGCAAGAGCTTTGAGATGAAATGCGACCATGAACCTGCTGCACTCCATCCTTGTCGTGTCCCCTCATATCACAAGGCTTCACCCATCTGCTCCATAACCTGCTATTCTGTTTGGTTCAGTGCTCCTGTGCCATCCTCCAGCTTGGAGGAATTGAGCTCTCCAAAGGTGTGAGGTGATGCCCATGAAGAACCCATGGTCCTTGGTGGTACCCTGGGGTAGATGAAGTGGTTGCATGTGCTCTGCCCTGCTCTGAACATCACCCCCAATACACTTCTTGCAGTGCTGAATGGCTGTTCTAGTGAGGGGCATTGCCTTGCAGGATGTGGCTGTAGGATGGGGATTGCTCAGCTTGCTCCCTGTCCTCAATACAGAGCTGGGATGATGCACATCCCTGCTCCTGGGGTTTAGCTGTTTAGCTCCAGCATCTCTGTTGCATGGGCACAGCCTGAGACCCTTCTTTATCAGCCTGATGCTGCCTGGGGTTCTCAGAGACTGAGAGCCCACAGTACCGTGTCCCAAAGGGATCTTTCCCTCTGCTAGGTAAAAGCTCATGGGATAAGCTGTGCTGAGCTGTGTTGCCCAAAGCAATGAACACAAAATGCTCCAGGTCTCGAGCCATAGTGAAGAAATAGGAGGGGAAAAAAGGCCTTTTTTTGTGACTTATTTGCAATGTCCAGATTCTACTAGTATTAACAGACAGGGAGCACAGGCACAGAGTGCAGAGCATGGGCGGTGGGCTCAGGAAGCAGGGATGCAGCTGGTGGGAAGGTAGGGACAGCAAAGGGGCTTTCTCCCCCCATGCACCACCCAAACACAGCTCCCAAGGGTGCTGCATCCCCCTTACCCAGTGATGCTGATGGGCACCCAGCGAGCCCAAAGGCTGTGGGATCGGGGAGAGGGGATCCAACCCCATCCCTTTTAGTCGCCGCCGTGTAATTTATGATATGAGAGAGGACCATTGTCTGGGCCCATCCTGTATTTTTTCCGAGGGCTTTGCCTCTCTTCCCAGCCCCCCGCTGTGCTGCCACTACTGTACCGTTGCTATGGGACGAGCTCCCCTCGCCACCGCTATGCGAGTAGAACCAGGGAGGGCTGTTCGCTTTGCCTGGACCCATCTGGAGCCCCGAGCCCCTATGCCGGCATCATTGCAGCCCCTCTGACGTGCCCAGAGCCTGGGAATGGGGCTTTCAACCCTTCCAAGTTCACGGCCACCGGAGGCATTCAGCTGCCGGGGGGGCAGTGGGAGCAGGGCCGTTTGGCTCCATTCTCCCTTCCCCTCCGCCTTTCAGAGGCGCGATGTCCTCGTCGCATACAGATCCCCCATCCCTTTCTCCTCCTGACAAGTGCGCACATAAATAAATTACCCCCACCGGGCGAGTGTGGAACAATCTGTCCCCTAAATTCTATTCATCGCCAGACAGGACCCATTATTCCCCCGATTAAAGCCGCTGGAGTAGCTTGCAAGGGTTACAGTTACTCTGTCAAACTGTAAATAAGACACTAAAAATAAAGGGTGCTGGTGAGAGAGGGAGAGAGAGGGGGGAAAGGGAAGCCAGACTAATGCCTGCTGCTAGGGAAACCGAATGAATCCCTAATGATGCCTGTGTACAAACAGCAAATAATGAAGGAAAAGTGACAAACGGACCTCGGCCGCTCTATGGGATGCAGGAGGTTCTGTGTCACCCCATTCCCATAGGGCCTGCAAAGGGGCATTGGGGATGCAGACATTGCTTTGCTTATGCAAGGATGTAGGTCTTGCTGATGTGATGATTTTCAGGGTGTATTAAGCCCAAATAGATTGGGGGACTTTGTGTCTGCCTGAGTTTGGCTTGGGGAAGCATCCATCAGCTGTGCCCCATGGAACAGAGGGTTTTGGGGTGTCCCCAAATGGGCTGAGCTGATACCAAGCACTTTGCTCTGCCCCCTCACCAGTGATGGATTGCAGTGGGGAAGCACCCAGCCTTAGAAAGCCTCTTTGGATGCAATCCATTTCCCTTTGCTTGTCAGCTAGAAAAGGTGCAGGTGATCACTTCTCTTCCTCTTGTACCATAAAGCCCAAGACCTGAGGCCAAAGCCTGCGGGCAATGTGCTCACATGGGGTTTTCCTTAGTTCTAAGAGGGCAAAGATATAAGGGATTTATTTCAGATCCATCTCAGAGCATCCTCCCACCTCAGTGTGGTGTAAAAACACCTTTTTGTCCACTTTTTGGCTGTGAAGCTACATGGCTCCAAGCAGAGCTCCCTCTGCCCTGTTCTTCCTCCTAACCCTAACCCTTACCCTAACCCTACCCCTAACCTTGGTGCTGACCCTATTGGTGATGGAGCCCCAATGGTCGCATAACACTCAAGGCAGTGCTGCTGTTCCCAATGGGATCCCCAAATTCCCCACTCCAGCTGGATATAGATAGAGAACAATGTGGGAAAACACACTTGGAGCTGATATTATACTTAGTTTCCATTTATTAATGGAAGGCAGACCCTTGGCATTCACTCTCCTCATTCCAATGCAGTTTTGTGTCTGCCCATCCTTCTCTTTCTTTCCCTTGGATCATCCAAGTGAGTGATATCCCACCTATGGATACGATCTAGATATACCAACTTAGTGCTGCTTAAGGGCTTAGAGGAGCTGAAGTCAACCCCTTCTGTCCTTAAGGACTGGGTGGACCTTCTCTTTGATCTCCTCAATTGCAGATTGGTGATGAAGGTGTTTGCCAGCATAGCATACACACAGATAATATAATAGCCAGGTAGCTTGCATGGCGAAATCATCTTTTTTTTAACATTTTTTCATTATAGCCTCCTTTTAAAGTCCATTTAAATGCTTCCCTGCAGGCACATATAGGGCTGTTAAGGGCTTCATTTGAATAAATAAGTGCAGAGATACTGGAGGAGCATCCCCACTGCCCCCTGGAAGCCCCCAGCACCAGTAATGGCACCAGAAAGCAAGTGAGCTGGGAAGGAGCTCCATGCTATATATTCCATAAAGTAGAGTAATTAAGTATTGCTAGTTTTGATGACTTCAAACAGAGCGACTCCGGGAAATAAGCCCCTTCTTTATAATTAGTGGGATTTCCTCTGCATCAAATGGGGAGATTGATTCTTTAATCTGCTCACATGCTTTTGATTTGGTCTCTCAGCTGCTTGTACCAACTGCTTCCACTCCCTGCTCTTGCTGATAAAACCTTACAAAGGAGATTTTGGGAAGGCATGACCCAAGCTGAGGTCTGGGATTTTTTTGTTCTGTGTGGCTGTTTTGTGTGTTCTTAAGTTGCTCGAGATGATGGTAATGATGAAGAACAAAACATGCATTAACATCCACCTCAGGTTGGGTGCTGGGTGGTGATTTGTCATTGCTATACAGTGGGTTGCTCAGTCTTTGCGTGCTCCGAGCACCCCTAAAATGGGCACATTGCAAAGCAGGAACTCAGGGATGGGTGTAGGATCACCTTGGTTTGGCCCCTTGCAGGCAGCAATGTCGAGCACAGGTCATGCAATTAGGGAGCGGCGAGCATGTAACTGTGCAATTATGCAAATGGGGACCAAAATCACTGTTTTCAGCAGAAATGCCTGAAGATGAAGGAGGGAGCTCCGTGCAACCTTGATTTAAGCAAAGAATTCCAACATGACCCCATGGGGATGGGAAGGGAGAAGGGTGGCACCGGGGCCAGAACAAAGCCTTAATGGTAGCGCCCATATTTACAGCCGTATTCTTTCCATTGCAGGTGGAGAACACAAAGCTGGAATCGATGGAAGAAGAAGAAGGAAAGAAAAGAAACCAAAGTCTCCAAACTCAGGAGATCTTTTAATTGCTTACGAATGTCTCCATCTCAAAAATTATCCAATTGATGTTGTCGTGCTTTTTCTTTTTTTTTCTCTTGACAGCCTGTCTGTTATATATATATTTTAAATATTCATGCCCTGAAATCTAATTACTAGGCAAATTTAATGATAATGAAATGAAGGCACTTTAGCAGAAAGCAACGGGGCCTTGTTAATATTTTCTCTGTCTCTGTCTTGTTCATATTATTTAAGTCTATTTATTTTCACCACCTCTTTTCTTGCGGTATAAAAGAATTGCCAAAAATAAAACTTGGATTGCTGAAAATGTTTGTGGTGGCTCTTATTATAATGAGGGGGGATTTGAGAAGTGATGAAAGGTGTTGGGTAGAAAATCAAGGGAGCCAAAGCTAATGGGGTGAGGTAGGCGAAGTGCTGCTGTTAAGGGGATGGATGGATGGATGGATGGATGGATGGATGGATGGATGGATGGATGGATGGATGTGCTATACCTTCCTCCTTGCTTTGCTCTCTGGTTTTACTCTGTGTTTTAGAGCATGGTTGTTTTCTTGCAGAGGATGATGTGAAAGGTTGGATTGAGGCTGTGGGTGACCCACCAGTCATCCCTATGGGGTCTGTTCTTCCAAAGGACCCTGAGGAAATTGCTTTGGTGGAGGTGGGGAGGTGCAGCCTAATGAAATTTGCTGCTGAAGATTTGGGGCCTGAGTTTCAGTGCTTGCACATGATCCACTCACTGATGCATCCAAGGTCTTTGGGTCCCATCCCTGCAGTATTAGCCCAATTAGATACAGTGTCAAGAGGAGGTCAGTAAAACAGGAGGGGGTTAGAGGCTTTGTCCTTGGATTTCCAGTTCCAGGACCCCCTCAAGTGCACACAGCAATGACTTTTCCAGTCCTTTTCTGTGCTCCATCACCCATGTTCTGCTCCCCTGTGGTGCAGTTTGAGGTTCAGCTCTGTGCTAAAACAGTGGACTCTGGCACATCCACCAACTTGCACGTTTGCACACGGCCGTGTTTGCCACGCAGAGCTCTTCTAGCAGCATTTATCCTGCCAAAGTGACAGATTTCTATTAGAGAGCCGCAGCACGGCACCATGATTATAATTGTCACTAATTTCTTTCTTTTGCAATCAGGTTTGCACCTTGACACACTGGTATAAAATGAGGCAAGTTTTTCCCCTCCCCTCTCTCCCATGCAATCTCCCAGTGCTGGTAAAGTCTGGATTTCAATGGAGCTCTGCAGAGATGCCCAAAATCTGCTTGGGGTAAGGATGGGGGATGTTGGTGCTTGATCTCACTGCTGGGGCTCCCCACTATAGCAGAGATGGGGGCACAAAGGAGAGGGGTAGAAAGAGTGGGGCTCATGAGAAGGACTCCTGTATCACTGTTGGTGTCATCAAGGGGGAATTGGGAGTTCCTATATATTTAGCTTAACCCTCTTAAGGGGATGCCACAGAGTTTCCCAGGTACAAGGCCCCTCAAAATACCCCAACCAGAAATAAATCCTTAAAACAAAGCAGCGGGGATAGTTCAGCCGACTAAAATCACCAGCGTGGCAAATAAAATACGTACAGCATTAAAACAAAATTTGCATTGCAATAATGCTTTATTAAGCACATTAGGAGATTAAACGAATCGACCCATTTGTTCCCATTCGTGTTGCATCAGAATTTGCATATATATATATATGTGTGTGTGTATATATATATATATTTTCTTTCATAGAATCATCCATCTTGCCCTGTTCCCTGGGCTTGTTTGGTGAGGCTTTTTCTCAAGCAACCTTGCAAAGATCTCACCAAAGAAGGTGTGTGTGTGTGTATAGATGGATGGATGGGTGCATGCGTGTGGACGCGGAGGGGGCTTTTAAATCAAAGCACTTGACTCAGCCGTGTGTTTGTCTGCATGAGTATGCACAGAGGAGGGGTGGGCCGCAGAAGAAAAGATTTGTCTGCTCCCAATTCAACCCAAATGGTTAATTAAGACAATAGAGGCTATATAACAATTGGGGCCAGTCGGTGAATGGTTGTCTAGACTCTATAGTTCAGCCGCAACTTCTCCGTCGGAATTTTAACTTGGCCAGGCTCATTTCCCCTCCCCTCTTTTCCCCGCCTCTCAGCTCATGTCCGTAAGTTCCCTTTTCTTTCTTTTTTTCCTTCTTCTTCTTTATTTTTTTTTTTTTTTGTCCTTAAACAATCCATCTTTTGAGAGATCGGGGGCCGGATTGACAGCTCTGCTTGTCTGAGGTCTCGCGCTCACTGCGGCGCTGTCTTTCCAGCGCTGCTTTGTTGGCGGAGCTGCTGCTCCCTGCCAGGCCTGATCCTGGCTGAGAGTGGGTCCAGGGGCTCCAGAGAGGGGCTGTGATGTGAGTGGGAAGGAATGGATTTGGGTTGAATGCTAGAATAGCTTGAAGGCATCGTTCTCAGTGTGTATGGGGTCCTGAGGTGTTGGAGAGTAACGCATTTGGATGGCACCTGAGTTTTCCTCTCCCAATGATTCCAACCTTCTCTTTGGGGGTTGCTTCAGCAAAAGCCAAGAAGCACAGGAGAAAGGGAAGCACAGGGATGGCAGTGCAGGGGCTCTGTAAGTCTTCCCTGAACCTCAGATCTCACTGCATATGAGAGAGTGCACCATTCCTAGAGCAATTCCCCCCAAGGGCTGCTCCCTGTTCCTGGTTTCCCCAGCTTACGGTGCACTTGGTTTGTTTTATATACATATATATGGGGGCTATGCACCTATATGTAGACCCTGAGCTCTCTCCTCATGGCTATCTGGATACCCCAAGCACAGTGCAATGGCAGCTCTGCAAGAGAGAACCTCTTAGGAGGAGGATGTGGGGATGCAGCCGCGCGCCTGAAATATGAGCGAGATTATTCCAAGTGCATACATGCAAATGAGGCCCATCTGTAGACAGGAGAGACAAAAGGTCATTAGCTTCCCATGTAGAGCCCTTCGTGCGGGGCCTAATTTACTGTCTCCCTAACCCTTTTTGATGGATCTTGCATTTTGAGGCTTAAAATAGTGGTATTTTGGCAGTTTTGAGAGTTGTTGGATAGCTCGGGTTTTATTAAGTATTACAGGATGCGTAGCAGGAGGCAGGGGTGTACAAAAGCTCCTCTTCAAAGCAAACATGATGGTTGAGACTCGTTACACAGCATAATGTGGCTGGGAAAGTGGAGTGTGATTTGGGGACTCCCTCAGATACAAAATCCCTTAGAATTTCCCCCTAAAGTAATGCCTTGAAATGGGAATCATCCTCCCCCCCTAAAGCTCTTGGGAATGTCCTCCATTCCCCTTGGATGCTTGGTTTTAGGGTGATGAGAGAACCTGGGGGCACCCCCTTGGAGCTGGATGTGGTTGCTGGACTGGGATGAGCTGGGAGCATCCCTAAGCAAGTGGTACTGGCTGCCTGTTGGCATGGAAATGATGGGCTGAGACTCATGTGGATCTGGAAAGTGAACTCCAAAACCCTACAGTCTGGGAGGGATTCATCCTTTTGGGGTCTCCTGCAGCCCTTTGTGAGCTTGGATTCACACCATGGCTGGGGGGACCCAGAGGTGAGCACTGGGTCCATCCCATTCTGTTTTAAAGGGGTTTGTGCAGGGAGCTTCCACCAGCCCAATCTCAGCAATGCCCTTGGGGCACCAAAGGGACAAGATCTGGTCTTACACCTGGGAGCTGAGAGGGACAACTGGGGTCCTCTAAGCACTGAGGTGGAGATGTTGGGTGCCACATCCCCAAGTCTAGGGGGTAGAGGTGAGTGAACACTGTAGAGGTGATGGGGGGAGAGCCAGGTTGGGGTCTCTATGGCTGCCCCTAGGCATGGGGCAGCACTGCCTCTGGAGTTGGTGAGGCTTTAGCTGGCCCCTGCCTCCCCCAGCTTGGGATTGAGAGTTTATTCACGCACTAATCAAAGTGACATGATGATCGTGGTAGACTAAAGCCATTCACTCCCCGAGCTGGCGGGGTCGGGAGGTCGCCCAAGTTCGCAAGAATGGGGCTTTTGTGATGCAGATGGACCCAGAGCGGCCAGACAAGCGTGGCAGGGTCCACCCCCCCCCAATCCCCCCACCCTTTTCCTCCACTACAGTGACGTGGAGTGGGACCGATGCACAGGGGCACTGCTGGGGACACCGGTGGGGGCACTGGTGGCGGCTCTGTGCTGATTATGGGGTGGACTTTGCCACTTCCCTGGGATCTAATGGCACATCCCAATCACTGTAATGGTGTTATAACAAACTCTGCCTTGTGCAAACTGTGCCACGTGCAGCCATTGGGTGACTCTGTGGTTGTGTTGATGGTGCTGAACCCCTAAAGTGTAGCAAAGCCCCAACCATGGCTTGTTATATTGATAAAAAGTGTTTTTCTTAGGGGAATATCTGAACAGAACTTATGGTAGCAGCACCCTATGCTGCAAAGTGCTCAGCTTTGTTTCTACTGCTGCCTGCCCAGGTAAAACAAAGGGTGTAAAAATTGATAAGAGATGCCTAAAATGCTTCTATGGCAGTTCTGAGATAGAAGCTGCTTTCAGTCCCTTCTTCATGTGCTGATATGAGACAGGAGGGGGAGTTTGGGTAAGATCTGGTCACTTTTGCAAGGGAAACTGGACAAAAATGATGGTTGATAATTCTGGGCTACCAGCAAAGAAAGAGCAAATGAAAAGTCAAATTGAACCCAAAAGCTGTGTTATTTTTGACCAAATTACTGAGGTTTTGGCCTGGGCTGTGCATACCGAGTGTTACAGAGCTGGGGCTGAGTGCTGATAGAGATGCATGGCTGCTGGCAGGGTGTGAAATCTGCTTGAATGAAGACTTCCAGCTCTCACCTCCATGGCAGGCAAAGCTGTGGGGAGGTTTTGGGGCCATATCCTCACTTGTATCAAAGGACTGGGTTGAAATGGGCTTATACTTCAAGGTTGAAATGGGCTTATACTCCAAACCATGCCCTAGGAGTATTTTAATGATGTCTGAGTGTACTCTGTAGTATTTACAAACTGGGAAACTTACCATTTGACCTGGTTTTGCATGGGGAGGGATGTGTGATGCCCAATGTGCCTTTGGGGTTGCAAGCACGGGTCAACCTGTTTGCGGGGATGGAAGCAGAAGGGAAGGCTTCACCCCATAGTTTTCCCATGTCTGCATTTTTATTCTAAGGAGCCTGGATGTGGCCTTCCCTCTAGAATGTGTGTGTGAATGGGGGGGTTGGTCACAAAACAAACTAGATAGTGACCACCTCCCCTGGCCAGAGAAAAGCAGCAGCGGAGGAGGCAAAAAGGAGGTGGGCTTTCTTCTTCTTCTTCTGGGGGAATACAATGTGATGAATTCAGTGCGAGGGCCAGCGCCATCCTTTAATATACTTTCAGCTAAACAGGGGTTTCTATGGCAGCCGGGAGAACCAGGCCAGCCCTGAAAAGATGTTTGTGCACAGCTTTGCCAATGGCATTCGTGGTGAGGGGGCACTGATGCCAGACGGGCAGCGCCGTGTGGATGCTCATTGGGTGCTGATGGTCTCCGCCCCTCCCCATTCTCCCCTCACCCCCCCCGGGCTCCTGGGGGGGCTCAATGCCCTCAGACAAAGGGATGCAGTTGGCATTGCCCCCCGTCCTGATGCCCGCACAATGGAGGTGGATGGGAGGTGGTGCTGCCCTAAGGCAGGTGATGGAGGAGGAGCAGGGGATGGAGTGACAGCCGAAGCCTCTGCAGATCCCATCTCTCTACCCCATTTGATTTCCCACAGTGTTTTCCAAAATTATAATAATATAAAGGATTATGGATCGTTTCCTGCAGTGGCACTGCTTCTCTGTGTGCGGAGTGCTGTCTCCTCCTCCCTTTATCCACTCTTTCTGCAGCAAAGAGCTTTACTGTGGGTCAGTGGCACCATGTATATGGGGGGGAGCGGAGGTGGAAGGGACATCAGCATCCCTTCCATGGGATCCCCATCACCCACATTGGCACCTTGTATCATTTTACAGCACCTTCTTACTGCCTCTGCTTTCTGCTTCACCTCCTCTTGATCTTCAGTATATTTATTTGTATACACCACTGGCTTTTATGGAAAGGCTTTAGATTCTCCCCTAGCCAAAGCTGATTCCTGAACCGTGGATCTGGAGCTCACCTATGCCCTTGAGGACCCATGTCCATGGGGAGCCATGGGGATGAGGTGACTCCAGATAGTCCCTTCCCATCCATCTCATGGGGCTGCTCTAGAAGTTCCCTCTCCCTCCCCTCCCCTCTTGAAATAAATTGTTCTCCAACTCCTTTCTCATTGCTATTTCCCTTCCCCATTCATTTTTTTCCCCACCTTGTTGAGAAAATATTTTAAGTGAGGCTCTTTCTGAGGTGGGATATTCCTATAAATTTAGGACTGATCACGTTCAAACACTTGAAAAGGCTTTAAATCCATTGGCAACACCTGAGGTTTTTCTTCCCTTCTCCTTTTTGCCCCTTCTATTCCACATGGGGCAAAGAACAAGAAGTGGGAACTTTGATGTATTTCTCAGAGTGGGAGTGAAAAGGGAATTTCTACTCTATAATGCTAAATATTGAGATCGGATGGGAACAGAGTGTTTAAATCCCATTTATTTTCTGTACAGCTTTGGGGTGGGCAGTGTAATGCACTGGGGTTGTGCACCTCTGTTGCTTGAAGGGCATCCCAGGCTTCACCCCATGAGTGATATGGGCTTGACCAATAGGGTTTTGCAGAGGGGGCATTTAATGTGTGCTGAAGCCCCTGATAGTATTTACAGTGAGAAAACAGTGGCAAGGACATCTATACAAATCCCAATGTGGATGGGGTGTGGGATTGGGGCAGGATTGGTGCTGGTGGATGGGGTTTGGGAGGAAGATGGGGGGATTACAGCAGAGCTGGGTGTGCAGGGAGTTCTTCTTTAGTCCTTTTGATGTGTGTATTTGTGCATTGCACACCCCGTGCCAGAACTTACCCTCTACGAAACCTGTTCTGAGCGAGTGTTTTGTTAATTGGAACAATCTTACTGAAGGGAAGATGAATTAATAATAATAATAATAATAATAATAAGCAGCAGCAGCCAGCTGCCCCCAGTAGCCTCCCTATGCTTTGCCCTCCCCCCCAAATGTCATTGCTGGCTCTGCCTGGCAGCTGCTGCCCTCCTTTCCCTGCGGCGTGTGCCAGGGCAGCAGCTTTCTGCTGGCACTGGGAAACACTGGTGGGGTTGGAAGGAAGCAAACAGCTCGGGGAGGGGGGGCAGGGAGGGTTTGCAACCCGTTTAGAGTTTAGCAGTTGTGGTTGGTGAGAGTGGGGGTGAGATCTGAAGGAGGGGAGGTAGAGCCAGGCTGGTGGCACTGAGGGGAAAGGGGCTCAGAGTTGGACCCTCTGACCCGCAGGGATGGTTCTGAGGTTGGTTTGGGGCTCAGCAGAGCACCCTGAGGTGCTACAGGGTCCCATCTGCCTGGGGGTGACCGCAGTGTCCCAGTGGTGGAGCTGACTCCAGGTTCGGAGGATCCATTCTGTGCCCACCCAGAGCCCTTTGTGCCAATTCACCCTACTCGAACCCATAGCAAGGGGCGCTGGCTGAGCCTGATTTGGGACAGATCGATGGCATTAGGGCTTCTCCGAGCCATGCACACGTGCTTTGCCTTTCCCAAGGGTTGGGGGGTCACTGCGTTGTGCCTGTCCCCATCTCCCCAACCGTGGGTAGCCCATGGCTCCTGCCCTCCTGTTTGCAGAAGTTTAATAGGATTAACCATCTTAGAAGCCCTTGTGTGCTAAATCCCGTAACTACTGCTGGAACCGGAGCGCTAAGTGGGGAGGGGGGGGGGGATGGAAAACCCATGCAGGGAACATTAAACCGATCCCGATTGCAGTGCAATGTCAGGTTAAGCACCGCGCTGCTTGGAACCGCTTCGGAGCCGAATTCACACGGATTTTGGCATCACCAATTGGTGACGGGACCCGCTTGAGGTTTCGGAGCAATGCGAGTCTCATTCAAGGGGCTTCAACAGCTCAAAGGAGGGAGAAAAAAAAAGGTTGAATAGAAGTTATCAGGATCGGGACGGAATGAGAAGCACAGACAATGTTATCAGAAATTGTTTATTTATAATTAAAGGATATGTAACGTACGACTTTATCATCTTCCGAGCGATAGTATCTTTTGTTTTCTTTCTAATGGGGGGATTAGGGAGGAATGATGTGTGCCAATGGCAGACAATGAGCGATAGAGGGGAAAACAGCCCCGTCTGCTTTAGGAGAGAACAATAACGCGTTGTTGGGTTGTCGGGGTGGTTTCAAAGGTAACGGGATTCATCCCCAAATTCCCTTCCTTTGCCGTGGTGGGCTGAGGAGTCTGATTTAACACGGGGTCCAAAGCCCTGTTTGCAACGCAGCTTTGATATGAGGAAAGATAAAGGTTGAGGTGCGTACGTGAGTCTTTGGTAACGCTTTGGGGCTTATTTTCGGGGGGTAAAATGTGCCTATTTGGCTCCTTTGGAGCTAAAAGAAGGGAGGAAAAATACACCCGATCCCCCACAGTCTCAACTCAAAGCAACATTTGGGTTCTAGGGGCTTTTTTTGTATCATGTGATAGTGCCAACCTCGTGGAGAAAGCATTAAAACACAGATCTTAATTCCCAGGAATCCCAATTACGTTCTTCCTGTTTCTCCCCGGTTCCAATGCCACCCCCTCGTTGTGAAAACATAAAACACTGCATCGAATTGATACGGGCTCTGAGATTTCCCCTCTAAGATCATCAAGCTGGAAGCTCAGCTTCCTTTCCCAATCACTGGGAACCCCCTGAAAAATAATATATATATATAATTTCCCCCCAAAAAATGAGTGTTGGTGACTATAGAAACCGAGTGCTGGAGTCCAACAAGAACAGAACCCTGCGCTGCTTTTATTATGTATTAATGCAAACATCCCTCTGTCCGAGCGTGAGGCCATCACTTATCCCTTCTCTTGCAACGAGATTTCTAGGGTTGAACCCCCCCTATTTCTTCTTGCTGTTTGCACCAGCGAAGTGCGAGCTCGCCCGTGGCACCCGAAGAAACCCCAGTAATAACAATAAACAGCGATAAATACATTTACAGAGATGTTCTGTATAGAACTTGATTTCTTTCTCGTGTTTAAAACGGAGTTAAAACGCACGTGGCAGCAAAAACGATACGGCTGGAAGAGATGGGAGATATGATGCTGTCAGTGCACGTGTGTGTTTGTGTGCACATCCACGAAGCACAACGCGGCTTTGCCTTCAGCCTTAGCTTTAGGTTGTGGAATAATAACTTTCCACCTGATTGAAATACATGTATTTGTACGGTGTAAAATGTGCGATTTCGTGTCCGATTCAATCAAATCGGGGGCGAGCGAGGAAATAAAAGGACGGACTGGAAGTTAAATATCCTCTTGCGATGCTGTCTGAGAGAACCCCTCTGTTCATTAATACATAGAGATGTAAATGACAGGAGTCGTGGCTGGATGGGTCGAATAAAACCCTAAACCCAATCGTTCCTTTAATTGAGGATCGAGAGGAGGGCGAAAACTGCGCGGAGAACTTCTCTCTTTTCTCCGTTCTCAATCCCTCTGTACCACTCCGTTCCGCTCCCCATAGGGCTTCAACCCTATCCGGCTGATTACGGCGCTTTTAATTGTCATTTATATACGTATATATACATTTAATTATTACTTTATACAGCTTCAGCCACCCAAGCCTTTCTTTTTCTTTTATCCCGTGGTGTTTTTTAGCTGCTCATTCCCCCCCCCCCAAACCTTTGCTTCTCACCCCAGAATTAATGGGGTTCAGGGCTGCCCCGACGGGACCTTCTACGTTAGGATTCCTCTCCATTCAAGCTGTTCCCACAGAGGAACCCCTTATTGAGCAAAGCACAATGCAAAGCAACCCCCCCACCCCTACCCCCTCATCCCCATCCCCAAAGCGATGCTCGCTTTGGTTATTCGCAATTTATTTACGTTTAACCCCAAATTTAACAAAGATGACAGATTGCTGTTGGAGGGGGGGGGATGCAATTCAATTAATTTGTAATCTTACTTTTCATTAGAAAATGTAAGAATAATGATCACATCCAGCGAGCCGGGGGGGTGGGGTGGGATACGGGGGGGGGGGAATCATAAACGGAGATTTCCCCCCTTCCCAAATCAGATTATAAAATAAGCTGTTTTAAATTAAATTAGTCCATGAGCGCTTCATCAGGGTAACCCCAGATTACGAGCGAGGTAAAAGACGGCGTAGAAACAAATTGAACTAACGGAGGACAAGGAGTTGAGCCTTTTCAATTGCAGCCCCCCCCATAACACAGGGGTTGTGGGGCACAGGGGGGGTCTCGGGATGGTGTAGAACTGGGGTGCAACGCTATGAAGTGAGATGGGGGCCCGGCTTGCAACAGGCGACCCTGGTCTAAATATTCATAGCTCTGCCCTTATAGACAGCACCGCACTTCACTTGCGGGTGCCGAACTGTTTTCCCTCGGCTTGAAGCTCAAACCCTGCGGAAAAGAGGAACTTAAAGGGGGGGACACCCCCACATGTTGTTTCCCCCCTCCCCAAGTCCGGACACTTCGGTTCCTTTTGCCTCATTCCTGCTGGGTTCTGCGCTCCTTTGCTTTTATTTATTTCAACGTACACTGAGATTTTCCCCCCTCTTCTATAATTACTATTATTATTGTTTTATTATTATTATTAATTTCACCCCTCTCTGCTGAACGATCCCCGTCGGAACTGCTCAGCTTTGCGCTCCCGTCCGACCGACCCCGACGGGCGAAGTTGGGGGGGGGGGATTATCCCAAATAGCCCCCGATCCCTAAATCCTCTCCCGGCCAAATTTCATCTTCTTTCGTTTCTTTTTCTCCCTTCATTTCTTCACTTCAATCCATTGGAATAAAAAAAAAAGAAAAACCTCCAAATAAAACCCAACACTGCAACGAACCCAAATGATTTTTCTTCCCTCTAAAAATTGGTCCAAGTGGAATTATCGCCTCCAAAAGACAACGAAAGGGGAATTTGCTTGGGGGTAGAGGGGGGAATGCCGTGGTTTTCTGGCTCAGCTCCGTAAAGGGGGAAGTGTGAAATCTCGGCTGCCGTGAGCTCACACAATGCCGTCCTGTTGGCCGCGATTTGTCGGGTCGAAGTGGATCCCGTTAAAGCCCGTCGCTAAAAAAGCGCTTCTCCCACCTCGTACCTTCATTTAACGAACGAAAAACAACCAAAAAATATCCCCTAAAAATCCCCAGAAAACCTTTATTTTTTTATATTTTTATATTTTTATTTTTTTTTGCGTTCGGGGTGAAAAATAAATTAGAAATAATAATTAAAATAAAAGGGGTAAATTTTTGCGGCGTTGCTGTTGCTGCCACCGAGAAGCGACGTGCGTTCGTTTCTATAAGGAAACGTGAAAGAATTGAGCTGAAAACGTCGGCGTTTAGTCCCGAAAAGGACCTGGGAAAATATTGGGTTCTGCTTTAAGTTATAATGTAAAATGACTGCAAGAAAACTGCAAACTTAGGAAGGCTTTAAGGGCTGTAGATGGTGGGAACTCATTGAGCCCCATTGTGAGGCATCATTGGGGGTTTTTTTTCCCCTATTATTCTTCGGAATTCGGGCTCTTTATTGTGAACTAAATGTTTTCTTAGCGCTCTTTTATTCCCCTGGAAAGCAAACAAACAAAATAAAAAAGCCCTATTAAAGCAAGTTCAGCCCTTTTCGGGTGAAATCCCAGGTGTGAGGCTGATGGAAGAGTTTCTAAACTTGAGTTAATCGCATTCGGAACGAGTTGGGATCGAAAAGCTCTCCTATAGGGTCCAGAAGGAAAACGGGGATGGCAGTGGTGGAAATGTTCGCTATTAAAGCGAAAGGATAAAAAGTGAGATTTCACTTTCCTTAGGATTAAACAGTTTCTCTTCAACCCCCCCCCCCCTACCCCCCCTCGCCCCCTTTGCCCCCCTCCCCACTGCTCGGAGCCATTCGGAACGGTGAAGCTGTTTACATTGCAAACAGTTTTGTTTCTCATTAAAGGGGGGGGGAGGGTTTAAAATTGGTTTTGAGAACGAGCCTCAACAAAATGGGGTGATTTCTTGGGGATGCAGCTTGTGGTTTAGGGATCATCCAGGTGGAAATGGGAACCTTAGATGAGAAAGGAGTGGGGTTTTTAGCATAGCATCACAAAGAGATATTGGAAGATGGGGGGATATGGGGGGGGGATGCCAGGTGCTGTGTTGGCAGAGCTGGGTGAAGGTCTTTTTTAATGCAGGTAGGGCTCACTGCCCTCTGCTTTTGGGGTATTTTAGCCCCATTTCAGGCCACTCTGCCAGGCTTTCACTGTTGCAATGGGTAGGGAAGCTGTTGCCAGGCTTAGGTGGCTGGAGATGCATTTAGGCTGGCACAAAGGGACCCAGTACCAGCTGCAGCCATGGGAGGACTGCAGCAACGTGCCACTATTACTAGGTGTAAATATCACCGCTTCTGCACCAAAGCAAGGCAGAAAGATTGATATTATGATTTCTTATTAAATCTGGAAGGCAAAGGTGTCCTTAGAAGCCACCTCAACCCCTCATTCCCCCACCCTTACACATGGTACCAGCCACCGGCATTGTGTACAACCCTCCAGCCCCGCTTGTCCTTTTGTCAGCCCCCTTTTCTGTGTCAATCAGCTGGCTTTTGTCGGGTCCCAGACATGTTGTGTCCACACACACACACAAATATCCCTGCACAGAGCGTGGGGAGCGCGGTGCACATTCAGATCATGCGCTGCACCCTCCCGTGCACAAACGCACACATACACGGGCACACAATGCATGTTAAATTGCTGTCGCCGTTCCTCCCTCTGCCAGGAAGGATTTGGGGTTCAGGGAGCAATGGGAAGTGATGAAGGTGATGCTCAAGGTTGTGTGCTGGGTGCCTATGTGCCCCCAGGGTGGGGGGGTCCATCTGATCTTCTGGGTGCCCCTTATCCATCACACTGAGTTTTGTCCCTTGTTGCTTTTCCTTTCACTGTCGTTTTTTCTTCTGTTTTCCTCTGTGTTTCAGGAGATGAGGGTGATGTTCCCTCATGGCTCACCAAGTTGTGCATAGAAAACATATATTTTACAGCTCTGTTTTGGGCGGTGGGTGTGTAATGATTGGCTCTGAGTGACAGTGATAAGCTCAGATAAACCACAGTTTGCATCTAGGGTGACATCCCACATCTTTTTCCACTTAGACCCCTGGAACCTCTCCCTCAAAGCCACACAGGCACTATGGGGACCTCAGTTTGCTGCAGCTCAGTGGGTGATATTGGCTAAAACTCATCTTTTTCAGAGCCTCTGCCACTCACTACAGCTTTGAGGCAAAGGTGAAGACCTTCACGTGGGCTCTGCTCCTTGTGTGCCAATATAGGGCCACTTTGCAGCTGGATGCTCATAGCAAGATGCAGCAAGATGCAACCATGATGCGGCCACAACCACAAGCCACCACAGTTCTATGGCAGCCATGACAACCTCTTAATAACCACACCAATGCTTCAGCATCACCCTCAGGTCTTGGTTGATGGAAGGAGGAAGAAACAAGAGGACATAGCGTGGACACGGCCGCTCTTCCAGGACCTCCACAAAATGGCGGCAGGGCTCCCAAATGGCGGCGGGGCCCAACAGAGGGGGGAGAAAAGCACCGGCTCATTGCCAGGGCCGCTGTGCAGGGCACAATGAGTGGCACATAACGGCCCCTCGCCGCAGCCGCTGCTTCGTGCGGTGCCAGCTGGAGCCCCCTCCCTCCGCCTTGGCACGGGCAGGCGCCCAGCGATGGCGGCCTCGGAGGAGGAGGAGGAGGATTAAGGCCTCAGTTGTGTCTCCCCTCTTTCTTTCCCCCTCAGTGGCTGAGAACAGGAAACACGAACCTATCTGAGACTAATTGACTTGCAAATTAATCGTTTGTCCCTGTGCCTGATAATTAGTGCTAACGATTTTTACACCCCCCCCCCCCCCCTTTTTTTTTTTCTTTTTTCTTTTTTTTTCTATGCTTTCCTCCTCTTTCTTTTACAGGAGGCCCTTCTCCCTTTCTTCTTCTTCCCTTTCTCCTTTTCCATCCCCCCCAAGCCTCTGTTCTTCCCCAAGCCCCCCTCCCAGCTGGCCCCTGCCATGGGGTTGGGGGGATGGCTGTGGGTCTGGGGGCACCCATAGCTGTTGGTTGGCTTCCCACGCCTCGGTGCCAGCCCTACATCTGCCCACTAAAGACAATGAGCTGGGGGCTACGGCAGGGGGCTGGAGCTTTGCAATGGGCTGAGAGATGGGCAGTGGGATTGGCAGGGTTGTGGCATCACAGCATTAGTTGGGGTTGCATGCAGCTCACATTCCCAAACGTCCCAAATACGGGTAGAAAAGAATACAAAGGATTGTATGAGGTCACAACATGGGCAGCAGTGTTTGGATTTCTTGGCAAGGCTTTGTTCCAAAGCATCACCTGAACTCAGGGTGCTGTGTGAGGGATAAAGAGAGCAAAGCAGCTCTCCTAAGGCCATTTCCATGGACCACTATAGCATCTCATTGCCTGAACCTGGGAGCAGCAGGGAGAGATGTGCTCAGGGTCCAGGCTGGATGTGATTTGATTTCAATGGCTTCTTTCTGGTCAACTTTTGCTGTATATCTCATCCCCCAGTCAGACTTTACCATTGAAAACCTCGTGTGGATTTGCTACATCCTGATGCAATTCAACCCAAAGCTGCTTCTACATTGGAATTCCTGAGAAAACCCATGTTCCAAATTGCATTTGAGATGTCCTTTTGGGGTGGGGAATAGGGGAAAGAAGGGTAAACTCCCTTTTTCCCTATGCTGAGTGGGGTTTGCATGCTCACCTCCATCCCTGAGACACATCTTCCTCTGCTGCCCCACCGTAGATAATTAAATGGATCCTTTTCCATGTAGCTTGCCTCCCTGAATGCTTCTGGTGCCTGACACGATTTGTCAGCTGTATCTCTGCTATAATCCCATTTTTGCCCCCCTCTCCCTGCCCTGCTTTGTGTTCAGGACTCTCTTCCCTCTTGTCTCACAGCTCCTGCTGCTCAGCTCTTCCTTTCCCGGGTAACCCTGCTCTTCAACTTGGTGCTCATGAACTTGGCATGTTTGGTTTGATCAGAGTTAATTGCACACAAGCCCCAGCCGTCGGCACACAGGGGTTCTTTGTTCCTGCAAGAATCGCCTGCCCCATGGGGTCACAGTGGCCACGACCTGTTGTCCCCAGGGGTCACTCTGCCAGCATGCACTGTCAATTCAATCCGAGCACCGTAGCAGAGGGTGGGATGCTGCAGGTTGCTGCAGTGTGAAGGCCAAAACAGGGAGAAGGGCAGCCAGTCAGCACCTTCCTGGTAGGTAGTGGAGGCTTTGGGGTCAGCTGCATTGAAATAATGCAATGAGAACGATCATTGGGTGTTATGGGTGGGGAGATATGTTGACAGTGATGCTCAAGGTGGATTATCTCCTGCTGGATTTATATAAGAGGTCTCCTAGATTGAGTTCAGTTGTTTGTGAAGGATCCATTATTGTTTTCCAGAGCAGCTCTCAGCCCATGACCACGAATCTGGTCTGCACACTCTTGCTCACCTTTAATTAGCCCCCTATGTCCTCAGAGACCTGAACCCCTACATCCCCCCTTTCCTGAGGGGCTTTCCAAGCTGCTCAGAAGCATCCATTGAATTCTTATTGGGCTTATGTGTTCCATCCACAAGGCTTCATGGATCCCATGCTGCAAAGCCACAGTAGCAGAGGCCCAGAGCCTTTGAGTGATGAGACAAATCACTTTGCTGTCCTGCCATCCCTTGGGACAGGGGTGTCTGGCAGTGAGTGATGAAAAGAACCAGCTCCACCACAACTGAGATGGATGGAGGGTTGGAAGTACCAGCATCAGAGCACTCCAACCTTCCTCACCCCCAGCCACATCCTCCTCTACTGCTGCTTGGGAAGGAAACCTCTGCCAGGTTTCCATTTGAGTGAGCTCAAGGGATGAGTTAAGGCTCATTTTGGAGGGGCCAGGGGATGATGGCTGGTAACAGCAGAGGGCACGAGGCCCTTGGGAGCATTTCCTCAAGCAGGTGGGAATGGACCCAGAACAGCAAAAGCGGACGAGACGCTGCCTTCAGGCACTTTCCCAATCCCTCACACCTGGTACTCTGTCAATGCAACCACTTGGCTAAATGTGGGTCATTGTAGGAGGGTGCAGCCACTCGAGCAAACAAGCCTCAATTGCCCACTGATTGGGGTGTCTGAGAGCACCGTCACTGAAATTTCTGAGGGGGGAGGCATTAATAATCCCCATTCTGTCTCCGCAGCCCTTGCCCCCTTGTTATTTCCCTCTTTGTGTCTTAATTTGGCCCATTATTATTATTTTATAAAAGGGCCCTTTCTCCACCCCCTCCCTCTTGAAGATACTCCTTAGACCGATGGGAAAATGGCAAGGAATAATTATGAAAAACATCAGTGGAGAGAGGGCCATCTGAGAGGGATTAAAGGATTACAATTAAAACTCATTTTAGGGAGGTGGTGTGACATTAGCGTTTCCATTCTTCCCCCCCCCCCCCCCACCTTCCCCCACCCCTCCATCCCTAAACACCCTCCGGGCTATCTGGGTCTAAGTTGATTAAATGACAAACTCCAGCTCGGAGGGAAACAACAACAAATTAAAAATAGAGTAAAATAGGAGGGGGAGGTGGAAAGGAAAGGGGAAAATATATATATATATATATATCCTAAAAATGATTTGCAAAATTGAGGTCAATGGGAATTACTGCAAGTTCTAACAGCAGCTGGAAGCTGGGTGGACAAAGCACCTGCTGCTAATAGCAGGTTGCTGGTGATGGAATCATCTCCCCTCTTCCTAGTCCTGCATAGGGGAAGGTCTGTTTGCATCACACTGCTTTGCAGCATCAGTGCCAACCTTATAGTTGTCCATGATTCCACATCACCAGGGAGAGGGCTGGGTGCAGACCTTATGCCCATAGCCCTTATATCCCTTAGCCCAGGTTTGCATTGGGGCAGCACAGTGCAATGCAAGCATGCAAAATGCTGCTGGAGACATGGAGCCTGTGTTGCTACTGCTGTGCATTCCCTCCTGCTATGGCTGTGTGGCACACTGTGCTCTGTTCTCACTGCTTGGGTTTGCATTTGGCAGCTGCTATCTCTGCTTGGCTCGGGAGGGCTTCGTGGTGGCTCGATTTCAACAAGTAAAATGAATTATGGGATGCTTGCTGGTCACCGAGGCTGGTGGTTATGGAGTTTGTAATGGAGGATTTCCCTTTATAAAGCAAAAATGCCTATGAACCACGTGATTCGGATGACATGAGTACCTCAACCTGTGCTGGCAGCCTTGTTTGGAAGGGAGATGTGGGCTGTTGGGAGGCAGATATCCAACACCAGCTCTGTATTTTGCAGCATTTAGTGTGTTCTGGACATAGGATCTCCAAATGCAAAGACTGCAAGCATGGATCTCAACATATAAACCAAACCACCTGCAAGCACATGGGCTGGGGATCCTTTCCCTTGACATATGTCTTTCATTGGCATCAGGAGCATAGAATGGAACACCCCTGCACCCCCTGCTCTGGGTTGAACCCCCTGCCTCTTTCCTTGGCAGAGCTGGGCACCATCACGTGGCTGCACACGTGGGCACAGGGCTGTCATGTGAGGTGCCACATCGTTGTCTCATATTGTGAGGCTGCAAAAAAAGCTGAACGGAAGGGAAACTCCCCCCCCCCTTCCCCTCCCCTACACACACACACTCTGATCTGGCCTATTTTCTTTCCTATCCTTTTGTTTCTGGTTTCCGGAACTATGCAGCAAAGCAAAGCGTAGGGAGAAGAAAGAAGATGAAGAGAGCTGGCATCTGGCAGGGAAAAGAGCAAAATAGCAGAGCAGGGCCTTGGGCAGAGGTGCAAGGTGTCAACCCCCCCCCAACCCAATCCCCCCTAAACAGGGGCTACCTGGGATCTGGGTGAGCCCTGGAAGGGGCTGAGGAAGCATCTTTCTGCAGTCTCTATCCCTTATCTCTTCCTACATGAGGCAGCCTCATGCTGCATCCTTTGCAAAGCAGAATGGGGATGAGGTGGGGACCATCATTCAGCAGCACTGTGTGTTCTCCTGTGTTGTCCCATTGCAGGCAAGGTGAGAGATGCCAGACTATATTTGATTCCTGTTTATATTATTTTTCCTCCATCCCGGCCATTACAGAGGGGTCTTTGCATACAACCCCCAAATGAAGATAATGTTAATTAGGTAAATTAATTAGGATTGAGATGCACTGTTTTACCTCTGGAATAGAAAATACAGTAAACTCCATTAATTTCAGTGAGCTGTTTATTCAGCCAGGGAGGTCGCAGCAGAATAGCAGTGTCAAAGGAGCTGCCATTGCCAAGGTCCTCGTGTCCCCTCCGTGCAGCCCCAGAAAGGGAACAAAACTCTGTTGACAGCAAAGTCCCAGCAGGAGCCCTGAGCTGAAGGGGCACAGGGCAGTGAAGCAGAAAGGGTGCCAGCTTCCTGAGCACCAGGAGGGAACAGGCTGCAGTCCCCAGCATTTCAATGGGCCAAGGGGGGAAGCAATCAGGCCTTTCAGGGCTGTTCTCAGCGGTGGAAAGGGGACAATGTGCTGCTGGCAGCGGGACAGGGCACAAGGGACAAAGAGCTGCCCATGGTTGGGCACAGATCTATCCCATCTCAGGGTGCTGACAGACCCCTGGGCCAGGGGTAGAACTGTGTGTCTCTCTATCTTCTTTATGTTATCCTTTGGGATGCATGTGATGCAAACCTCTACCAGCAAGCAAGAGACTGAGCCCCTCTCTTGCATTGCTTTTTACTCTCTGCACCCCAGAAGCCTGTAATCAGCAAAGCTCAACCCATACCCACTCTCCCAGCTGCACCATAGCTCAGCCCAGACCCTTGCAATGAGATGGGTGGGTTTAGGATTCTGCTGCCATTGTGGGGTGTTTTTTTGCACCTGGATGTGCTCATTGCATATCCAGCAGCCCTTCACCAGCGTTGCCCACAGCTCCATCTCCCGTCAGCATCTCCCTGCTTGCTTGCAGGGTATTGCATCCTGGGAATCTCCTTCCCTAGAATGCCTTCACCCCGACCCGATGGTGCACACAACCATCACACTGACCCCCCCCTCCTCCTCCTGCTGACCAGAGTGAGGATGAAAGCAACCCTTTCCCCCCCCCCCTTTCTTTCATTCTTTCATTCTTTCTTCCTTTCTTTCTTTTTAATGGCGTTTCATTAGCCTCCAAATCAGACAGGCTAAACAATGGCGTTCTGTCAGCGATGGGCTTTCGTGCTGATTTCATCTCCTCTCTCATCCGTATGCAAACCAGGCTCCAGCAGGCTTTGGCCATGCCATGGAAACCGAGGTGCAGACCCGGAATGGGGGGTTCTCGGAGTGAGAAATCTCCTGTTCTCTCTTTCCCATTTGCATAATGCAACTTTTCTTCCTGCAGACACTGAGGCGCTTTTGTTTATAGAGGAGGCGAGGGAAAGGAGGGTGCTGAGGCTGATGGAGGGGGGGGGCGGGGGAAGGCAGAGCTCACCAAAGGAGAGTGTGTGGAGAAAGGCACGGGGAGACTGGGAGGGAATAAATATGAGGATGGGAAATGGGGGCTGCACTCAGGCTTCCCCCCCCATTCCATGCCATAGGGATATGGGTGCTTCTTAGGCCAAAGGATGGGGGGGGGGGTTGTGTTGAATTGAAGCTCCCAGATGGAGTTGGCCAAAGCTCAGTGTGAAATGCTGTAATGAGCTTCAAAGCGGTGCTGGTGGAACCTAAAGAAGTGGAGACCTTAGTGGGGTACCTTCCCCAAAGGGAGGGTGGCCAAGTAAAACAGGGTGTGTGTGTTTGGGGGTTTGATAGAGGTGGAGCCAGACAAAACTCCATCTTTTCTCCCTTGATATGCAGCAAACTGCACAGGGATGCAGGGATAGATCCAAAAGTCCCATCCCCATCATTCCCACTTCATGAGAGCAGCTCCAGCCACACACCTCTCCCTCTGCAAATCAGCATTGCAGGCCTGTTGCAAATGGCTTTGAGATCTGATTGCAGAGGCAAAGAGCTGCTCTGATGGGTCTCAGTGTCCCCAATGTCTCCATATCCTTGTGAAGGAGCCCTGTCTGCTACTCGTTTAATAATAACTACAATAACAGCGGTGCAATGTGTTAATCGGGCAGCAGATAACAGACGCGAAATCTGCAGCTCAAAGTATTTTTGGGATCTGTAAAAAAAATCCCTGCGAACGATTTCGAAACGAGGTGGTGCAGATGGTAAAAAGCAAGGATTGTATTTTAGGGATATTTTAGGGTTTAGCCTCAAAGTGGAGTCACTCTGTTTTTAAGGCAGTTTGGTGCAAAATGAGCTCAGACAATGGGAGCAAGTCCTGCTGGTGTTGGAGAAACGAGGCTGATGGTCTGAGGATGGACATGGGACACCCCACCAGACCCAGCAAAGCTGCCAGCAGGAGCCGTGGTGACGTGGGTGCAGATTTAACCTGGAATTGATTCAAGCCCCACCAAGGCAATTTGTGCATTAGGTTCACACTACTCCATTCCCTTCAAAGATCATCTCAGCTGATCCACCTAAAGGCAAATATTCAGTGTTTTCTGTGGGCAGGAGATCATGAGGGTGCATCTGCCATTACCTCTTACCCAGGAGCTCCTGAAATGGGCTGATTCCATCCCCATTTGGTTCAGTGCAGTTGTCTGACCCCCAGGCTGCAAGAACTTCTTTGGGGCTCCATTTATGCTTGCTGTTCAGCTCTGACAAGCAGATTTGCTTGCATGCAAAGGGCTGTGGTCATTCTCTTCTTGCAAGGAAAGCATCTGCACAGCCAGGATGCAAACAGGTTGCTCAACCCAGCCCAAGGAGGATGCATCCCAAATGATCCTTATTCATTGGTTATGGGGTGAGGATAACCCCATAACCTGAGTGTCTGAGTGCATTGGGGCAGTGACATGGGGGAAAGCAATGTGTTGTTAAACCATTGTGCATGGGAGCAGGGTGAGTGATCCTGCATGGGGTCCAAACCTGCTGGGATGCACTGGACTCTGCTGGAGCAGGGAGTGGGCTCCCAGCATCGCTTCCACCCCTGGTCCACTGGTCATGCCAATTTGTCACCAAGCTGGGATTTCAATTAAACCCCCAAAGGAAGGGTCAGGGGTTATGCAAACACAGAATCAGAGGCCACTCGCCTGGAGGGCTTCCCTGGGGCTGCTCCTGCTGGCCCCTCTCTTTACACAGCCCAGATTGACCCGGGGCTGAGTGCCTGCATTGTTCCCCACGCTCCATTCAAGAGCCCGTTTGTCAATAAAATTGACCTCTCTGCTCCTGGTGATGCTGCCTCCTCCTCCTCCTCTTCCTCCCTAACCCTGCAGCTCAGCCACAGTGGATCTGACAGTGCCCTCCATGGTCCTCACACCCTGGATGTGCCCTGCATGTGCCAGGAGCAGGGAGCAGAAAGCAGCACTGCTGGGTGCTGCAATAACCCCACTTCTTTGCACTGCCCTTGGGTCTCTCGCATTTGACCAAATCCATTTGGCAACTTCCAGCTGGTGGCCTTGAAAGCATCATCATAAACACCAGCATCATTCGTCCTCATTTGGTTTTCCTTTCACAACCATTCCCTGCTATTCCCATGAGCATCCCATGATGGTTTGGCTGCTCCTTGCTGCCTGCAAAGACTCAAAGGTATTTTGCTTCAGGTCTCATTTCCCCCCCTCCCAACAACATCTTCCCATGCCAACTGCTGCCTATGGACACACCTACCCCAGCACCCTCCTGCATTGCGATGCACCTCAAGGCTCCCCGTGGGTTTGGACCATAGGATGATAGCTGCTAATTTTGCCAGGCTACATGGTGAAAGCAGCAATGCTTGAACCTGTGATCAGATTCAACTATGAGATAAAGATGCATTGCAGTGCGAGTGGCAATTAGTGTGGGTAAAGAGCCCCTTAGTGACTGTCCCTTACATAACACCTTTGTTCCCAGCCCTTCGCTTTACATCCAGTTTGCAAATAAACTTGACTCCCAGTTTTTGCTGGGGCCTCAATTCCCTCTTGATTTTAGTTTCTTCTCCGTTGGAGCTGGCAAAGAACAAGTTGATTGTTTGCTGTACTGCCCAGGCACCCTGGAGCAGGCACTGCAGCCACCCATGCTCTGGGTGCCAACGATTTTAATTGCTGTGCCCCCAATGCCAGTGCCCAGAAAGCCTCATTATGCTGCTAGCAATGATTAGCGTCCTGCAAACGGAGCTTTGTGATTGCAAGGGTCAAAGCTGAGGATGCTTATGTAGGGGGGCAGCTTGGCAGCAAGGCTGGGGTCTGCCCCATGAGTTTGGGGGTCATGGAGGGGATGTGCAGGACCCACGTTCAATGTATGACCTCAACCATCCCATGTCTGGCCTATGGGTCTGGAAGGAGTTGGGATTTGGATTTAAGTTATGTTTAAAGTCCTTTCCAACCCACACCATTCTGAATCTGTGACTTGAACTCAATGGGGCACAGTGGTGGCTCAGAGTGCTCACACCTGGGGAATGGCAGACATGGTGCTGCTGTGTGTTCCTATGGCACAGCGATGCCACATGGCCATCAGAGCTGTCAGGCATTGCTCTTTGTTTGAAGCAAGGATGCTTGGGCCCCTGTGCCTCTCTGAGCCTCCCTGCTCCCATCTGGTGCCCATTATCAGACGTGTGCACCAGCCCTGTCTGACGAGGAGCTTTACAGGTGTCGCTCAGATAACAATTCACACTCTAACGAAGGTGGGAAAGATGATTAGCTGGCTTTCTATCAAGCAGAACACAGCATCAGCTGCTCCTGAGGGGGAGGCAGTAGGGGCTGTGGATGTGTAAGGACACATATACCAGCAACATTGCAAGCCTGGGCTTTGTCTTGCTTCTAATTCCAGTGCACTCGCGGGCACCTCTTTGTGTGCCTTAGTTTCCCCAGCTGTAGCAGAGCTGTGGTTATTGCTTTTCCTTGAGCAACACCCTCCAAGCAGCTGATTGAGCACAGGAAAAAAGAGAGGAGGTGATGGAGGCAGAGCCCTCAGCAGCTGAGCTGCCAATGTGAAGGGCAAGGTGCTGGCAGAGCCAGAGCTCCCAGGGGATAGAGCTGGGAACAGGGGGTGCAAATGGGAGCTAAATGGTGAATGATAAATAGGTTTTTCTGGGCTGTCCACTGTGCTGGGTGCATCCCCTATGGATGGGTTATGGGGGGTCATGGGGGTGGGAAACTGAGGCATGGAGGAGCTTTGGATTCTGTCACTGTGCTCAGGGCCTGCAAAGCATTAAGGCACGGAGCTGAGCTTGTGTCCCACTGGGTGCCACCATCGCAGCGCCCATCTGCACCCCAGTGCCGTGGCAGAGCCAACGCTGCCTCTCGCTCCGGGATTATCCGCTCAGCCACGCCATCTGTTCACCAAACTGCCATCATTATGTTCAACTTGGGAAGAAAACGGCCCCTACAGAGAAGCAATTTGTTCACTGACGAAACCTTTCAGGCTCTCCGCCGTCCCCACCGACCCTCGCCGCCATGTAGGATGGCTCTGCACTTGCATTGCTTAAACAGTCTGAGGGGAGAGAGGTGTGTGAGAGAGGCATGGGGAGGGTGCAGGGCTCCCTAATCCGATTATAGGGCATAAGAACCTTCAGAGGGCTGAGGAGGAAGAGGAGGGAGTTGCACTCCATGCCCAACCCCAGCCCTGGGGGTCTTGCAATGATCTCACTGGAGGGGCTTTTCTTCCCCTCGCAGTGGGTTGCTTTTGGGGAGGAGATCAAAAGGGAAAGGGGCTGCCTAGGAAAGTGGAATTGGGGGGTGGAATGAGTGGGGTTAGGGGCTGCAGGCTGGAGCCCAATGCACTTTTGCCTCCTATGGGTCATGAGAAGCATCTTCCCCATGGAGCAGAGCCTGGAGTGGGATTAGGATGGACCAGGAGCAGAACAACCAACATTTTCTCCATCATATCTAAAAGGAATTAAAGAGCCCCATCTAAGAGCCCCATCCAGGTCAGCCTGGAACCAAATAGTTGGTTTGTTGTTGGGTTTTTTTCCCCCATCTCATTTCAGATCTCAGTGTATTTTCAGTGCGGTGCCAACCAGGACCACGGGGCATCCTTCTCTTAAGGGGACTGAATGACACTTTGCTGCTTTGGAATAGGGATTCTCCTGGTGCAAGGTGCTGGATGGGAGAAGGGAGGTCACCTGCATGCAGGGGACCAGGCTGTCACCAAGACCTGGCCCCGGGCTATGGCACCCTCTGGTGGCTGAGATAAAGGAGGGGTCAGAGCTAAGCATTAAATCCATGGCTCAAATGGGGACCCTGTGGCTCCCCAGAGCTGTGGAAGGGATCCTGGGGGCTTTGCTTTCTTCCCTGGCAAACCGTGTGTGAATTCACAGGCAAACCCTGATGTTACAAAAGAAGACAGAGGTGTTTTAATGACGGTGGGCAAAAGGATCCATAGGAAAAAGTCTCTGCTGTTTGCCCTTCAGCTCAGTACGCCCCTTCCCAGCACAGCACCCTAAAGAAAAGCCCTCCCTGCAGCTCTTCCCTATGTCAGGTGGAGAACATGAAGGCACAGAGCAGAGCAGCACCTCTCAACCAAGCAAGGTCTGGATCTGCACCAAGCCAGGCTGTCCCTTGTTCCCACAGCAAGAACCTGAATGACTTCAGCATCTCTTCATCGTCCATCCCAATTTGCCTTGGGAACCTCATGGAGATGAGCCCGGTTGGGAACGTGGAGCTGCAGGCACTGCCTGGAACTCACCACGCTGTAGGGGTTGTCAAACGATGGTGCCTCGCTCCTCTCTGCCCGCCTGGTGGTCACATCCATCCTCATCCACCTGCACCAGCACAGAGAGGGGTGGATTGACTCAGGGGTGAAGCAGGACATAAAGCTGCCTCCCACCCGGGAGTAAGGAGGGTTTCCCCTCCGAATACCCCTCTTTACCTCCCGTAGGGCTTTGCTCTCTATCTCGTTCCTCTCGGGGGGAGTCCTCAGCATCTTCGTTCTCAGGAGGGCACCTGGAGATGCGGAGAATCCTCTTGAGCTCGCACCGAGCTTCCCCTGCCATCTAGCGGCCCCAAGGCCGAGCTACGCTTCGTGGGCTCCATCTCATCGCTTTTGGTGGCTTCATTGGGTTTTTTGGGGGGGTTTTTAATTATGCACGGGGTTGAAACTCACCCGTGATGCCTCCCCCGAAGGCAGCCAGCAGCAGGGTGACGACGAGCCCCAATAGCTGCCATTGTGCCTGCTCAGCCGTCGTGCGGCTGCCGTCGGCTACTAATGGGAAGACGAGCTCCAGCCTGCGGGGAACGAGGCCGTGGGGCTCAGCTCGTGGCCACGGGGGGGCACCGGAGTAGCCCCTATATCGGAGCAGCCCCCTGTGCCGGCTCTTCTCACCTGTCACCGAATACATCCGCCGTGGCCAACGATGCCAGCAGCGTCCCCAAGAAGGTACCAAGGATCCCCGGCAGCCCATGGACGTTGTGCACTCCACAAGTGTCCTCGGTTTTCAGCCTGGATCGCAGGATGGGCTGGGGGATGCATGGAGAGGAGCTGGTTTGGGGTGGGGGGAGTGCTCGCCCCCACTGTTCTGGTTGAGATAGGAATGCAGCCCCCCCTGGCTCCAAAGGTGTAGGACCTTAGTGCTACAAGGGGACTCACCGAGAGGAACCTGGAGCTGAGAAGGGAAAGCTGGCTGGCCAGGAAACCTGCTGTGAGGGCCCCAAAGGGGGTGGACAGCATCTCCCCTGCCATCCCCATCACGGCTGCGCTGGCCAAGGTGGCATTTTGAAGCTGGGCCTGAATGGAGCAGCACAGAGGGGTTGTCCTCATGGAGAACATCAGCATGGGGTTGAAGTTTAGGCTTCCATAGGGATCAAGCTGGGTTTTATCCAACCCAAGAAAGCAAACCAGCATCCCCTTGTGTTCCCTTGGACAACATCATGCTTCCTGTCCCTATAGGATGGACAAGGGCTTGGCTTTGTCTCAGGGGAGGACCTACCACCTGCAGTGTGCCCTCCTCATACAGGATGGGCCAGAGGATGACGGTGGCCAGGGTGCTTGCTGCCAGGGAGAAGTAAAGGTTCAGCACAGCCCAGGGCTCGGCGCTGTCTTGGGTTGTAGTTGCTGAGGCAAAGCTGGGCCAGAAGATCCACAGGCAAATGGTTCCTGTGGGAGGAGAATGGGCACGTGTGGGCCCTCGAGGGGAAGAACCTCTTCTTGCTAATGCCAGAGATGCACAAAGGGATAATGGCCACAATGTGAACAGCTTGGGCTGGACAGAAGGGATCCCCATAAAGGTGGAGAATCTCCATCCTTGGAAGTCTGCAGACCTCAGCTGTATAGTGGCATGACTGCGTGTCCTAGCATTGGTAGCAGTCCTTGCCACACCGTTCCTATGATTCTGGTGTTGTAGGGCTCAAGCTCCATACCAACCACAGCAAAGACATCGGGCTGGTGCCCCACATCCTGCTGCTCTTTCTTCTTTTCCTTGTGGGGCCGGTGCAAGACGCGTGAAACCATCAAGCCAAAATAAGCACCAAAAGTGTGGATGGTCAAGGAGCCTCCACTGTCGCTTACCTGGCAAGTACAGAAAGCACCGTGCAGGGCAGGGTATGGGATCTGTGTATGGCTGAGGCAGGTCTTGATGTCAGGAGCCAAAACAGAGACCCCTGACTATTCCCTTTCTGGGGGGTGACTCACCATCAGGAAGCTCCGCAGGATGTATTCATTGCAAGCAAATAGGGGCACCTCCAGGAGAGACATCAGCAGCATCTGGATGGGATTCACCCTGCCCAGAACAGCCCCGATGGAGATGAGGATGGCTGCGGTGCAGAAGTCAGCACTGACCATGCTGGGAAGGAGAGGTAAGGCACTGAAATGGATCCACTACTGCAAGGGCAGGCAATGGGGAGAGTGAATGGGCTGGAGCTGAGCCTGTGTCCTGTATGTTGTGCCCTACAACCCAAACCCTGCATCTCAAACCCAGCCCTGCACCCTGAGCTCCACACCTTGCTCCTGTAAGTTGAATGGGCAGCCTGAATCTTGCTGGGTCAGTGGCAAGGAGACAGCATGGCTTGGGCAAATGGGTCTCAGTGTTCCCCTAAACACTTGGCTGATGCTCAGCTATCAGCATGGTCCTCACAGCCCTCCTCCAGAGCAGAGCAATGTGTTTTACAGAGGAGGGAGCCAGTGTGCAAGGGATGGAGCTGAGCTGTGAAGCATCAGAGCAGCAGCACCATTCCTGCCTTACCTCTGTGTGCTCACATAAATCTTGCTGTTCTGGGAGAAGTAAAAGAGCCCCTGGGCCAGTATGGCCCACTGGATGGTGAAGGCCACGATGAGGAGGCTGCCAGCCACGCTGCCCACCCCATAGCGGCTGAGGAAGGCCAGTAGGAAGCCAAAGCCAAGGAGAGCTCGAAGGTGGGCATCCCGGAACCCTGGTAGGAAGCAGAGGGGGCTATGAGACACCAACTGGGTTTGGGTGACAGTGACCCCCCACCAGATAACTTGGGGTCTAACAAGTTTTGGGGTGTTGGAGCCATCAGCTGATGGCAATTAGCGTTCTCTACCTGCATGCCCCAGCACAGCAAGGAACTGTGTCACCTCCCAGCAGCATTTCCCACAACACCGACCCTACACATGCAGCAGTCCCCATAGATGCACATGCTTTGCCCCACAGCCTGGAAGCTTTTGGGATCGGCTCATGCAAACCTGACCACACCACTAACGCTGACACAGGGGTGTTTGGAGATATTACTCTGCTGCTCTGCAAACATCAGGGGTACATGGGGACCCAATGTGCATGGCAAGCAGTGCCAATGCCCCACACCTGGCAGTGATACCAAGCAGAGGACCCACATCCTGCACTGGGACGATCTTCCCTTTGCATAGCAGGGACAGGTGAGTCAGCACATAGGTGCGGGTATGTGGGCGGAACTGGAAGAACTGGCCCACACCTGGCCAACCACACTGGTGTTTGCATGGAGAGGGAGGGGTCCAAGAGGGGCTGAGCCCCCCCTTACAATAGCTGGGGGTAGGGTCGGGGTGGATGGTACCGTGGAAGGGGCTCGATGCCAATCTCCGGGTGCTGCCAACCCCAATGGGTGAAGTTTGCAGCCCCCTCAGTGCCAAGAGAACCTGGTCTAAGGGGGGGGGGGGGCATGGCAGGCTTTCACTTCTCATGGTCCCCATGTCTGCCCATGCTCTCTTTTAGGGGTCATGAGCACAGCAACTTCGTGCACCCATATGCTAGGAGAGTGGGGCAGGCAGAGCTGCACCCTGTGCCCACCCCCTCTCCCATGGGGACAGGGTACTCACGGGGGTACCCCAAAGTCGGGCTGGGGTCTTTCTGGTTGCAGCTTGGCTCAGTGGAGCAGAGTTTGGAGCTCTCCGGGTTATACCGGACAAAGGTGGCGAAGAGGACGATGGTGAGAAGCTGGAGGAAGAAACACAGCCCAGAGAGGTGCAGCCTTGCAGCAGCACGCTCAGCCATGCTGCGGAGCTGCCTGCAAAGTCTGTTTGCAAACCACGCCTGCAAGGCCAATCCTGCCCGGAAAAAAACACAGGAAAATGAGGGCAAGAAGCAACCTGGAGCTGCTGGCAAAGTGGGGTTGCCCTTGGGATTGGGAAGCTGCAGCAAAGCCTTTCTTTTGCTTTTCTTTTCTTTGCTGGAGTTGTTTGTCCTGCACCGAGAAGGAAGAGGAAGAGAAAGGAGTTGACAAGTTAAGTATGGCCATTAAGGGGAAGTGGCTGAGGTGCTTTGTTGGTTCAGCCAAGCTGTGATCTCATGCTGCCCAAATAAAAGGGGGGGGTGAAGGGGGGACGGATGCCGGGTAGGGATGAGTCAGGGCTGATTTTGGGTGTAGCTGCTGCTTTCATGTGGGAAAAATGCAACCACCAGGAAGCCTGACCACTGTGCTGCAGCGCTAGGAAACCTTGAGCTGGGCATTGCTGGGAGAGCTCAGGGTCTGTTTTGGGTACAGACCCTTGGGATAGATGGAGAGGAGCATCTTCTGTTGCTTTTTAGCCTGTTCTGAAGTAGCAGATCCCTGTTCCCTTCTTGCTCACAGTGGTTTGAAGTGGGGGCCCTTGGGAGCCTGCAGGGTGATTGCATTGACCAAAATGGGGCTTGGAGCAAGGGGAGCCTCCTAGAACAGGATGCACAGTTCTGTTTCCCATCCGGGTGCTGTTTTTTGCACTGTGCATGCCAAGATCGCTGTGTCCTCTGCTGGACAGACAGACAGACGGACTCTTGTCTGTGTTTGTGTGCGATGAGCTTCCTCCAGTCCTGGAGATGCACCCTGGGGGAGGGAGCTGATAAGGGAACCCAGAACACAGCCTCATTGTGTGGCCTTGTTTTGCTGCCTGCACCATCCCAACCCCAAAGTGACAGCGGTGAAGCTTCTGCCGTGGCTTTGCAATGGGAAGGATGAGGCTCGGGGGGGGGGTGTCAGTGTGGGGAGACCCCCCCCAGTGCTCTCCCACATCATGTCATCAGCAGCCCCAGAGCCAGAGACTCCATGCAGGGAGCGTGGGTTTGATCAGAATCAATGGCTATAGGAGCAAAGAGCAGAATCTAATGGGGAGCAGCACCGAGGGGCTCTTTGCCTACAACAGGGGGGTGAGGAGCCCTGCATGGTGCTGACATTTTCCCTGCATTCCCTTACTCTTGTGGCCTGTGAATAAAGGCACGCTTGTTAGCTGGCGAGAGCTGTGTTTTGCCGAGCAGAACAATACAGAGAAAGATGCCCACAATGGGAAATTGTGCTTCCTCCTCCCCTGTGCGTTCCTCGGGGAGGTGTTAAAAAAAAAAAGAGAAAAGAAGAAAAAAAAGGAGAAGAAAACGGGAAGAGACACAGGGCAAGGAGTGAGAGCACAGAGAGCACAGCCAACACTAACCATGGGAGCAGGACGTGGGACCCTGCCCTAGGGTGGTGATGGTGACGGTGACAGCAGTGTTGGCAGGACCCAGCTGGGAGCACCCCCCGTCCTTGTGCCCCATGTCCCCTCTTCTCAGCAGCATCACAGTGCAGGTTTGAGCTTTCCAGGTCTGAGATGGGGCGGCTGTGACAGAGCCAGGACGCAGGCGGTGGTGGATGAGCTCAGCAATTCCACTGTGGACGGTAAGAAGTGATGGGGACTGATGGTGGTGGTGGGAGAGGGGGCTGCTTTTGCCCCTCTCAGATTAATATGTTCATTTTACAGGGCAAACATTGAGATGGTTGCTCTCCAAGTCCCTGCTGCATCCCCCGGTCTGTCCTGCTGCATGGCCCTGACCCCTTCACTCCCCCCAGGCTTTCTACAGTCCTTAGCTCTAAAGATGCATCGGGTTCTGCTTGCATCCCTCTGGCTCCTGGCAGCATCTCCAACCTCCAGCATCTTCCAGAAGCCAACAGGAAGCCCTGGTAGGGAGCAGAGATGGGGACAGGACACTGCAGCTTGGGGATGGCATTGGGAGGTTTGGGCAGGGGCTGGGTTGAGCATCCTGTAGGCTGCAGCATCAGGGAAATGAATGGGGAAGGGTTTTGAATACCAGGGTGGTGGGGAGGTGCTGAGGGTCAATGGGGCTTTGGGAGTGCCTTAAGGTGACCTGGTGCCCCACAGCCACCCCACGCCTGCAATACCTGCTGGAACCCCTGCACACCGCAGTGCACACGCAGCGGGGTGCCACAGCCACGCTGCCCTGCGTGCTACGCGCCCTGCCCCGCAACTACCGGGTGAAATGGAGCAAGGTGGAGCCAACCAACTATGGGGAAAACGTGATCATCATCACCAACGGGCTGTACCACAAGAACTATGGGCCGCTGAGCCCCCGCGTGCGCCTGCGGCACAGCCACCGCTATGACGCCTCGCTCACCATCACCGACGTGACCTTGGAGGATGAAGGACGCTACCGCTGCCAGCTGGTCAATGGGCTGGAGGATGAGAGCGTCTCACTCACACTGCACCTGGAGGGTGAGGGATGTGGGGAAGGTGGGGAGGCTCCAATGGGTCCCCATTGCAAAGCTGCTTGCTCCAGACCCCTGCTCAACACCAAGTCTATGGAGTAAGAAGCCAAACCTGCATGGTGAGAGCGTTTCCTTCACCTTCCATCCCTCTGTCCCTGTCCTACAGGTGTTGTCTTCCCCTACCAGCCCAGCAATGGGCGCTACAGATTCAACTACCATGAAGCCAAGCGTGCATGTGAGCAGCAGGATGCCCGGCTTGCCACCTACCAGCAGCTCTACAAAGGTACCACCCTGCAGCATCTCAAATCCTCCCTCTGCCCCAAACCTGCCTTGCTGGCAGCGATGATGCTGAGGCGATCAGGCTCCCTCCTAGGCTGCCATCCCCATCCTTCCCATGCCCCACTTTGTCCCTATGGGATTCTGAGGTTCTGCCCATCCTGCAGCTTGGATGGAGGGCCTGGACTGGTGCAACGCAGGCTGGGTGCTGGATGGCACCGTGCATTACCCCATCATCAACTCACGGGAGCCATGCGGTGGCCGCCTCCTGCTGCCAGGCATCCGTAGCTATGGGGCTAAGGACAAGCAGCGGGACCACTTCGATGCCTTCTGCTTCACCTCTGCACTGCAAGGTACCTCCAGCATCCCCCAGCCCTGTGAGGTGACACTGGGGCTGCTCAGGGAGTCATCACCCTCCATTAATTCCCACCCATCTCCAGGTGAGGTCTATTTCATCCGAGGCCACCTGAGCTTCAAAGAAGCCGGGCAAGCGTGTCGCAACCACGGTGCTACCATTGCCAAAGTGGGGCAGCTCTACTCAGCGTGGAAGTTTTTGGGGTTGGATCGCTGTGACGGAGGATGGCTGGCAGATGGAAGTGTGAGATACCCCATCACCACCCCCCGGCAGCGCTGTGGGGGTCTGCCAGAGCCTGGTGTCCGCAGCTTTGGCTTCCCCAGCAAGGAGCTGAGGATCTATGGCACCTATTGCTTCACAGGGACATAGGAGGGGTGGGCAGAGGCAAAGGGGTGGCACCAGCTCTTGGCACCTGAGTGGAGAGCTCGAGGTGGGACAGGGGTCTCTGGGGCATGTTGGGTGGTGCTTGCATCCTCTGATCTTCAGTAATGAGGCTGAATTTGGGGGAATTTGTGCATCCCCTCTGATGGGGCTGAATTTGGGTTGTGCATTTAATGGAGTTGATCCCTGCACTCAGAGTTTTGTAGGCATTCAAGGCTTGATGGAGAATCCAGAGCCATTTTCATGCCGGGAATTGAGGAGGTCTGGTCCAGCCCCCGGTGGGCACAGCAGGCTCCCTGAGCCCCCCAACTTCAATGCGCCCCTGGCCCAGGCCTCGCTTCCTACAGCCATGCAGACTTTGGCTGGTGCAGGCTTGCTGGAGAGCCAGGCATTAACGAGTGTGACTAATGGAGTTTCTCTTTCTCAATTAATAAAGCGACAGTAAAGCTGCCTCTGGGACTGCCTGGCCTATCAGTGAGAGGGGGGTTTGCCAAGGACTCAAGCACTCCCCCCTCAATGTCCTGGTGTTATCAGCGTCCCTGACCCTGTACTTGGGGGTTTCTGTGTTTGTGATACAGACAGTGTTTGTGTTTGGGATGCTCCTCCTTATGTCTGGGCAGCCATTGCTGTGCCCAGGCTGTTCCAGCATCAACCTGGTCCCCATTGTGCACCCCCCACTCCCAGTTTTGAGGCTGTGTACCTCCCACCCATGTGCTTGCTGGCACACCACTCAGCACCATCCAATTCCTTGCTTTCATCCCACAGAAGCATGGAAAGGGCTTGGGATTCATGCACCCAGGAGTGTGGCCTGTGTTCCCATCCCCATCCCACTGTCCCACTGCAAAAGGGGGGAGGCAGCAGCTTGAGGTGATGCTGCCATGTCCAAGTTGTCACCTTCTTCTGCATCCCCTCTCCCCCTCCTTGATTATGACTCTGTTGCCATTCCAGGATTTGAACAGCCCCAAGGTGAGACACCACACGACTCATTGGCGATTCCTTTTGAGGGAGTTTATTGGAGTTTCTTTGTACAGATATAAAACAAGCAGAGGGCAGGCACACACCAGGACACCCCTCACCCTATGGTGCTGCACTGCCATCCCAGTGCCATCCCAGTGCCATCCCCATCCATTCCAGATCTGGGATCCAGGGTGGCAGCTCACTCAGTCCTCATGGTGCTGAGCCAGCCCTGGGGAGACACAAGAAGCAAAGAGTCCCACTGAAGAGCCACTCATAAGGGGAGATGTGGGGGTGGAGGGGGTTTCATGCTCACCGGGTCGGCAGGAGAGCTGGGGCCGTTCCCAAATCCCATCCTCACGGCAGCGGATGATGGGGGAGCGGCGTGGGGTGAAGCCGTACCGGCAGTGGTAGCGCATAATAGAGCCGATCTCATAGTGCTGCTTTGGTTTGCCAAAGGAGTGGGCATTGCTGATGGTAGGGGGGGGTCCACACTGCACTGTGGGGTGGGAGGAGAGGGTGGACATCTTATACTGTGCTGGACCCTGCTGCCTCCCCACCAGCTCCAATCCCAACCCTAGGTGAGCTAAGAGGGGACCTTTGTTTTCCAGCTTGCTGGGGATGTACATCGCTTACCCAGCCCCATTTTGCAGGTGTAGGAGAGGTGGTAGT
The DNA here is from genome assembly GCF_054131305.1 of Coturnix japonica. Lineage (NCBI taxonomy): Eukaryota > Metazoa > Chordata > Aves > Galliformes > Phasianidae > Coturnix > Coturnix japonica. Next base: position 195,499 of record NW_028188965.1, read on the forward strand.
TGCAGGGGACATCGCTCCATTGCCCCCCATCGTGCCAAACGATGACCACGCAGTTCTCACCGGAGAGGAAGTAGCTGTCAGGCTGCCCTGGGTGCCAGTTCTCATAGAGCTGGGGAGCACAGGATGGGCTGGGGCTGTGCTGGCACTTTGCATTCAGCCCATGCCACGTTGCCCCATCTCCATGCTGCTGGTCCAGGCACCCCAAATCATGCAGTGCTCATGCCAGTGCCTTCAGCTGAGGCTTCAGAAAGGGATGGAGAAGGACCACGAGGTGAGGTGGGGTTGGGAATGGGGGGGGGTTGGCAGCACGGCTTACCAAGGGGCTGCCGTCGGACCACTGGAAGTCCCCCTCGATGGTGCGGTCGTTGAGGCCGATCCATTGGTACTCACGGTACTGTTCTGGGGGCAGAGGAGGGCTTGGGGAGCTCTGCCATCCCCTTGGCACCCATCAGGGCAGAGGGCTTGGGGGGGGGTCACCGAAAGAGGGCAGCAGAGCCCCAGTGTCCCCATGTCTGTCCCTGATGTCCCTGTGACCGTTCCTACTCCTCCTGGACCGCCCTGCTTCCCAGCTGTCTTTTCTACCAATTAATCCATCCTATTGCCCATATTCCTTCTCCTTTCCCCTTTCATTTTCCCTTTCCTTTCCCCTTCCCTTCTCCTTTCCTTTCCCCCTCCCTTCTCCTTTCCTTTCCCCTTCCCTTCTCCTTCCCTTTCCCCTTCCCTTCTCCTTTCCTTTCCCCTTCCCTTCTCCTTTCCTTTCCCCTTCCCTTCCCCTTTCCTTTCCCCTTTTAAAACAACATTTGTGATGGTGTCTACCCATCCATCTGCCCTTCCCAGCAGAGGAAGAGGAACTTAGGCTCTGCCTTACCCCTTGGCCAAGTTTTGGCTCAGTCTTCAAGCCTCAGACCCACTGTGGAGGGATTCTGGATCCCATGCCATGCAGGCTGGGGTGGCCCCACGTACCGTTGATGAAGTCCTGCTCCTCAGGGGTCAGGATGGTGGCCAGATGCCCCCCAAAATGCCTGCACTGCGACTCGGCGTCCTCCCAGCTCCTCCGGGTGGAGAAGTGTTTGTAACAGGCTCCCTGGAATCTGTCCCAGCTGGGGTTGCACCTCTTCAGCGCTGAACCACAGCAGGAGACAAGGGGGGGAGAGAGGACAGGGTCAGCACCGTGGAGCCCAGCCCCTGAGCAATGCAAAAAGAACCCAAACAAGATTTCTGTGCACTGATGCCTGCAGGACCATGGGCTGAGTGGCCCTGGGGACTCACATCTCTCGCAGTTGCTCCCTCCGTATCCTGGCAGGCAGAGGCAGGTGGGATGGATGCCATCCTCAATGCAGGTCCCTCCATTCAAGCAGGGGTTGGGGATGCAGCCACCTACAAGGCACGGGCAGCCCTGCTTATTGCATGCCCTGAGCTGCCCCTCAGCCTTCAGATGGATGCACAGTGTTTGGGGCATGGTGGCAAGCCTGGAGCCATCACATCTTCCTGCAATGGATGGGTTTGAGGCTTTGGCATGTCCCCAGCTGGACACTGTTAGAATGTGCTGTGGATGGGAATGAGTCCTGCTGCCCCCAGAGAAGTGCAATGATGGCTCTTTTCAAGGGAACATGAAAGGATAAGCCCTTGGCATGTCCCAGACACACGTCTTCAGACTGGTGGCAAAACAAGCCTCGTGCCTGTCCCCAACCTCACTGCTGTCACCTTCAGCCTGCCCAAGGCTGATAATTCAATGGTGCCATCTCCAACCTGCAAAACCAGCACCAGCCTGTTCCGGTCATTAAGACACACGGTCATTAATCCGTCCCCAGCTTAAGAATGTGATTAAGGGCTGTCACCAGCGCCGGCAGCACAGGGAGTGCAAGTCCTTGGCACTATCCAATGGCCCTGTGCCCTCGCTTGCCCCAGACAGCATCACCTCCCTGCCTGCAGGGACACGTGGACATCTCCATTGGACTGTAGCAGGGTGAGAAATGAGCTATTAAAGGCTTGGGCACGTCTGGCTCTTTGGGAGCACATTTCTTCTTGCCAGGACATACACATCCACACTGCAAGGTGCTGAGCAGCACCCATGCTTTGGGGGTGAAGGAAGGACCCCTAACGAGGCTGTCCCACATGGACAAGAGGCAGCAAGATGGGCAGGGGTTCGATTGCAGAGCTGAGAGCATCCCGACTTAGGAGCCAAGAGGAATTTTGTCTTGGGGTCACTGCTCATGCACCCACCACCCTCCTGCAGCAAGTGGGCTCCATCTCAGCCCCCTGGTGCTCCTCTTGAGGCAATGCACCCCCAAAACACCCACCACCCCACAGCTCTGCACGGCGTTCAGCTGCGTGCACCATAGGGATGCTCCAGGGACAGCTCACAACATGCTCAACCCCAAAGGCCTTCATCCCTCTGGGGCCTGGGGGGGGGATTAGTTCGTCAGTGGGGATGCGAGCGAGGCAGCGGGCGCAAGGATGAAGGGAAGAGCTAGCCAAGGTGCGTGTTCTAGAAAGCTTTTAATTCCCTTTATTAGTACCACTGTTAGTCAGAGGAGGGTTTGGGGCCTTCTTTTGAGAGATTTGTTTCTTATTTGTTTTTTTCTTTTCATGGAAACAGTCATTAAAACACTTCACAGAAGTAGAAGAGAATTAAGTGCATGCATAGCTCAGACCAATTTGTTTGACAAATATGTGCTTCTCCGGACCTTTAACCTTCCCTTACCCAGCCGAAGAGAGGAGGAAAGAGAGAGAGAGGAGAGACAGACAGACAGAAGGACGGACAGACAAGAGGAAAGCACAGTGCAAAGGAAAGGTGCTGCTGCTTTCTATTGCCAATGTGCAGCCAGGATCGCTGCCCCAAGTGCAAAAGTGACACAGTGCAGGGGACCCCCGGCCAAACTTGCACCTGCACCCAGGCTGGCACGCTCTGTAGGCAGGGCAGGCAATGGGGTGGCCGAGCTGGGTGCTGGGGACAGCTTGGGGGGCCCAGCATGGGGAGAGGTGAGGCCATCCCTGTGGGTCCCACCTGGTTCTCCTGGAACGGCTGCAAGGAAACCCTCCACGGTTGCAACAGAGGGCATCGGGTGCTCTTCCTCATCCTCCTCCTCTTCCTCATCCTCCTTTTCCTCTGAAGATGCAGCGGGCATCCCGCTATCAGTGCTTGGGGTTTGCAGAGCATCGATGCTGCCGGGCACCTCTGCGTGCCATGGGGTGACCGCCGTTGCTTGGGCTGTGCCCCCATCCCCTGGTGCTGTGGGTGAGGAGAGCCAAGGGGCCCCCGACTGCTCCTCTCCATCATCCTGAAGCTGTGGTGGTGCAGGGGGCAGCGGGGATGCCCCATGGTTTTCAGTCACATCTCCTGATAGCTCGGGGTCCTCAGCAGCCCCCGCAGTGTGGATGGGGGTGCTGCCTCCCCCGGTCCCACTGCTGCCTGTAGAGGGACGTGGCTCTTGGCTATCTGTCGAAGTGACAAAAGTGGTGCGGGTCGGAGGTGTCACCTGGCTGTCCCTGTGCCCAGATGCCCTGCTGTTGTGGGCTGGATGCCCCACAGCTTCCCACAGCTGGACGGGGAGGCACGTGGGGACCACGAAGCCGGGTGGTCGGGGATGCCCATTGGGTGGCTCTGTGTCACCTGCTGTGGCCTCTGCTGGGGACAGGGTGTCATTGGGTCCTTCTGTGCCCACCAAGAGTGTCTGCACGTTCTGCTTCATGGGCTCTCCAGGCTCTTGTCCTCTGCCAGGACTCTCTGCTGCTGTGTTCCCGAAGTCCTCACCCAGCACAGAGCCCAGAGGCCACTTCAGCGTTGCTCCATCCTCTGCAAGGGGCAAGGAAAGGCAGTGAGACACCCACACCTGGAGCCAGCCAGGAACTGGGCATCAGCACTGCCAGCAACAAGCAGAGCTGAAGGGGAAACATCGGCACAATGATGCCTGAGGAGACAGAAACAGCCCCAAGTTCAGTGATGCTTCCCCTTCTGAACCAGCCCCATGCTCCAGCTTGGCCATTGCATTCTCCTGTCCCACAATATGTCTGTGCTTGGCCCCTTTGCCACCTCTTGGCACCAATACAGCATGGTCTGGCATTGATCCTGTCCACTGCACCCTACTGTCCTGGCTACAGGACAGACAGACAAACAACTACATGGCAAGAACAGACCACCACACCACAACACCGACACCCTGACTATGGGTGCACCCTTGGTGAGATGGCACTTGGTCTGTGCCTGCATCCCTGCTGCTGCTCTCTGTGCCCCAGCCCTGAGCACTGCTGGACCTACCCGTATGGGACGGCTCTTGCCTGGCTTCTGTGCACCTTCCACCTGCCCCTGCTGCCCCATCCTGGTCTGCAGGGGATGGGCTGCCTGGTTGTACAGCACAGCTACGTGGGACGCCTGCCTTGGGGACAGCTGGGGCTGTGGGGAAAGGGGTGGACGAGGATGGGTGACGTCCTCGTGCTGAGGACAAGGAGGAATCTATTATGGGGTGCCGGGTGTCTTCAGGGGACAGGCTTGGCTTTTCCAGCTCAGCATCAGCCGCGTCCTTAAAGAAAGGGACGGCGTATATAGCCCCTCGCGACTCAATCTCCACTTGCGCTTTGGGCAGCTGCAGCTCCTCCAGCTTTTCTGCCACTGTAACAATCTCCTGGAGGCCCTCGGGCTCTCTGGCTTGATATTTTCCTGCAGCCTCAGGGAAAGAGTTTGTCCCTTCTGTGGGCAGAAAGAAAGTGGGGTATTACTGCCTTGTCCTGGCCCCGCGGCAGCTGGGAACAACCTGGGGGACCCCTGTGCCTTGGCTGAGCCGGGTTGTTAGTGGGTTATGCAGTAGGGCACTGTGAGATGGGTCCATCCTGCCTAGCTCTATCCAGTGGGGAATCCACTGAGAAATGGGGAAACTGAGGCACAGAGGCATGCAGCAGATGGTTGGTGGGAGCACACAGGGGATGCTCAGGTAAGTGGGAATGGGAAGAATCTGTGCCTCGGTCCTCACATACATACCCTGGTGTGCAGGGTGCCCTGAGCACCCAGTAGCTCACTGCCTCTATTTCATGACCTATCCATGGTTATACATAGACCATACAGTCCTGGTAGGCTGTGCCCAGCAGCCCACAGAGAGCCCCAAAATGCTTTCAGCATCCACATAGGGGCAAACTGTCCTGGAGCTGTGGTCCTGCAGCCAGCTCGGCCCCAAGGTGATGGCTCACAGCATCCCCAGAGCCACCCTGAGCTCATAGAGCACCACTGGGATGTCCCTGCCTTACTGTGCTACAGCAGCATGCAGTACTGCAGCCAACCCTACACTATACTGCCATGCGCTATGCAGACCATGCAGAGCATCCATCCTCTATCACAATGCATCAGCATGCAGCGTTGAAATCATGCGGGTTATTCCTCCCCTATGGAGATATATTGGCATGCAACATCGAGCTCATGCAAAGCATCCCTGTGCTGAGTCAGCATGCTCTATTGCAGCTGTGCTGAACACCCTTGCTCCAACAGTGATAAGTTGGCACGGTGAGCACGTAGGGATCTCTATTCAATCCCTGCTTCGTGCACCCCAGAGCTCAACACTAAACCTTGGGGCCTCGGTGCCCCTGGTTACCTCGGAAGCAGTAAGCATCGTATCTGCTCTGGGCATCAGGGAATCCCGTCTGGTTTCGAAACTGGAAGATGGTTTTAACACCCGGCAGGGCTCCTCCACAACGTTCCCGAGGGGTGACGATGGGATAACGGACGCTGCCATCAGCCAACCAGCCCGGGTTGCAGGCATCCAACCCTGCACTCCAGGCTGCATATAAGTGCCCTGTGCTGGCCAGCACTGCACCCTGAGCCTGGCAATGTGCCACAGCCTCCTCCAAGGTAAACTTATCCGGGGCTGTCTCCAAAAATATTTCTCCTGCAATGAAAGGAAGGAAAGAGGCATCAGGAGGTGGCTCAGGGATGGGGAGAGGGTTGGATGTGGGTCTGTCCTTGCACATGGAGCACTTTGCATTGAGCCACCTGCTCAGCTCTGCTGAGCTCTGCCCATAGCTCGCTGCACAGGCAAAATGACTGATGCAGGTGCTGCTGATTCCACCTGGCAGTGAATTCTATGCCACGTAGAATGAATGAGCTGTATGGTATCAGGTATGGGACACACAGCACCAGGTTAGCAGTGCTCCTCAAGCAATGGGAAGCATCAGTGGTTTGCTGCGGCAGGTCAGCAAGGCAGCTCTTTAAAGGGCTGCAGAGGAGCAAGTCTGTGCCCTCTACGGAGCAGTGCACATTTGGGACATTGCTAAGGGAACTGGGTGACAGAGCTGGGCTGTGAAAAGGAGGTTGGACACGAAGCACCACAGGCACCTGGCACGTCCTCAGCATAACAGTACACGTCGTACATGTCCTCTGGATCCACCACACCGTAGTTCCTGACCCCAGGGAAGCCATTCATGTCTCCATAGCACGCCTCACGGGGAGTGTGGATGGGGTACCTGGCAAAGCAGAGGGGAAGAATGGTGGTGGGGCTGAAGGGTGGCACAAGGGGTGTCAGTGGGTGATGGAAACATGCCAAACTCACCTGACAGTCTGGTCAGCGATCCAGCCAGCATCACACTGCTCATAGCCACCCAGATAGGCAGCATAGAGCTGCTCAGGGGTGGCAATGCTGGCACTGATGGCAGTGCACGCCTCCTGAGCCTCAGCAAAAGTATAGGTGTAACGCGTGGAACCCCCACGGTAGTGAAACACCACCCCTGTAAGGAGACACATGGTGAGGAGCCAGGAGAAAGGATCCAGGCAGGCTCCCCCAGACCATCCTGCTCCCCTTCCTGTGTATACCTTTAACTCTGAGCTCCAGGATGTCGTGGCCATCCTCAATGCCATGCTGCACATCACAGCGGTAGATCCCCGAGTCGTTGGGGCGCAGCTCGGTGAGCAGCAAAGAGGCGTCAGTGTAATGCTGCTGGAAGACGGGCAAGGAGGCACGGAGGCGGTAGTCCTCACTCACCTTCACCCTCTCCCCCCGTGCTACCAAGATCTCTGCTTCCCTGCCTTCAGAGATGAAGGTCCACTTGACCCGGGGGGCTCCCAGCACTGCCCGACGCCCCGTTGTGCTGGCAGTGGGCAGGGGTGCGAGGTAGGTGATGAAGCAGGGGATGGTGACGTCCCCTGCCAGCACAGCGTGCAGGGCTGGGTGACGTGGGATGGACACCTGAAGGGCCTTGAGGTCATCTGGGGGGAGAAGAGCAGAGCAGTAAGTGGGGCTGGCACAAGACCCCCCTTCCCAACTAGGTATTGGCTACAGAGTGAGGATAATGAGCACAGCTGAGGCTGTATTACCTGTGACATCCTCAGGGCTGAACACCTCCGGGACCACTGTGGGGGCAAGTGCCCAGAGCAGCAGCAATGGGAGGACTGAGACCATCCTGTACCCTGCAAAGGGGGGACAAAAGTCCAGCAGAGGGCTTGAAGTGGAAAGAAGCAGCTCACTCCAGCTCTCTGCATGAGGGAGGACTGGGAGAGACTGGTGCCTGCATGCACAAGGTGATGCACAAAGGCACTGGGGTTAGAGCATGCAGCCAGCAAGAACAGCAGAAAGGGGAGAGAGCAGAAGGAAATGTGCAGATTTGCCCTGGAGAATGGGAGGACTGCAGTGCCTCAGCTCAGTGCCCAGGGTCCAACCCAGCCCCAGGGAGAGGGGTCCTCTGGGGACAGCAGATCTGAGTACAGCATGGAAAGACTGAGAGCACAGCCAGGCCGAAGGCAATGCCAGAGCTGGGCTGCATATCTGGAGACACCGCAGTCAGAAACCTCAGAGGGGATTGCAATAGCTGGTGTCGAGCAGGGTTGAAGGAATGAGCCACTGAGCCCTGGCTCATGATGTGAGAGTGTGAGTGTGTGCATGCAAGCTGGGCTTTTGGGTATGCATGCAGGCATGTGCATGCATTGCAGCTTGTATGTGTGTTACAGCATGCATGTGCACACATACATATGTATGTGTTTGTGCATGTGCTTTCACACGTGTGGCCAGTGGGGTTCAGCCAGAGATGGGGATGCTGAGGGTGCACAAAGCACGGGGTGGTGGGGGAGGGATGGAGCAGGAGGGATGGAGCTCCTCGTTGCCATTCAGCTCACGCCGGAGGTTTCCCTCGCACAGGCTGGGAAAACCAGGGCTGAGCAAAGCAGTCATTATGTCCCAGGTCTCTCTCAAGTCTGCCTGGCACAAAGGACTCTCCCCCGCCGGCTGAGGAGCAGCAGTGAAAGGAGAGCCCAGCAGCTAGCACGGCTGTCACCAACCCCATAGAGCAGCACTGGGGACACTGGGGATGTCACGGAGGAGTTCCAGCCATCTGGAGAGGACACCAGGGATACAGAGAGGTCCCTGCATGGTGCATGGCTCTGCAGGATAGTGTGGCCCCATGCACTCCTCTATAGGGCCCCGTTGGGGCTCGGTGATTTCCTCAGCCCTGAGCTGGTGTGCAGCGACCCTGAGCCTCAGAGCTCCTTTGTAATTTATGAGCTCTTTGTGCTGCATTGATTTTGGCAGCCACTGAAGCAGATTTGGCACCTCTGCGGTGAGCTCTGGCCCAGGTCGAGGGCTGCCAGGGCCAGGCTGAAGGAAGACTGTCCTGGAACTGCATCTGTCTGCAAAGGATGCTCTGAGAAGCTCATGGGGCCAATGCACCATGGAGTGGTGTGAATCAGCCCAAGAACCACAAGCAAACAGCTCTCAGCACTATGCAATACACCTCCTAGCACCATGCACTGTGCTTGCACAGCCCTTGGGACCACACATTCTGGATATACAACTCCTAGCACCATGCAGCATGGATATACAGCCCTGAGCTACATGCACCATGCATGCACAGGCCCTAGCACCACACATATACAACCCCTAATACCATGATCTGTGGATATACAGCTTCTAGCATCATGCACTATGGATATACAGCATGCACCATGCATGGACAGCCCCTAGCACCGCACACCACACATCCATCCCTTCCTATCCAGGACATCACCAGTGCTGCCAACACCAAGTTGGGGGCTTTCCAATTCAACCTCACAAAGCAGAGTGAGGGACAGTCCCTGCTGCAGTGTGGGGCTGGCAATGACCCCTGGTGTGGTGGAGCGAGGCAGTTTTTGTCCCAGACTCTTTTCATCCTGTCCCCCAGGCGCCGCAGTGATGCAAGCAGTGAGCAGCAATGAAACCTCAGTAGGAAATTCAGGGGATTAAAGCTGCATGAGTGCCCACCCGTAGCTTGGACACCCAACACATTGAGACCAAGGACTCCATAGGGGTTAAACCCAGCTCACTCTGCCCACCAGAGTCCCATGATAGCGGGACTTTCAGGCGTCGCCGTTTGAGGTTTGGGGTTTGGGGTTGGCTATGTATTTTTTTCCTATTATTTGCCACAAATGGAATTCTGTGTATTTTTTAGCCCTCGCAAGGGAAAGGCTGGGAGAAGGAGCAGCTAAAGGGAAAGTGGGAAGTGGGGAGCAGGACTGGGTTAGCTCTGAGCCACGGGGATGGGTGGGATGCTCATGCACACGCTGTCTGCCTCTATTTCCCTGGGAAACCAGGTGGAAAATGAGCTGAGGTATTTTGGGACGAGAGCAATCTTTCTTTTTCTTCCTCCTCCGAGCTCACCCTAAGCCACAGCAAAGCACGAGTGATACTACAAGCAGGGGTCCCAAGCCCCTTCCTCTCCACGCCATCACAGCTGTCCCATCCCCATGCAAAGCCCCCTCTGTCCCTGCACATGACAACTTTGTCCCTGCTCCCAAGGTGCCCTGCCAGCCCATAGCGCAGCTGATCAGCGGCTTTCCAGGGATGCTCAGCTGCAGAATGAGTCAGCAGCCACAGGCAGAGCCTGGCCCCGCTCCAGTCTGCCCTGTCCCCCCCCCCCACCCCAGCTCCAGGCTGCAGGTGCCCCAATATATCCCATGCACGTGCCTGTCCCCCTCTGATCCTATCCCCTCCTTGCTGCAATCTGCCCCTGCTTCCTATAGCACCAACAACACAGGGGGACCCACCGTTCTGATTGTGGGGGGGGTCACAGCAGTGAGCCCCCCATGTGATGAGCACAGGGGATGCTGCGGGAAGCACCCAGCAGCCTCTTGGCAGCAGCTGCTGGCAGAGTATAAAGGGCCGGAAGCAGGTGGGAAGGGGAGGGGGGTAGGGGGGGGTCCCTTGGCTGCCAGAACTGCTCAACCCCCCCCCCAACCCATGTTGGAGAAAGGGGCTCCTTGTTGCTGGGCCTGGATGTGCCCCCACTGCACAGGGAGGAGCTGTGTCCCATCCCCAAAGCCTTGTGGAAGTGCAAAGAGTAGAGCTGGGCTGGTGGAACCCCACAGAGGAACCCCACAGCCAATTGGGCATAATACACACATCCATGGAGCTCTGCACACCTACACATTGCTGCAGGTATCTGGTGGGGAGACAGAGGCGTGGATTGGGATGAGGTGGAGGAGAAGGTGCCCCAGATTTTGGCAGCACAGCCCCTCAAATCCACCTTCCAAGCATAAAATCACAGCACTCCAAGGAACCTCTCAGGGTCCCCAGTTTGCCCAGTCCAAACCTATTCCCTGCAAAGCAACCTGAAATGCCCTGAGTACTCAGTAACCCCTGGATTGAGCCCCTCATGCAGAGAGGTACCGGAGCAAAGGGGAAGAAGGGGTCTTTCCCATCCCTCCATCAGCTGAAGAAACAGCAACAGGTTCTGGGTTTGCCTGGGCTCTTCCCAGCTGGGGATCAATGTGGGCTCAATCAGATGCTCAAGGGGAGCACCTCCATCCCAGAGACAAAACACTGTGTCTGCAGGAGGGCAGAGGTTGTACATCAAAATGCCCCAGCCCTGGGCACACACACATTCTGGGTTTGTTCAGCAGGGAAAAGCAATGAAAAAACCCCAACAGAACGTTCCCTTTCTTTTTTATTGCCCAGCCCTTCTTGCCCCTCTTGAGACACCAGCAGGTCTGGGGAAAAGAGCTGAAAGCCAATAGGAAAATCCTGTGATGCTTCCCCTCACCCCTGTGGTATGGGGCAACTTCAGCCCCTATGCTTGAACCCCTTCCCTACAATTCTATGCCTCATTTTCCCTTCCTGGTGCTGTCCTGTCCCGATTGCATCCTCCTTAGCACAAGGACCTGTCCCTGGTGGCAGAGCAAGGAATGGGCTCCATGCTGGGACTTTCAAGCCCCCATCCTCACTAGCATCAATCCCAAAGTCACTTTCCCACCTCAAGCCCCAAGCAACCCCCCATCCCCCTCCCCATTCCTGCTCTGCAGAGCCGGCGCCACCAGAAAGAAACTTGCAGAGCACTGCCAAGGACAAAGCAGGGACCGGTGGAAGCATCCCTGCTGTACATCCAGGTCACCCCCAGCAAACAGGGAGAGCTATGCCCACCCTCCCCCCACACCATCTCCCCTCTTTACTTTCTGCTGGCACAGAGGTGATATGAGATATGGCAATGAATAGCGCATTACAGCACCCGCAGGAGGGGTTCTCCCCATATCCCACCTTGCTGACGATGCGGGCCGGGGTCCCCAGGGGCCCGGCGTGGGGCTGAGCTGAGGTTTCTCTTGGGTAGAAGTAGGCAGCAGGTTGGCAGCAAGGCTGGGAGTCAGCTGCACCGGGCATAAGTGCAGGCACCGAAAGGAGTCCTCTGTGTGTGTCCGTGTCCGCGTCTCTCTCTCTCTCTCTCTTTCTTTTTTTTACCCTTAATCCTTCCTCTTTCCCTCCTCCTTTTATATTTTATTCCATCCCCTAAGTAAAAGCAAAAAAAAATTATTACCGTGTTGGCAGAGCTCGTTGTCCCTCCCCGTCCCTCCCCCCCTGGCAAAGGCAGCACGAGACCCGCGACGCGGCTGCTCCAGCTGGGCACCGTGTTAACCCAATGCAGCAGAGCAGAGCAGCTGGGAAGGGACACTCTATATTATATACTCTATATTATTCAGACCTCTCCGACATAGGGGTGCACTTATTTCCGATGTTTGGCACCTCCGGAAGGATGTAGAAGGGGGTTGGGGGGGGTGGGGGGCTGTGGGAGGGGGTCTTACAGCTGGTGGAGCTGTGGCTTTGTCATGCAAAACCCCCCCTCTGCCAGCTCCACTGCCTTCCCCATGTGATGGATGCACTGGAGTGGGACCGGGGTTTTCACCCACTCGGAAGGGAGAAGATGAGCTGAGAGCTGACGTGTTGGCAAATGCTGTGCCTCAGTTTCCCCGTCTGCAGCCTGTGATGGGATGGGAGGGATGTATTTATGGGATAATGAATGCAACTCTAGGTCTGGTTTCCTCTCTGAGTGGGATCCAGCAGATGAAGGGCTGAGTCCTGGGTGCATCATCTGGGCCAGGTTTTGCCCCCCGTTGTGGATCTGAGCCCTGAGAGCTGACATTGGAGCTTTTTAAAGCAGATTGAGCTCAAACTTTCTCTGGCTTAAAGCATCTTCCACCCTAGGGAAGCCGGCACGGCGCCTGCTGGATAATTGCTCGGGTGAGTTTGCAGAAAGCTGAACAGAATTAATCATTTGTCGCCCTGGGAAATAATTACACACGGCGGAGAAGGTCTCGTTAACAGCACAGTCCAGCAGGCAATGCACACCACAGAGCTCTGCCCCATGGCACGTGGTTGGGATGCACACCAGGATGGACATGAGGACAGACATAGGGATGGATGCTGGATGATCTCAGTCCCAGACCTGCAGCTGCTCCTTCCCATGTGCCCACATCCTGCCCTATGGGCTTTGTGGCAAAGTACTGAGGGATGAGGAAGAGGCAAAGTGCCTGCTCAGCAAGGAGTGATCCCATCCTAATTGGGAACAAATGTTCTTAAGCAGAGCAGCTCCTTCACGCTGCCCACAGGGCCACTGTTGTGCCTGTCCCTCCTGCCTTCTGTGTCCTGATGGGGTTTAATGGGGAGGACAGACCCCAGGACAGCTGGCATCTGGAAAGGAGAGGGGTCAGGGCAAGATGGCAGCAGGGCACAACCCTTATCAGCCATCAGAGAATCCTCACCTGCTGCTCAGCCCCTCTCATCCCCCCACCCCAGGCGATGTCGTGACCCTTCCAGTCCTTCCTATTGTCCCAACACCATCGGCCCCGTGGGGATCTCATCCAACAAGCACATCTCCCTTGGCCACAGGTGGTCCCCAGCTGCGTCCCCATTGCCCAGCTGTGTTTCCTCCTCCCCCAGGGGCCCTGATGGAAGCCACGTAGCAGCACCCTGTGCCAATCCTGCTGGCACTTCGCAGGGCACTGGGATGGTGTGTCACCCCTCCTGCCACCAAACAGCCACCCCAAAGCATCCTGCAGAGGGAGCTACGCCCCCACCCTGGGGGTCTCAACCCCAGGCATCCCCCCAGGGACACACGGTTGCCCCCATCCCAAGCAGGTCCTGACCCTGAACATCCCCCAGGGACAGCACCCAGCCAAGCACCCTGCAGGAACACATGCATGTCCCAGTCCCAAGTGACTCCTGATCCCAAACACCCCAAAGGGGAAGGGGTGCAGCAGCCCTTTGCCCAGGGGGATCCTTCATGCAGCCCCTGGGCAGGGCAGGAGGGCTCTCTACTCCTTGGGTGAGACTTTTAGGGCACCCCATGGAGTCCCTGTGTCAGGGGAAGGTGGGGCACAATGGGGAAAGGCAAAGGAAAGGTCTGGGATCAGCATCAACACTGGGGTGTCTTCAGTGGAATAGAGAATTTGGGGCTGAGGGAAAAGCAGAAGGACAGCGTACCCAGCATGAATAGAAGAGGATGTGCAATGGAAACACATCGCCCTAATTATCATCCTCTAATTAGCTCCCTCCTGCCTGCTGGCCTGGGGAAACCCAACGGGTCTCCTGCAAGGCAGGGATGCAGCCTTCACCTGCCCTCTATACATCCCTAAAGGTGGCTTGGGACTCAGTGCCCCAGTAGCCCTGCAGGGTGGATCTGGAGGTCCTTGGCCAGCAGAGGGGACTATTTGCTCGCCTCTCTCTTGCAACGGGGCGGGAGCTCAGTGGAAACGACGTGAGACGGCTGGGAGGGGACGCTCATGCTTTGCCTCCTTGCAATGGAGGGGACAGCCCAGGGACCCTCCCCACCGCCCCTCCAGGAGTAAGGGGGGGGGTGGGGGGCGTATCCAGGAGAGAAAGAGCTGGCACAAAGCCTCTCTCTTATTATTTCTTTTCCGGCTTCTTTTGTTTGCAGACAGCTCCAAGTTGGAATTTCAACCCCACCCCCCCCCCTTTCCCGTCCCCTAGAATGAATCAACTGGGAAAGAGAAATTGAAAATAAAGGATGCCTGCTGGGCAGGCTGGATGAAGGGCTGTGAAGCTGGGGTAGGGTTTGTGCCATAGCAATGATCTGGCTGAGCCCAGATCAGTTCCAGACACTGAGATGAAATGGGAGCACTCAGAGCATCCCTATGGGTATCTCCTCCCCGGGACACCAAAGCTCACAGTGGCTCTATTTGGAGCAGTATAAAAGGTCCCACAATCAGGCACTGGGGGTGGGCGTTTACCCTTGGAAAACCCCATATAAAATCCATGCATCTCACTGGGTGCTCTGGTTGCATATTGGGAATTAGTTGAGTTACAGATGGCACCAAGCTCCAAGACACAGGGTGCAGTGTGCTCTATGGGAAGCCCAGCTATACCTAAAGTGGAAACTGAGGCACAGCAAAACCCATCCCTGCTCTGAATGAATCCACTGTCCCTGCAGCATCCCCCTAAAGCTCAGCTCCTCCCCAGCATGGCGCATTGCCATCTCCATTCAAGATCCCAAGGGGACAGAGGGGGATGGGGCATAGGGACGGCTCTGGCAGCAGCTGTGCCGGCTGTGGAAGAGTTAAATGCTGCTCTGCTCGGGTCTCAGAGGCCTCCCACTCACCCGGCGTGAGTATGAATAGCTGAGCTCGCCTGCTCCGGCACTGCTCTGCTGCCTTCCTTCTGTTGCCACGATGCTGAGCACGGAGGGTTTCGTAGGGGCGAGAGCTCTGGGTGAGGAATCCCTACAAATGTGGGACCTCAACAAGCGCCTGGAAGCCTACCTGGCCCGTGTCAAGTTCCTAGAGGAGGAGAATGAAGGGCTGAGAGCTGAGATCCAGAGCACCAAGGAGAACCCAGCTGGGGACCCACGAAGGGCCAGGTATGAAGAGGAGCTGAGGTCGCTGCGGGATGCGCTGCATCGTGCCTTCACTGAGAAGTGTGCTGCTGAGCTGGCCAGGGATAACCTGTATGAGGAGGTCCAGCATGTGAAAAGCAGGTGCCAAAAGGAGCAGGCAGCCCGCGAGGAAGCCAAGAGGCAGCTGACATCCAGCAAGAAGGAGCTGGAGGAGGAGAGACGGGCACAGATCTGGCTGAAGGAGAGAGCGGTGCAGCTGGAGAAGGAGGTAGAAACTCTGCTGGAGGTGCACGAGGAGGAGAAAGCAGGGCTGGACCAAGAGCTTGCCAGCTTCTCTCAAAGCCTGGAGGGCTTTCGCTGTGCACCGGTGGCATTTCAACCCGTGGAGGTGGAGGACTATTCCAAGAGACTGTCAGAGATCTGGAGAGGGGCGGTGGAGACCTACAAGGCAGAGGTGTCACAGCTGGAGCGTGCGCTTGGCCAAGCCAAGGAGAACCTCTGGCAGGTGGCTGAGGACAACCAACAGAATCAACTGCAGCTGAGGCACCTGGAGAAAGAGCTGGTGGGGCTGAAGGTGCGGAAGGAGATGCTGGAGGAAAGCCTGGGCCAGCAGTGGCAGGAGCAGCATGGAGAGGCTGAGAAGTTCCAGGTGGGGAAAGTGGGGATCTTGGGGTGCTCAAAAGCTGGGAGGGGTAAGAGTAGCCCCCAGGTGGGCTGCAAACCCCAGGGCAGCAAGTCATTCCTTCCCATTTTTGCTGCTGCTGCATTCGGGATGGACAAACTTCATCTGACTTAGCCACAGCTGCAGGCAAACAGCTGCAAAAGTAATTCTGCGGGGGAAGTCGTGGGGGGAACAGGCTGGAAATGCAGCCCCAGCTCACAGCTGGATCTGCAGACCCTGTGCAGGGAAGGGTCCCTCTTTGTTCCTAGTTTGAGGGTGAAGAAGGAGATGCCACAGCTCAATGGATCCCTCCTTCCCACCCTTGAGTCCTCTTCCAACCTCCCCATGCGTAAAGCAAGTGCCCCTGGGATATTCCCCCTGTAGCACACTGGGCAACCCGGGGACACCCATCTCTGATATCCCTAAGGAATACATTAGGGACAGCAGGAGCCAACCCCAGGCAGCGCTGGGGTTGGATGGATCAAGGGTCCCTATCCCCACTACTTGTAGTGCAGCAGGCGATGCTGGAGTGGAGTCACAGCTGCTCACTCACATCCTCCGGAAGAAGACGGAGCATTTAATTTCCCATGGGATAAAGAGGGTCAGGACCAGGAAGAAAAGCAATGATGGGGGTGGTGGGAAACATAACCCAGGCAGAAGTGTACCACCAGAGCTCCCTCTTTGTATGGGGAGATCAATCAGGTTCCTGACCGTGTGCTTCTCATCACAGCTGACCATCGAGGCCCTGGAGCAGGAGAAGCAGAGCTTGCAGGTTCAGATCGCCCAGGTGCTGGAGGACAGACAGCAGCTCATGCACCTCAAGATGTCCCTCAGCCTGGAGGTGGCAACCTACAGGTGAGGTCTCCTTCCACTGTAACACAGCTCCCTCTGGGGACTCAGAGTGCTCCCACATTGCAACCGTGTGCTCAGAGCAAGGTGATGCCCTAAATTTCCCCTTGTAGCATTACCCAGCCTCGCTGGACAGAGCAGCAAGGGAGATGTTGGGAGACTGGGGCTGAACCCTGCAGCCCCCAGTCCTCTTGCATCCCTTCCAGATGGCCCCAGACAAAGGCAGGCTTGCAAAGGACTGGGGGGACAATTAGCATGAGAATAGTGGCTGTCCACAGCGGAGGGGCCTCCCCGGCAGAGCATGATGTCACCCGGTGGCGAGGGCACTAAGCTGGGGGGATGGGGGGGATGGGAGGGGGCCCATGGAGCAGGGAGGAGAGAGACCTCCTTGGCAGCAGGCAGTGATGGGCTGCCCCTTGGGATCCCCAACCCCTGCACCTCACAACCAGGTGACCCAGCAGTTTGGCTCAAGCAAAACCACCCCATAGTCATTTTATGCCTCAGTTTACCTGGAGCATCCCTGGGGGTGCTTTGGTAGCTCAGTACTGATTGCAAAGATATCACCCACCCACAATACATCTCCTTGCAGGACATTGCTGGAAGCAGAGAGCACCCGGCTGCAGATGCCACCTGGGGAGTTCAAGCTGGCCAACAGCCTGAGAGGTAAGGGAGGGCCATGGGACAGAAGGATTTTCCTGGCAAGGGTTGGTCAATGCGATAGGAAGGTGCTAACAGCAGGCTCTGGTCTTGCCAGCACCTCCTCATAGAGCAGATAAGGGTTTATCTGCTTCTTCACTTCTTTTTTTAATTCCTCCTGTGCGTGAGGAGCCTGAGCATGAGACTGTTCATGGGCAACAGGCATTTCCTTTGTTCCTTAAACCTATTGACAAACCATCCCCTTGCACACATCCATACAAGCCCACTTCATCTCTGACCCCACTGCTGCAGGCAGAGCAGAGCACCCTCCATCCCATACTGTAACCCTGGGATCATCAGTGCTCTGCAACACCCGGGAGGAATTTCCCACTTCCCAAGAAGTGTTTAAAAATAGGAGAGGGGTCAGCAAGAGGCGAGAGAGGAGCTGTTGGGTGATGGGGTGATGTCTGCTCCAACCCCTGGGTGCTGGGCTTTGCCTCCCCCCCCTACACTGTGCTCTCCCTGCTCTCTGCAGATGTCAAGCTGGAGGCGAGCAGCAGCAAACACCGTGCCAGCCTTGCTGCCTTCCCCCGTCCCGAGGGGGTGGCACAGCTGTGCAGAACCCCCGGTGATGCCCTCAAGGCTCTGACCCCCAAAAGCAAAAGCTCCAGTTCACAGGAGTTCAAGAAAGTCAGCTCTGTCCTGAAGGCACCGAGGAGCTGGGAGCTGGCTGCATCCAGCCATGCTGTCCCTGTGCTGTCCCCAAAGGCAGGCAGTGGGGGGGCTGAGAGCCCAGCCCATGAGTGTGGGGCTGTTAAGGAGTCCCCTATGCAAAACCCACTGAGTCCTGACCAGCTGGTCAGCCACGCATTGCAGGATGCTCTGAAGGAGATGCAAGATGATGCTGAGGCCAAAGAAGTGCCCACTCTCGGTGCCACCCAAAGTACCAGGGGTGGAGATATTGAAGACCCTTTGGAGGCTGCAAAAACCCAGGGGGTGGGTGCTAAGGGTGAAACCACGTCCCCACCTGAGCTGTGTCTCTGCAGCAACGTGCCCACATTGCTAAGTGCCACCCAGAGTGATGCAGAGAGCCAGGAGGAGACGTGGGAGGAGGAGAGGAGCAAAGAGGAGGAGATGCTGAACCCACTGAGCTCCATGGAGAGCCAGGAGCCAGGGGGAGAGCCCTGGGGAGGGGACACAAGAGGGTCCATGCTGGAGGTGGGTAAGGAGGACGTGGAGGCCACTAGCATGGAGAACAAGGAGCAAAGGGAACCGTGTAGCCCCTCTATTGAGGATGAGGAATGTGAGTTCCCAGATCAGGAGAGGGAAACACAAGAAGAAGGGTCCCTGCATATGGAAATCAAAGCTGTTTGTGCTATCCCTGTGGGGAGCCACCCGGTTTTGCCCATGGGAACCCAGTTGCAAGAGGATTTTGTTGAGGGAGAGCAGGAGTCTGAGCACCAGGAGACATCACTGTGTGAGCTGGGTGCTGATGCAGGGGAGGAGAGGGAGCAGGAGGTTTGCCTGGAGCTAAAGGTCTCTAGCATTGAAGGGGCTGTGCCAGCAGCAGAGGGCTCATCAGGGGCTGGAGAAGACAGCACAGGAAGGGAGAGCACAGACAGTGCAAGGGATGATGAGGGAGAGGAGGAAGATAAAGGAAGGGAGGCATTAGAGGGAGAGGACCCCCAAACAGGGGAGGCTTTGGGAGCCAAAGAGCTGAGGCAGGAGAGTATGGGCTTGGAGGAGGCTGAGGGCATGTGGGAGGAACATGTGGACCTGCAGGAAGAACATAGAGACCCCCAGGAGGGACATGGGGACCTGCAGGAGGAGCATAAGGACCTGTGGGAGGAACAGAGGGACTTACAGGAAGAACATGGGGACACCCAGGAGGAACATAGGGACCTGCAGGAGGAGCCCAGGGACCTGCAGGAGGAGCATGGGGACCTGCAAGTGGAACATGGGGACCTGCAGGTGGAGCATAGGGACACCCAGGAGGAGCATGGGGACCTTCAGGAGGAGCATGAGGACCTGTGGGAGGAACAGAGGGACTTACAGGAGGAACATAGGGACCTGCAGGATGAGCATGGAGACCTTCAGGAGGAACATAGGGACCTGCAGGAGGAGCATGGGGACACCCAGGAGGAACATAGGGACCTGCAGGTGGAACATAGGGACTTGCAGGTGGAGTATGGAGACCTGCAGGTGGAGCATAGGGACACCCAGGAGCATGGGGACACCCAGGAGGAGCATGGGGACCTGCAGGTGGAACATGGGGACCTGCAGGAGGAACAAAGGGACCTGCAGGATGAGCATGGGGAGACCCAGGATGAGCGTGGGGACCTGCAGGAGGAACAAAGGGACCTGCAGGTGGAGCATAGGGACACCCAGGAGGAGCATGGGGACCTGCAGGTAGAACATAGGGACCTGCAGGAGGAGCATGGGGACACCCAGGAGGAGCATGGGGACCTACAGGAGGAGCCGGGGGAGACCCAGAATGAGCATGGAGACCTGCAGGAGGAACATAGGGACCTTCAGGAGGAGCATGGGGACACCCAGGATGAGTGTGGGGATCTGCAGGAGGAATACAGGGACCTGCAAGAGGAGCAGGGGGACCTGCAGGAGGAACAAAGGGACCTGCAGGAGGAACATGGGGACCTGCAGGTGGAGCATGGGGACCCACAGGAGGAATATAGGGACCTGCAGGAGGAGCATGGGGACTTGCAAAAGGAACATGGTGACACCCAGGAGGGACATGTAGACCTGTGGGAGGAACACGGGGTCTTGAAGGAAGAACATGGGGACCTGAATGAGGATCATGGAGACTTGCAGGAGGAATCTGGAGACCCTCAGGAGGAACCTGGGGAACCTTGGGTGCAGCATGGGGAGCAGGGCTCTGCAGAGGATGGGTTGGAGCAGGACATGGTGCTGCAGCCAGGAGAGGGGGCATGGGGCAGGGAAGACAATGACATCAGTGAAAAGCAGGAAGCACAAGGTTGGGAAGGGACAGTGGAGGATAAAGAGGAGACAGGAATCAACACCATCACATCCCAAGAGCCAGCCCAGGTGGATGATAACCCACCTGCAGAGGCAGCAGAAAATGAGGAGGGAGATATCATGTCACCCACAGCAACAGAGGGAACCCAGGGGGGTGAGGATGAGGGAGATGCTGGGAGTGAGGTGCAGAGCCAGCAGCAACCACAGGACACAGTAGGACAGGAGGTTGATGTGGCCCCAGGGCAAAAGGAGATCAGGTATGGGGACACTGGAGAGGCACCAGGGGATCCACAGGATCCAGTGGAAGTGCTGGAGGAGCAGGATGAGGAGCTGAGCTTGGAGCCCATTGAGCTGGAGGGAGGCAGCCCCAACACTGCAGTGATGCAGCAGGATCCAGGCAATGGTGCAGAGAATGATGAGCCCGTGGAGGAGGACATTCAGTCAGAGGATACTCAGTTGGAGGAGCCCAAGCCATGCAGGATGGAAATGGAGGATACGCTCAACAGCACACCACTATGTGCATACAGTGGGGAGGTGCTGGAGTCTGATCCAAACCCTCCATCCAGTGGAGGGGATGAGGAGACAGCACCTGAAATGGCTCAGGAGGAGGAAGAGGAGCTGAGAGGGAGCGATGAGGCAGCAGTTCATGCAGTGCCAGAGAGCTGCGAGGAGTCAGGGATGGAGCTGAACCCTGAGCCAGAATGCACCGAGGAGGAGGAAGGGTACTTCATAGTTTCTGCTCCCAACCAAGAGGGGTCCAGCATGGAGGAAGCTGAGAACTCAGAGGAATTTGAAGAAATTAAAGTTGAAACAGCAGAAGACAGAAAGGATGAACTCACAGTGCCTGGAGGAGCTTCTCCGGTGCCAAAGGATGAAGAGCACTTGGAGCCATTTGTGGGGGAAGCTGAAGATGTGAAAATGCCCATGGGAGAATTTGAGATGCCAAAGGAGGAGGATGAGGAGGATGCAGGGGGTTTTGCTGCTGAGCTGGAGGAAGGACTGTCTGTGCCCATGGCTGAGGGGCTGTCTGAAGAGCACGCTGATAAGACCACCCTGAGTGATGAGGGGCTGGGGGAGGAGGATGTGCAGGATGGAGACAATCCCCCAACCACTGAAACCTCCAACACAGACCCCTCCAACACTGACCCACCTCCAGGCACCATGCTGGAGCATGGAGCTGGCATAGAGGTGGCTGAATATCTCCCCGATGTGCCCACACAGCTTCCAGTGGACATGGTGAAAGACTCAGATATCCTGGAGATAGTAGAGCAAGCCCTAGAGTTCAATCAGGAGCTGGTACTGGGAGCCAAGCTAGCCAAGGATGAGGAGGGGGATGGCGACACACAGCCCCTACAGGAGGAGGAAGGAGGGTCCTCACCCACCTCATCCAGTGATGAGCAGCCAACAGTGCAGGAGGCAATAGCAGAACCAGAGCACACCAAGAATGGGGAGCAGAATGGGCTGCATCGACAAGCCAGCCTGGAGGACCTGGCTGAGTTCACCGAGGAGGGGCTGAATGGCATCACCCACCCAAGTGAAGCCCCTTCTGCCCACTCCCTGCCCAGCAAGCACAGTGGGGCTGAGCCTGTCCCTTCGCTCTCTCCACTGCACCCAGAGCAGGAGCCCTGGTCCTCGGGGGAGGAGTGATGGTGGTGGGACCCCCACAGCCCCCCACGACAATCGGACGCCTCCCATAGCACTGCCTACGTAGCACACCCGTTTCCTTTTGGTTTGTAACATGTTTGTGTGGGTTTTGCCTTGTTGAATGGATGCACACGGCAGCGCAGCTGAGTGAGGGGCCAAGACTTCACACCTCAAAGCAAGAAACCAGGCTCCATCTCTGCCCTTAGATCCCACACTCGTGCTGGGTTCAGCCTCATTTTGTACCCCAGGTTCACTCTTTATTGCAGTATTTAATTTAAACGTTGCATCTCCTCCTGCCCCATCCAACCCAGCCAGGTGCACGCAGTGTGATTTCCATACAGCCTCACCTTTGTGCTGCACACTGGGATGTCTATCCCCAACCTACACGATGCTCACAGCGCTGAGCCACGTCGGATGCATCCGCTGCATTGACACTAAGTTAATAAAGCATCGCCCTCCCACTCTGACCTGCTGCATCCCAACTCTCATTCCTATGGAGGGGGGAGGAGATGGATGGGGGAACCCATGGACTTCAAGCTGGGCTGGGGGTGTGGGGAGGATACGGTGGTTTTGAGGCTGTTTACTCCTACCCGCTGTGCTAGGGATGCTGCTGGGCACAGTGTTGATGGGTGCCAGCCCACCCCGACCCTGTGCCAACACACTCAACAGTGAGACAGCAGAAAGCAGCTGCTATTGCTGCCTGAGCCAGGCACGCTGCCCACAAGGCTGCCCAGTACTCAAGCATCCCAACCCAACCAAGGCACATTGCTCCAGCCCGGATGGATGACACGTTACCACTTAGCCCTATGGCACCCAGACGGGGTCTGTGAGGGGTGGGCATCGTGTGGGTGCCAAATAGATCCCCAGATCAGTGCAGCTCAATGCCTCTTTTGTGCATTGGACACGAAGGAACGCGCCAGCGGCCGGAGAATGGGTGGCCTTATGTGGGCAAAAGGCTGAGTCACGGTGGGCAGGGGGTGAGGGGAACTGGGTGGCATTGGCATGCTGCACTCAATGCTGTGCTGCTCACCCACACGCTGGGTTCAGCCCTCTGTGCCCCTGCCAGCACTGCATGGAGCCAGGCTGTGATAAGGACCCTGCATTTATCAGCCTTCACCGCACAAAGCCCCCCCCCGCCCCCAAGCCCCCTCCCCTACCCACAAGCGATGGTTTCCTTTTAAGGACAAACTCGAATGAAGTGATACAACAAGAACCAAAAAAAAAATCCCCCTCCGATTAGTTTAATCAGGCACTGAGCCTGTGTTCAATCAGCCCCTGGCCCACAGCCTGCCCTGCAGAGAGGCCTGGGCAGCATCACCCGATGGCGGCTCGGTTATCCATGGCGGACCCCCCCCTTTTCCCTCCCCTTCATCCCCAAAAGCTGTGGGGATGCTGTGGGGTGGGGGAGGTGAAATGCTGGGCCATGCGGGGGGCTGCATTCCTCCCAAAATTAATACGCATTCCAGGCAGCCCAATGCTGACAAAGAGACGAGGGGGGACAGATGGTGGGGGCAGCTCCCTCCTCACCCTGAGGAGGAGGAGGAGGAGGAAGGGTCAAGGGCTGAGGGGTCACTATAGGGGTGGGGATGGATGTGGGGGCACTTGGTTGGAAGTAAAACCCAGCCACTCTTGCCCAGAGACAACACAAATTGCATGAGTGGATGTCACCAAATGGGACATGAGTGCCCCCAAAAGGGGCTGCCCCCTTTCTAGGGTACCAACCCCATAGGGATCCCCATCTACAGTCCAACCCTACACACCCATCACCCCAGGGCTGGGATCACCCCATGCCCAGCACCCATGGGAGCACATATGCACTCTGTTAGCCAAAAGTCACTGGAGCAAATCAGATGTCTGCCACCCGCCTCATTAAATCCAGCCAGCCGAGCACATCTAATCTAATCTGGGGGGCAATGGGGCTTTTTGGGGGTGGGAAGGGATGTGGTTGTTTCATCCTGACCCCTGAAAGCTGCTTATACACCATAAGGTACTGAGTGTGTGAGCAACACAAGCAAGGGTTGGTGGGCACGGCTTGGGTATGACATGGGCCACTGTGTTGGCAAAGTAGATGCTTTAAGAGCCTCGAAGACCCCCTCAGCCTGGCCCCCTGCCAGACAATTAAGGGTTTTGTTTCCTTTAAGGTTGGGCAGAGAGGGAGTTTTCAATGGAGCCCACACAAAACCTCCCTGTGGGATGAGCCCAGCACTAGGAAGGGAGGGTAAAAGGGGGGGGGGGGGGAAGCGAGACAGGATGACCTCAGCGATGACTTCACTGTGCTCACAGTTCCCAAAAAAATCCCAGAAACCTTATAAGGAAAGGACTAAAAATACACTCGGAGGGGTGCAGGCAGCCCCCACTCCTCCTCCCCAAAATGAGCCCTCATGGGTGCTCCGTGCAGGCAAGCAGGAGACACACAGGGGATGCATAGAGGGCATGGTGGACCAGCATAGAGAGGCAAGCTGGTCCCTATTACGATGCCATGGGTTGGGCAGCAGGTTCCCCCAGCCTGGCATCATTCAACCATCCTGGGACTATTCCATCTGTCCATCGTGCCACCAAGACGGCTCCACCAACCCCCCCCTCCCCACCCTTCAGTTGGGGTCATGAGCTCCCAGGAATAGATTCTGCTGGCTATAATAAGTGCTGCCCTGGTGTCAGGGGCTCACCCAGCTGCTGGGCCATGACCCCCCAGACAGCTGCTGCCAAATTGGGGTGACATGGATGCTTGCAGCCGAGCCCGGGGTGGGAATGCACACCTGGAGCCATCCATCAATGCTACAAAGCATCCCCAGCCTCAGCTCTGGGGTGATGCAAACCTTGGGGCATTGCATCCCCATCCTCTGGTCCTGTGATCCCAGCTCAAAGGAGAACTCACATGCCTTTATCTCCCCCCCAAAAACGCTCTGATATGGCACGGGAGAAGGACAGTGCCCATTGACCCGCTGCTTATCACCACTCCAAACGCTGCTTCCGCCTCCCTGCAATCAACTTGGCACCAAAAACAGCCCGTGTAGGATGTGGCATTGCAGCCTGTGCCCTGTCATTAGCGGGGGCGAGGGAGGAGGTGTGGAGCAGGACAGGGATGGGATAAGGGCTGCAGTGAGGTAGCAGACACGTGAGTGCCAGCGCTGTGCCTCAGTTTCCCTCTTAATCAGCCACTTCGGGATAGAAATGGGGGCTGGAGTGAACCCGGAGCTGACTCACAACCGGAGGAAACGCTGACAAAGCAGCTCCTTCCTCATTGGGAACAGCAATGCAGGTGGCACAGGACAAACAGGGCTCTTCAGGTGGCCAGAGCCGAACCTGAGACCAACCCTTCCTTTAGCCAAACAGGGCTCAGACCCTTTGGACACAAAGCTGATGCCCACTGAAGCTTCAGCTATGGGTCAGAGCAGCATATATTGGCAGGGATCATGCTGCTTGGGACAGGATGTGACTGTATATCAGCTCTGAGTCACCACAAGCAGCTGATGGAGGAGAAACGGCCCCATGAAAGTCCCATAGCTCCAAATCCCAAACAGCTCCCACTGCATATAGGGAAAACATTCCCACTTTGGGGACCACAAACCCCATGTGGGGACCACATCCCACCTCTACTTTGGGGACCACATGCCTGCTTAGGGCACTGCATCCCTGCTGCAGCTCCTTGCTGTCAATCAGTTGCAGCATCACAAAGGAATTCAGTGCAAATCATCCCCCCACCCCAACCTCCCCCATGTAGGGCAGGTGGGCTGGGGGTCGCTGAAACCCCAGCGCTGTGACAACTGCTGGGTGGGTTTGGATTTCACAGCAGAGGGGCTGCTTAGGGATTAATGGTCTATGGGGACAGGAGCCGCATGCCCGACCCCTTGGCTTGCCTGGAGGCTGCTGCTTTCCCAAACATGGCCAGGGGCTCGAATAGATGGTGACTGGGCTGAGCAGGGCAGGTGGTAAGGCTGCAGCTCTGGGCTGTGGGACCCCCCACCCCAACACACCCCGGGTCTCACTCCTGTATGGGGAGGAAATGCCTTTCCCATGAGTGAGACCCGGAGCTGGGAAGAGGGGAAGGAATTGCTCCAAGTCCCGTTGTGCTGCAGGTGAGGAAGTGGCTCCCATTAAGGGTAGGGGCTGCATAGATGGGGGTCTGCACAGCCTAACCCTACTCCTCTCCTAAGGGAGAAAACGATGCCATCGGTGTTCCCCCTCCTGAAAGCAATGGGACAGGACCGTGTGTGTGTTGCAAAGGGGGGGGGGCACGACCACAGTCCCCTACTCAGTGTGGTCTCAACCAGCACCCACTGCCACCCTCAGCTACAAGCATCCCCTATGGGTAAACCCTATGGGCACCCCCTGTGGGCATCCCCTATGGGCACCTCTTATAGAACCCCCCTATAGGGACCTCCCATGGACACCCCCTATAGACACCCCCTATGGGCACCCCCTATGGGCAATCCTCTATGGGCAACCCTTATAGACCCCCCTATAGGCACCCCCTATGGGCACCCCCTATGGGCAGCCCCTATGGGCAACCATCTATGGGCACCCCGTATAGGCACCCCATATAGGCACCCCCTATGGGCAATCCTTATAGACCCCCCTATAGGCACCCCCTATAGGCACCCCCTATGGGCACCCCATATAGACCCCCCTATAGACACCCCCTATAGGCACACCTTATAGACCCCCTATGGGCATCCCCCATTGGCACCCCTCACTTCCCCCCCCCCCAAAAAAAAAACCCTACAAAACCCACAACTTCTATTCGTGGAGATGAAGCCAACCACTCTAAACAACCCCTGGAGGCCGTTCATCATTCACACTCATGCTCCAGAAGCCCCAAAAGTCCTCAAATCCACCCCAAAAAGCCCCCCCCCCCCCCCATATAAAGTCCCCTTAAAGCCCCACGCTTCCCCTTGCTCTCCCATAGAGCGCTATGGCTCCACCTGCCGGCCAATCACCGCTTTAGCCCTTCGCCACTCTTTCCCCTCATTGGCCAACCGAACTGACCAATAAAAAAGGAGGCGTCTGCTCGGCGTTTAACATCTCAACCAATAGCAAGCCGGATTTCCTCCGACCAACCCGGAAGAGCAGACAATCAAAGGGAGGTGTAGGCAATGGGGCGGGGCTTAAAGGTAGATAACCAATGAGAGACGTTAGATCGGCGTTGGGGGCGTGGCCAATGGAGCTGGGGGCGTGGCTATCAGCATTGGGGGCGTGTCCATCATTAGGACTCCCAGCCAATGGGAAGCGAGGGGGGCGTGGCCTGGCTTCCAGAGAGTTCGGAGACGGGCGGCGGAGCAGCGGTGAGTTGGGGGGGGGGTGTCACCCCCTTTACCCCCCATTGCCCCCCCGGGACCCCCATCCCCCTCCCTTCCCACGGGTATCGACGACCCCGACCCCATTCTACCCATCCCCATCGGTTCGAGCCTACCCTGCGTTGTTTTATCCCCGTGGGGACCCTCGATGTGTGCCCCCCCACTCCGGGTCCCCCCCCCTTATGACAGCTGTGGGGTGGGCAGCATTATATGATGGCTGTCACCCCCCCCTATAGCTGGAATAGAGATCTGTCCCCATAACCGGGACAGCACCCCCCCATATACACCATATACCCCCTATACCCCCCCCATATATCCCATATATACCATATACACCCCCCCCTATACCCCCCTATACCCCCCCCTATATATAGCATATACACCCCCCCATATACCCCTCTATACCCCCCCCATATATACCATATACACCCCCCCCATATACCCCCTATACCATATACACCCCCCCATATATACCATATACACCCCCTCCCCATATACCCCTCTATACCCCCCCATATACCCCCCCCATATGTATCATATACACCCCCCCCATATATCCCCCTATACCCCCCCCATATACCCCCTATACCCCCCTATACCCCCCCCCCATATATACCATATACACCCCCCTCCCATATACCCCCCTATACCCCCCCCATATATACCATATACACACATCCCCCTGCCTTGGGAACAGCCCCATCCCATATGAGCAGAGATAATTATGCCCCCCCCCAGGCACTAGAGTAACATTGGGGCTTATCAAAGGGCAGCACATGGAGTGGGGCAGCTGAGTGGAAACTTAAAGGGGAAGGAGGGAGGGGGGGGGATGTGGGACTAAAGGAGGTGAACCCCCCCCCCCCCCCCCCATTTGCAGCAGTGAGGACGATGGTGAAGGAGACGGGCTACTACGACCTGCTGGGTGTGAGACCGGGTGCCAGCCTGGATGAGATCAAGCGGGCGTATCGACGCCTGGCACTGCGTTATCATCCTGATAAGAACCCCAGCGAGGGGGAGAGGGTAGGAACCCCCAACCTCACCCCATAACCCAGCCCTATATTGCCCCCCATTGCCCTGCTTACCCCCCCTTTCTCTTTTCCCTCCCAGTTCAAGCAGATCTCTCAGGCCTACGAGGTGCTGTCGGATTCACACAAACGGGCTCTGTATGACCGTGGAGGGGAGAGAGCCATGAAGGAAGGAGGCTTGGGCAATAGGGGCAGCCCTGGCTTTGGTTCCCCTATGGATATCTTCGATCTGTTCTTTGGAGGTGGTGTGAGGATGCGTGGTCGGGCTGACAGACGAGGTACGAGCAATTGGGGGACACTGGGAGCTGGAATTAGGGTGACAGCAAGAGCAGAGATGGGACTGGGTTGACTTGTTGGCTCTGGGGATGTGATTGACCCAATGCTTTTAGGGTTGGGACAGGGTTGACCTGCTCTGAAGACAAGACAGGGTTGACATGTTGGCTCTGGGATGGGATTGACTCTATGACTCTGGGGACGCCAGCATCCAGTTGGTGGCCCCCAGGCCTCCTCGCAATGCACAACCCAGCACAGTTCTTTGTCACCCTCATTACTTTCTCCCACCTGCCCCTCTTCAAAGGGCCCTACCCAGTCCCCTGCTGTCCCCAGGGCTGCTGTGAGTCACTTAGAGCTGCCCTCTGCCTTTGGGGACGCAGGGTGTGCAGGGTGCTCTGGTGACAGCAGGATGCTTTAAGCTTGGGTCATGCAAGATGGTCCGATGACTTGCCAGGGCGCTTCTTGCTGAGGTGGCAGGATTTAATTGCGGGGCAATTAAGAGGTGAAGGAAAGCGTCCTGCCACCTCTGGGTAGGGCTGGTGATGTACGGCTGCTTCATGGTGAGGGCTATGGGGCTGCCCCAGGGGTCTGCAGGATCCGAGCTTTATTTCTGCCATGCAACAGCAAAGTAAGTGGCTGAAGGTACAGCCCTATTAAGGTGCTGATCCAGGCTCTCCATCCTTCCAGGTAAGACGGTTGTTCATCAGCTCTCCGTGTCGCTTGAGGACCTTTACAACGGCACCACTCGCAAGCTGTCCTTGCAAAAGAACATCATCTGTAGGAAATGTGGAGGTGAGAACCTGGGGGGACTGAAACAGGGGGTCAGCACCTTGCCCAGCCCCTCACCCCCCACCTGCCCTCACCCACAGGCTGTGGGGTGCGGGAGGGTGCACAGCGACGGTGCCCCAAGTGCCACGGGTCGGGTATGGAGGTACGAATCCATCAGCTGGGGCCTGGCGTGATCCAGCAGATCCAGACAGTGTGTTCCCAGTGTCAAGGCCAAGGAGAATGGATCAGACCCCGCGACTGCTGCCTCACCTGCAACGGCCGCAAGGTTGTGAGGGAGAAAAAAATCCTCAGCGTTCATTTGGATAAAGGTGAGATGGGGCTGTGTGTGTTGGGGAGGGGGATTCACCCATGATACAGCTCTGGAGCTTGGAGCTGTGTGTGTTATGAGGGGGGTTCACTCATGATACAGCTCTGGAGCTTGGAGCTGTGTGTGTTATGGGGGGGGTTCACCCATGATACAGCTCTGGAGCTGTGTGTGTTGGGGGGGGGGATTCACCCATGATACAGCTCTGGAGCTTGGAGCTGTGTGTGTTATGGGGGGGATTCACCCATGATACAGCTCTGGAGCTTGGAGCTGTGTGTGTTATGGGGGGGATTCACCCTTGATACAGCTCTGGAGCTTGGAGCTGTGTGTGTTATGGGAGGGATTCACCCATGATACAGCTCTGGAGCTTGGAGCTGTGTGGGTTGGGGGGGGGATTCACCCTTGATACAGCTCTGGAGCTTGGAGCTGTGTGTGTTATGGGGGGGATTCACCCATGATACAGCTCTGGAGCTTGGAGCTGTGTGTGTTATGGGGGGGGGTTCACCCATTATACATCTCTGGAGCTTGGAGCTGTGTGTGTTATGGGGGGGGTTCACCCATTATACATCTCTGGAGCTTGGAGCTGTGTGTGTTATGGGGGGGATTCACCCATGATACAGCTCTGGAGCTTGGAGCTGTGTGTGTTATGGGGGGGATTCACCTTGATACAGCTCTGGAGCTTGGAGCTGTGTGTGTTGGGGAGGGGGGTTCACCCATGATACAGCTTTGGAGCTTGAAGCTGTGTGTGTTGGGGAGGGGGATTCATCCATGATACAGCTCTGGAGCTTGGAGCTGTGTGTGTTATGGGGGGGGGTTCACCCATGATACAGCTCTGGAGCTTGGAGCTGTGTGTGTTGGGGAGGGGGATTCACCCATAATACAGCTCTGGAGCTTGGAGCTGTGTGTGTTGGGGAGGGGGATTCACCCATGATACAGCTCTGGAGCTTGGAGCTGTGTGTGTTCACCCATGATACAGCTCTGGAGCTTGAAGCTGTGTGTGTTATGGGGGGGGTTCACCCATGATACAGCTCTGGAGCTTGGAGCTGTGTGTGTTATGGGGGGGTTCACCCATGATACAGCTCTGGAGCTTGGAGCTGTGTGTGTTATGGGGGGGATTCACCCATGATACAGCTCTGGAGCTGGGACCTGAGCTGCTGAATTCACCCTGTAGGTATGAAGGATGGGCAGAAAATCACCTTCCATGAGGAGGGTGATCAAGTTCCTGGCCTGGAACCTGGGGACATCATCATTGTCCTGGATCAGAAGGAGCATCCCGTGTTCAGGAGGAGTGGGGATGATCTGATTGTCAAGAGGGAGATCAGCCTGGCAGATGCTCTGTGTGGCTGCAGGCAGGTCATCCGTACACTGGACAACAGGACCCTGCTCGTCGCCTCGCAGCCAGGTAGGATGGGGACATGGGGACACACAGTCCCATCCTTCACTGTCCCTTAGTTCCACTCTTTCCCAGCTCGATGGAGATGCAGCTTCTCCCCTTTTACCTCCAGATCTGCACAAAGTCCCCATCAAAAAGCTGGGAGCAGCGTGGGGGGGCACAGTGCGGTGATGCTGCACAACACAGTGACACTCATCCTCTCTCTCAGGTGATGTCATCCGACCTGGAGATCTGAAATGTATCCCTAATGAAGGGATGCCTGTCTATAGGAGCCCCTTCCAGAAGGGAAAACTCATCCTCAAGTTCGAGGTGAGCTGTGGGATTGGGATGGGAGATGGACCCTGTGTATCCCCCCTATGTCCCAAATCCTCTTCCAACCCTTGTGTACCCACAGGTGAAGTTCCCTGAGCCTGGCTGGCTGCCCACTGAACGCCTGCGTCAGCTCCAAGCCTTCTTCCCACCTCAGGAGGAGGTGATGGCCACTGAGGACACAGAGGAGGTAGAACTCAGTGACTACACATCCCATGGCAATACAGGCCGGCGGCCGTATGGCGAAGCGTACCACGAGGATGACTTTGAAGATGGCACCCGTCAGCACGTTCAGTGCCAGACCTCGTAGCCGAGGCCATCAGGGGGCTCGTCCCACGCAGGGGCAGGGGGCAGCGTGGTTGGGGAAGGGGCTCATTGAGCCATTGACCTTCAGGGATGTACATAGGTCACCTTTCCCACAGCATTCACCCTTCTTTTGGAGCCATCCCCCTCTCCCTGCGCCTGGACAGTGCAGCCCTGGACTGATGCTGAGGGTGGGGGGGGGGCTTTGCTGCCTGCCTCAGTTTCCCCATCTACAATGTGGGGCATACAGGAGTATTATGCCCAGCACTGGGCAGCTCTTGAGCATTCCACACCGAGGAGATAAGTGGGGAAAGCTCCAGCTCTGCTGCCCTCCACCTGCTCTGCCCTACGTAGGGCTGAGGACCCCTGCCCCGCAGCCCCCACCCCATGGGGTGATGCTGCCGCCGGTTCACTTGCTTTGCCCATTTCTTTCCTGCTGGAGCCTGGGTTTGGCCTGGGGAGCGGAGGGGGTTTCTCTTTTTCTCTTTGCACAGAAGGGGGTAAGGGGGGGGGGGGGGGGGACCTGGCCCTTTTTATTTATTTTTGGAATAATTTTAAGTCTTTTATTGGGGGGAGGGGATGGAGAGGGGAGGGTGGAGAGGACTTTGTATGTGGCATTAAAAGCAATCCCGACTCCTCCTCGTTACCGGCCCATAAGCCGCTCCCCCTGGGGGGAAGCCTCGCTCACCGCCCGCTTTGATCTGCGGGCGTGCCTCAGTTTCCCCAGCCTTACTCAGCTGGTCCTGACCCTCGACAGCCGCTGCTGCCCTCACAACCTGAACCGTGCCCCCCCCGCAGGGAAAGGGGCCCTTTGAAGCCACCCAGCGCCGGGAGGAGGGGAGACGGGCAGGGCCACCCACTGCCCTGTCATTACCGGGGCAGCAGATGGGGAAACTGAGGCACGCCTCCATCATCCCACCTCCCACCCCACCCCACAACCTGCAGGCAGCCGCCAGGGGTCAGCACCTCTTGGGCTCCTCCATCCTGGGGCTCTATTGCATCCCTAGGGATGGGGGTGGCAGAGACCCCCGCAAAAGGCTCCGTGCCTCATTCCCACCCTGTGGGGGTTGAGCCGGGTGAGTGGGGGGTCTCAAGGGCGAGCTATGGGGCAGAGCCCTCCCTATGAGGATACCCCCCCTTGGTAAAAGATGAGCTCGAATGCTGAGGAACAAAAGCACTGGGGGATCCCGTCCCCATTCCTGCAACGGGATCAGCCTCAACATCAAGACTGGAAAAGAGCGAGGGGAGGGAGGGTCCTGGGGGGGCTGGAATGGAAGGGGGTGGGGGATGCTCTGCTTTGGGGGTGGGGAGGTGACAGCATCACTCATCTGCCACCTCCTGCAGCCGGCGGCATTGGGGTACCGCCCTGCTGGCCCAATTATGGGCACCGCTGTCCCCGGCTGCCCCAGGCATCGCTATGGGGACGGCTGTGTCACCGCGTCCCAAGCGGGGACGGAGGGATGAGGGACCCTGGGGACCAGGCACGGCGTGTTGCCCCATCATGAGGATAGAGGTGAAATCCTTGCAGTGGGGCTGCAGACAGCCCAGCCCTCAGCTTGGCCCCATAGCAGGGATAGGAGCCAAAGCATCCCAGGACAAAGCCCCACTGCCCACCCCCCTGGAATGAGGGGAACCACCTGGAGAGACCTTGGGGACCCAAAGAAAAATACATGACAAAGGCAAAAGGAGAAGGGTCGCAGCCCCCCGTGGGTCACACATTCATCACCCGCAGCACAAAGCGGCTCAGAAGCCCCCAGCCCCTCGTAGGGCTTTGTCTGCGGTAGATGAAAGGCAACGGGGCTGAGCTGGGGGCCCCCTCCCCAACCAGGGGGCAGCCCGGGGGTCAGCGGGCAGCGGATTAGTGCCGGCTCGGGGGGCACCCGCAGCCACCCACGGTGTGTGTGTGTGTATGTGGGGGGGGGGGGGTCCCTGCAGCCCCCTTTTGGGGGAACCCATCACTTTCCAATTGCGCTCTGCATCCTGGGACCCACTCTAGCAGCCCCCATCCCCACCCCCTTGCTCCCCCCTCCCTCCCGAGCCCTGCAGAGCCCCGCTCCCCTCCGGTCTTCTCACAATAAACAGAGGCTGAGAGAAGGAATCCTCCTTTGTTTCACTGAGCGGCCGCCATCCAGCTCTTGGCGTGGGGTAGCCCCCTCTGTAACCCCCCCAATCACCAGCACAAGAAGTGGGATGGGACCCCCCCCCGCCAGGCCTCCCCATCCCCATCCAGATGTGCACCCCCCCCCCCGTCCCCCAAAATCCAGATGTGCAGCTCCAGCTGTTGGGGCACAACCCCCCCATTAGGGCCCCTGCTGCCATCTCCGCTTTCACCACCGGCTCTGCTGCTTCCCCTCCCGCCCGGGGTTCGGAAGAGAGACAAATTGGAGCCGTCCCCTGGGCGGCTACGGAGAAAGAGGATATTCCTTTGGATCGGAAAACCGTGAGGGCCGAGGGGTTGGAACGCATGGTTTTCATTAAGAGCTGCTCGAGGCGGATCGGTTCTGTTGTAGAATCTCAAGGGATAGAAACGAGTTTGGCTTGAAAAGAGGAGGGGGATGGCAATGCCCACCACCCATCATCGCATGGCCGGGTGAAAGGGGGGTGGGATTGGACAGGGGGGGGACTAGAACAGCTCCTGGTGCCACCCGGTCCCGTTACAGCACGGTGATGTCAGGAGCCGGCAATGGTCCAGATCCCGATGTGGGGGAAGATTTGGGGCTCATTCCATGAGCGCTACCTGGAGGCAAAGAACTGCTCCATCATCCCCCCCTCCCTCCCCTCCCAAAGCTGTAATCCCACCACTCTCCCCCACAGAGGAACCTACAGCATCCCCCCCTCCTTTAACCCCCCCCCCCCAACCATCCTTGCGTCACCCCAAAGGCATCTGCAGCCGCTCCCGTCTTCCCAGGGCACATCTTTTGTTTCCCATCCACTCCTGGTAAAGCCCTGCTGCCACTACCGACACACCCAGGGAAGCAGCACAGTAGCCCCTGTGTCTCCCTACCCCTAAAGCTTTCAGCCCTATAACCGAGGTTTGCTGCTTTCCTGTTGGCTTTTCCCCATATAATCAGATTGCCAAGGGCAGGATGCTCATCAGGAGGCACTCAACACCAACGCCGCCTTCTAAAATGGAGAGAGCCAAGTGCTCCCTATACAACAACCCCACGCCCACCTTATGGCCGAGGAACCCCCCCCCATCCGCCCCCTATCCCCTCCCTTCTCCATCTCATCGCCCAACCTGGGGCCATTAACACAGCATGGGGACACCATGAGCATATCCCCATGGCATCAATTGGGATTACCCCACCAGCCCTACACCCCATAAGGGCTCCGGGTGCCCCGTGCTTCCCACGCAGGGATGTGGCACGATGCAGAGCCCGGCACCGCCTCTGCCCCCGGCCCTTTACGCAACACTGGGGTTGTGGCATAGAGAGGGAACAACGCACGCAAACGGGGCCGGGAGGGATGGGGACAGCGGTGGGGGTCGGAGCTTTATTAGAAACAGGAGAGGGGAAAGGGGGGGTAGGATTGGGGGGGGGGGTGAGGAGACGTTCTCAGGGGTCGGAGCTGCGAGGCACCGCCGGACTGGAGCTGTTGAGTGTTTCCATTCCATTCAACTATTCACAAATAAATACTGGGGAGGGAGGGAGAGCAAGAAGAGCTGCAGGGCTGCAGGGCAGGGTGAGGGTGCAGCACCGGCTGTGAGGTCAAAAACAGTTATAAACCCCCCCCAAAACAAACTTCGAACCCAAAGGATGGGGTGGTCCCCAACACCCTGTTGCTCAGTGCACCCCCATAGTCACAGGGATGGGGGGGGACACGAGGCAGCTACAGGGGGGCAGGGGGACACAGGGCCATGGGAAAGGTGTGGGGTGGGGGGGGGGAATGGAGCCGTTGTGGGGTGATGGTTGGTGGTGTCACTCCCGGATGTACACTCTGGTGCAGACAACATCATCGGCTGTCATGGTCTGCAATAAGGAGCAACAGTCATTGCCCCATTCCAGGAGCTTCCCTCCCACCCCCCCATTTTACCCTCCTCTTTCTCCCCCCCCCCACCACTCACCAAGATGAGCTCCCCATCATTAGTCAGCTCCCTGGACCAGCCCGTCCGGGGTCCCTCACCCTTCAGCAGCCTCTGTTCACACACCATCTTGTTCTCACTTTCCCACTTGGCCAAGCTCTAAAGAGGGGAGACAGCAGAGAGCTGGGTTAGGGGGGGAGATCTGAAGCAGCCCCCAGCCCCACCAGGCGATACCATCCATCACCACCAAACAGATGGGGCCCATTTGTCCCCACAGCCAGCAGTTGCCAGGCTCATGTATCACCTGGGGGCAGGGGAGGGGACACATTTACACAGATTCATGCTCACACGTGTGTGTGTTCACACACACATCACATCCATGCACATAAGCTGGTGCATCTCAGCCCATAGCCCACCTTGCAGGGCCTCCCATCCACCGTTTGCTCCTCGAACTCCTCCCCGATCCTGAAGCTGATCTCAGTGGTGCGCACTGTGGTCGAGGTCTTGATGTAGAAGCTCTCACCATCCTGTTTGATTTCTACTGCTGGTTTCGAGGCTGCAGCCACCGCGATCTTTCGCAGCATCATATTAACTCCTGCAAGCAGGGGACTGGTGTCAGACTGACCCTTCCCCATATCCTGACTGCCTGGCCCGGTGTGTGACCCATAGAGGGGAGGTTAAGTGCCTCTTGGGACAGTGTTCCAGAGCTTTGCTGAGCCACAGATGCTGCTACTTTACTATGGAATTGGTTGCAGATGGGGATCACGAGGTCGTGCAAACACCCCCCCCCCCTCTGCACTCAAGGCTCGATGCCATAAACCCCTGCAGAGAGAACAGCTCAGGGCAGGGGGCACGTGGCTGCCCCCCAACCCCCTCACCATGACTTGGCAGTGACACAGTTTGGGAGGACCCCGAGCTCTGCAGACAGCACAACATGGAAATGGGGGGGTGGAAGGGTCTATGGGGGGGTTTAATGAACCCCCATCTGCACATCTGGGCCACATCTGGTGCTCGTTACCTTCAGTGTAGGGGGGGGGGGAGAGTTGTGTGGGCTCCGGATGTGCCTGAGGGTGACTGGGAGGCACATGGGGTGACGGCGGGGACATGGTGCAGGGCTCCTGCCCCACATCTGGGGGCTGAAGGACCAGGGGGGGGTCTCATACCCATCACAGTTCCCCAACAGCCCCCTCCCCTTCTTGTTAACCACAGTGCAGCTGCGGCTTTGTCCCCACTCCCCCAGGGGCTCATCCATCATGCCTTGAGCCCCCGGCTGTCACCCAGGCGGCCCCGCTCCCCAGGGAGCTGCTCTT
Source organism: Coturnix japonica (assembly GCF_054131305.1). Taxonomy (NCBI): domain Eukaryota; kingdom Metazoa; phylum Chordata; class Aves; order Galliformes; family Phasianidae; genus Coturnix; species Coturnix japonica. Next base: position 232,367 of record NW_028188965.1, read on the forward strand.
TGGGGACATTGTTCCCATAGTGTGACCCTCAGGCAGCAGGTCGGCGCTTGGCCAGGACCCCGTTGCCCCCCTCCCCAATTCCATCCAGCTCCACGTAACCCCGGGGAAGGGGGGAGGGTCCCTACAGACAGAACAGAGCATCCCTGGAGGAACAAAACCTGCACCAGGAACAGATGCATCCATTTAGGGCTGCTCCCACCCTGATGCTAAATAACATCCCCTGTGCAGGCATGAAGTTAAAGTGCCCCCCCCCAAAGGCAGTAGGAGCCATGGGGGTAGCACAGTGCTTCCAAAGGAGGGAGGAGGGGGTGTCACCCAGGGCTGGGGGGAGCCCCATGTGCTGCTTGGGAAAGGCAAAGCCTGTTCTAAGCCTGGCAGATTGATTTTCCTGATGAGGTTTCCCTGCACCGCTTCACCGGGCGGTGATGGAGGGGGGAAAAGAGGGAGGAGGGGGCGAAGAGGGAATGAAATCCAAGAAAGTGATAATTATACTGAAGTATTTGTTACGTATCCCCTAACTTGGAAAATATTCGGCTCCAGCGACTCCTCGGCGGGTGGGGAGGGGTCAGGCAAAGGAGAGCAGTAGGGGGGCTCCAGCCTTGCCTAAAACCTTGAGACCCCCGTGGTGTCTCCATGCTTAGGACCTGCAGTGCTGGGGGGGGGGGGGGAGAGGGGGAGAAGTGGGGGACAAACTGAGCTCTGCAGGCTGGGGCTGGATTTGGGGGCACCACACTCCATCCCATTGGATGCGATTGGGGTGTGGGGTGCTGGGGGAGGGGGTTAGTGCAGGGAGAGCCTGAGAGCCCCACTGTGGTGGGGAAACTGAGGCAGGCAGAAGGGAGCGAGGAGCTCAGGCTGCAGCTGAAGGGGGTGGGGGGGATCCAAGCTGTGCCTCAGTTTCCCCACGGGGAAAAAGAATGGGGTGGGCTGCGAGATACAGGGGTAGGGAGCAGAGGGGCTGGGGAGCCCTGGGGGCTCTATATCCAATCCCCGACCCGCGATGCTGGAGGGTTCTGGGGGGGCGATAGGAACCGGACTCCCCCCTCTCCTCACCCATCCATGGGGGCTCGCACTCACCCAACGCCTTCAGCAGCTCTTCGAAGTTCTCGGAGCTTTTCATCTTCCAATTCCCGGAGAAATTGGGCATTGCGGCGAACCGAGGACACAGGGAAAAGGGAGGGGATGGTGTTTGAGAGGAGCAGGTGGTGGAATCACACCGAGTGGCACCGGCACCTCCGCTCCGTTTGTTCCTCCGGTACCGGCACCGTCGCTCTCCCACCCCGCTGCAGCTCAATCGGGCTCCGGCCCCGCGCTGCCGTTTTATGGCCGGGCTCACCCGCTCCGCCCCCGCCCCGTCCCCGCTGCCGGAGGAGCCCCATGCTACTCTCACCTGTGGGGCCGAGCACCGGCACAACCCGGGGGGGTGGGGAGGGAATTGAGGGTGGGGGGTGAGGAATACGGGCACCCCTCATTCATCCCCGTATCTTCCATCGTTCCCCCAAAACTTCCATAATTCCCCTAAATCATCCATCAGCTCCAAAACTTGCAGCATCTCCCTAAAGTTCCAGAGCCTCTCTAAGCTTCCCACGTCCCCCCCAAAACTGCCCCCATCTCCCCTATTAAGTGAGGTCCCTCCCAAACAACCCGCATCTCCCTACATGTTGCCTATATCCCCCCTATAGCTTCATCCCCCTTTATAGCATCATCTCCCCACTCAACCCCAATCTGCCCCCCGAGCTTGCACCTCTCTCAAATCTACATCCCCCTTAAACTACCCACATCCCCCCCAAGCTTCCCACATCCCCCCCCAACTCCAAATCCCTATCACCCTCCTGCTGTCCATATCTCCCCAATACCTCTTGCATCACCCAATCTACCTCCATCCTCTCCACAGCCCCCCCCAGCCCCGCTCTATCCTGAGCCCCCGTGCCCAAAACAGAACCCACTGGTCTGTTCTGGGCTGAGGGAAGTTTGCTTTGGCTGCAGGCCTGGGGGGGGGGGAAAGCAAGATTAACTGCTAATGTGAGATTAAAGCTCTGATAGATTGGATCTGCTTAGAGCACGATGAATCGTTTGCTGGGGTTTCTCTCTGGTGAGATGCCCGAGGAAGGAGCTGTGTGGGGCACATTGTGCCTTAATGCCATCCCAGTGCTGCACAATAAATAATGTTTGATCCATTGGCAGCCCTGAAAAGGAAGGAGACAAGATTTTGGGGGTGAAAATAGAGAGTGAAAACAGACTTCAGTGCTGTGCTGGACACCCTCAGTCATGTCCATGCTGCCACTATCCCCATTGTATGTAGGAGAGCAGACTGTCCCACAGCACATTTAGGGTGCTGAGGGCACCCAACAGCTGGACGTCTCCTCACAGCCCATATGAACCAACAGTAAAGCTGAGTTCATTGCTTACACATTTAGAAGTGCCTTCCAGCTCCCTCCTATCCCTGAAACCCCTTTTCCTATGAGTTACCTCCCCTCTTCCCGGCCCCGATTTCCTCGCCCCCAAATATCTGGGCTGTGATTTTTTGTGAGCCAAGCCCTGGCTTGCAGCATGCCTCTAATCCCCCGAAGAACAGGATTTGTAACAAAAGGGCTGACATAACCTTACCTACAGCGTTGCCGATGCTCCGTGCATTGGAATCATAGAGAAAGGAACAAACCTCACACTGCACCCACCCTTGCAACCCCCCAGGGCAGAGTTGGAGGGGGTCTAACAGGGGGTCACCTCCACCATCCCTTTCATCCCTGTGTAACAGGATCTATGTCCCCTCCGGCACACAGGGGGGGGATGAATGATGCTGAACGTTTTACCCCCATATTTGGAGAAAAGAGTGAAAAAAAAAATAAAGAAATGCCACATTTCCAGGAGAACCGGCTGCAGGGGAGCAAGGGTGGGGTGCAAGCAAAGCTGCAGACCCTCACAATGAGCCCTCAGGATGCAACAGGGTAGAACCCCCAGACAGCTCCACATCTGGAAGGAATTGCATGGGGAAGGGTGGGGATAAACCCTCTCTGTTCCCCCCCATTCCTGGCCCATGAAGCTCTGGCTCTGGCTACAAACCCGCATGGGGCCACTCATCCCGGGATGGCTGTGTATGGAGATGGGGATTATGCTGGAGCCATGGAGCTCCCACATTCAGCTGCACAGCTGGATCAGCCACTGGAAACAGCTGGCACTGCAATACACCCAGCAAACCGCAGCCATCTGAACACCACTACAGCCCCCCCAGTGCCCCCAGATGTATGGAGTAACCACAATGATAACCCTGAGCCCCTTGTAGGGTGCATAGCAGCAGCACAGCACCCATGGGACCCCATTGTGATCCCTGTTGGAGCCCCACCATCCCCAGGCTGTGACCCCCCAGGAGCTGCATTAAGCATGGGCTCACCCAGCATCTGCTGACAAGATGGGGCTGGACTGCCTGGTTCTCATTTCCAGACGTAAAATCTCTTTTTTTTTTCTTTAACGGTCGGCCATTTATAACCCAGATTGTAAACTCCCACCCCACTTTAATTGCTTCCAAACTCAGCCAGACACAAAGGCACCCGGCCTCTCCAGTTCCTCCTCACCTTCCTTTGTGCTCGGGGGCCACAACAGCTTTGTGATGGACACATGTTGCATGAGGCACATGCTGCCTGATCCTGTGCCCCTCCACCACTGCATGGCTTGGGCATCCCTCATTGCCACAGTGGATAAAACCTCAGTGTTCATACACAAAATAAAGGGCTCCACTTAAAATTCCCCCCTCAGTCTTTGCTGTCTGGCCCTATCCTTTGCACTAGGGCCCCACTGTCCCCTCCTAATGACCCAGACATCCCCAAACCCAGCAGATATTTAATGAGTGTCTCTCTCTCGGCCGCTCTCGTCACGCAGCCAAACATCTGGAGGTTGGGAAGTGCTTTATTCCGGCCACGATTGTCTCTCCCACCCCTTATCCCTGCCTGGGACATGCTGAGAGCTGAGCATAAAGGAATAAACACCCCCAAAAAACACTGGAAAATGTGACGTGCATTCAGAACCGTCGCGTCCAGTTACGCATTGAGATGCACCGGCCAGGCTGGCTGAGCTCCCCATGGTCTACTCAGCACCGACACCATTCCGGCAGCGCCCACCAGCTGGAGCTGTAGTGATGGAGGAGGTGCACAGGGATAACAGGCTGGGCTGGGCATGTTGGTTTTGGCTGCCCCACTCTTCATGCAGGGAAGGGAGTGAGGGTTGAAGCTCTCTCCTGCTGCCATCCCAGCAGGACTCTGGGTGGGCAGAGCCCATGGCCAAGGGAATAGCAGCAGTGGGGGGCTCAAGGGTAAGATCCAGTTGGTTCCCAGCCCACTCTGTCCAGCAGAGAGGGACAGTGCCAGTGTGTTTTCATCTTACTGTTAAGAAGAAGAGAGCATAACCTAAATTAAGCCCAGCAGGACCCATTTTGTTCCCTAAGTTCCTCTGCTCCTCTAATCCCACGACAGGGCTCAGGTGCAGATGAGGGGTCCCCGGCTGGGGGCAGCTCTGTCCATACAACCCAAAGTAAGGGGAGGAAGCCTGGGCTTTGCATGCTGGTCCCAGCACTGCTGGAACTTTGCAGGGCTGGCTCATACCTGGGCATGAAGAAGTGAAAGAAAGATCAGTGCAAAGCAGCTGCTGACAGGTGGGAGGTGACATCTGACAGCAGTCACTCCATGCTCCAGGGGTCTGCTTGGAGCCCAGGAGGACAGAGATCTGCTGCTCTGTACGAGGCATGGGCACCTCTCCATTGACTGTGCAGCCCTGACTGCAAAATGGGCTCACAAGAAACAAGATTTAAAGGTGGGGGAGCAGCCTGTGCCTGGTCAACACACCTTGGGATTGACCTGTTGAAGCTGGTGCCTGCTCCTCTGCAAGCTCTTCCCCAGCCCCCTCCTGAACTGCTTTGATTTCAAACAACATCAAGATTTCATGCAGAGCCTTCAAGTTGGAGATGTGGGAAGTGCCTCCTGCTTCCCCTGTTGCTCCATACATAGCCATGCTTGGCAATTTGGAACACAGGGGGATAGACATGGTCGTTATATACCCCACGGCTACAGGCTGCACTGCTTCCTGTGCACTCGGGGCTAAGCACCTTCCCTAGGGCCCTGCAGCTGAAAGGAAGGGCTTGTTAATCATTTCTTTTTAATGGGCATTTTTGAACATAAACATTTCACTTCAAAGCAGCTCCACGGTGGGTTAACCAGAGCAGACCGAGATCTCAGGGCACATTCAAGAGCTCAGCAAACAAATACACGTCGGTGTTCAGAGGTGTCTGTAAAGGACACAGCGTCCCCGGTGGCAGAGACAGATGGCAACAGTGATCCCGCCTCAGCCCCCGCAGCAGCACTTACGCAAAGAGGAAGACAGCACTCAAATCCCATGATGGAGCAGCTTCCAGGTGTGTGGGGACTTCTCTGCTGTCGGGACCTGCCTCAGCCTGTTTCTGTCCCATATGGCAGTCATGGCACCAGCTGGTCCTTGTCAGAGGTAGTTGTGAAACATGGGAGATAACTGGTCTGAGGACAATGAGGGGTTGTTCCTTGGGTTGGGATATGTGCTCAGGATGAACCTGGTGTGGTCCCAGTGCTGCCACTGTCTCCTCTCTGCCCACAGCTGGGCAGAACCCATCTACAAGGGTCTCCCAGCTGCCCCTCACAGGAATGTTCTTCCTGGTATAGCCAGGCTTGGGCACCCCAATGTGACTGGGGTCCCACAGGGCTCTGACAGCCCAGAACTGCTCTGGGACTGGATAGACCCCCAGAAGGCACAGGTGGCCCCTGTTCTCCCCACATCTCTGGTGGGGTACAGAGCACAGTATAACAAAGGCACATGCAATGCTCAGAGTAGGGAGAAAGAACAGTCATTAGTTGGTAATGCCACTATCCCCACTACCAGTGAGCTAGAGTGCCCTACAGCACTCGCTGCCTCTGCTCAATCCTATTCTTTCTCTCATTGGCTCATGACTCTGTGATCCATGAGGTTTGGGCTGGACTGTGGGGGCAAGTCATTACTGCTCAGAGTTCAGCATCAAGTGTTGCTCCCACTCTGCCTCCACGATCTTGTATAGCTCCATGGTGGTCCTGGCGTCCTCCACTGAAGAATGTCCACTTTTACCAACCTGTTGGGGATAGTGACAAGGGGTTGGCACAGCCCAGGGCACTGCTAAGAAAGAAAAAGCCCCAGCAACATTCTCAGCTGCTGGCTCTGCAGCTGAGCTGCTCTTGTACCTCTTCTATTGAGGTACAAGGCAGTGACTGACCTTGGGATACCCCAGCCCCAGGACGGGACACAACATACCTCCATCCCCTACCTAAGCATAGATTGCAAAGGAGCAGAGCAAACCTCCCTGCTCTTGCATACTCCCCACAGCCCCTTCACAGTGCCTGTTTGTTCCCCGTGTTCCTTGGGGACACTGGGGAATTTCTCGCCCCAAAAGAAGCTTTGAAGCAGCTTCCTGATGCAGCTGCTGAGATGAGGAGTGAGAAACAGGAGCAGCAGCAGACCTGGATATCTTTGTGCAGCAGTTCCTTGGCGAGGCGCTTTAGGGAGATGCTGACGTTCTCGGGGAATCCACCCTTTCGGTTCAACAAGGGGATTTTGGATGTGTCACGGGTGAGTGCTTTTGGGTGGGAGTACTTGAGAGCCTTGAAATCGTTGTGTATGGCATGGCCAACCACCACCTTTCCAGAGAGGATCTTCAGGATCTGGGGAGGAAAAGAGAGAACATTCGAACAGGCTCCAGTGTACCATGCTGCACAATGGAGGGTCCTGCCCCACAAGCAGAGCGATGCTCACAACCAGGAGCATGGATCTATCAGTGAGAATCACAGCTTAGGGCTATGATGTACAACTGAATGGGAACAGCAGAAGCATGGGAAGACATCCCATTTGCTGCAGGATGGGGACTGGGATGTGGACCAAGATACCACATCCTCAGCAGCCCCCTACCCACCACAAGCAGCTCTAAGAGACCACCAGACAGCCCTCAAAGGCCACTACTGACAGCCCCCAAAGCCACAGACAGCCCTCAAAGCCCACCACAGTCAGCCCTCAAAGCCCACCACAGTCAGCCCTCAAAGCCCACCACAAGCAGCTCTAAGAGACCACCAGACAGCCATCAAAGGCCACCACAGTCAGCCCTCAAAGCCCACCACAGTCAGCCCTCAAAGCCCACCACAGTCAGCCCTCAAAGCCCACCACAGTCAGCCCTCAGAGCCCACCACAGGCAGCCCTCAGAGCCCACCACAGTCAGCCCTCAGAGCCCACCACAGGCAGCCCTCAAAGCTCACCACAGTCAGCCCTCAGAGCCCACCACAGTCAGCCATCAAAGCCCACCACAGGCAGCCCCCAAAGCCCACCACTGACAGCCCCCAAAGCCCACCACTGACAGCCTTCAGAGCCCACCACAGACAACCCTCAAAGCCACAGACAACCCTCAAAGGCCACCAATGACAACCCTTAAAGGCCACCACTGACAGCCCTAAGAGACCACCACAAGCAGCCCTCAAAGCCCACCACAGTCAGCCCTCAAAGCCCACCACAGACTACCCTCAAAGCCCACCAGTCAGCCCTCAGAGCCCACCACTGACAGCCCCCAAAGCCCACCACAGTCAGCCCTCAAAGACCACCACAGTCAGCCCTCAGAGCCCACCACAGGCAGCCCTTAAAGGCCATCACAGGCAGCCCTAAGAGACCACCACAGACTGCCCTAAGAGACCACCACAAGCAGCTCTAAGAGACCACCAGACAGCCCTCAGAGCCCACCACAGTCAGCCATCAAAGCCCACCACAGGCAGCCCTCAAAGCTCACCACAGACAGCCCTAAGAGCCCACCACTGACAGCCCTCAGAGCCCACCACTGACAGCCCTCAGAGCCCACCAAAGGCAGCCCTAAGAGACCACCACAAGCAGCTCTAAGAGACCACCAGACAGCCCTCAGAGCCCACCACAGTCAGCCATCAAAGCCCACCACTGACAGCCCCCAAAGCCCACCACTGACAGTCCTCAGAGCCCACCACTGACAGCCCTCAAAGCCCACCACTGACAGCCTTCAGAGCCCACCACAGGCAGCTCTAAGAGACCACCAGTCAGCCCTTAAAGCCCACCACAGACAGCCCTCAAAGCCCACCACAGTCAGCCCTCAAAGCCACAGTCAGCCCTCAAAGCCCACCATGACCACAGCCCCCCTTCCCCCCCCATATCACCCCACCTCCCTCTGTGCCTTGCAGAAGGGCACAGCGTTCTCCATGTGCTTCTTTCGGATGCCGCTCCAACGCGTCCTATAATCCACGATGGGAGCCGAGGGTTTCACGTAACGATCATACAACACATCCCCCTCATAACCCACAATACTACAACGTGCCAAGTCACTGTTTCTCCCACCGGGTCCCGTTCCCACCATTTCACAATCGATAGCCACCAACTTGCTGGGTGCTGGGGGGGACCCGGAGGATCCTATTAAACCCTTATGGGTTTTATTAACTCCTTGTGGCCCTTTGGTGCTCGTTCCTTGCTGGGTGCTGCAGGTTGAAGCCTCGTTGTTCCCAATGGACCCATTGGGGCCTTGCTTTCCGTTCTCCTCCCGTTCCCCTCCGCCCTTTGTCCGTTTCCTCTTCCTTCGGCCTCTACCACCGCATTTCTTTAGGCCTCCCCCGTTAGTTTGAACGGCAGCCGGGAGCTGTTGACGTTTCCGTTCTAATTGGCGTCTCTTAATGAATCTCTTGTGTTTACGGTTCCCGGATGGGACCTTACGGGAACGATCGACGACCCCAAAGGTGACGTTAAGGATCAGGTCCGACATGTTGAAACCGGGAGCTCCCAGCACGCCCCCCCTCCCCCCACCCCCCCCCACCACACCGCCACTAACGGAAGCGGAAACTGCCGGCAACGGAAGCGGAAACTGCCGGCAACGGAAGCGCCTCGTGGGCCTGCGGAAGCGGGAGGTGAGTGGCGCTTGGGGCCGCTCTGGCCTGCGGGAGGGGGCGTCTCTATGACCCAGGAGGTCTTGGGTTGGTGGGGGGGGGGGGGCGACCGTGTTATATCGCGAGTCTGTGAGCTGTGACATGGCTCTGAATGGACCTTGTGGCTCTATCAGGTCATGGACAAGCAGGGGGTTGGCATCCCATGGGTGACGTCATGGCCTCCAAGTGACGTCACGACTTCGGAGTGACGTCATGTGCTCTGAATGACGTCACGCCTTCAGAGTGACGTCACAACCATGGCAGGTGCCCCCCATCTCTATTGGGAGCAGCAGCGAGCAGCCAACATCGTCCGCCTCCTATCCCTGTACCGTCCCCTCCTCGACTCCTACATCATTGTGAGTGTCCTCAGTGCATCCTCCATGTCTCCGTCGTATCCCCATGTTCAGCATCTTTCATTCCCCCCTACAGGATTTCTTCACTGAGGGGCTGTGGGCAAAGCTTCCATCTGCATGGCAGGCAGCCTTAGAAGCAGCAGAGCCCCCCCAGCTTGCAGCCATGCTGCTGGGGAATGGGGGTATGGTGGGGCAGGGCACAGTGTGGCCGCTCTCCTTGTTGGCTTTCAGCGCTGCTGTTCATGCCCTTTCCTTCCCAAGGGGGCAGGTGGGATGTACCCCACGTCCACCGTGTCAAAGCCCCCATTTACACCCACTTTTGCGTCGCCATGTGAAGCCTAAGAAACAGCATGAGATCTGGCGACTGGGAAAGGTGGGTGCTTCAGTTCTAATCCTCTTGGTGTCACCTCGTAGCTTGCATGTCAACCCACGGTCCCCTCTTATAGGTACTGCAGCAGCTGAGCAAAGCGACTGGCTGTGACCGTGTGGTGGATGTAGGTGCAGGGCAGGTAGGAAGGGGCTGCTGTGAGGTGACCCTTAGGGATGTCCCCTATACAAGCATGTCCCTTTATCCTCCTATATCCTTCCAGGGTCACTTCTCACGTTTCCTGGCCTTCAGTCTTGGTTTATCCGTCACTGCTGTGGAAGGTGATGGCCGCCTGGTCAGCCTTGCAGAGCACTTTGATCAGGAGCTGCTGAGGGAGCTGGAGAAAGCCCAGGCACGAGGTTACAGTAGGAGGCCACCACTGTCCCAACACCACCCAAACACAGCCCCAGACCCTACAGATCCTGCATCCCTTTGTCCCCGATGCCCTCAACACGTAGCTGGCTGGTTGGACCCACAATCACCTGGGCAAGAATTCCTGCTTGCCCCAACTCCAGGGCCAGCTCTTGCTGCCAGAAACCCACTGGCTGGGCCTGTGGATAGTGAGCAGGTACTGCTGACAGGTCTTCATGCCTGTGGGGACCTCAGCGTGGCCCTCCTACGTCACTTTGCCCACAGCCCCCAGGTGGCTGCCGTCACCTCAGCAGCTTGTTGCTATATGAAGCTCTCCACGTGCCTTGAACCAACTGATTCCAGCCTTCCAGGCTACCCACTGAGCACCTGGGTGGCTGGGCTGCCAGGACATATGTTGTCCTACCGGGCTCGTGAGGCTGCATGCCATGCTGTGGAGGAGTATGCAGAGAGGCTGAGCAGGGATAGTGAATGCTTACGTATTCACTGCTACCGTGCTGTGCTGGAGACCCTCATTCAGGCAGCTGACCCCAGCAAGAAGCACCTGGGAGTGCAGACAATGAAGAAAGCTCACACACTCAGCTTCCCTGAGTGCGTATGGGGTGGGTGCCCCTTTGATCCCCTCCTGGCATCTTCCTTGGGCGCTTGTGGGACCGGTATGGCTTTATCCCACAGGTATGCCAGGCTGGGGCTGACCCTTGTGGGGCTGGATTCAGCCACTGTGCCTGTGGATTCGGAGTCAGTGTGCACTATGCTGTGTCAGCAGCACAAGGTGGTTGCCTTCTTCAGCCTGGTGCTGCTGCTGGCCCCACTAGTGGAGACCCTCATCCTGCTTGATCGCCTACTGTACCTGCGGGAGCAAGGTGGGTGCCAATGGGGTATGGGGCTGTGGGGAACTGCAGGTGCCAACCATCCCTTTGTCCACAGGTTTCCAGTGTGCCCTCGTACCCCTCTTCAACCCCCGGTTCTCCCCACGCAACCTGGTGCTGGTGGCCACGCGGGTGCCACTGGATGCAGTGCTGTCAGGCCTGGACAAGGACATCTGTGAGGATGAAGACATGGTGAAGGGTGAAGTGGAGCCCTGAGAGCAGGCTGAGCAATGCTGTGGGGACTGATGGGTGCCCAGTTGGTGGCTGTGAGGCACGAGCTATAATAAAACCTGGTTTTATACAATGCAAAGTTTGGACTGAGTGAGCAGGAAGGGAAGGGGCACAGCAGGATAGTTTGCATCCTGGCAGCGTGATCCAGAGCTGCCTAAAAGCACCACAGCCATAAAAAATAAAGGGACATCTTTATTGCAAACCCTTGGAGCACAGAATGCAGCTCCAGGCCTACACAGGGTTTAGTACCAGTAGGACTTCTTAGCCCTGCGTGTCTCCACAATCCCCATAGCATCCATGATCTCCTCCTCAAATGTCTTCAGGGACGGCGTGTAGGTTTTGTCCATCGTGTCATCCACCGACGTGTCCTTGGGGCCATCTGTGAATGGAGGGGACAGTGCTGAACCTCCAAGCACCTTCAAGGTGCTACAGCTCACAACCACCCCCCATCCCCTCACCGATCCACTGCTCAGGAACGATGCCATCCCGACGTTGCTTCAGTGGGAGGGGGATGATGCGGCCGGTGCGTAACGAGACACGGACACGTTCCCCTTCCTCTGTGTACCTCCAATCCACCTCTGTCGGCTTCCTGATGGGCACAGGGGATGTGAGAAGCTCATAATATCAAGCTCCCCACCTCCCCCATATCAATTACCTGTCCTCAGGATCCACCAGGGAGATCTGATTGAGCAGCAGCGGGGCCTCGCTGGCAATATAAGTGCTGCTATACTTGGCGTTCCTATTGACATAGCGGTAGTGCTGCGGGACAGGGCAGGGTTATGGCTGCTCTGTGCCTATTGGGATGCACTTGGGGGTCAATTCCATGTTCCATACTCACTGTGTTCAGCCCTTCTACCACCACCCAGTTGCGGGCACGTACAACCTGCGTGACCAAGCCTTGTTTCCCTGCATCCTTCCCAGTCAGCACTTGGACCTACATAGGGTTATAGGGTTATGGGGTGGGGGGTTAGGAAGGCCTTCATTACCCACCTACCTTGGCCTTGGACCTACATAGCGTTATAGGGTTATAGGGTTATAGGGTGGGGGGGGGGTTAGGAAGGCCTTCATTACCCACCTACCTTGTCCTTGGACCTACATAGGGTTATAGGGTTATGGGGTGGGGGGGGGTTAGGAAGGCCTTCATTACCCACCTACCTTGCCCTTGGACCTACATAGGGTTATAGAGTTATAGGGTTATAGGGTTATGGGGTGGGGGGGGGGTTAGGAAGGCCTTCATTACCCACCTACCTTGTCCTTGGACCTACATAGGGTTATAGGGTTATTAGGGGGCCTTAGGAAGGCCTTCATTCCCCACCTACATTGGGATTTATACCGTATACTCACCGTATCACCTAGGAACACCTTCCATTCCTCCTTACTGATGGGTTCGACGAAGATCTTCTTTCGACGTTGACCCGGTGGGTTCCGAAGGAGTTCGGCTGCGGTACCGGGTCTCCAAGTACCGTGTCGGTAATTCCTGGGTAGTTTAGGTTTAGCTGCCAGGCTTAGGAGAGCAGAGAGCCGCATGGTTATAGGGTTGGGGGTCGTACCCCTTTAAGCCCCCCCCCATAGGCCGCACGCACCGCAGCGCCCACCGGAAGCTGGCCTCTCACCAGGAAGCGGCAGCGATTGGATGGAGAAATCACGTGGGAAAGCCGCGCAAGGCACGCTGGGAGTTGTAGTTCCAAAAGGCTCCCAATGCCGCCATTGCTCCATAGTGAATGGCGGCCCAGCTCTGGCTATGGAGCCAGGCCAGGCCTCCATTTGCTGCTATAGCTCCTTGGGGTTCAGGGCAGCAGCCCAGGGCCTCCATTAGGCCCTTTAGTTTGTTCCCTCTTCCAACTGTGTCTCATTTCACCTCCATCCTCATTTATGTCCCTTTCAGGTCTTTTTTGGCCAACCAAGAACACAAAATAACACAAAATAACCCAAAATAACCCAAAATGGGGCCTAACATTCCAACTGTGTCTCATTTCACCTCCATCCTCACTTATGTTCCCTTTAGGCCTCTCCTATTGCCAACCAAGAACACAAAATAACCCAAAATAGGGCCTAACGTTCCAGCTGTGTCTCATTTCACCTCCATCCTCATTTATGTCCCTTTCAGGCCTTTTTTTGCCAACCAAGAACACAAAATAACACAAAATAACCCAAAACGGGGCCTAACGTTCCAACTGTGTCTCATTTCACCTCCATCTTCATTTATGTTCCCTTCAGGCCAACCAAGAACACAAAATAACCCAAAATGGGGCCTAATATTCCAACTGTGTCTCATTTCACCTCTATCCTCACTTATGTTCTCTTCAGACCTCTCCTATTGCCAACCAAGAACACAAAATAACCCAAAATGGGGCCTAACATTCCAACTGTGTCTCATTTCACCTCCATCTTCATTTATGTTCCCTTCAGGCCAACCAAGAACACAAAATAACCCAAATTGGGCCCTATTAGCAGGAAAAGGGGCTGATAACCCGGAATGAAACGCAGTCAGAAGCACTTTAAAAAGGCATTGAATCGCTTTTATTTCAAATCAACTGGATCAAGCCCCCTAGAAATCACTAATACAAAGCATGCGGCCCCTCGACGGCAGGGCCAGGAGATGCGGGTCGGTTCACAGGGGTTCTCATTACTGGGTTTCTCTTCATTTCTTTCCTTGGTTTTCTTTTGTCTCAATTTCATTTTCTTGGTTTTTGTTTGTTTGTTATTTCCGGAGCTTTGAACGTTGACGACGAGGGTGAGATGGGGTTAACACACCCTGGGAGCCCAGCAGGGAAGGGGCAATAGGAGATCAGCTCGCCGTGGAGGCCACTACAGGCTGCAATGGCCAAGAAGAGATGCAGTGATAGATCCCATAGCACCAAGACCCCCACCCTGCTGCCAGGGCTGCTCCCCAGTGCCCACAGTGTGAGGAAGGGTATAGGGCTGGGCCCAAAGGATGGTCCCATGGGATATAGGGTTGATCCTGGAAGGATGCAGGGTTGGTCCAAGGGGTTATGGGGGTGGTCTCATGGGATATAGAGCTGGTCCCAAAGGGATGCAAGGATAGGCCTATAGGTTATAGGAGAGCCTGCATTTTGGGGATTGGGATCATCCCATTAACTGCCCTCACCTCTCCTTGTGATCTCTGACCTCCTCCGCATTATCCTTGCCCTCCTGCTTGGCTTCGTTGGCGTCCGGCACACTGGCAGCGTCGCTGTTCTTCTCCTTCTCCCCTTCAGCTGGGTTGGGTTTTGGCTCCTCCTTGGGGGCTTCTTCGTTCTCTATCTTCTTCTCTGCTTCTTGCCCCTCCATCTCCTTGGCGCGCTTGGGGGAGTCCTGGACAGGGAAGAAACAGGCTCAGCTCAGCCCCAGTGATCCCTGACCATGTCCCCATCCCCTTCCTACCTCCAAAGCATCTTCTGCTTTCCTCTTGATCCCGGCTTTCTCGTTCTTCTCCTTGGATTGCTCGTCGATCACTAGCTTCCCCTCCTCATCACTGCTGCCCTCTGCGTTGCCCTTCTTCTCCCCGTCACCCTCTGGCTCCTGCTCTGGCTCAGCATCCTCAGGGCAGGTCTTCTTCTGGGTGGGCTGGGAGAGGATATGGGGGACTTAAGAGGGTGGGACAGGACACTCAGAGAGCAGGGCAGGAAGAGGCCATAGAGGGATATCACCCACCTGGTACCCGGAGGCTTTGACAGTTGGGTTGTGCTCAATCTCCCACAAACCTTCGCTGAACCCTTTCCTTTTGTTGGGTTTCCCAAACTTCTCCTTGCATTCTTCATAGGGGAAGAGGTCTTTGGGCCCCAGGAATGCCCTGCTCAGGGAGATGCAATGAGTAACAGCAGCTGGGGATGGCCTCATTGGCATCGTGACACTCTCCCCTTCCAGAGACCCAGACCACAGAGAGTGGATCCCATCTATGACCCTATTGACCCCACAAGCACTACAGCCCCACTCACGTTTCATGGGTCCCAAAGAAGAAGACTTGGTATTTGTTGGAGGAGGATTTTACTGCAGCTTCAGGCATCTCATCAATCTGTATGACATGGAGAAATGGGTGAGGGCTGGAGAGGGCACAGTGACAGGGCATCACCCACTGGTTAGAACATGGGTGTATGGGCCACATCTTGGCCTTATTCCTCAGGAATTCACCCACCAACCAGCAGCACTAGGGGCAAAAACAGCTTATAATACAACAGTTATGGCAGCTCTGGGCTGGATTAGCATCCCAGTGCACCTGGATCCACCAAGTGCATGGCAGCCTGATGTAAAGCTGCATCCCTATGGTAGCACTGTGGGCACCCGAGGGGACGAGCGATCGCCGTAAGCTCTTGTCTAGACTGGCTCAGACACATTTAGCTCAGCAAAATCGTGGCTGCACACAGGAGGAACAACTCCAACCCAGCCCTTGTGGCAGCAGCCAAAACACCCCAGCTCGCCTGGAGCTCTATGAGCCCCCAACTCGGCCAGCAGCCAACTCAGCCCAGCCGGCAGGTGCCAATTCACCAAGCGTGAATATTCCCAGCACAAACCACGAGGGAGCACAGAGCAAAGTGGCTCTGGCAGCTTTTTATAGAGTCTAAAAATAACCCCAGCTTGAGCCAGCACGAGTGCAGCCATAAATTCCCAAGGAAGCCTCAAAGGGAGGTGGAAGGAGAGAAGGAGGGTGAGGGTCTCAAAGTGAAGAAGGGTGAGATCACTGGCTCCAGTGTTGCATCCTGCTGACTCATGGCACGACCTTTGCCAAACATCAATGCTGAGCCTCAGTTTCCCCAGGTGCCATGCTGGTATTGGGGCTCCCATAGAGGCTGCCACTGAGGGTTTTTTGTTCCCTTCCTCCTGGCACATTTCAGATGTGGCTCTGGAGTAACTTGAAGCACTCAATGCCAGAGCTGGCAGAGGGGGTTCTGTTGGAAATATCCTGAGAAGTCCAAAAGTTGAAGCATAGAACTGCACTGGCTGACAGTGCTGGCACAGCCCTGGGTTGGGGGTGCCTAGAAGGGATGGGATATCTCCATCCAACACCCCCAGCCCCAAGGACACATCCCATGTGCGAGAGCCCTCTAAGGGTTGTGTTACACCTAGCTCCATTTTACAAACACAGCAGAGGAATTGGGGCAGGGATGGAGTGAGCGGCTCCTGATGGTGCAGAGCTTGGCCTCACACCATGGTGCTGGACCCCGGCCCACAGCTCTAATGGGGTGGAGGAGAAAATCTGATTCAGAAGGCAACTGGCCAGTCTGCCCAGCCCCATAATGCAGGATGCTCAGCCATAGATTGTATTCCCATAGGTCTCTCCTCAGCTGTGACACCAAAGGCCCCATCAGCCCCAAGGGAAGCAGGTCTAGGTGAGGACACACTATTCCCCACTCCTGTGGGAATATCCTGGCTGTGTGGCACAGCTTAATGGCTTCAACTTTTCCCATTCAAAAGGGCCCTTCAGAAGTTTACTTCACACTGTTGAGAATAACATGGTGTAGATACAGCACTGGCATGGCCATAATGCCTTACAAGTGGGCCCACATACTTTTAAAACCCCCATCCCTGAGGAAAGGCTGTGTATGTGGTGTTGCACATTATGGCTCAGTACCCAGTGTTTGCTCTGTGGGACATCCCCCAGCAGGGACAGGGATCCTATTGTCCCAGAGCCCTTTGATGCACAGTGTCACATCCCTGTACCAGGATCCGTCCCTGACCAAGGTCATAGCTGGGCAAAGCAGCACAATGGCAGCCTATGGCAGGGACCCCCATGGACTTCTGCTAACTGTGTGGGTCACCAGAAAGGGCGCGGACTTACATTGTGGGTGGGGACCCAACGGGTGGCAGCCTCTTATCTGCCTTTTTTCACCCAACCCTCCCATAACATCTCTACTCACAGCAGCGGGTGGGGAAGAAGCAGGGACAGGAAGATAAGGGGATGGAGTTGAGATAGCCAGACTGGGCGCCAACAGCACAGGAGGGTGCTGGGGCTGTTGGGAAACCCTTCACCATTTGGAGCCCACATAGTGCTTGGCCATAGCACCAATGTCCATCCCAGTCCTCAGTGAGCCAGGATGGGGTTCTATGGTGTCACTGGCCTGTTCTTTGCACATAGACCCAAGGGGGGCCCAAAACAAGGGGGTGGGACAGGAGGGACAGCTCTGGAGAACAGTTGGGGAAGGACAAGCACGTACCCTGCACGGACTCTGCACTCGACCTTGGCACCTGGACTTTGCAACCGGTGCCCAGAGCCTGGGACAACACATGCAGAGACCCAACAGTCACTGGTTTCTGCCTCAGTTTCCCCAGTGATGGAAACAGGATTGTGACTAAGGTGGGGAAAGGGAGATTAACCAGTCAAGCCCGCAGGGAGGTAGTTCTCATGCATCCTATGTCCTAAGGGACACTGCTGCAGCTCAATGGCAGAAAGCCAGGCACAGCCCCATAGGTTTCCCTTGTCCCCATGGGGCAGCCCAAGCTCCTGCTGTCAGCACAGGAGGGTCTCATCCAAGCACACACAGCCCCCATCCACCCCAATACCCAGTGATGGGAGTAGAGCCCTGGGGCTGCATCTGAACCAAGCAATAATGGCCTGTGAGCAAGAAAGGTGCTGGGAAGGACCCTGTAGGGACAGCATAAGGACGGGCCCTATTTGTCCTCATCATCTCCCAGCTGTTGTGCCTCAGTTTCCCCTCCAAATGCAGCCTCTCCATAGAGGCCACACTAAGAGCTTTCTGCATATGGGTGTCAATGGAACACGCTTGGTGCTTGCAGCACTTATATTTCAGGGGGGCAGCCTGTAAAGCACCAGGAAAACTGCCCCAGCACCTCTCCCTTCCCCAGGGAGGGGAAGGAGCTGCCACCTCCCGGCCATACCTGCTTTATATTCCGGGAGCTGGAAAACAAAAACCCCAATGTAATGGGGAGCGTCCCCATTAGTCATGGCTTTGCCCATGCCACCAGGGCAAGTGATGGGGTCAGGGGAGGGTGGGTGGTTTGGTCCCATAGCAGGGCCCTAGGGCTGCGTCCCTGCAGGACCAAGCTGAGTGCAGCCATGGAGGCTGAAACCCAAGCGACCGCCCCGGGCCTGTGCTAATTTGGGCTGCAGGAGTCCAGCCTGATGTAAGGCCCGTAGAAAGGCCTTGGCTTGGTGGTGTGCACTCCAGGCCCTGTGTGGTGTCCTCATAGACCCCAATGATCTCCCACCACCCCATATAGACAGACAAGGCCCCTTACAGGCTGCCCCTCCTCCCTATGGCCGCTTTGGTTGCGTGCTGCCAGGCCGCTGCCCGACCGAGTGCCTCTCCCTGCAGCCTGGCCAATAAAACCACCATAAACCAACCCAAAGTTGGCCGGGGAGAAGAGTGGGGTGGGGGGGACACCCACGCCGTTTCAAGCTCTACAACAAGGAGCCAAGGCCTAGAGAGAAGGGGGTGGGAGGACAGCAAGGAAGCTGTGCTGGGGGGGCCCAGAGGCTGAATCCAGGCCTAAGGGGAGGAATAGAGGAGGAAGGCTATGGGGTGGGCTCATCTCGGTGCTGCCTCCCCCAAATAAAGGGGCAGAGGATCGAGTTGGGGGGTGGGGGGAAAGCACAAATGGAAGGCCATGAAACTTGCCCCCCACCCCCCCCAAAATAGGCCCCGGGGTCACGCAACGTGGTGGTGGGGGGGGAGGAAGGGCCACGTGGAGAAGCTCCGCGCACACCTGCGGCCATAGGGGGGTGGGGGGGGGCTTAAAGGGGGGGGTTTCTCCCGAGAGGAATAGGGGGGAATGAAACAGAAGGTGATGGAAGGGGGCTAGAATGGAATCAGGGGTAGAATAGAATCAGGGGTAAGAAGGTGGGGATATAGGATCGAATGGAACGAAACAGGGTCAAGCAAAATGGAAGTAGGGGGGGAAAGAAGAGGGAGAAGGAAATCACAACAAAAGGAATAAAATAGAATGAAATCAAATACAACGTAATGACCCCCCCCCCAAACTCAACCACCCCCTCCTCCCCTTCCACGCCCCCGCTTACCCGGGCGGGCCAGTGTGGGTAGCCCTTCATCTTAGCGAAGACGAGGTCCCCGCACTTGTACTCCTTCTGCCGGTGGGATCGGGACATGATGGCTGCGGGTTTATGGGGTGGGGAGGGGGTGGAGGGGGTGGGTGGCCCGGCTTGAAGTTTAAGAGCGGGAGGAAAGAAAAAAACACAAACACACACACACAAAAAGGGGGGGGGGGTTTAGAAAGAAAAAGAGGGAGGGAGACAGAGCAACGTGCACAGGGAGGTGCAGGGCTGCCCCCACCGCAGCTCGGTGCGGGGGGGGCGGGGGTGGCCCCGAACCCGATGTGGGAGCGGCTGGTTGCGGCGGCCCCGGCCCCGTGCGGTTGTTTGGGTTTGAATTCAATCGCGCCCTTCCCCCCCCCACCCCCGCACCCCCCCCCCTTCAATTCCTCCCCCCCCCCCCCCCCGTAGTAGCGCAATGGATGAGCTCGGCGCTCGGCCTGGCCTGCGTTAGGTGGGGCGCTACCATTCGTTGTAGGGGGGGGAAGGGTTAGAATGGGAATGATAATAACACAATTAAAATGATTCTAAACCTATTGCTGTGTCTCTAAGCCGCCTTGTTGGTGGGTATATAACGGGTTAACGCTGTGGCAGCGCCATAGAATTGAATGGAATAATAAAGACAGGCCTGAATGGGATAACATGGATAGGCCCCGGCCGCCATTACTACCCGCAGGCCGCAGTGAGGCCTGCAGGCCGCGCGCGGTGCATGCTGGGAGCCGCGGTCCCGCTCGGTGCTGCGCTATGAGGCCTGGCAGGCCGCAGGCGCGGGGCATGCTGGGAGCTGTAGGCCGGGCCTTGAGCACGCGGTGCCTCCACCATTTGCTTTGTGGCCGTATAGAAGCACTCGAGGCTCGTTGAAGCGGTATCCTGGAGCGATCTGGCCTCCATTTGCCCTTCACAGCGCCCTCCCAACCCCATCTCGGCCTCCTTCGCTGCCCCGAACGCTTTTGGGCCTAACCCCGCCGCCATTTTGGGCCTAACCCCGGCGTCTCGCAGTGCATGCCGGGAGCGGTGGTCCCCGCGGGATGCTCGCGGACTTAATTTCCCATGAAGCTTTGCGGCGGGGCGCGCTGGGAGGCGGGCGGCTGGTTGCGCGCGAGGCATACCGGGAATTGTAGTTCAGCGGGTCCGCCGCCGCGGCTGAGGGAGGGGGAGAGCGGCCGGCGGCCATTATCTGGGATCGGCGGCAGAGCGGAGTCGATCTCCCGGCTCTTCCAGCCTCTGGGCCGGGCTCTTTTGAGCCCCTATTGCCGTTGCTGGGCCGGTTGAGGCTGCCATGGTGCCGTAGCCTCGACCCATTCCTTCCTCTCCTCCCCGTTGTAAGCTCGGCGGCGTCGCGGCCTAGCTCGGATAACGCGGATCCTCGGCCTCGCGTAGCGGCTGCTGCCCGCTCAGGGTCGCCCTCCCCGGGTGGCCATGTCCCTTGTGGCCTACGCCAGCAGCGAGGAGGACAGCGAGGCGGAGGAGGCCGCGGACGAGGAGGTGGAAGCCCCCAGCACCCCTCCTCATGACTCCCCCATCCCCCAGCCTCAAGCCCGGGGGGGTCTTTTCGCCTCCCTTCCTCCCCCTAAAGCCTCCACTCTACCCCTGCCGCCCCCCCAGGGAAGCGGCTTCCCCCTATTGCCTCCCCCTTCATTCCTTATGGGCCCACCGCCCGCTGCGAGGGGTTTCGGACCCCCACCGACCGCCCCTAGTCCGCCCCCCGGCCCTTCTGAGCCATCAGCCGGCAGTGGGGAGCAGCCCCGGCCTGGGGGACTCCTCCTGCCGCCCCCACGGAACGCTGTTAGCGTTGCTTCAACCCCCGGTTCATCCCCACCCGCTTCGGGCCCCACCGCTTTGCCCAGCACTGGAGGGCACCTGGGCCTCCCTAAGCCAAAGAAGAGGACGGAGCCGGTGAAGATTGTAGCCCCCGAGCTTCACCAGGGAAATGTGAGTATGGGATGAGATCCGCTGTGTTGGTCAGACCTGGAGCTCTGCTTTGTGCTCTCCGGGCATCATTAAGTTATGAAATATGGTCCTGTGTGCCTTGCAGGGCTGTTGGGCACCACAGCTTGCCTGGGTGTCATGGTTATGGCATCTGATCTGTCCAGGCTGCCAACCCTAATCCTAAAGCACTTTGCAGAATTAAACTGAGATAAGAACCATGTTTATAACCGTTGTGCACCTGAATCCAGATGATCTACACCCTTATTTAAAGCTGAAGTTGGTGCGTTGTTTTGGCATTCTTAGGGGCATCCCAAGCAAGCCTTCATTTCTCTTCATTCTCTCCTTTCGTTTGCTTTGACATCTGTATTTATCCCTGACGTTGTATTGTTTGGTTGTCTGAAGGCTTCAGGTGTCCACCAGACCTATAGGAATTCACTTCCATCTCAACTTGTTTAGCTGATGCTTGCCCAATGCCTTACGTGGTTCCTCAGCACCAATGCAAAGCCAAGCTGTGACTATCTGAAGGGAGATATGGGCCCTCATCCCCCTTCTTATCTCCCTGTGGACAACTACAGCACTGGAGGCAATCTGGAACCCATTGGTGACAATGAGACCTTGCTGTCAAAGGAAATCAGTCTTTTTCTTGCGAGGATTATGACAGTGCTGGGGTTCAGTTGGAGCTGCTGTCTGTCCCACATTGAGTGTTGTGATGCTATTCATGCTCCAGGGAGCTGCATTGTGAAGTTCGGGTCATTTCCATGGGGACAAGCAGCTTGAGGGGAAAGGTTTCATAGTTATGGATTTATCAACAGTGCCAATGAATAGAGGTCTGCCAGCATCAAAGCCCATGGGAGACCATCCCCTGGTACCCACTATTTGCTTACTCATTTCTTTACAGCACTTCATCATGCGAATATTCAGGCCCTTAGCATCTGTACTACTCTAACAATTGCAGAAATAAAAAGAGATTTTTATTCTTTTTCCTCCCTTATCCTTCCCCCCCCCCTCTGTGTTCAGCAAATCGGCTTTGAACAGAGGCACTGCAGGTTGTAAGGATGCTGAGGGAGAGAAGTCCCTGCGACAGAGCTGGTCCTGATGCTTCCTTCAAGCCCCTTTACCTGACGCAGAATCCCCACTTCATCCTTTTCTCTTTACAGTCCCTATTGTCCCTTTCATTTCCACCTGTGGAGTTGCTCCTGGACAGTCTCCTAAATACAGCGGTCTGGTTTTATTGCGACTCTGACTTGCATTTATTTACGTGTATTCTTATTTCTTTGTCCTGTTTTACAATTTAGATGGTAAACTGGCAGAAGACCTCGTTTCCTGTAATCTATTTAAAGTGCTCTGCAAAGCACTAAAATGATAAAGATATCAAGGGCCTTTTCTGATGGCAGAGATGACCAGACCTCACGCTCAAGTTTTTTTAATGGATATTTAACAACTCCGTAGTTATTGTGAACAATTCCCTATTAATCTCCACAGTGAATTTTTACACCCTTTTGCTTTGTGTGGGTTTTGTGCTTCGCTTCTGTTAATGTGATGCTGTCTGTCTCTTTGAAAGGGATTGCTGACCTTTTGCTGGGTGGTTTTGTGTTCTTCGCCTCGCTGTAGGTTTATTTGCCTGTGACTCCATTGAGAGCCAGCAGCTCAGATGCTTTAAGTGCTCATTTCTGGCCAATATGTGGAGTATCTCTGCCCACCCACTTTGCTTTAGAGCAACATTAAAAAGCCACCTTGAAAACTGGGAGTTTTGGATGAGTGAACCTTTTCTTGTCCCATAAGTTGGATTAATGAACTCAAGCTGGAGATTATTTTTTGATTGCGGATGTATTGCTCTGATGAGATTATAAGAGGTAATGCTGACTTGTTTGCAAAGCTTCAGTTTTTACAGTGGAATGCAGCTTATTTTCTGCCTCTGTTCAAACCACAGCAGGCGCAGCTGCTGCTAAACACAGTGGCAGGTACTGCAGCCCTGCTTGCTATGGGCAGCTCAGTGATCTCCCATATCTCTCTTATCTCTTCTTGTCCTGACACTGATGCATCAGCAAGGCTGTGAAAGAGCCTGACCACAGCCCACTGTTGCTTTCACTGTGGCTCTTGGCAGGCTAAACCCAGCCCTGTAGCGCTGTGATCCTCTGCTGCTTCAAGCTGAAAATTACCAAGTCGACAAGTGGGGGTGGTTGTTGTTTTTTTTTGCTATCTCAAGTTGTGCTAAGCTCTGTTTTTCTTTCTCAGTCAGATTCAGAGGAAGATGAACCAGCAACGAAGAAAAATACTCTTCAGGTGAGTATCTGGTATATTGAATTAAATGAGTTGCACAGGAAATCAGCATGTGATAGACGTTGAGTTTCTGCTATTGTAAACCCGTTTAGCACAGAGCTTTCAGAGTATATGGGGTGTCAATTCATTTTTGGGGAGAAATCTCTGGAAAAAAATATGTATTAGTGTGAGAAATGGATGGGTATTTGCAAATACCAGTTTTCCTTTAAGAGTCTCACCAGCCTTTCGTGCAAGAAAGCCCTTCAGCATGTTGGAATTGGTGAGCAATTGTGCTGAGCAATGGGAAACCCATTAGTACTGTTAGAATTGGAAGAGATAACTGGCAGGGAGTCAGGGGAAACTAAATGGTCTTGCTCATTTCTCTTTATTTCTGTGAACCGTTTGCCCTGCATGAAACTCACCAGGGACGCGGCGAGGGCTCTGGCTTGTCTGCTTTGCTTCCTCAACCCAAAAACTTGACGGTGAAAGAGACCAATCGGTTACTTTTACCCTACGCTTTCTCGAGGAAAGCAGCTGACAACGCCTCCGAGTCAAAGCCTGCCAAGGCCCCGACCTCATCTTCCAAAACAAAACCTTCATCTAAGCCGGCCGTAGCCACAACTCCTTCTCCCTCTGCTATCAAAGCTGCTGCGAAGAGCGCTGCCCTCCAGGTAACCAAGCAGATTACACAGGAGGAGGACGACAGCGACGAAGAGGTTGAGCCAGAGAACTACTTCTCCTTGTCCGACAGGAGCGAGCCCAGCGTTGTTGCTGCTGAGACGTTCATGTACTCAGCCCCGACGGTGTTGGAGGAGCCACCACCTGGGACGGAGCCGGAGCCGCAGTTCCAAGATGCTGCTGCTAATGCCCCTCTGGAGTTCAAGACCGGTGTGGGTTCCAGCACTGCTCAGCACAGCTGGGTGCCTAAATCCGGAGAAGACTATGACAGTCAGCCTTATGGCCAATTCCCTGCTTATGGTGATGCCAGCGGGACTGATGCGTATTATCAGGTGTGTCTGGAATGTGGGGGTTGCCCAAGGTGGTTGTGGATGCCCCATCCCTGCAGGCATTCAAGGCCAGGTTGGATGTGGCTCTGGGCAGCCTGGTCTGGTGGTTGATGACCCTGCATATAGCAGGGGGTTGAAATCTTTGAGGTCCTTTTCAACCCAGGCCATTCTATGATTCATTCTGTGATAATACAACCGGGTTCTTCTGGCATGAGAGCCATAGAAGCTCTTTGTGGGATAAATGTTTAATGGCTGCACTCATTGTAAAATACCCTGACAGAACTGTCCCTAATCTTGTCAAGGTGCAGAACCAGAGAGTGCCAGAGCTGGTATATGAAGCCAGGTTGTTGGTAGCAATTCAATAGAGCTGAATTGCTATTGGGAAAAAATGCCCTGTACTCTTCAGTAGTGCCAGGGTAATGAGGTGTAATTAATGACTGCTTCCATCAGCCTTGTGAGGAGGTGCGTGTGTAATGCACTGCGCCTGGCTGAGAGAACAGCAACTCCCAGGGTGAGGTACAGGATTCAGATTCATCTCTGGGCCTCTGTGTATGTTTTCCCTTGGATCCATTGTACTTTACTGCAATGATGATGAACTGGTTTTCCTTTTGCTTACAGGATTACTACAGCAGTGGGTACTACCAGGAGATGGAACCAGCACAGGCACCGCCGCAGGAGATGAGCACCGACTCCTCCTTCCTAGACGATGAAGCGGTTGGCACTTATACTATCTATCCCACTATGGAGTTTGCATTTAAGCTCTGCTAGAACATAGGACCTGCTTGGCAGCCTCGGTCCTGACCCTCCAGCACGACCCATGCTCCATGCCGAGTTGGACCAGATTGTTGTTCCGTGGGGTCTAGTGCTGTGCTGTGGAGACATGCAGTGTCCTTCCAGCAATATGTTGGGCTACTGCTCCTGATGGATTTGCTTGCTGTATAAGTAGGTGATGCTTGTTATTCCCACCTAGCCCAATCTTGTTTTGTTAGGACTGTGTAGGGCAGGCAAAGTACCTCGGTAGGACATTCATATACTTTCTTGGTACCTCCTCTAGCACAGCAGTGGACTTCCCGTGTTGTTGAAATGCTCAAGAGCTGTAGCTCAAAAATCTGTTTAAAAAGAAGCAAAACCACCTCTCACTGCAGAAGATCCTCATCTGGTGCTGACTTCCTTTTAGGAACTTCTGCTTTTGAGATCTCAGTTATGGAAGATGGATATGTTAGCAGCTGAACTTGAGGTGCTTTCCTAGCGCTTAAAATGAGGAGGCTGAGGGTCTTCTCATGAACAAGAGATAAATGTTGTTTTTCCCTCTGTGCAGGGAAAAAGGTTATAATCTTAATGTTAGGGTACTCTGCTCTATAGCAAAGCAGAACTATACTAAAGAAAATATTCCTCATTGGAAAGATGTATGGTAGTGTGGCCTGTCCCACTCTAGGGGAGCAAAGAGGGGCTCATCCTCCAGCTACCTTTATTTGTTTCAGGTTGTTGGTGTGTGCTGTTGGTGTAACTCCAGTCGTTTCTGTCCTTCTTTTCAGTTCAAACGGCTGCAAGGCAAGCGAAATCGGGGGAGAGAAGAAATCAATTTTGTGGATATCAAGGGTGACGATCAGCTGAGTGGAGCCCAGCAGTGGTTGACCAAGTCCTTAACAGAGGAGAAAACAATGAAATCTTTCAGCAAGGTATGGGCAGGATGCAAGGAGTGCTAACTGGGGTTTTGGAGACCTCTGTTCAGTTCCTGTTTCAGCCACAGCTGTAGCTGTTCTAGAGGCACTGCAATCACTGCTGTAGGGGGAACACGGACCCTTTTCTTCTGTGTTGTAAAACTAATTATACATAAGAGAATAGCAGGGCTTCTCACAACACAGTACGGGTGGTAAAGACCAGCCAGGAACTGCTTCGGCCTGAGGAAATCTGCCCACAACCTTAATGTGAAACAAATGCTCCTTGAGCTGGCTTTGTGCAGGCTCTTGTCTTGTTTTGCTGTCTGGGTCAGCATCTTTCTGTCTTTAGCAGTTTATCTGATGTTGTTTTCTAGAAAAAAGGAGATCAGCCCACAGGACAGCAAAGGAGGAAACACCAGATCACATATCTGATCCATCAGGTGAGTGCTCTTCCTTTAGCATGGAAACCAACACAGATAGAATTGAGAGAACCTCATGGCATCGCCCTTTTGGCTCTCAGGATTCAGAGCTCCCAGCTTGGTTTTTGCTCTGCTTCACCCTACCCCTTTCAGCCAGCTCCAGTGCATGTGTGCTTGTGTTTGGTTATGAGGCTCATTGCCTCCTGTCTAATTCCGCGTGGCTGCAGTGTGGTTGGTAAGCATCTGCTGAGAGCGACCCACAAAAGAAGCTGTGTTTCAGCATAAATGAAATGCCTGTGCATCCCAATTAATTCAGGCCTCTGTCAAGATAATTGTGCTAGCTCCTGTAACGAGCCTTCTAGCTGAAGCACGCTGTAATCCCCGTCAGCAGGGGCAGAGGAGGGTAAAATACTGCTGACTCAGTTGAGCAGCAGCTCTGATGTTAATCTTCTCCGTTTCTGCAGGCAAAAGAAAGAGAACTGGAACTAAAAAACACATGGTCTGAAAACAAGCTCAGTCGACGTCAGACTCAAGCCAAATACGGATTCTAACACCTCCGTCCCATGTTTTGGATCTTGTCCCAGGTGACTTACTGTGTCAGACCTCTCCTGGCCCTCAGAGACCGGCTGGGCTGGCGTTGAGTGCTGTCTGTTCGGTGGGTGGGAGGATATTGCACTCCCCCATCAGGAAAAAGGGTTCCTGTGAACCGTTCCTGTAACTCCACCTGTAATCGTTCCCCCCCTCCCTAACAAACAATAACGTGGAAGGTTCAAATCAGGTCTGTTCTGTACAGCCAGCGACAGTCCCAGGGCAGCTGCAGGAGCTGTGCCTGGTGCAAGGCTTGGAGCTGCTGTCCTGTAGGTGCAGGGCCGTGTGTCTGAAGCAGCCTCGTCACTGGAACCTGAGGCAGAGTCTCAATAAACTTCCATGTCCCACTTTGCTCCTTCCTCGGACTCGCTGTACATCAAGAGTGTCATTTTTTCTCTTTTCCCATTCAAAAAGACACTTTCAAGAGCGATCCTGTTTGTTGTTTTTCCTTTCGGTTGTTGTTTTAAATGAGACATGGTCATGGCTGTTTAATTTTGGCTGAGTAAATCCCGTGCTCCTCTCACACCAGCAGTGGATTTTTATGTTTATTTTTGCTTGTGTGCATGTGGCCAAGTAATTGTTTTTGCTCTTGGCTACACCAGCCTGTCCCATTTCAAACCATGCTGAGGGGAAGCTCGTTGTGCTTTTTTGTTTCAAAGGAGAAGCAGAGGGACAGAGCTTGGAACAGAAGTGAAAATACTGCAGTGTTGAGTGCAGAAAGCAATGAGGACCTCGGCCAGCACAAGCTGCTGCTGAGAACCTTTGGGTATATCTGATGGTTGTGTGTGTACATTGCTCCCCTTTTCCCCTTCTTCCTCCTCTCTCTGACCGACAGTGCTGTAACAATCTGATCTCTGTGCTTATTGAACTGAGTATCCCAGTTACCTGGGAGCAGATGCAGTGAAAGCTGCCTACTGTACATTTATTTTTCCAGCTTTTTAGCTTGTTTGTATGAATTTTCGTTTCCTATAAAGGCATCACATCTGTTTTAAGTGTTAACATTACCCTCTGGGCTGGGAAGAGGAGACAGTTTCCAGCCTTAACTCCTTGAGAATTAAATTGATTTAAAGTATTAGGTCTAGGTGGTGTAACAGCAAATCATGTGCAACCTCACCAACCCGACCCGTGAATCTTTAGCCAAATCTCTATGGCTTCTCTTAGCTCATTGTTCACCTCTGTGTGATGCTGAAAGGAGCAGGGAGCGGGTCTGGTTCTTTAAACTCACATTCCCAACACTAAAGGTTTGTATTTGTTGTAACTGCAGCTAAAACAGCTAATAGTGGTTACTCCATTTAGTTAAGACTCCGTGAGGTTGTTTTTCTCCCATTGCCTGTTAAATAAGGAGCCGAGAAAACAAACCCCCAATGAATGAATTTGTTTCTTAGAATGTTTTAAAAGAGGAAATGTAACTTCTAGTTTAGTTTCCTGAATGTTTTAGTACTTTGCAGAGCCAAGTTTGAGTATCCAAATGACCAAAATAAAGTTACTGTTGAGTAATTTATTCATATCTTATATGTACAGTGAAATCCTCTGACAAGAGATTTGATAAAGGAATAAACTTTTAAATGAACCGAATCGCAGCTGTTTGCAGTGTGAGGTACAAGGTGAGGATCGTGGGTTGGGTTCTGCTGTGCTGCTGTTGGGTTCATTGCCCTTCTGCTGTGTGTCCAGTGAGGGTTAAGTGTCTTGAATGTGGGGTGGCAGCACCTGGAGGGCTTCTCCCCACTGCAGCGTTGTGGCTTTGAGCTCTTCTAGCTTCATCTTTCCAATCCCTTTGAGGGACTGAATGCAGCTTGCGTGTTTATTTTTGCCTTTTCAATCTGTAATTGCTCGTTTTTAACACTAGAGGGGACTTAGGAGGATGGCAATCACTGCTGACTTTTGCTCTGCTTTTAGCCATTTATGAGCAACCACGTGAAGGCTCGTGGAAAAAAAAGGAAGCGATTTTCTTAGAGGTAGAAGCACAAACCTCTGTTCTCCTTTTCAGTCCTCCTTTTTGAAGCTCCAAATTTGGGTCTCTGGCTGCTCTCACACGCTTTCCCTTCTGTTGTGGCTGTGTGCACCAGGACTGATGAGAACCACACTCAGTGTCATCTTCATCTTCTGTTCTTTGGTGCTGCTCTGTGCTTGGTGGGTGAGAAAGCAGGCAGATCTCAAGGCATGTATTGGCAGGACGAGGCTTGTTCAAGCAGCCAACGAATGCTGCATGGATGGCACCAGCCCTGCCCGAAACCCATCTGGTTCTGCTCTAATAGCCTTTTCCTCCACCCTGATTCTATTCATAGCAATCTCTTTCTGTGAAGATAAATTAAATCCGTTCTTCCTCCATCCCCTTTGAACAGAGCTTGGGAAAGAGGCAACCGTGCCAGGAAAGGCGTGCGAAAACCCAGCGCAGAGATGATGGATGCTGCTGTTATGACTTGAACTGCCTCCAAGGTCCAAGGGTCTCCCTCTGCCCTGCAAGAGCAGAGCAGGCAAACCTTGTGCCAACAAGAGGCTGGGCATTGCCATGGCCATACCTGTATTGCCTTTAGAGGTGGCCTCTAGGAACCTGCTCGTAAATATTCTCTTGGGCTGTGGCTTGCTTGGTCCTTCTCATCCTCAAGCTGTACACGGGGTCATCAAACTCCAGTGCTGAGTTCATTTGGAGTGGTGGAATCTATGGGAAGGGAAACACTGTTTTAAATGGTGCTGGATGAGGGCTGGGCTGGAAAGCCTGGTCCTGCAAAGAGCTTGTGCCCTATGGGAAATGCATTGAAACAAACCTCTGGGGTCGGCCGGGGGGCTGCTCTCTGCATGGTGCCTGCAGTGGGAGTTGCTGGCAGCTGCCTTCTATGGAAGGCTTGGCTGGAGAGGCTGCGGGACAACCGGCGCCGTAGAAACATGGTAGGGGTCAGAATGGATCCAGGACCCCGTGTACCCCGGCTGGGTGGCTCCTGCCGGGTTGTAGCCACCTCTGCATAGATGTTTGCTTCAGGGCTGGGATTGGAGCCCCAGCCCATGGCATAGAAGGGAATGGGCTCCACAGGCAGCGCTGCACCCTCGTGGGGCTCTGCATAGGTGTGGAAGCGCATGAGCTGTTGGTACTTGGCATCAAGCATCTCAGTGGGGATGGCTTCGTGGTGTGTCTGCGTGGAGGAGCTGTTGGTTTCTGCTCCTTTGCTGTTGGCAGGGCTGCGTGGTCCCTGGGTGGACACCACATTATCAAGGTATAGCAGAGGGATGCTGGGGGCAGAATGGGGATGGGGCTGATCCCAATGGACCAGCTGCATCCCCATCCCATGGACCAGCAGCATTCCTACCCCAGCTGCATCCCCCATGGACCACCAGCATCCCTACTCCATCAGTTTCCCTTCCTTCCTCTTGCATTTGCTCAGTTCAATCTGCCCTGGGAAGCACCTCTGTGCCCCTGGCCCTGCCTTTACCTCCTCAGTGCCACTCTCTGCTGCTTGCCCATCTCCTGGCACCCGTTTGGCCACGGTGCTGTATTCTGGGTGGTTTGCTGGTGCCTTGCAGGATGCAGAGCTGCTATCTGGGGTGTGCATCCCTCCACGAGCCTTGTCCTGCAGAGTGCATAGGGTGAAAGGAAGGGGGGTCAACCCTAGAGTGATGCTTTGTGCCAACCCTAGATGTGATGCTTTGATATATCCCTCGCCTTGATTCCATGATTTCCCTAGAGAAAGCAGCCCCAATGAAGCAGGAAAGCTGCTGCTCCTCCCACATCCTGCTGGGGGCTAACGAAGCAGCTAATTGCTACAATAAAAAGGAGTGCTTACCTGTCCCCATGGCACTGTCAGTAGCTCTCCATAGGGTGGGATGGGAACGTGGGTGTAGTGCTGCAGCAGCTCAGCCAGCTCAGGGTGAGCACTGTGCTCACCCAGGATCACATAATGCCCATTGGGCAGCTGGTCCAGCACAAAGTGCCGGCAGCGCTCTCTACCCCTATATGGGAGGAGAAAGGGGTTGGTGGTGGCACAGCATGGGGTTGAGCGTATCCATACCCCTGGGCTGAGCTCCCTCACCTGTAGGATAACACGAAGCCCACCGTGCTCTCACTGAAGCGTATCAGGAAGCAACCCAGTGGCTCATTCTGCAGCATCTTCTCCGTATCCCTGCAGGAAGAAGGGATCCCAGGGCTTCACCCACTTGTGATGGGTACACAGGACCACCTCTATAACCACCTCTATAACCACCCCTATACGACTCCTTGCTCACCTGCGACTGATGAAGCCATGGAACCAAGCTGGCAGATTCCCTGCAGCTCGCAGCCGATGCGCTTGTGTCTGCTCAAACCACAGCTTGGTACGTGCCCTTAGGGATGCTGCAACCCCCCCAGGCTGGGAGCAGCCCTGCAGCACATGGCAGGGAGCGATGGGGGGCTGGGGACCCTCCATTGCCCCCTGTCCCCCCCTGCCGTGTGCATCACACTGCTCCATACTCTGGGGCTGCAGCAGGGTTGTGCCATGTCCTGGCTGGATGTTGCCTGCCTTGTCTTCAGCGATGCATTTGAAGGTGATGAAGAGGGGCTGGGTGTCATCCATGGAGCCACCTGTTGCAAAAAGGAGTGGGTTGTGGGTCCTAGCAGCCCCCTATGCTGCCCCATAGGGTGCTGTTCTTCGCCCTTTTTCTTCCCAATCACCTTCATGGTGCTGCTGGGAACCCAAAGCTCCGGTAAGAACCAACTCTGTGTGTAACAAGGGCTCTATGTACACGCAGGGTTCATCTAAGTGCCGCCAACGCTCGGCCAAACAAAGTTAATCCTGAGCAGATGCTCGAGGGGGTGGAAGCGGCCACACCATGTCACAGCTCTGAGTCACCAGGACCGGACCGAGCCCGTCCAAACTGGGGTCCTGGAAGGCCCAGAGCACTGGGATGCAACCTTAAAACAGCATTGAGAAAACCTGGGTGCTTCATGCACCCAGAATGGTCTCACATGCAAAGAGGCACTAAAAAGGCCCACCAAAACCACAGCAAGGAGCTGAGCACCGAGTCCTGCTCCCTTTGTCCTCCATCATCACCCATCATGGGGACAACCCCTCCATGCCCCTCTTCCAGTCTTTTCTTCCTGATCTTTATTGCTCCCACCTCGGCTCTCAGACCCATGGGACACCCCCAGCCCACTCCCAACCCTCACCCCTACCTCTACCGGGACCTGGGGGCCGTGGGGTGGGCAGCGCTGGTGCTGCTTTGCAGCACGGTGATGGGCAGGAAGCAGCGAGCTGCATCTTGGGGCCACGTCACGGAACAACAGCGAGGGCTGCGGGTGGCACCGTGGGAGAGTCTCTTTGCCCTCCTTCCCTTTACCCTGAGCACATTCAGCTGCTGATGGTCGTAAAGCAAAGCAAGCGTTACCTGGTTGCAAGGGGTGAAGCTGGTGCTTGCAGTGCCAACAAGATGCATTGCAGCTGGGGATGCAGGGCTGGCTGGGTTCTGTGCTCTGTGCACCCATAAAACCTCTTTGTCCCATCTGTACCACTATTTCTTGCATGGAGCCCAACCTGTAGCTGCATTGGAGCCAGGTTACAGCCCTTTATACACCTGCAGTGGGGACAGAGCACCCTCAGCCCCACGGCGTGGTACCCCCTTGGCTTTCTCCACCTTAAGAAACCTGTTCCTCCTCTCTGCCCTCACACCCTGCACAGTTTCCCCTCCGGGCAGCAAGGTTACACTATTTCTATCGGTGGTCAGGCAGGTTTCCTGTTTGTAACACTGGAGCTCACGGCTGCTGTGGACGGAGCAGCTACAGCCATAGAGCTTCTCCTTAAGGATGTGACCCTACAAGGCCTCTCCCAGCCCCTGTACAGCTGTCCGGGCGGGGACAGCGTGGGGGGATTTCTCACGAGACCTTGGAATCAGACGCTTCAGCTCTTGGCGTTTCCTGCTGTTTTTCCCTCTGCTGCTGCCCAACTGATCCCAGGAATCACAACAGCTTCTAGGAAACCCAGAGCTCAGCAGCAGCGACACGGAGCAGAGAGTGGCACCATCCCACTAAGGCTCATCATCCCCATCTCCAAAGCTAAAAGAGAGGTAAGGATGCTGCAAGCTGGGGGTGCACAGCAAAGCCCTGCATGAGGGACCACGGTGCCTTGGGGATAATGGTGTTGTTATCACTACAAAAGCTGTTTCAGACCCCCCCAGGGCCCCCACGATGCTGCCTACATGGATCTGAGGCTGTGTAGTGCCTGGCTGGGTGCCCGTGCTGCCCGGGGGTGGCACAGGGTTGTCACCATGCAGAACAACCATCCACGGGGCTGGCAGTGCTGGGAGCGAGGAGAGCTTGAAGGGGGAAGGCTGGGGGTGAGGTTCTGGGTTGGAGACAGCTCTGCTTGGCCATGGATAGGGACAGCCTTGCACAAAGCTTCCAGGTCTCGTGCTCCTTCATTGTGTTCCCTTATCGAGGTGTTTTTTCCTGCTGGAGGGGGACCCTGCCTCTTGCACTGAGTGCTACCCACCAGCACAGCACACTCGGCCACACGCCCTGCTTCTGTTTCCCTCTTTGCTTAGGAGCTGCGCCATCAGTGTGGTGAGTTTGGGGGGCAAAGGGGGCTCTTCGTGGCCCTGCTGCCCCTTTCCCATCCCCTCTATTTGTCTTTGCAGCAATGGCTGAGGATGGCGGGGCTGCCTCTGACAGCCCCCAGGTGAGAGCAATGGGAGGGATCCAGGGGGTGCAAACTGGGTGTGGAGGGGCAGGAGACACCAATAAACCCCTTGCAACGTGCACCAGGGGGATGTGGTGCCCCCATGGGGCTAAGCTGGGTCTATGCTCTCCGGCAGGCTGTCACCCTGAGTGCACGCAGTGTGGAGGACTTGTATGAGCTGCTGGAGACGCTGGGCAGGTGAATAGGGTGGTGTGGGGTGTGCCAAGTAGTGGCACTACAGCTGTACCCCCCCTCTCTATCCCCATCCATGCCCTGTGTTCCATCACAGCGGGCACTTTGGAGTGGTGAAGCGATGCCGGGAGCGCAGCACCGGTGCTTTTTATGCTGCCAAGTTTGTGAAGACACGGCGATGCCGGGGCAGCCGACGAGGCCTGGAGAAGGTGCAGGTAGAGAAGGAGGTGGCCATCCTGCGGGACCTACAGCATCCCAACATCATGCAGCTGCACGACCTCTTCACCTGCAGAGCTGAGATGGTGCTGGTGTTGGAACTGTGAGTGGGGTCCTGGGGTTGGATGGTGGGGGGATACTGATGTTTTGCAGCCCCCAAGCCCCCCCCAAGCATTGCCCTGCTGTGCAGGATGCGTGGTGGGGAACTCTTTGACTTCATTGCGGAGAAGGAGATGCTGTCAGAGGAAGAGGCCATTGAGTTCCTGGAGCAGATCTTGCTTGGAGTGCAGTACATTCATGGGCGCCACATCGCCCACTTTGACCTCAAGGTGCCTGTGCAGGTCCCTGGCTGATCTGGGCTGCCCCCACTGTCCTATGATCCTACATAAGGGTGGTTTTGGGGTATTTTATTGCTCCTCACCCTCCCCCCTGCAGCCTGAGAACATCATGCTGCAGGAGAAGGATGTTCCCAAGCCCCAAATCAAGATCATTGACTTCGGCCTGGCCCAGAAGCTGGAGGATGGTGTCACATTCAAAAGCCTCTGTGGGACCCCCCAGTACATTGGTATGGAGCTCCTGGTTCAGCTGGGTGGGCAGTGGGACCCCTGGAGCCCCAGATATAAGGGGCAGACAAGAGCTTCACTGAGAGGGGGACCTTCATGATGGGGATATATTGGGGTGCCCGTGTGGTGCTCCCCCCTGACATGCCCCCCCACTTTGCTTCACCCTTAGCTCCCGAAGTGATCAACTATGAACCACTGAGCTCCGCCACCGACATGTGGTGAGGAGAGGGACAGGGATGTCAGGGGGACCCACGGTGCCGCTGTGGGGACCCCCAGAGGACAGCCCTGACTCCCACCCTCTGTCTTGCAGGAGCATCGGGGTCATCACCTACATCCTGTGAGTAGGGGTGAGGGGGAAATGCATCCAGGGGAAACTGAGGCACAGGGGGGCAGCGTGGCAGGGCCATCTCTGGTGTTCATGCTCCCTCATGTCCCTGCAGGCTCAGCGGCTTGTCCCCTTTCCAGGGTGAGACAGATGCTGAGACCCTCTCCAACGTCCTGGAGGGCACCTATGAGTTTGAGGAACGTTATTTCAGTGACACCTCTGAGATGGCCAAGGACTTCATCCAGAAGCTGTTGGTGAAGGAGCCTCAGTGGGTGCCACCCCTGTTTATGTCCCAGTCCTTGGGGGTCCTTATCCCCATCCTTAGGGGTCCCCAGATCCCCACCATCACAGCTCTGTCTATTGCAGGGAGCGAATGACCGCGTCTGAGTGCCTTGTGCACCCCTGGATTAAGGTGAGATAAAAGGGGGGAACATATCTGGGCTCCACAGACTGCTGTGTGCTGAGGGATTGGGAATGGGATGCAGTGATGATGCTACAGCATCATCCCTCCAGCCCCTGAGCAGGAAACAGGCAGCAAAACGGAGCCGTTCCTCCATCAACATGAAAAACTTCCGCAAGTTCAACGCCAGGAGGAAGTGGAAGGTGAATGAAGGGGAGGGACAATGGGGTGAGGGATGGAGATGGCGATATGAGGGATCCCACCACCTTTGGGTGCTTGGGTGATGCCATAGTGTTCCACTCCAGGGCTGGGTGCCTTTGGGCGGGGGACCATGGTGGGGTCTGTGCCCTGGTATTGCTGTCTGGGGGTGGGTATGGAGGGGAGACCCCAATGTATAGAACCCTTCCTTGCTGCTCCCCCAGCTCTCCTACAACATGGTATCTGCCTGCAACCGGCTGTGCCGCATGCGGCTGCTCTGCAGCCCCAGGACGGAGGATGAGGAGCTGGTGAGATGCTGAGGGTTCATACCAAACACTGGGGGGCTGTGACATGGGGTGCCCCTCTCTGGGGGGGCCCATGATATTGTCCTTGCCATTCAACCCCTCTGTGCCCCCAGCGCTGCTGTGAGAGTGACCAGGAGGAGGAGGGCAGCCGCCCTGTGATGCTGCTTCGCCGACGTAGGAGCAGCTGCTCCTGAGACCCTCCACTGGGTTGGGGGCAGCAAAGTGGGGCCATCCCACAAGAGGAACCTCCAGACCCCACTTTGCCCCCAGCAGATGTGAGCACCCGGGTGCTGGAGCTGCTGCTCCCAGTGCTGCTGTGCTGAGGGTCACTGGGGCAGAGCCAGGGGCACTGCTGTGCTCTCCAGGTATCCCCTCACCTGTGGGTTCTGCCCTTCCCTTGGTTCTAATTCAAGAAATAAATGTGCCCCTATCCTTGTATCCTGGGTGCTGAGCAGAGCAATTTCCTCCCCTTCCTCATCCTCATCCTCCTCCTCTTCCTTTACCTTCTCTTCTTCCTCCTCTTCGCTCCTTTGTCCCCTGGAATTGACCCCTCTCTGGTTCTCCCTGGGTGTATCTGCACCCTTGAATCCACCCCACAATACCCACACCTGCAGAAAGCAAAGCACAGAGCATCATCCTGAGCAACACAGGGTCTGGGGGGCATTTCCCACCTATAGACCCCCTCCAACCCTACTGCACTTGGGGCTGCCCTGTTTTCTCCCCTCTCTATTTCCCAAACAAGCCCTGGCCGTGGCCCTGGCCCGGCCCCACACAGTTGTCAGGCTAAATATTTTGTGTGTGGCAGCCGAAAACAAAAGTGAAGGGGCCACGGGGCCACCCATCTCCCGACGTTCTACGGTGCTGGTAAGGAGTGCCCATAGTACGGGGCCGGACCTGTGCCTGCCTGCAGCAGCACCAGGCAGGAGTGAGACGTGGCCCCACGGGATGGGGGTACTGGGGGTCCTACGGCTGCTTCTTGCCTTGCTGCTGCTCATCGACCCCCTCCTGCTGCCCCCGGTGCAGGCCCCCTCTGAAAGTAAGTGGTGGGAAGCAGGGTGAGGGGGATGTGGGTTTGGGAGGTTTGGGAGGTTTTGGCTGAGCCTCAGTTTCCCCTTTATGTGATGCCCCCCCACTGTCCCAATCCTCATTTGGCAGCACCAGCCCGGCTGTGACCTTTGGGGTTTGGAGCTGGGGAGGAAATGGGGGCCCTGTGCTGGGTTCAGGGTGTCACTTGCTTATGTGGGAAATGGTTCCATGGAGCCACTGCACTCAGCAGTGATGGAAAGTGATACTTTAACCCTTCTGGGCTGGGGATGTGACCTCAGGGACAAGTACAGGGTTCTGATGGTCCTGGCTCAGGGGTTGACATGGGGATGTGACTGGTGGGGTCTCAGTGCTGCCTGTAGGATGGAGACAGGGGGACCCACATACCTGGCTTTGTCACTGTGTATCTGTCCTTCTCTCTGCCTCGGTTTCCCCATTGATAGCCCCAAGGAGGAGTGGAGGGGGAATGAGGATAAAGCAGCCAAACTCATACCAAGAACTGCCCTGGGAATGCTCCTTGCTCTGTCTCTGCCCCCATGAGGGCACAGGGGACCCCAGAATGTTCTCTACTCACAACAAGAACCAAGTTGTTCCTGGTCCCCTCTCTCCTTCTGTTCCCCCGCTCAGCACAGGGACCTCTATGACTTTGCCAAGGTCACAGCTGCGGCAGCACAGGGCTGCACTCTCAGAGTGGATACTGCATCCTTGGCCCCACAGTGGGATGGAGACCCCCCCTGTCCCGAGGGTACCCCATGGTGCTGGGTGGGCTCTATGTATTGCCTCCTCTCTGCACACTGCTGAGTGCTCCAGCTCCATGCTGTGGTGCTGCTTGGGTGTTTGGGGTACACGCCGAGCTGGCTGTCTTTGCTGTCAGTGTTTACAGTAAATCCCTCTCTGAGTATCAGTGAGTTTCTCTCTGTAATAACTAGGAGTCAGGTTTCAGGCTGGGAGATGCTGCTGGAGGGGAGCAGAGACAGCAGGAGATGCTCAGCCCCATGGGGCCCCTCACAATGCTCCCCCCCACGGGGTTAGAAAAGCCCTGGGATGGTGACCCCATAGCCCCATCCCTGCATAGTGTCAATGGGAGCGACTTGGTAGGAGGATGCTGTGTGCTCCTCACCGCTGTTACCCCAGGGACTGCAGCCTCCATGGGGTTGGCAAAGGGATATGAAACAGTCCTGGGAAGCTCCAGCAGAGCCAGACCTCGTTAGCATCACAGCAGCTGTGCTGTCCCCTTAGGAGCTGTGGTGTGCTGGCTGCCTGTCACAGCTGCTCTCATCTGCCCCAGCTGCCCACAGCAACCACAGGCAGCTGACAGGCAGAGCAGGACATTAACCCCTGCCACGCGTCGCTGTGGCCCTATCCGGGGGTGGGGAGGATGACCTATGTGTTGGGGTGATGCTCTGGGCCATCCCATTGCTCCCGTGCTCCTTCTTGCCACCCCAGTCTGCGGCAGCATGGACATCCGCAACGACGTGTCGCAGCTGCAGAAGCTGGAGAACTGCTCCATCATAGAGGGCAACCTGCAGATCCTGCTGATGTTCACCACGGGCGTCGATGATTTCCGCGGGCTCAGCTTCCCCCGCCTGCTGATGATCACGGAGTACCTGTTGCTCTTCCGTGTCTATGGGCTGGAGAGCTTAAGGGACCTCTTCCCCAACCTCTCGGTCATCCGTGGCACCAACCTCTTCTTTAACTATGCCTTGGTCATCTTTGAGATGCCTCACTTAAGGGAGATAGGGCTGCACAGCCTGAGCCACGTGCTGCGCGGCTCGGTGCGCATTGAACGCAACCAGGAGCTCTGCCACCTCTCCACCATCGACTGGGGGCTGCTGCTGCCTGATGCCGTGGATAACAGCTACATCGTGGGTAACAAGTTGGCTGAGGAGTGCGCCGACGTCTGCCCAGGTATCCTGGATGTGGAGAAACCGTGTGCGCAGACTGTGGTCAATGGGCAGCTGGATTATCGCTGCTGGACCTCCAGCTACTGCCAGAAAGGTGGGTGAGGTGATGTGGGGATGCTCATCCCAGTGCTGGGAGCTAATGGGGAGCACTGGAAAGCACTGGGATGCAGTGGGAGGGCTGAGCTGGGTGCACATCTGTCCCTGCGTGGGAGCGAGTTGCAGTGGAGTAATTGGATCCGAGCTGTATCATTCTCTGGAGGAGAGGCCAGCTCTCAGCTGCCATGTTTTCCCAGCGGTGAGGTAAATACACGCCCCTGCCGGGCTCGTTTGCAGTAAACAGGAGACCTGGTAATGAAATATATACTATAAACACAGATCCTTATCTGGGCTATAACCTCGGCCACTGCCCCAGCACTGGCTGCAACACGTGGCTCCGCTGGGTGGCTGGGGCTTGGCCTGGGGTGAGCCTCACCTGTCCATCTGTCCATCTATCCTGACTGTCCATGCAGATCTGTCCATCCATCTCTCTGTCATCCAACCAACCCTCCCTCCATCCACCCTTCTACCCACCCATCCCTCCATCCACCCATCCCTGTGTCCATCCATCTGTCCACCCACCCATCCATCTCTTCATCCATTCATCCCTTCATCTACCCCTCCATTCCCCCACTTTCTTTCCTTGCCTCCCCCACCAGCAGTCCACCACCAGCCCCCCCTACCCACCCAAGCCCTGCAATCCCCTTTTCCTACCTCCATCATCACCTCCCTGCAGTGTGCCCATGCGGTGCGGGCTCGGCGTGCACGGCATCGGGTGAATGCTGCCATGCTGAGTGCCTGGGGGGCTGTGGACGACCCCGTGACAGCCGCTCCTGCGTGGCCTGCCGTCACTTCCACTTCAATGGGCACTGCCTGCCCTCCTGCCCACCCCGCACCTACGAGTATGAGGGCTGGCGTTGTGTCACGGCTGAGTACTGTGCCAGCCTGCGCAAGGTCTCCGACAACCCACGCGACGCCTCCAAGTTCGTCATCCACCAGCAGCAATGCCTCTCTGAGTGCCCCCCTGGCTACACCAGGAATGAAAGCAGGTAGGGACCACCACCCTAGGATGCTGGCAGTGGAGGGAGGGGGTTCCATGCCTGGCTTACATCCCAGTCCCTGTCCCTGCAGCATCTTCTGCCACAAGTGTGAGGGGTTGTGCCCCAAAGCGTGTAAGGTTGGCACCAAGACAGTGGACTCGACACGGGCGGCACAGGAGCTGGCAGGCTGTACTCTGGTGGAGGGCAACCTCATCCTAAACATCCGCAGGGGCTGTGAGTGCCATGGGGCAAAGGGGGGAATTTCCCTTGGAGGAAGAATTAATGGGTGGGGGTCATTCAGGAGTGAGGGTCAGCTCCATCACTGCACCATGCTCATGGCCTTGGGATGTCCACAGATAATCTGGCCTCAGAACTTCAGAGCAGCTTGGGCCTCATTGAGACCATCACGGGCTTCCTGAAGATCAAGCACTCCTTCGCCCTTGTCTCCTTATCCTTCTTCAAGAACCTCAAGCTGATCCGTGGGGACTCCATGGTGGATGGGTGAGGATGGAACCTGTTGAGTACACCTGGGTGTGGGGTTCCTGTGCCCATCACCTCCATCTACCTCTTCTCTAGGAATTACACCTTGTACGTCCTGGACAATCAGAACCTGCAGCAGTTGTGGGACTGGAGTCACCACGTCCTCTCTATCCCTGTGGGCAAGATGTATTTCGCCTTCAACCCCAAGCTTTGCCTGGCTGAGATCTACCACATGGAGGAGGTGACGGGCACCAAGGGACGTCAGAACAAGGCAGAGATCAACCCACGCACCAACGGGGACCGGGCATCCTGTGAGTGTGGGGATGGGGATGGGGGGACCCAGTGGCACCATGACTCTGAGCCCTTTGCACCTCTCTACAGGCAAAACCCAAACCCTGCGCTTCACCTCCAACATCACCGAGTCCGATCGTATCTTCCTCAAGTGGGAGCGGTACCGGCCCCCTGAGTACCGAGACCTCCTCAGCTTCATTGTCTACTACAAGGAGTCGTAAGTGATCCTTGTGTCCCCCAGCCTGCAGCATCCTCATGTGGCACGTCTGGGGCTGCTGGACCCCATGGGGTGGTGAGGCTTGGGGTCTGCTGGGACCCACAGCTGATACCTGTTGGCTGGGTGGCTGTCAGACCTTTCCAGAACGTATCGGAGTATGTGGGGCAAGATGCCTGTGGGGCACAGAGCTGGAACGTGCTGGATGTGGAGCTGCCACTCAGCAGTGAGCAGGAACCAGGGGTTGCCCTGCTCAACCTGCGGCCATGGACTCAATATGCCATCTTTGTCCGTGCCATCACCCTCACCACCGCCGAGGAAGGGCGCAACTATGGGGCTCAGAGCGAAGTGGTCTACATCCGCACCATGCCGGCAGGTATGGGGTGCTGGGGGGGGGTAGGGTTGGGGGGCCCACAATGGCCTCAGTTTGTATCTGATGTCCCCATGCCCACCCAGCCCCAACAGTGCCTCGGGATGTCATCTCCATGTCCAACTCCTCATCCCATATCGTGGTGCGCTGGAAGCCACCTACGCAGCGCAATGGCAACATCACCTACTACCTGGTGCTGTGGCAGCAGTTGGCTGAGGACATGGAGCTCTATGTCAACGACTATTGCCACAAAGGTGCAGGAGAGCTACCAGGGATTGTGCTGGGATGGAGACATCTCCAGGTCCCTGTGATGCACTGGGATGGGGATAGAGATGGAGATGCAGCTCTGCTCATCCCCACCTCCAGGCCTGAAGCTGCCCACCAGCAGTGCAGACACGCGATTCAGCGATGGGGATGGCCCTGAAGTGGAGCAGGATGCAGAGGAGCGCTGCTGTCCCTGCCGTCCTGCTGATGGGCAGCTCCGCATGGAGGGAGAGGCCGAGTCTTTCCAGAAGAAGTTTGAGAACTTCCTCCACAACTCCATCATCATCCCCAGGTGCCGGCGCTTTGGGGGGTACCAGGGTCAAGGGGTTACCAAGCATTGCTCTGCCACAGGGAGGGGGGAGTTCCTTGGCTTCTTTAACCCATTTCCCACTGTCTCAGGCCACCTTGGAAGGTGACATCCATCAACAAGTACCCACAGCGGTGAGCTGGAAACAACCCCAAAACCCTAAGGCTCTCCCCTGTCCCATTGCATGTGAAAACCCCACACTCCCTGACTCCAAACCTCTTCCTATCCCCACAGGACCCCAAAGCGCCGCAGGGACCTGATGGCCGTCACATCCCCCACCAATACCTCCTCAGTGGAGCCACCACCCCTGAGCCACACCA
Organism: Coturnix japonica; assembly: GCF_054131305.1. Classification (NCBI taxonomy): domain Eukaryota; kingdom Metazoa; phylum Chordata; class Aves; order Galliformes; family Phasianidae; genus Coturnix; species Coturnix japonica. The sequence continues at coordinate 274,491 of NW_028188965.1, forward strand.
GAGCTGAACCCAAACCTGACTTCCAGATCTTTGAGGACAAAGTGGTGCGGGACCGCGCGGTGCTGTCGCGGCTGCGGCACTTCACTGAGTACCGCATCGACATCCATGCATGCAACCACGCTGCTCACACCGTGGGCTGCAGTGCAGCCACTTTTGTCTTTGCCAGGACCATGCCTGAGTGTACGTCCAAGGGCTGAAGGGTGCTGGTGCTTTTGGGAGGGGATCAGCACTGGGCTGGTAGAATCACAATATCTTTAAGGTTGGAAAACAGTGCTGAGATCAGTGCCTGCCATCAATACATCACCACCATGCCTGCTAACCACATCCTTTAGTGCCACATCTACACCTTTCTCCACCCCCTTCCCTGGGCAATCTGTTCCAATGCTTTATCGCTCTTTCTGAGAACAATTTTATCCTAGCATCTGATCTGAACCTCCACTGGTGCGATGTGAGGCCATCACCTCTCATCCTGATCCCATCTATGTCCCATTCCAGTACAAGCTGACAACATTCCTGGTAACGTGACCTGGGAGCCAGCCAGCAAGAACAGCGTGCTGCTCCGCTGGCAGGAGCCCCACAACCCCAATGGGCTCATCCTTAAGTATGAGATCAAGTACAGCCGTGAGAGTGAGGTGAGGACCTGACTTAGCAACCCCCTCCCCATGACTGGGATGTCCCCACTGCCACCATCCCTTCATCCCCAGGAGGTGACCACTGTTGTCTGCGTCTCCCGACACCGCTATGCTAAGTATGGAGGTGTGCATCTGGCCCTGTTGCAGCCAGGCAATTACTCAGCTAAGGTCCGTGCCACATCACTGGCTGGCAATGGCTCCTGGACAGGACTCGTCAAGTTCTACATCCTTGGACCAGGTACCTGATGATGGGGGCAAGGAGGATGCCAGTGGGAAATGGGGGGCTGCTGGGCTGGGAGCTGGGAGGCAGGGTGCTGCTGGATGAGTCACTGGGGTATTGGGGAGCACTGGTGGGATCAGGGAGTGCTCCTGGACCTGGACACCAGAAGGGGAGCAGCATAGGGCACAGAATGCTGCTGCCCTAGGGAGCAGTGGGCTCCCTGTCTCTGCTACAAATGGTCCCACAACACCCTGCTCCCCCCAACCCACGGACACACTCCTGGCAGCTGAGGAGGAGTCCGGCAGCTTCTACATCCTGCTCACTGTTACGCCTGTGGTCCTCATGGTGCTCATCTCTTGCCTCGCCGTCTTTGTCTTCTTCTACAATAAAAAGAGGTAGTGATCCCTCTGAATCCTGGGGCTGCACTCAGTTGAGTCAGAGGTGGGGAGGTGGCTCCATATCCCTGTCTCTTGTCCCCCTGTCCTTTGTCCCTTGTCTTCTGTGCCATGTCCCCCTCTCCATCTTCCCAGGAGCAATGATGGATACCCCAGTGGGACGCTGTATGCCTCTGTCAACCCTGAGTACTTCAGTGCCTCAGACAGTATGTGGGGATGTCCCCCTGGGGTCTGCTGCCCCATTCCTCTGCTTGGTGATGGTGATATTAATGATGGTGACCCCCCTGCAGTGTACATCCCTGATGAATGGGAAGTATCACGGGAGAAGATCACGGTGATCCGGGAGCTGGGGCAAGGCTCCTTTGGGATGGTGTATGAGGGGCTGGCGGTGGGGCTGGTGGCCGAGGGTGAGGAGACCAAGGTGGCCCTGAAGACAGTCAATGAGCTGGCAACCATGCGGGAGCGCATCGAGTTCCTCAAGGAGGCCTCTGTCATGAAAGCCTTCAAGTGCCATCACGTGGTAGGTGGCAGCACGGGGACACCCCCAGGGACATGGGGCTATGGCTGCCCACGTTCTGTTTCCATTCTCTCCCCAGGTCCGTCTGCTTGGTGTCGTGTCCCAGGGCCAGCCAGCCTTGGTCATCATGGAGCTGATGACACGTGGGGACCTGAAGAGCTACCTGCGCTCTCTTAGACCCGACGCCGAGGTGAGGGGCTGCCCAGGCGCCATGGTGCCCTACAGAGGAGGGGGCACAGACCCCGTCCCTGAGGACGTCCCCCCAAAGCCTCCTCTCTCTGTGCATGGTGCAGAACAACCCTGGGCTGCCTCCACCCTCGCTCAAGGACATGATCCAGATGGCAGGTGAGATCGCTGATGGCATGGCCTACCTCAATGCCAAGAAGTTTGTGCACCGCGACCTCGCCGCGCGCAACTGCATGGTGTCAGAGGACTTCACCGTCAAGATTGGAGGTGGGCAGCCACAGATGGGTGGGCATGAGATGTGTCCCTATGTCCAGATGGCTCATGGCTCCTTATCTTCCTCCTTTTCCTTGTCTTCTCTTATTCTTTTTCCTCCTTTTCCTTCTTCTTCCTCCACCAGATTTTGGCATGACGCGGGACATCTATGAAACAGATTATTATCGTAAAGGGGGCAAGGGGCTTCTCCCTGTCCGCTGGATGTCCCCCGAGGCCCTCAAGGATGGCATCTTCAACACTCAGTCTGATGTCTGGTGGGTGATGGGGCTGGAGGGAGCCACGTAGGTGAGCCACCACCCACCCCGGGCTGACCTCTGTGTGCTGCAGGTCCTTTGGGGTGGTGCTGTGGGAGATCACCACGCTGGCTGAGCAGCCCTACCAGGGTATGTCCAACGAGCAGGTCCTGCACTACGTCATGGACAACGGCGTCCTGGAGCGGCCAGAGAACTGCCCTGATCAGCTGTGAGTGGGGGGGGATCTCTTATCAGAACTGCTTGGGGTGGGCAATAAGCTCCACTGTGGCCTCTGGTCTGCACGGAACCCCGGTGAGCTGGCTGCCCTTGAGCTGGCCAAGAGGGGGAACTGGAGACCCCCGTACCCACTGTGCACTCTTTGTCTCGCAGCCATGAACTGATGTGTCTGTGCTGGCAGCAGAACCCTCGTCAGCGCCCGTCCTTCGTTCAGCTCCTGGAGAGCATCAAGGAGCACATGGCACCCGCTTTCCGCACCCTCTCCTTCTTCTACAGCCCCGAGAACCGGCGGAGCGGCTCCAACGAGCCCTCGGACGCCGAAACGGAGCCGCTCCCCGAGGAGGACGAGCCGCCCGCACCCCCTTTACCCACCCGCAAGAGCCGAGGTCGGCTCCCCAACGGGACGAGCTGCCTGTGAGCGGGGGCTGCCGCCCGCCCGCCCGCTGCGGACTCATCCCCCCGCCCCATCGAGGGGCCCTTCGCGTTATTTATTGCTTTTAAGGGAAAGGGGTGTGCTCTGGGGGCAGCCACTGCAATACCAACCCCTTGCGATGGGGAGAGGGTAGCAAAGGGGGGGGAGGGAGGGAGCTGCCCCATGGGACACTCCGTTTTGCAGGTGGGGAAACTGAGGCACGGCGCTGCCCTGTAGGTTCCCTACAGTCCTTACTGCGGGGCACCGCGTCGGGGCCGCTCAGGTTCTGCTGTCTGCCCCGGGGGAGAAGGGAGAATAAAGCAGGACGGAGCTCGGTCGAGCGGTGCTTGCTCTGTGGGGGCACGGGGGTGGTGGGGGGTTGGGGGGGGGGGGGAACGATGCTCGGGGCTTTCCACTGCCGTCCGCCGGTCCCATCTGCTTCCTGCGCATCCCGCTGCGGCTTTGCCCTGCGGTGCCTGAGCCGGAGGCGTTTCTGGGGAAAAAAACGTCAAAGCAGAGGAATTCGCGAGGCGGTGGCTGAACTCAGACCCGGGATGTCTGTAGGGGGAAGGGGGGGGGGTCTCGCAGGTCCCTATTGTCCCCATACCAGTCCCTTGGTGCTCAGGGCTGAGCACTGGGGGTGGGATTCAGGCTGAGAACGTGCCAAACTCAGAGCACAAGTGAGCTCTGCTGCTAGAACGCAGGGAGTGGGATTGGGGCGATGGGGGCAGATAGGGATCCACTCTGCTCTCCTCTCACAAAGAGGGTCCCAAGAAGGTGAGACAACAAGGCCACTGTGCCATCAACCTTCCCAATTCTGCACCCCGATGTAACTGGGGGCTTGAGGGAGTCTCAGAGCTGGGACATTTTGGGAGATCGATGGGAGAGCTGGGGGAGGGGGTGCTCCTGATGGCCCTGAGTGCAGGGAGGGGCAGTGGGAGGTGTCCTCCGCCTCTTACAAACGGGGGCACGGGAGCGGATGGTGCGGGCATTGCGGGCACAGCGAGAGCAGAGTGTGGGCAAGGTGCAGAGCGAGAACACTGAATACAGTGTGAGGGCAGAGTGAGGGTAGAATCCCTATTCTACCGCCCCACCTGCGGTCCGAGCTCCCATCCCGAACCCTCCCGGTACCACCGTGCGGTGCGGGGCTGCGGGCAGGGTCGGGGCGGGGGGAGCCGCTGGCCCCTCCCCAGGAGGCCGGACCGGGCGCCGCTTTTAACCCTCCGGTACAGAGCTCGTGGGCTCCGGTACGGCGGTGAAGTGCGAGGGCGGCGGTCCCGGAGCGGCCCCGGGTCGCGATGCTGCCCGCCTGGCTCCGGTTGTGCCTGGCTGCGCTGCTGCTGCTGCCCCCGGGATCCGCCGCTCCTCCAGCCTGCCCCGCAAACTGCCGCTGTCCCGCACCCCGCACACTTCGATGCCGGGAGCCCCTCACCGTGAGCAGCCTCAACGTCCTGCTGCTGGGCACCTCCTATCGCCCCATCGATGTGTGAGTGCGGATGGGAGATGAGATGGGGACCTGGGGATGGGTGAGGAGAGGGAGCAGGGATGGGGATGAGGGAGGGGGATTAGTGATGGAGATGGGGACTGGGGATGGGGTCGTATGGTGAGGAGAGGGAGCAGGGATGGGGATGAGGGAGGGGGATTAGTGATGGAGATGGGGACCTGGGGATGGGGTTGTATGGTGAAGAGAGGGAGCAGGGATGGGGATGAGGGAGGGGGATTAGTGATGGAGATGGGGACTGGGGATGAGGATGGGATAAGGACAGGACGGGGTGGTGAGGCCAGGACAGGCTGATGAGGATGGAGGTGAGGAAGAGGATGGCAGTGGGGGTCAGGGCATTTGGGCCAGGACACAATGATGAGTGAGGGCGGTGGGGCTGGAGGACATAGTGGTGGCACTGGGATAGTGCTGGGTCACTGATGGGGCTGGGGACTGCCTGGAGAGGGGTTTTTGGGGTGCAAAGGTGGGGGGAATCCCTGCTATGGACTCACAGGGAGTGAGGGAGGGACTCAGGACAGTTCTTTGCCCCCTCCCGTGGGATGCCAGTAGGGCTGGGGATGCCAGCAGGGTGCATGGATGGGGAGTGCCCATGTGAAGGTGGGTGGTGATGGGGTGCAGGAGGAGACTGGGCTTTGTCCCCACCATGATGATGCTGTCCTGCTGCCCAAGGCTTGTGGGTTGGGAAGCTGAGTGGGAATTGAGCCCCTATCCCTCTGGATCCAAGATGATTCCCCAGCATGGGGAGAGCACGACCGTGCTGGCACTCATCTGGGGTGCAGGAGGGGTTTGGGAACCCATACTGCCTGGCTTGGGGCATTTGTTTTCCATTCACCCCCTGCTATGTGCTGGGATGAGGAGGGAGAAAGGGTGTGTGGTGACAGTTTAGTTGCCTGGGCTCCTGGGTCCTCACCCTGCTGCACTGCTGCATTGCTGGGGCGGCTGCTGCAAACATCCCTGCCTCAGTTTCTCCACGTGCTGGGAGATGCTGTGGGCGCTGCCAGCTCTTTGTTCACTGACTGATAGGGTGGGGTGGATGGTGATCCCCTAAGAGACCACCAGCCATCCCTCTGTTGTGTCTCCCTCGTCCCCATCATGGCTTGGGGGTGGGGTTGGTGGAAAACCCCACACTGGCTCCCAAAGGGGTTTTCCTTAGGAAAAGGAGCAGTGGGGGAACAAGCTGCTTCTCAGCACCACCATCACGTCATGAGGCACCGTGGGTGTAGGGAGAGGTGGGGATACCTCTGTCCCCAACCCCATTCTAGGGCTGATCCCCCTGCTCTGACAATGGTGATCCCACAATGGGGGCCTGACCCCTGCCTGCTGCACTGTTGCCTTCCAGCATCATCGAGAACCAACAGCTGCTGACATCTCTGACTCGGGATGACACCAGGATGCTGTCAGACCTCAGGCACCTGTGAGCCCTCTGGGGTGGGATGGGGAGGATGGGGACAGGGTTCCTACTGTGTGTGCTTAGCCCTTGCTTCCCCCAGCACCATCTCCAACTCGGGGCTGCAGTACATATCTGACGATGCTTTCCAGGACACCCACAGGCTGAGCCATGTGTAAGTACCCCCCTTCTAGGGCTCAGGTCCCCATCCCTATGCATATCAACCCCCTCGGGGCACTCATCCCTGCACAGGGTGGCTTTGTCCCTGCACTCAGGGAGGATCGATGCTGTCCCACTGCCCAGCAGCAAAACTCGATCTAGAGGGACCGCGTGGGGCTGTGCTGCTGAATGTGAAACCATTGATTGAGGCTGGAGCCCCCATGGGAGCTCTGTGTAGTGCAGCCCCCCCATGCAGGAGGGGATGCTGGAAAGTGGGGGGGGGGGGAACCTACCACAGGGATCATGGAGGGCCCTTAAAGGGGTATCCAAAGGCTGAGTTGGCAGCCAACCTATTGTATGTGCTTCTGCTTGGTCATGGTGTGACAGCTCTGTCCCCAGCATGTGACAGACCCTTGTGTGTGAGGATGATGCAGGATGAGGGGACTTGGGGAAGGGAGGCTGATGGGGGTCTGTGCTCGCAGGAATCTCTCCTTCAATGTGTTGACCAGTCTCTCCTGGAAAACCTTCCAGCATCTGCCCCTGCAGGAGCTGTGAGTGCCGTGGGGAGGGGACAGAGAATGGGGGATGGCTGGGGATGTGGCTCTGGGGGATGTGGGAGCAGGGATAGGGCTGGGGATGCACCAGTGGCTGTGGGAGACCCAGCTGCAGATCTGCAGCTCTGACAGCCCAGTGTGTTCACAACAGGGATGGGAAGAGGGACAGGGATGGGGACAGCACAACACACCCAGTGCGGCATCTGCGCAGCATGAAGTCCTGGGTGTAGCCATCCTCCCTGTTCACTATGGGGTTGATGCAGCTGGAGATGAACTACGTGCAGCTCATGTCCTCTCCCCATCTCAGCATCCTTGAGGGAAACCCCTTCAATTGCTCCTGTGGGATCCGCTGGCTGCAGCTGTGGCAGAACGGGAGCCGTGCTGAGCTGGGCAACCAGACTCTGGTTTGCTGGGAGGGAAGCACACTTGTGGCCCTGGGCAGCCATCCCCTGCTTGGCTGTGGTAGGTGGCACAGGGGGATCTAAATACAACAAGGTCCCAACCCTGAGCCCATTGAGGGCAGGGACAGTGTGAGGACAGCTCGTTTCTCCTCAGCAGAGCCTCCCACCGCCCACATTGAGCACCCCGATGTGGTGCTGCGTCAAGGGGACAGCATCAACCTGACCTGCCACATCTGGGGCGAGCCATCAGCCACCGGGGAGTGGGTGCTCCCTGATGTGGGATCAGAGCCATCCGTCACCAAGGCAAGGCTTGGGGCATGGTGGGGATCTTCCATGAGCACCAACCCCCTGCAACATCCCCCACAGTGCAGGATGTGCTCACCCCATCCCGGTGCTCCCTGCAGCTCTCAGAGTGGGAGCTTGTCCTGGAGATCAACAACATCTCATCTAGCCTGAACCACAAGGACCTCACATGCCGGGCAGAGAATGCAGCAGGGCTGGCAGAGGACAGCGTGATACTGAATGTCACCTGTAAGCAACCCAGGGGATGGGGAGAGAGAGGGAGGACTGGGGGGCCAGGGGTGGTATGAGGGTCGGATTTGGGGGTCCCACGTTTGGGGATGCATGTTTGGGGACACAGGCAGCTCTGTCCCCACAGTCCCACCGGTGATTCTGCTCCTGCACGAGGCCATCGCTCAGCACTTCTGGTGCATCCCCTTCTCAGTGGACAGCAACCCAGCACCCAGCATCTTTTGGCTCTTCAATGGCACGTTTCTGCTTGAGGGGCCATACATCCACACGCGGATTGTGGAGTATGAGCCCAACTCCACCACGCTGCACGGCTGCCTCCAGCTCAACCGCCCCACACATGTCAACAACGGCAACTACACCCTCGTGGTGCAGAACCCCCTGGGCAGAGCCACCCGCAGCATCCAGGGCCGCTTCATGGATAACCCCTTCAGCTTCAGCCCTGAGGAGCCCATCCCCGGTGGGTCACAGTGGGGCTGAAGGAGATGTGCTGCCCTAATCCTGACACAGGAGGCACCGAAACTTCTATTCCCACCTTGCCAAGGGGTTCTGTCCCCCTCCCGTGCCTCAGTTTCCCCAAGGATTGGGAAGGAAACATGGGACTCTCTTATGGGGGGGGAGGTGGTTAATGTGTGCTCTTTCCTTTTTCCATGCTGCACAGTGTCTATATCTCCACTGGGTGAGTGCTGGGGCATGCTGCTACCCCTGCTATTAACCCCCAGCTGTGGTGATGCCCAATGATGAAGCTGCAGTGATTGTGCAGGAGTGAGGATGTGCCCCCACTTCACGCTCACCCTATGCCCTCTCCCCACACAGGTACCAGGAACAGCTCTTTGGAGGGCCCCATGGAGACAGCGGATGAGCACACATTTGGGGTGAGGGCTTGACTGGGATGGGGTGCCCTGTGATTTGGGGTAGGGGGCACGAGGACACCTGTGGGAAAGCAAAGCAGTCCTTAAAGTGAAAGCAAACCAGAGGCAAGGCGAGGTGGGATGGGGTATAGGCAGCCTCCTGCCCTCCACTGTGCCTCAGTTTCCCCAGTAGAATTACAATCACCTCCAGGGCTTGGAGAAAGGTGCTGCCCTTGGCTTTGCAGCAGGACCCCAGCCCCATACTCACCATTCCCTTTGTCCCCAGGTCTCCGTGGCTGTGGCTTTGGCTGTTTTTGCCTCCCTCTTCCTCTCTGTCATGCTCATTGCGCTCAACAAGTGCGGGCGCCGCTCCAAGTTCGGCATTAACCGTGAGTCCCCTCTTCCTGCACCGGGTAGGGGCACAGCCATGGGGCAATGGTCCTCATGGGTCCCCATTGCCTGGCACCCCCTTGGGCACTGGGTGGCAATGGGGCTCCTCCGGGGCCAAGCAGTGCGGGCAGCAGCTGCTAATTCACTCCTGGAATGGATTCAGCCTGCAAATGGGTTTGATCGCACTGACTTCCCCTGGGGCTGGAGGTGGGGGGGGATGCTCGGCAGCACCTGGCACTGCTGCACAAAGCACCCCTCACCCCTCTGTGATGGCCCTATTCATGTGCCCCTGTCCCTGCAGGCTCAGCCGTGCTGGCCCAGGAGGATGACCTGGCCATGTCATTGCACTTCATGAACCTGGGCAGCAGCCCCGTGTCCTCCACAGAGAGCAAGTTGGATGGGCTGAAAAGCAACTTCATTGAGAACCCACAGTACTTCTGCAATGCCTGTAAGGCTGGGGGGCCTCAGCATCCCCCACTGCTCCCCATTGTCCTCCTGTGGTGGGGGGCTCTGGGCTGATGGATGCGGGTCCCCCAGGTGTGCACCACGTACAGCGCCGTGACATTGTGCTCAAGTGGGAGCTGGGCGAGGGAGCCTTTGGGAAAGTCTTCCTGGCTGAGTGTTCCCACCTCCTTCCAGAGCAGGAGAAGACATTGGTGGCTGTGAAGGTGAAGGGGTTGGGGGGGATGAGGGTCCTGGGCTGGTCAGTGCCATGTTAACGCCTTGTGCCTGCAGGCGTTAAAGGAGGTGACTGAGAGCGCACGGCTGGACTTCCAGCGGGAAGCAGAGCTATTGACGGTGCTACAGCACGAGCACATCGTCAAGTTCTATGGCGTGTGCACCGAGGGTGAGCCCCTCATCATGGTCTTCGAGTACATGAAGCACGGAGACCTCAACCGCTTCCTCAGGTGGGTCCGGCCCCTCGCTCCCTCCCCTCTCCATCAACGCGGCTCAGACAGCCGCTCTGCGCTCGCTGCTAATGCAGCCCTCCTTGCAATATTGATTAGATTAGCTGTCTGAGAGGCTTAAATAGAGAGAGATTGGCCATCAGCTGGAATAAGCAGAGACTTTTCGATTGGCCCCCCAGGTATTGCTGATAGACGGGGGGGCTGCCAGAGGCATCGCTTTAGTGGCCACGCGATGAGCTCTGAGACGTGGCTTTTATGATTATTGTTATGGGACTTGGCATTAATGGTTCTGCCGAGCAGAGCCCCCTGCTCCCGGTCCAGCCTCCCCGGCCCGGCTGTCAGCAGCACTGGGCATCAAAGCAATGTGCAGCCCCCGGCCTGCTCTCACCCTTGCTCTATGCACGCCTGCTGCTTTCACACCTCCTGGCACCCAATGATGCACAGCTCAGTGCTGCCGATGTGTGAACAGCATTCCTGATGTGTACATGCATGGGATTCCTTGCTGTGGGTGCTCTCGTGTGTGCACTAGCACCGTATGCATGCATGTGTGCACTCATATGCCTGGCTTCTCCTGCATGCATGCATATGTAGGTTGATCTGTATGTTCTTTAGCATGCATGTGCACACATGCAAAGCTTTCCTTGGCATGGTTGCACACTTACACACAGCCCTCTCTGTCCTGGGCTTACACACGTGTGCATACACACATATGCCTTCCTGCAGGCATGCACACACACATGCACTCCCTTCCCCACCATGCATGCACACACGTATTGCACCTTGCATGGCTGCATACATACATGCATGTACTTTCCCTGCACTCAAGCACAGCATTTCCCAGCACATGTGCAAACACACACGCAGCACTTCCAGGCACAAATGCACACACCTGCACACCTTTTCCCTGCATACATGCACACACTGAGCACCCTGTGCCCTGCTAGATCCCATGGACCAGATGCCAAGATCCTGGACCAAGGGCAAGGGCAGCCCTGCGGGCAGCTGACACTGAGCCACATGCTGCAGATTGCAACGCAGATCGCTTCAGGTATGGTCTACCTGGCATCCCTGCACTTCGTGCACCGTGACCTGGCCACCCGTAACTGCCTGGTTGGCCACGACCTGGTGGTTAAAATTGGGGACTTTGGTATGTCCCGTGATATCTACAGCACCGACTACTACCGGGTGAGTTCCACACCCTCCCTACCTCTGATTTCCATCTCATCTGCTGCCCCTTTCCCCAACCCCATCCATATTTAATGGCGCTGCTGAGCACTCAGCAGGGAGGGGAAGGGTTGGGGGGTTGCGGGGGGGATACACACTGATGGTTCTGCTTTGCAGGTGGGCGGTCGGACCATGCTGCCCATCCGCTGGATGCCTCCTGAGAGCATCTTGTACCGCAAGTTCACCACTGAGAGCGACATCTGGAGCTTCGGTGTGGTGCTGTGGGAGATCTTCACCTATGGGAAGCAGCCCTGGTACCAACTCTCCAACACCGAGGTGGGCTCAACATGGGGTCTCACATGGGGCTGAGCGTGAAGCCGGGCTTGGCACCATGTCTACACATGGGATGGGGGGAAGCAAGGAACCCCCTTGCTTTGTGGGGTCTGGGTGCTTGTTGTGGGCTTCATGTCCCCTTGTTCCCATAGGCCATCGAGTGCATCACGCAGGGCCGGGAGCTGGAGCGGCCCCGCACGTGTCCCTCTGAAGTGTATGATATCATGCAGAGCTGCTGGCAACGGGAGCCACAGCAGCGTCAGCGCATCCAGGACATCCACAGCCGCCTGCAGGCCCTGGTTAAGACCCCTCCTATCTACCTGGATATCCTGGGCTGAGAGGGAACCCCATCACCCCCAGGCTGGCTGGAGTGCTCTAGCACTGCTCCCTCTGTCCCCCCACCCTGGACTGATGCCCTGATGCTGGAGAGGGCTTAAACCATCTGTCACAGCAAGACCCCTGGGGGGGCTGTAGGGTTGGAGCTGCTTCCATATGGGGCTGTAGCTGTGGCGTTTCCCCCACTGTGGATTTGCCCCTGGAGAGACACAACCAGGACCCCCAGCCCCATGGGTGGCACTTGGCTGCTCAGTGTCATGGCTGTTCCATCCCTTCCCATCCCAGCGCCTGGCTGGGTGGATGCCCCGCGTGCTCTCCCACTCTGCAGTGATCCTGGTCAGTAATAAAATTGTCCATTTCTCTGCTGTGCTGCCAGCTGGCTGCCCCATGGAGTGTCTGCTGGGTGCCTGGGGGAGGGAGGTGCTTTGGGGAGATAGAAGGGCTTTTTGGAGCAGGGGAAGAGGAACAGAGGGGGTGTGGTTGTATGGGGAAGGCTTGTCCCTACTCTATGGCACTGGGTGAGGTATAGGTTGGTGGTGGGTTTGGGTTAGGAAAAGAGTGAGGATGTGCAAAGCCAAGGTGAAGGTGAGGGGGATGCTGTCCCCAGCCCAGAGAGGGACATGGGGACACTTCAGGGACCCTCTGGCTGGCCTGGGGCTGTGTACAGTGGATGGGTCCCTGTGCCTGAGGTGTAGGGTGGGGACCTTTTGAGCACAAAGGGATGAAGAAGCCAAACCCCCCAAACAAAGGGCAAAGCCCTCCCTTCCCCACACACCGTCACCGGAGCCATGGGGTTATCAAATGCCCTGTAGCGTCCACTTAATCATCCTTCCCAGGGCTCTCCGGCCGCCTTGGTAATGTTTGAGACCTGGATTTGACTGTAATGGAGCAGAATTGATTTCATCTGGCTAATTAGGCAGGGCAGGCTGGGCCCTGGCAGCTCCTTTGTTACCCACAGTGACCTGAGATAAGGAGAAGGAAGAGGAGACCTGGGGAAACTGAGGCACGGTGCATCACTGTGCCACGGAGCAGTGCTGTGCCATGGTGCATTGCTGTGGTGCTGTACCATGCAGGATGACCAGGGCTGCATACAGCACAGCAGAAGCAATAGGAAACCAAAGCCATCCCTAGTGTCCCTGGCACATAACCCAGCCCTTGTGATCCCCTCCCTGCAGAGGGCACAGCTCCAGCTGCCAGCCCAGGGGTGGGATGTATTGGCCAGCAAAATGGGTGTCACCCAATGCCAGCTTTGATCCAATGGGGAAACTGAGGCAGTGAGTGTTGGGGCTGCCATAGAGGTGTGCAAAGAGCTGCTTTGCAGTCAGGCTGTGCCTTCTGTCCCCTTGTCCAACCCTAGAGCTCTGCTGGGACTGGGGGAAAGGGAGGGGTGCAAGTGGTGCCCCACATGCAGCCCTTATTCATGAGGTGGTGGCAGTGTCTCCACTCATGCAAGACCAGAGGAGAGTGCCCTCCTTCCTTGGGGTTCTCTAATCTCTGCCTGCGTTGATTTATGGGCTTTTCCCTCTTATCTAATTTGAGGAAGGAACAAGATTACAACTGTGAGCTTTTCCAGCACTGCGCTGCAAATTGTCTCTTCGGTCAATAGTGTTCCTGCAGAGGGGAAGCAGCGGCCACGAGCTGTCCAAGCACTGGAAAAGAACCAAACTGCCCCAAAAAATGAACCTGAACATGGCGGTATGAGAGCACCACGTGCATGGGGGGGGGACCTGGTGTGGGTCTGCCTTGGTTTCCCTGTGGGGTAGAGAGGGAAGGGTTAAGCCCCGCTCTCAGAAGTGTGCAGCTCTGATTGATTTATCCCCACCCCACAGTTTCTCCATTTCAGCTGCTCCAGGGGGAGCGGTAATGGACTCTGGCAATGAGGTAATTAACGGCTCTGCTCCTTGGAAAAGTTCCTTTCTTAGCAGCACAGCAACCGAGCTGGGGACGGGGAGCTGACAGGGTCCCAGACCTCATCCTGCATCCAATGGAGCTGCAAAGGGATTTTTTATGGTGGGGCTTCATCCTGCCTGGATCTAAGGTACCTCTAGTGCTGCCCATGGAGCTGGCTGTGCTCTGTGATCCATCAGATGGATCTGTGGTGCCAGGGATGCCCTTGTAAGGCACCCCACAGGGATGGGGCAGGAGGAGGCCCTGGGGACTGCTTGGTTACAGGGACTGTATATGGGATTGCCCAATTTGGGGTTTCCCACTTTAGGAGGATCGTATCATGGTGATGATGGATGTGGGGCTGCAGCTGCATCCCGGCGCCACTGGTCCTGGGGCGGATGAGCACTGACCGGACCCTGTGTGTCTCCTAAGTGCACTTGTGGGCCCGGTTCCCCCTGGCCTGGAGGTCTCAAGGGGGCTGCAGAGGCATCTTGACACTAATGAGGCTCAGCTGAAGTGCTGCTGAAGTGTCCCAGAGCAGCATTTCCTGGTGACCACAGCGATGCCTTATTTAAGAGCAGCAGAGGGGGGTCAATTCTGCCCAGTTCCCAGCTTCAGTGTCCCCAGTCCTGGTCCCATTGTCCTCAACTTAACAATCCTTGTGTCCTCATCCTCTGTGCCCTTCTCCAAGCAGAGCTATTTGGGGCAGCCCCTGTGGCTGCGGGTGGGCTGCATCCTAATGGAGCCCGAGTGGGCTGGGGGGGGATGAGTGGGGGGAGAGCAGTAAAGCCACGCTGGGACGTGAAGATCGTTATGAGTGATTAGAGCTATTACTGTAACGAGGAGAGGCAATTAATGGCGTCTTGACATTAGTTGAGGCCAGCTAATGTACGTGCTTGCTGGGAGAGGGGAGAGGCTTGAGTATGGGGAGGGGGCTGAGTGTGGGGACCCCAGCACAGGGCTGGGGGGATGAGAATGTGGATGGGGAGCCCAAGATACAGGGTGATACATGGGCAGAGAGCTGGGGGGGAGCTGAGGGTGGGAGGGTTGTGTGATGGGGTATCCCGTGATGTAGGGATGACGTGTGGCTGGGGATGCAGGGATGCAGCATGGCTAAGAGAGCCAACATTTGGGATGGTATATACCCAAGAAAGGAAAATGAATGTCTGGGGTGCAGAGATAGCACACAGCTTGGGAACCCACGCTGATGGGTGATGCACAACGTGGATCCTAAGGTGATGTATACTGAGGATGCCAGCACAACGTGCTCCTGTACTGCAGGGCTGAGGCACTGCCGGGAATACCAGGGCATGGGGATGACGTTTGGCGATGATCCTGGGTTATAGGATGCTGGTTATAGGATGCTGGGTTATAGCTCAAGCCGGTACCACTTCAAGTCTTGCTCTGCTCTCAGCCCGGCTCTGCTCGCAGCCGCCACCAGATGCTGCTGTTCGGCCGGGGGATGCTCGATACCCGCAACCCCCGAAGCTCGACCCGACCCGACGGCACCGCGGGGATCACTCGGGGCCGCCAGGGATGCGGAGCCGCTCCCGCATCGTCCCGCAGAGCCTCCGGGATCGGACCTACCCGGTGTTGTCCCCATGGGGCCGCCCCGCCCCGGTGATGTTTTTGTTCCAAACCTGTTGGTTTCTGGCCAAGAAAGTTGAAAAAAAAAGTGGTGTTTTTTTTTATAGTTGATTTTTTTCCCCCCCTTTTCCGCAGTTGTCTCTGAGTCCAAACTTCCTGAGAGCTGCTCCAGGCCCTCCCTCTGCTTCCGACGGCTGCGTTGAGCTTCCAACACGCAGAGCTCAGGCAGCACCAGCCTCGTCCCGTCCTTTCCAGTCCCGTCCTTTCCAGTCCCGTCCTTTCCAGTCCTGTCCCGGCCCGGCCAGGTGAGGGTCCCGGTAAGCACCGGGGGTCCGGGGGGTTGGAGTCCTATTGGGGTGGCCAAGGGGGGTCCTGGTCCTGTTGGGGGGGGTATGGGGTGCCCTAAGTGGCATGGGAATGGCAGGGGGTACATGGGATGGAGTGGTGATGCTGCAGTGACCCCAGAGCTGACATTGACCCTAAGTGGACCCTGTCCCCTTGTCCCCATCCCTGTCCCCACAGTGTCCTCACGATGCTCATAGCCCTGAAGGAAACACGTCAGCCCGTGGTGTAGGAAACACCAGGACAGAGATAGTGGGACCCTTCCCGGGCTCTGTGTCTCCATTGGGGACAGTGCAGGAGCCACATCTCTGCCCTCAGCCCCATCTTCCCAATGTAGGGCTGTGGGTCCCAGTGCCTGCGGGCGATGCTCTCTGACCTGTGTCACACTGGGAGGAAAAAGACAAGGAGGGAGGGAGGAGGGGGATGAGGATAATTGTCCCCAACCCTTGGGGATGTCCTCTCCCCTCTCTTCCTCCTGCTTAGTTCAAAGCAGGAGGATGTGGGTCTCTGGGATGTGACCACCCTGGTGTGAGGGTGATGTGGGGCTCAGGCACGTCTATGCCACCCTATCCCTGTCCCCAGATGGGATTGGAGCTCCCAAGGATGGGGACACACCATTCTTTGCTCTGGAGAGAGGTCTGAGAGTGTGGGGCAGTGCAGGAGAATCTCTTGGGGGGTCTTTGTGGTGCCCATAGGACAATGCTGGGTATCCTGGCCCCCACATCCCAATTAGCACCAGATGGGGCCGTGTTTTGATGACTCCTCGCTTTTCCTGCCAGCATCTCTGAGCGGTTCCTGTTGTTCTCAGCAGCACTGAGGCCCTGGCCCCCCCCCAGCGCGTGGGTTTACTGGAGTGGGGATGGGACCATGGGGAGGGCTCAGGGGTCCCGAACTGGGGAGGAGAGCTGTAAGATGGGAGGCTCAGAAACGGGTGAGCAATTACTCACCCTGGAAACGGCCGCTGGGACCTGAAGGGAAATGGGGGAAACTCTCTGACTAAACACTTTTTCCAGCAGCAAAAAATAATGGCTTTGCTTTGGGACAAGGAAGGGCTGCTCTGTTGGGGTCACCCCACACCTCTGTTGTATGGAGGCAGAGCAGCCCCACAGGGAGGAGGAGGAGGAGGAGGAGGAGGGTGGCATTGGGGGTGGCACCTTGAGGTTTCCCCCAGGCATTGAGGAAATGGCTGTGAATCCATGAATCCAGCTGCGAGGGGCAGGAAACCTCTGCTTCCTCCTGCAGCACATGTGTGCGTATCGGAGAGCTGCAGCCATCCCCCCAAAAACATGTTGCTGTGTGCTCAGGGCATGTTGTGCTGCTCGAGGACGCTGGGTTGGGGTCCTGGTGCCAAATGGGGGCAGCTTAAGGGTCCCTGCCATCCTCTCTTTCTGGGTCTTGCAGAAACCCTAATGCACCCCAAAATGCTGCAGTGTGTGGCCCCGTTTGGAGCTGGCTGTGCTCCCAGAGCCCGTCCTGAGCTCGGTTGAGCAAGAGCCTGGCGGATCCAGGAAACACAACGGCAAATAAATACTAGAAGCGTTGAAACGGGGCCATGCAGGGAGGTTGCCAGGGCCTGGGGGTTAACTCCTTCCCATCCCCACGTCCATGAGATGGGACAGTAGATCTGAGGGCAGGGAGATGCCAGGATGCATCCCTGCTGTCCCCCAATGCCTAATAGTCAGCCCTGGGGACAGTTCAGCCTGATGGCCCCAATGCAAACTGATGTCAACCATTGCCCTGCATCCAGCCTTGGGGATGGGTCAGCCCAATGTCCCCAGTTTTTCTTGTGCTTTCAGTGCCCCATATCTATCCCCAGGGACAGGTCACCCTGTTGCCATTCACTGGGCTGCTCCCAGTGCTGTGGGAGAGGAGCCATCCCCAGGATGGGGTCTTTGGAGCCCACCTCAGGAGCAGCTGTACGGTAGGGCTGAGCGATGGCAGAGGGAGATGTGCTGTGATGTGGGGCAGGATGGGCACAGCTCCACGGCCACAGCACTTCTGTCTATGTGTGGAGCTCACACAGCACCGAGGCCACCCGTGTGGCTGTGCCTCAGTTTCCCTTTGGCAGCCAGGTTGGGTTGGAGCCATTCCCCCGCATGTAGGAATGCAGACCCAGCCCCGCAGGGAGGCCGAGGCCGGGGGCGGTGGGTGGGGAAAGGGAGAACAGTGTGTGTGTGAGCCTGGCTCAGTACTTCCATGCAGGATGGTGTTGAGGACCGTGGTACTGGCATTGCACGCCTGCCTCCTGGCTGCCCTCCACCCCAGCGACCCCAATGTCTGCAGCTACTGGGAGAGGTAGGAGCTGTGCTGGGGACACCGGGTTGGGGGCATCTATGGGACCACCCCACCACCCCGTGCCCTCTCCCTTAACAGTTTTACAGCAGCGGTGAAGGAGTCGTACAGCAAGCCTCACATCGTGACCTCCACTGAGCCCTGCACTGGGACACCAAGGCAGTCACAGCCCTGCCCTCAGCAAAGGTGAGGGCTGAGCCAAGACCCCCATCTCACCCCACTGCATGGAGCATCCTGGTGCCCAGCCTAAATGCTCCCCTGCCCTGCTGTGGGGCTGTCCTGTGGTCAATGGGATGATGTCCCATATGGCTAATGGGGGCTGTCCCATTAGATAGTGCCCAATGTCTGAGGGAGGGGGGCTCACATAGGGGTGTCCCCTTGCACCTCATCCTTACAGCATTGCTTTTGGCACAGGGTTGTGTACCGCACAGAGTACAGACAGGCAGTGCGCACTGACTACCGCCGGCGCTACCAATGCTGCCTGGGTTACTATGAAAGCAGGGACGCCTGTGTCCGTGAGTGGGGTGGATGGGGGGTGAGGGGGGGGTCCTGGGTTGTCCCTTGCTCACCTCCCAGCTGTGTACCTGCAGCACGTTGCACCCAGGAGTGTGTCCATGGGCGGTGTGTGGCCCCTGAGCATTGCCAATGTGAGCCGGGTTGGAGGGGACATGACTGCTCCAGTGGTGAGTGGGGAGGGGACATAGGGACCCCTGGGTTGGGGGGATGGAGTGGGGCTGTGGGGTTTTGTGAGGGTGTGTGATGAGATGTCCTGGGGGTGAAGATGGAAATGAGTGAGATGAGATGGGGATGGGGTCAGAATTGGGGATGAGATGGGAACAGAGATGGGGATGAGGGTGGATGGAGTTGGGGATGGGGATGGACTGGACTTGGGATGGAGATGGGGATGGGGGTGAATATAGGGATGTGACTGGGGCTGGGCTGTGGGACATAGCATTGTTCTCACCCATGCAGAATGTGATGAGCATTCGTGGGGCCAGAACTGTGAGAGCCGCTGTGACTGCCACCATGGAGCCCCCTGTGATCCCCTGAATGGGGTCTGTACCTGCCCCCCTGGCTTCACCCCCCCACTGTGCCACCAGCCCTGTCCATCTGGCTTCTACGGCCCTGACTGCCTCCTGCACTGCCCATGCAACCATGGGGCCCCCTGCAACGCCTCCACTGGTGCCTGCCTCTGCCCCCCAGGATTTGCTGGCCCACTGTGAGTGAGGGTCCCTGCGGTGCCCAGAGGGGAGGGGGAACTATTTGCATCCTCAAAGCTTGCTTTCCTTGCAGCTGTGAGGTGCTGTGCCCCGAGGGGACACCGTGCAACACTCACTGCCCCTGCCAGAATGGAGGTATCTGCCACCCCCCCGGCTCCAGCACCTGTGTTTGCCCCCATGGATGGATGGTAGGTGGGATGTGCCCCCTTTCTGCTCATGGTATGGGGTTCCTTCTGGCCCTGCTGACTGTACAACTCTATGGCAGGGGGACATCTGCTCTATACCGTGCCCCCCCGGGCGCTTTGGTCCCAGCTGCCTGGGGGAGTGTCGCTGCCACAACGGGGGCATCTGTGACCCCCTTGGGGGGCAGTGCAAGTGTGCACCTGGCTACACTGGAGAGCAGTGAGTGGGGATGGGGCACGGGAGGCAGGGGGCTGGGGGAGATGGGGAGTGAGGTACAGGGAGGCATGGAAATGAGGGATGGGGGACATGGGGTGAAGGCACATAGGAATGGGGATGTGGGTGGGATGGGGCACACAGGGGGTTGGAGTGGCAGCAGCAGATACAAAGGGGTACACAGGGATGGGGCACACATGGGATGGGGGCAACCAAGACCTGGTGCTTCCCAAGCAGGACCTGGAGGCAGCCTGGCATACAATGAGCTGCACGGTCTCAGCTTGGGGCAGAGAAGGAGGGTCTGGTTGCCACCATGGGGCTGTGTCACCCCCCGTGTCCCCATACAGGTGCAGGGAGAGGTGCCCAGTGGGGAGGTATGGGCAGGACTGCCAGGAGAGCTGTGACTGTGCCAATGGGGGACAGTGCTTCCATGTGGATGGTGCATGCTTGTGTGAGGCTGGCTTTCAGGGCAGCCGTTGTGAGGAGCCCCGCTGCCTTCCCGGCCTCTATGGCATCCAGTGTCAAAGCCAATGCCTCTGTCACCCCCAGCACAGCCAGAGGTAGGTGATGTGCCCTCCCTTTATCCCCTGCATCATTCACATAGCCCCTACCCAGTACTCCCAGTGCCTGGACTGGGAGCTCTGGGTGCTGAGTTGGTGACTCCAGCTGCCACCCACTGCTCGGTGAGTGCTCGTGTCGCCCTGGCTGGGCTGGGCTCTTCTGCAATGAAAGCTGCCCCCCTGGCACCTTTGGGACTGGCTGCTTACAGCTCTGCCTCTGCCTCAATGGGGGCACCTGCGATGGGACCACCGGGCACTGCCACTGCCCTCCTGGCTACACGGTGAGTCCCCGAGCTGCTCCTGCTGATGGGATATGGGGAGGGCATGGGGAGCAATGGTGAGGGACATGGGGGTCAAGGGATCCTTAGGGATCACCTTCTGGATGGGTTTGGGGTCTGGTTATCCCTGGGGGTAGTTGGGGGTCAATGGATCCTTGGGGAGAACACCCTCAGGGCACCTTCTGGATGGGTTTGGGGTCTGGTTATCCCTGGGGGTAGTTGGGGGTCAATGGATCCTTGGGGAGGACACCCTCAGGGCACCTTCTGGATGGGTTTGGGGTCTGGTTATCCCTGGGGTTTAGTTTAGGGTCCAGGCATCCTTGGGGGAGGGCTCAGCATTGTAACATCCAGGTGAGTCCCCTGGGAGCTCAAGATTTTGGGGTCACCCCTCTGCCTCCAGTATCACTGCACCAAGGGAAGGCAGGGGGCTGGTTTGTGGCCTCTCAGTCCGCCCACATTCTTACCCTCCCCCCAGGATGAGCATTGCTCCTCCCTGTGCCCTTCAGACACCTTTGGGGTCAACTGCTCTGAGCGCTGCTCCTGCCAGCACGGCGTTGCGTGCTCCCCCATCGATGGCTCCTGCATCTGCAAGGAAGGTGGGCACACAGCAAGGGTGGGCTGGGGACAGCTGAGGTGATGTATGGTCATCTCCATGCCCACCCCATCACCCTCTCGCTCTGCAGGTTGGCACGGACCTGACTGCTCCAAACCATGTCCTGATGGCACCTGGGGCCCTGGATGCAATGGGAGTTGCAACTGTGCCCATGGAGCCACCTGCAGTGCACAGAGTGGGGTCTGTAGCTGCACCCCAGGATGGCACGGCCCCCATTGCCACCAGCCCTGCCCGGTGAGTGTCCCCATCACAGCACTGGAACATGGTGTCACCATCTCCAGCATCACCACCATCCTCAGTGCCACCCTCCCCAATGCTGATTTCATCCCTGAACCCCAGAATGGGACATTTGGTGCTGGCTGTGGGCAGCGCTGCGAATGTGCCCATGCAGATGGCTGTGACCCCATCACTGGAGAGTGCCACTGCCTGCCTGGGTGGACAGGTGAGGGAGCTGGGGTGGGGATACCCCCCTCCTGTGCCCTTCCCTTGTCCCTCATTGCTCTTGCTGCCCATAGGGCTGCAGTGCAAGCAGAGCTGCCCGCAGGGCTCTTGGGGCCGAGGCTGCCGCCAGCTCTGTGTGTGCCGCAATGGAGCATCGTGCTCTCCTGAAGATGGATCCTGCACCTGCACCCCAGGCTTCCGTGGCCCCACGTGCCAGCGCCGTGAGTGCCCCATAGGGGGGTTCTCCCCATCCCTTGAACCCCATGGGGCTGAGGCTGGGTGAGCTCGTCTCACAGCACCCCATGCTTGTAGAGTGCCCTCCTGGCCGCTATGGGAAGAGGTGTGCATTGAGCTGCTCTTGTGCCAATGGTTCCTCCTGCCACCACGCCACCGGTGCCTGCCTATGTGCTGCAGGCTGGAGTGGCCCCCATTGCTCCCAACGTGAGTATGGGGATATGGGGATAGGGATGGGGACTGGCTTCGGGGGGCTGATCATCCCCTGGACCCACCACCAGCCTGCACACCCGGCTCCTGGGGGGACTCCTGCTCCCAACGCTGCCAGTGCCACCATAGGGGGACGTGTGACCCTGTTGAAGGGACGTGCCACTGCCCTGCAGGATGGACAGGAACCAGCTGTGAAGAAGGTAGGGACCCACCCCTGCTGATGTAGCTCTGTGCACCCCCATGGTGCAGCCTGGGGGTCCTTGGGGAATGATTTGGGGCCACTGTATGGAGCTCTATGAGGCCACCCACCCCCTGTACCCCTGCAGAGTGCCCCCCTGGGACCTTTGGATTGCAGTGTGACCAGCTGTGCCGCTGTCCCCACAATGTCACCTGCCACCCTGTGACTGGGATGTGCCCATGTGCCCCAGGCAGGACCGGACCCCACTGTGAAGCTGGTGAATAAGCATGGGAGAGTCTGGGGGCAAGATGGGGGGCTATTTCCCCACCTCTCCTAAGGACTGTCCCTATCTCCTACATCTACAGGGAACCCCGATCAGCCCTATACCATCGTGCCAGCCCCACCATTGGCCTATAGCACACTGGGGATGGTGGTCAGCCTGGTGGCCCTGGTGGCTCTGCTGGTGACCGTGGTGGTTGTGGCACTGTGCTACCGCCACCGGCAGAAGGGGAAGGAGAACAGGCACCTGGCCGTGGCATACACAGCAGGACGGATGGACACATCTGAGTACGTGGTACCAGGTGAGCAGCACACTGGGATGTGGCTCCGGGTCTCCCTGGCACCAGGGCTGATGTCTGTCCCTTAGATGTGCCACCGAACCACACGCATTACTACTCCAACCCCAGCTATCACACGCTGTCCCAGTGCACTCTGCCTGCCCCTGGCAGCCAGGATAGAGCCAGCTCCTTAAAGGTATGGCCACATTATGGTGGCACGGTGCAGCGTGGCACCACTGCTGGTTGCCCTGCAGCTATGGGGCAAGACCAAAGCAAGACCTGCTTTGGCTGCAGGTCCCCAGCTCCCAGCCCTTCCCTGGTGCAGAGAGGCCTTATGGCTCTGAAGGCAATGCCACCCTTCCTCCTGACTGGAAGCACCTGGGGGCACCACCACAGGGACCCAGGGGTAAGAGGGGGCTGCTCTTGGGATGGTGGCAGCCTTGCATTTGTGGGGGGGAGCTTTGGGAGGTGGGGAGGATCAATGGGACCCCTGGATCTCATGGTGTTTGGTTTTCAGGTGGGGGGCAGATGGACCGGAGCTACAGCTACAGCTACACCTGCAGCCTGGGGAAGTACTACAGCACGGGTACCAATGGGAATGGGAACAGGGGATGGGATGGAGAGCAGAAGGTGGATGGGACCTGAATAGGACCCATGTAGGCATGGCTATATTGGTGATGGGGATCCCTCTGCCTCACCCACAGAACACCCCCAGGAGGGGCTGAGGGCCAGCGGCAGCTCTCTGGCCAGTGAAAACCCTTATGCCACCATCAAGGATGTCCCTTCACCGCTGGCCAAGGCCCCCGAGGGCAGCTACATGGAAATGAAATCCCCGGTCCAACGAGAGATGTCTTACGCAGAGATTGGGCTCCTTGAGGAGCCAGACAACAACGAGGACGGTACGAGGGGGGGGACTAATAGGGAGGGGGGATCCTGATGGGGGCACAGCCTTGAGACTCCTATCTCCTATTGTCCTTCTCCTTACAGAGAGCAGCCCGGGGGGGGCAGAGGGTGCAGCACCAACACGGGACGTTCTGAATCACTACGACTCGCCTAAAAACAGCCACATCCCCAGTCACTACGACGTACCCCCCGTCCGCCACCCTCCGTCCCCCCCCCTCCGTAGGAAGGATCGCTGAGGACCCTCCCCCTTCCTTCCCCCCCACTTCACATCGCGATACGTGGACGGGAAAACGGCTGCCCTACAACGGAGACACCGCGAGGTGGCAGCGGGCAGCCCGGGGGTCTACGTAGGATGGGACCCCCCCCCCTAAATGGGGCTGTCCTTGCTGCTGCTGTCCCGCAGCCCCTCGGGTGTGAATAAAGCCGGGTTGGCTTTAGGAATGGTGTCTTTAGGAGTCGTGTACGAGGGAGGAGGGAGGGAGGGCTATGGATGGCAGCAATACGAGTCCTGGAACAGGCTGCCCAGTGAGGTTGTGGATGCCCCATCCTTGGAGGTGTTCAAGACCAGGTTGGACAGGGCCCTGGGCAACCTGATCTAGTAAATGTGGCCCTGCTAGGCAGGGGGGTTGGAACTACATGATCCTTGAGGTCCCTTCCAACCCGGGTAATTCTGTGATTCTGTGAAAAAGGAACCAGGGCACGGAGAGTGAATGGGGTGGGGGGAAAAGGGATTGGAGCTTCGATGGCCCAACGATGGATTGAAAGCGTGCACGGTGATTGGTCCGATGGTGGAGGTGGGCGGGGCCTAGAGGTTGGGCTGCCACGACGTGCCTAGCAATGATCCGAAAGACGGATCCAAATTGCACGCGGTGATTGGTCCGATGGCGGAGGTGGGCGGGGCCTAGAGGTTGGGCTATCACGACGTGCCCAGCAATGGTCCGAAAGACGGATCCAAATTGCACGCGGTGATTGGCTGAATTGGAGACAGATAGAGCCCATCGATTGGCTCAGGAATGGACCAACGGTGCGTCAGCGGAGGAGCAGCGCCTATAAAAGCGAGAGGACGGAGGCAGTTGATCACCATTGCGGGTTGGCGACTTGGATGTGTGGTTCTTTGGCCTCTTGTCGGGGGTCCCATTTAAGTGAGCCCACCCCCCTCTTCCCTATTTACTTGCCCCCCTCTCAGTATTGACCCCATCTCATGTATTGTGATGGGGCTGTGATGAGGTAGGTCCAGTCTGGGCTTCTCAGCTGCTGTGGGGCCTCCATTGGACCCCCATAGTTATCCCTCCTCACTGAGGACGTCTATAACATCCTCTGGTTCAGGGGGTAATTGAAACCCCCTACCCTGCTTGAACTGCCTGTATATGGTTCTATAGGGAGTGTATTGCCTGGTATTAGACTCTCCCAGTGACTGTGGAGATGGAGAACGAACAGAGACCCGAGCAAGTTGCTGGTAAGGCTGAACCTGGTGAAATAAAGGGGCAGGTGGGGCTGAATTGGGCTTCCCTTACACCCTGTGTTCCCTTTCAGAGCAGTATCAGTGCTGTGGGCTCCTGGAGCAGGACCTGACTGAGCTCTGCACCCTGGCTGGCATCACTTCCATCCCCAGGGTGACTGTGACGCCTTCACCTGCAGCAGGTGAGGGGCTGAGGGTTGCTGGGGGGGCAGGGAGAGGAGTGGGGGGTAGATTTGGTTCTTTAGATGCTGCTTCACTCATAGCTGAGGATGAAGAGCAATGCAGACTTGGGGAGCAATGCATCCAGGTAGAGCTGCAGAATGATGACCCCCGGAGTGTCTGTAAGGTCTTCTTACGAGGTGGGGAAATAACAATAGGGAGGAGTGAGCAATATCAGCCCTCCCCCTGCCATCCCCAGCCCCTTTGGATGGCTGGAGGCTTTTCCCCCCCCACATCCCATCTCTTGTATCCTGCAGGCTGGAAAGTGGAAGAAGAGATTATGGGTGTTCTTAACAAGTGTCTGCCCTCCCTGGGCAACCTGAAGACCCTGAAGTGAGTATGTGGGGAGTGGGAGGTGGCCCCCAGGCAGTTGCTCAGTGATGGGGATGGCTGAGTGATGCATCTGTCCCCACAGCTTCTGGAGTGCTGGGCTGACTGACAACATGCTGCCTGCATTGGGCACAATGGTGGCGAGCTGCCCCCAGCTCTGGTAGGCAGGGAGAGATTGGGGGGTCTCATTGTCATTAATTGAGGCTGGAGGTCTCATTGTCATTAATTGAGGGCATATCAGTGCTGTTTAACCCCACAGGTCGCTCACTCTGGAAGGGAACCCTTTGCCAGAGCACTCCTTCCATGTCTTGATAGGGGCCAGCAGCACGTGAGTGCCAAGCTCAGCCCTTCACACAGTGTCCCCAGCTACAAAGTGACCCCCCCCCCAATGTCTCCCAACCCTCCTGTACCCCAGGCTGTCCCACTTGTCTCTGCGAAACAACTGCATTGATGACACGGCTGCACAACTTCTGGGTCAAGGCCTTTCTACCATGACCTCCTCCAACCGCAACCTGCTCTCGCTGGTCCTCAGCTTCAACTGCATCACAGACGTGGGTGCAGAGCACATTGCTGAGGTGGGGGCAGCAGGGTCATGGGGGGGCTGGATTCTGTCTATGCCCCCTCCCAGCACCTTTTTCCCTCCCCTGCCCCTTCTCAGCCCCTTCCTCATCCCACCCCCAAAGGGGCTGCGATGGAATCGCTCGCTGCTCTCCCTGTCCCTTGGTCACAACCGTATTGGGGACATTGGAGCCCAGAAGTTGGCGGAGGTGCTGCAGCCCTTCAAGCTGAAGCATGTGGAGGTGGTGGAGCGGAGGAGGCTGCAGATGGAGTCACAGGGACAGCCCCGTGCTGTGAGCATTGGGTATGGGATGGGGGCTTTACCTTTTTGGGAGCCCTGAGCATCCTTCCTTATGACATCTCCAAGCAGGTTGAACCTAGCAGTGGTCGTCCCCTGAGCCTGCATGGCAGTGATGTTGCAGGCAAGCTGTCTCCAGCCAAGCAGAACAGGAGCTCAACCAAAAGGAAGGTGAGGAGGTGGGGGGGGTCTCAACATTGGAGTCTTTGGGTAGCTCTGCTTGAGTTGCAGGCGGTGCTGGAGCTGTGCCTCAGTTTCCCCAGTTCCCAGTGCTGAGTGAGGGGGTCACAAAGGGTCCCACAGTGCTGCCCAAGGGGCACAATGGGGCTGAGCTCTCTGCCCCTTTTCAGGACCGGCTGCGGAAGGATGACATCAAGCAGAGCAAGAAGAGTGAGTGAGGGTGCAGAGGGACACAATGGGGGCTGCTCCTGGCTCAGCTCTTCCTACTTTGCTCTTCCTTGTAGTGTCTGTCTCCATAGACACCCGACGTGGCCGTCTTGCAAAGATTACCGAGGAGCAACACAGCACTGATGTGAGTGGGACTTTGGTTGGGGGGACACCCACTGCTGTAGCCCCCACATCCTCAAGACCCCTCTCAATATGCCCAGGCAGTGGAACAACCCGGGCCCACCCACCCATTGCTGGAGCCAGGCTGGCAACAAGATGGCAACGTCATCCTACCTGGAAACCGAGTGCTGCTTAACCTCAACCTGGCCTGTGAGTGTGGGGCTGTTGGGGGGGGCTGGATGTAGATCAGCCCTATCCCCCCCCCCCGTGGTTGTGTCCTTTGTGTCCTATCTCCATAGACAACCGCATCACAGAGCGTGGCCTTCGTGCATTGCTGGGTGCAGTGGAGGGGCAGCAGCAGCAAGAGGGAGCCGGGGGGAAGCAGGGGTTGCGCCGCCTCTCTGTGCATGTAAGCTGGGCTCTATAGGGGCTGCTGGTAAAGCAGGGCATGGCTTTATTCCCTGCATCCCTTCCTAGAGGAACAGCTTCCCCGCTACCTGTACAGTCCTTGCCCAGCTCCAGGAGCTGCTGCAGCAGAGAGACCCCCTCCCTCAGCTAACAGAGGAGGAGGAGGAGGAGAACAGCCTGGAACCCTGAGCACCACGTTTGCCTGTGTTTGAGGACCAGCATCTTTCTGAGCTTTACTTTAATAAAGTTATTATTAAACAGCAGCCAGTCTTGGCTCTGTATTTATGTCAGGCAACCCCCTATAGTGTAAATCTTTCCTCTAGAGGTGGGATGGGGGCAGAGAGCTCCCCCTGCCCTCCCATTCTCCCTACAGAAAGCAGCCTGGGGTGGGTCAGGGGAGCCAGGAACTCGGACTGAATCCAGCGTGGTTTGAGGTTGACATAGAAACAGCGTGGGGAGGGAGGCAGGGATTGTCGCTTCGACGGCCCAACGAGGGATCCAAAGCGCGCTTTGTGATTGGTCAGAAGTGGGGGGGTAGGCGGGGCCTAGAGGTGGTGCCGCCCCACAGGCCCAGCTATGGGCCAAAAGGAGGATCCAAATTGCACGCGGTGATTGGCTTAGATATAAACCAATGGTGCTTCAGCTGCTGTGCAGCGATTGGTGCTGCCGTGAGCCCTCTGAGTCCTATAAAAGGGCAGGGACGGAGTGGGGATGAACTCAGTGCTAAGATGGATCTGGTCCGACAGTATCAGCTCTATGGGAGCCCCCAATAGTCCTCCACCCCCCTCCACCCTATAAACCTCCATTGGGACCCCCCCCTCCACCCTATAAACCTCCATTGGGACCCTCCCTCCACCCTATAAACCTCCATTGGGACCCTATAGATTCCAGGGGGTAACTAAGACACCCCCCAGCTGCCAGCATATGGCATATAGAAGCAGTGAACACCCAGCATGGGGAAGGTGGGGGTAATAGGGGCAGTGTATGTACGTGATATAGATCCATGAGCCCCATATGTGGCTGTGGGTGGAGAAACGGCACGTTTCTGGGCTTTACTTTACAAAATAATAACAACGATAAATTTCTTAGGAATTGAATGGAACAGATGATACAGCATCAAACAGCAACCGGTCGATCTTGGCTCTATTATATATAATATATATATATATATCAGACACCCCAACGTCGGCCTTGCTTCTATGGGATGGGGCTGCCCTTCGCCCCCCAGCCTTGGGGACACGGCTGTCCCCCATATGGGGGTGACACAGGGGGGAGGATGGGGATGATGGGGATATGGGGGGGGGTTATTTACACGATGGGGTGCACATACGTACATATTTATAGTCAGCGGGGAGCACGGGGGCCGCAGCACGGAGAGGAACAAAACAAAGTGCATTTATACAGACTAGATCCAGAGCTCACGGCCAGGGGAGGCAGGGAGCCAGGCTGGGGCTGCCATGCAGGGTGAGGGGTCCCCGTGCTCCCTCTTTCCATAGGGGAACCCCCCCATCCCTATGGGTGAGGCTGGCATTGCTCCCCAGCCCCCCAAAAGGGTGGAGGGGGCTGGTGGGCAGCTCCCCATATTTGAGTGATTGTAGGGGGGGGGGAGAGACCCCCACCCCGCTCCGTGGCTAAAGGTCGGCGGTGTGTGTGGGGTCTTCAGCCAAGGGGGCTCTGGAGCCTGGAGGAGAGAAAGGAGGTGTGAAGGGGGAGAAATTGGGGGTCAGGGGGTGGAAATGAAGGTTCCCCTTCACCCCCCCCAAACACTTTAAGGGGATGATTAGGAAGAGGGAGAAAGGGAGAAGATACTGAAGGGGGACAGAGAGAGAATGGGGCAAGAATAAGTGAGGAGGATGGAAAGAAGTGAGGTGATGAGGGAGATAGGGACATGGAAAGGAGATGGGGTGCTAACACTCACCTGGGATGTTGGTGCTGTGGCCCTGCAGGCTTCTCAGGGAGCGGGTCAGGGGGCTGCCACCCTCGGGGCTGTGGGGTTGCTGGGTCCATCCCTCCATCCCAGGGGCTGGGTGCCCCACAGGGGTGGTGTCTGCAGATGAGCTGTGCCCAAGGGACTGCAGCAGCTCCCAGTGGGCAGCTTCCACAGCCTGGTGAAGGGAAAGGACACAATGTAAGGGCAGGGGGGCAGAGGTTTGTGGTTTCCCCCTCTGTTATATCAGCCCTTGAGTGGGGCTCACCTTCAGCCTGTTGAGCTTCAGCGTCAGCTGCTCGATGGTGCGGAAAATGAGGTCGACATCTCGGAGGGGGCCGGGTGGGTCTGGGGGACCCTCAGCAGCGCTGGGTCGGGGGGGTTCCTCAGGTGGGAAGGCCTGGGGGGGTCCTGGAGGTGGCACAGGTTCAGGGGGCCCGGCGGGCATGCTGACATAGAAGTAGTTACCTGTGAAGGAGGGAAGAAGACTTAGTGCATTGGGGGGGCATCAGGGTTGCAGTGGCACTCTGTGTCCTGAGCTCTGGGGACAACCCTCGAGGACATGGCCCCCTCCCACCCCTCCCCAAGGATACAGCACCACCCAGGGATATGTGTCCCCCTGGAGGATATGGATGCCCTTAAGGGACAGGAGGGTATAATGGGGAAACATGGCTGTGGGGACTCAAGGAAACCCCCCAGGAAGGGGATGGGGGTCTCTTTACCATCTACATTAGCTCCGCCTCCTTCCTGCAGCTCAGTTTCTGTTTGGCTGCTGCCTGGCGAGAGCGTGGCCTCCTGAGCACCCTCCGCTGGGGCTGTGCACCCCAAAAAGAGACAGGGAAGGGAGAGGGAGGGGGTGAGCTGGCCCCGCCACCAGCACCCACCACCAGCACCAATCAGCATCCCATCACCAACACCCATATATATATACCAGCATCACATCAGTCAGCATCCCCAACACCAATTAGCACCGGCACCCATCAGCTCCCCCACCACCAGCACCCATATACCAGCATCATTTAGCATCCCACCACCAGCACCCATTAGAACCCACCACCAGCATCCCAGCTCCAAAGCTCATGCAGAGAGACCCCAAATCCCAGCCAAGGGAAGGAAAGGAACAGCCCCCAGGTGCCCCCCCCCCCCCATGCCCGGTTGGGGACAGGCAGCTCCCCATACCTTTCCGGACCACCTTGTAGCTGCTCTGCTCCTCAGCAGACACTGTTGGACCCGTCTCATTCTGTTCCTCCAACCCTGATCTTGACTTTGGCTCTTCGGCAGCACTTTGGGGCTCAGCCAGCAACTCTTGGGATGCTGAATCTTGGCTGGAGAGCACTGAGTCCCAAGTGTGGGTACCCCCAATGACTGATGGTGTGGGTGTCAGATCGTCCTCAGGCTCCGTGTCACGACTGGGCAGGAGCCGACGCAGGATCAACAGCCGCAAGTTCTCCACTGGGATAAGAGGGATAAAGTGGTTGGGGGAGGTTGATATCATGGAGGGGCCTCCCCAGTCCTCCTGAGCATCACTCACCATCCTCCAGGGCTGCCTCGGCCAACCCCTCGGCTGGGCTGGGAACTGGCAGTGCCAAGCGCATGGAGGGCTCTGGGTGAGCATCAGACACCTCTGTTTGCAGAGGTCCAGGGGGCAGCTCTTCCTCTTCCACCTCGCTGCTCCCCGGCTCTTCTGGCAGCACTGGAGGTTGCTCCCTGCCCAGCAGCTCCGTGGGATTGTCGTCTGCTGCATTGAGAGGGGAAGAGCTCAGGGTTGTATCCTGAGCCCAGAGACAGATGGGCAACTGAGCATGGGAAATCACCTGAAGAACTCTCCTCCACTTCTGCTGCAGAGCTGCTGACTTGGGACAGGATGGGGGAGACGTCAGGGTCCTGCAACACCAGGCTGCAGGATGGAGAGGGGTTAGACTGGAGGATGGCAGTGCTAAGGGGCCAGGAGCCCTGAAAGCTGCTTCTGGGTCTCCAGTAAATAGCTCCTGCAGCAGGGAGAACCCATGTCTCCAGCCCCACCAGCTGGAGACACCCAGCAGTGCCATCAAGTGCCAGACCAGGCTCCAGCCCTGCTCACCTTGAAGGTGCCATTCGAGTGGGTTCCGGCATCTGGCGCTTTGGGGGGAAGGTAGCATTCCTCATGGCACTCTGCACTGCCTCCTCTAACACCTCCATCCACCTGGCCGGCCCAGAGCACCGTCAGCTCCTGGGGGGGTCACACAGGGGAGCCCCCTCCCCAACCACGCACTGCCCACGGCACCAGTGCCCCTTTAGCCCTTACGTGTTCTTCTCAGAGGACGTCAGTGCTACCAGCTCATAGATCTGGGGTCCCAGCTCTGATGTGCAGATGATGAAGAAGGCTCTTTTATCTGAACAGGGGGACAAAGCAATGGAGAAGCTCAAGGTACAGTGAAGAACATGCTCAAGAGGACAGGTCCCCTACCACCCCCTGCATCCTGCTGTCCCCTACCTGTGGCCACGGAGCGAATGAGCACCGAGTTGAGCTTGAGGATGGGGCTGAAGGTCTGCTTGTTGTCCAAGGAGCCCAGAGCTGTCTTGCCGTGGCACTTGAGCACCAGCTTTTCATCTTGTTTCTGTAGCAGCACCAGGAGGTCCTCCAGGAGCAGCACGTGCAGATCTGGAGTGGAGAGCAGAGAGAAGAGGCTCAGGGTTGTGCTCACAGCCCAGGAAGGATTATCCTGAGGACACCACAACTCCAGCTGGCATAACCTCACAGGGTCCCCAAAATGCTACCAGGGGTCCCACATCCTGCAGGACCTGAGGGGAGGTCCATACCCACAGTCTTATCCTTGCTGATACGCCAGGTGAGTGGCCCTTCGTGGATCATGCGGCGGGAGGTGAGGTCCAGGCTCTGAAGGAATGAGAGGGCAGTGGTGAATGTGCTGGCACCAGGCAGCCCCCCAGGCCTACAAGGAGCTGGAATCACCTTGAACTCAGCTGCCAGCGGGTTGCTGGTCCTCTCCAGTGAGGTGGCATCCAGGCGTTTCTGGTAGCCCTCCAGCCGATGTCGGTTCTCTGCTTGCTTCACTGCTTCATTCACATACTTGAGGATGTCCCGGCACTGGTCTCGGGCCCGGCACAGCTTATCATGCTCCGAGGTGCCCGCTGGAGCAGGATGATGGTCAGGGGGAGCAGGTGCTGCCCTGTGTAGCTGAGCAACACTCACACACCCATGGCTGCATCCTGAGCCCACATGGAGCCAGCCCAGAGCTGACAGAAGGGAGGAGTCCCCCCAGCACCAACCCATCCCAGCTGGACAGCAGCACACCATCCTCACAACCCTAAGAGTCCTCCAGCCCCTACCTTCAGTATGCTTGAGGATGTTCTCCAGCAGCAAAGGGTACTTGGTCAGGCGTTGCATTTCTGAGATGATCAAGTCCTTAAGTTGCAGGCGCCGGCACTGAGGGTTGCTTTCTGCTTCCTAGGGCAGGAGGAAAAGGATGAAGGTCCTGGGGTGTGAGCAGGGGCAGCCAGGAGAGCTGTGGGGTGAGAAGCAGCCCAAGAGAGGAACGAACCTGCATGAAGATCTGGAAACGGGTCTCCTTGCGCTGTTTGGTCTTGATAAGCTCCAGCGCAATGGACTGGTAGGAGCAAAAGTCAGCAGTGACCTGCTGGATCTCCTCCTTGGCCAGGCCGTCAAACTGGGGGCACAGAAAGACGTGGGCTCAGATACCAACAAACCTGGCCCACCTTGACCCCACCATGGCCCTCCCAAAGCTCCTCCATTTCCATGTTCTGGTTCCCAGAGCAAGAGGCAACGAGGGACAGCACAGGTCTCTGTGACAGCAGGGTCACCTCTGCCCTCTGCACAGAAACCTGCAGGCTCCCCTGTCTGCTCCTAGAGGATGTGATGTCCTCAGGGCCGGAGTCACCCCATCCCCTCTAAGCAGCCACCCCTCTTTACCCGGGACAGCATGAGATCCCCGATTTCCTTAATGATTGGTCCTTCTTCCCGGAGCTTCTTCATTGATTCGGAGAGGGAATCTGGAGGAGGAAATGGGAGACACAGTGAACTTTGACTGCTGCTGCCATGAAACTGAAAGTGGGCTACAAAGATCAGCAACAATCAAACAGCCCAACCCAGGCTGGTCATTGCATAGCCCAGGGCAGTGCTGCCACTGCAGGAAGGTTTGCAGGACAGAAAGAAGGGAAGGAAGAACTTACTGTGGATTTCAATCACATCTGGGAGGTTGGGGAAGAGCAGCGCCAACTCCTCCCTGGACAGCAGACTCTCCTTCCTCATCCGCTGGTAAAAGAGGAGGTCGAGGACTCGGAGGATGCGAAGGTGAGATACCTCCGTGGCAAAGAGCTCTGTCAAGAGGCAGAGGATTAGGAGGTGTCCTTGGACTGTGTCTGTAGAGGCACAGATTCTCAACTCCTCACTCCTAGCTCCTCACCATTGATCACCTCCTGCCGGTCAATCTCCTTCTGTGGCAGGCTGGCCAGCAGCTCCCGGCCCACCGTGTGCTGCCAGTTCTGTGCATCCAGCTCGGACTCCAGGTCTGAGAGTTGGCCCTGCTCGTCCTCCAGCAGGTGAGGCAGGAAGGGGTCAGCACCAAAGCCCAGGCTGGGCGACTCGATGCTCCTGGGTGGATGAAAAGCAGCAGTGAGAGTACTCTGCAGTCCTTCTCCCCCATGAGCCCGCCTGCAGCACTCCCAGCACAGCCAATATCTACCTGGGCCCTATTTCGGCTTGAACCCGGGACCTTCAGCACAAGAAGCACAAGCCTCTGACTCTTGAGCTAACAGACTAGGTCCCCCAGCAGCCATCTATATAGGTCGATTAAGCTCCTGCGTGAGACACAAGGGAACAGAGGTGCCTCCTAACTCCTGGGATGGGGAGCTGGCGTTACGCAGGACTGTGCCAAGTGGAGGCATCTCTGGGGGCTCCCTCCCTCCCTCCGTCCCAGGGCAGCCCTGAGCATCACTTCCCCTGGTGCTCTATCAAGGCCTGGGAGAAGCTAGAAAGGTCCCCTCTGACACCCCCAGCCCCCTCTACAGTGACCCTCCTGCTCTGTAGGACCCAGCCCTGGAGGTGGCGGCGGGCTCGGGGTGCTGAGGTAGAGGCAATGGCAGCAGCAGCCGTGCCACTCACCTGCGTCCCATCTTCGGTGTGTAGGGGGGGGTGGGATTCTCCAGCGACCTGGGGAGGGATGGGAGCATCACCCATGAGACCCTGTGGCATCCGCAGGGCCCTCTCCTCCCAACACAGCACCCTGCAGCACTTCCCAGGAGTAAATCCCTTGAGGGACAAGTGCCACCCATTGCAATGCAAGGATTGGGGCACAAAGGTGCATTAAACCAAATTCTCACTGGCTTCCCAACTGTGAAGTTGGACTCTCAGGGCTGCACCAGGAGGTGCAGAGCCCAGACACTGCAGGCAGGCAATTGACCATCCCAGCTCCCTCCTGAGGGCCACAGGTAACCCATCTCCCCTAGCCTGGCTATGCTGGCAGCTCCCACCTGGTGGACAGACTGGAGGCAGAGGAAGATGCTGACTGGTGAAGCCTGGTTGCCTCAGCTGCAGCATCCATATCCACGTCGCTACGGGAGCGGGGCACGTTTTCTGCTTTCCTTGATTTCTTCATCTCTTCTCGACCTTTCAAGCTCTCCGAACGGCCCAGCTTGACCTCAGCACGAGATCTGCAGCAGGGAGACAGAGCAGGGAGCATCAGGCTGAGGGATGCACAGGCAGAAAACACAGGGTGAGATCACAGAGGGCAAAAATTGCCCCCCCAAACCCTTCATACCCGTCACCCTCCAGCAGGTCCTCAGGGAAGCTGCCAGTGGAGAGACGCTGCGAGCCAGGCTCCTGGTTGTCATAATGCTGGTTGTTCTCAAAGTGCTGGATAATGTTCCTCACATTGCCGGGTTTGACTGCTGGGGCAAAGAGAAGGGAGGGATCCTGGTTAGGGCAGGAAGGAGGAGATAGATGGTGGCATTGCTGCCCTCACTGTGGGATGTCACCAAGGCCACCACTGGGGCTTCCCTAGGGACATCTATGGGCAGCCCTCCTCCAACCCCACAGCCCATCCAGTGCCCAATGTAGCAGCGTTGGGGGAACAAATCAAAACTGAGCACGTGAGATGAATGGCAAATAAAAGAAAAGGGTTTTTACCTTCGACAGGGGACAAAGGGACATGAAATGCTGAAAGGAAAAAAACAAAAAAACAAAAATGAGATGTCAAATCAATCCTGTGTCTATCAACGGCGGAGGAGGCAGAGAAGGGAGGGTGTGAGCTAATGGTATAAGAACTGAAAGTAGAAGGGGGGGGGAACATACATATGCATGTCAGAGCACACGTGCACACATGTGCCAGAGCACACACGTATCGTTGCATGCTCTCCACCATCTCAGCCCACCCTGCAGCTCCACAATATCCCAATACTCACTGCTCTGGGACATTTTGGGCTTCGCAATGTACTTTAGGATGGGGTTGCGCTTCTTGTCTTCCATGGCATCCTTGTCCTTCTTTGTGCTGCTGCTCTGCTGGGACACCCGAGAGGAATGTTGGCATCACAACGTGGGCAATACACCACAGCTCTTCCTCCATCCCAACCACATATTGCAGAGGGAGCTGGGAGCAGAGCAGAAGGACAGCAGCCATCACACCACTCACCTTCTTGGCCTTGGGGAAGAAGGGCAGCCACTTGTCCTTGTCCGGGAGGGCCTGTGCCTTCTCACTGGTGCTGGCTACACGTGGCTCACGGCTGCGGATGCCAGTGTGGTTCATGTATGTGCTGAGGGCAAAGGCCATGGGGGAGCTGCAAGAGAAGAGTCTGAGTGGAGACAGAACACCAGGCTGGAGGGTGAAAATGGAGCTGGGACATCCTGTGGGGTCTCGTGTGACAAAGGGACCACTCCTTCCTGGCCAGGGGACACCTGGGAAGGGACAAGGAAGGCAGAAAGGCAGCAGCCTTCAAGAGGGAGAGTTAGGGACACTCCTTCCCCAAGCCCTGCCATCCTGAAAGCCCCCAGAGATAAAGCTGGCACTGGGACAAAGTGCTGCAGGCCAGCATATTAAAGGGGCGGTTTAGCATCTCCTCTCTAAGACCCTTTTCCCCTCTTTAGTCAGCAATAGCAATACAGTCACAACTGGGTGCATGCTTGCCATGGCTGAGAGTCACTCACCTCCTGTCCTCTTCATATTTTGACCTGCAGAGAGAGATGGAGAAGAATAAGAGAGCCTGTTTGTATTCCTCTGCTCAGCCCCTTGGAGCTGTCCCCAGGCAGGGTTCTCCCTCTATGTCCCCTAAAGACCTTTCCTCCCATCTCTGCCACCAGCACCCCCAGCTCCTGCTCCACTTTCTCCTTCCTGAGCTCAATCAGCACACTGGGGAGATGGCAGGACCAGACAGCCCACACTTACAGGATGTCACCCAGCTGAGCCAGCTGCTTCTCGGCCACTTGCCGCTCCTTCTGCGGGTCCCCATCCAGGTCCAGGAGGTCGTTTTCCCCATATAGGCTCCCCAGGCCCATGGTGCGCTTCGTTCTATGGGCACATGGGGGTCAGTGCCACAAAGCACAGGGGGAGGTATGCTGAGATCTGTGGGGTGACCATCCCACTGTCACCTGTAGTCCTGGATCTGCTCCTGTATCTCGGGCATCACCATCTCCTGAGCTTCAAAGAGGGCAGCTCGGACATCATCCCCATTCCGTAGGCGAGCCTCTGGGTGATAAAAGGACAGGCAGTGTCACCAGCCATGCAGGAAATTGCCATAAGAACTTTCTGGCAGCCCCTGAGAGCTCCTCACTCACCGATCTCAGCCAGAAGCTGCTCCGACACCTTCACTCGAAGAGGCTGGGGAGGGAACACAACGCAGTGTGAAGGAATTTGCATGCCAAAGCCACAGTCACACAGCTCTGAGCTGCAGAGTGAGGGTGCTCTGTGATCCTCCACCATCATTGTTTGGCATTTCTGCAACTTGGGGGGGGGTGTGAGAGCTGAGAGTCCCACTCCCCCAGTGCACAAAGCACCCAGCACTCATCATAGCACCCAGAACACAAATCCCTCTGGAGCAATGTCCTCCCTTCAAGCAATAGGTACCCCCAGGAATCAGAGGGCACAGCCTGAGCCCCAGCCCTGCCTCTATGACCCCTGCTCCAAGCTGCCTGGTGCTGCTACCATTGTGCAATGCCTGCGCAATGCTTTACGCAATTTGCATCGAAGCAGAGAAGCCAGCATCAGCAAAGCACTGTCAGTAACAAAAACTGTTAAAAAGGACCCTCATGCAATGGACAAGAGACTGATGTTGGCTTTCCAGCTGGTTCTCCTCCCACCCCCTGCAGATGCAAGGACCCCTATACAGGCACACAGCCCCTGCCCTCACCGCGTTCCGATCCAAGAAGATGTTCCAGATATCCTTCCCCAAACCCCGGGAATCCTTTGCTGTTGTCTGCTGGCAAACGTCTGCGCATAAGTAGAAGAGCTGCAAGGAGGGGAGACCAGAGGTGGGCAGCGAAGAAGGAGGAAGGTTTAGAAGCAGGAAGGTGAAACATCCAATAGAGCAGCAGCCAGACGGCCATGAAACAGGAAACGACCGTGGGGGTCTGGGAGGGCAGCGCCCTCCCCGCGTCACGCCTGGGAGGAAGGGGAGGACATGTAACCCTACACTGGGCTTCCCTCACTGCTGCACAGCTGGGGACAAGGCTGCCAGCAGCTTCCTGAGCCCTACACAGAGCCTGCACCTCAGCAATGTGCTCAGCAAACCAGCAGCGCCCGCAGACCCCAGGGATGTGGGTTAGGGCACGGATACACCGCCCCGCTGGCATTTCTCCCAGCTTGCTGCCTCCAGCTCTTACCAGGGGGCTGGGATCTGCCTGGGAGAATATGTAGCGCAGGAAGACTCCCAAGTGTGCTGGTCGGGACTTCAGCTTGCTCAGGTCCTGGAAGAGGGAGTCGCACTGCAGGGCCCGAAGGAGAAGCATTGGTTAGGAAAGAAGGGAACCGATTTGTCTGGAGCTCTGTTGCATACCCCTGGGTGAAGCTCCAGCCCCTGCTCCCCAATTCCCACCAACCCAATTCAGGACACCCCCATCCCCACCACGGCAGTGGCTGGGCTGGTGACAGCTGTCATCCAGGAACGCTCTCGGCACGGGCTGGGATAACAGAGGCAGATGAGGTCACTGGACAGCTTCCTCCTCAGGAGGATTTCTAAATGCCAAAGCTTCCTGGGTGCCAGGGCACACAGCCACAAAGGGAGGAGCATGTGAGAAGTGACAGCCCTGTCCCGTGACCTTGGCTAACTGCCCCCAGAGAGATGGGACAAGAGCCAAGAGCAGTTTGGTGCCATTACCTCGTTGTTGAAATAGCCCGGATCGTAATCCTCCTCTGGCCCAATGATGAGAGGTCGTCCAGTGCGCTCTGATCCCTGCAGGAGAGGTGGGACAGCATTAGGAGCTGGGCACCGGCTTCAGGGAGCGTGAGGACACTTGATGTACCCTGCTAGATGGGGTGATGGCTGCATGCCCAAGGCCAGCACTGGTCCCATCCTACCTGCTCAGTGGTGGGGGTGAAGGCGGTATCGGAGCCCTGCCGGCGATGGTGCTGGAAGAGGCGGGCTGTGATGACTGGGGAGGTGCGTGGGCTGTCCAAGCCGTGGTCAGAGAGGACAGAGTTGCGGTTCAGAGAGATCTGTTCAGGAAGTTGGAGGGGAAAGGCTGGGGATGGCTCTTGCCTGACTTAGGGTTGTCCCTTGAGAGCAGTTTGCAGCTCTGAGACCATGAAGACCACGTCCTCAATGGGCCCAGCAAACTCAGAAACCACATAAAACCTTCAGGGCTATGGGAAGAACTTTAAGACTAGAAGCACAAGCCTGGGGACCACTCATTTCTGGGGCAGCAATGTCAGGATATGCACTGCATGCCCAAGCACTGCAATCTCAGCTCTGGTCCGTGGCTCCTAACAGTGCAAAGAACCCTCCAGCTGTACCCTGCTGTCATATTCAGTCATCTCAGGTGACATTTAGTTTTAAATAACACTTTCCCCCATCGTTGCTGTGACCCAGCAGAGCTGGGCTGTGCTCTCACCTCGCTGACAGAGGGGAACCGCTCCGTGCCTGACTCCAACCCGCTGTCACCATCCTGAGAGTCCACTGAGAGGCGGCCTGGGGACAGAGGAGAGGCTGAGTCCCATGTTCAGGACTTCCCAGTGCACAATGGGGAGAGGGGAAGGTACAAACTACCAGCACCACTCACCTTCTGCTGCCCTGAACATTGCCATGCTGGAATCACCAGACAGTCGCCCCAAATCCTGCAAGGTGAGGGGAATGTGGGACCAGTGGGATGCCACCCAGCAAAGGGAGACACTCCAGCACAGAGCAAGAGGACACCAGGCTGCAGAATCTCCCACTCACCATAGCAAAAGTGGGAAACCAGGAGCACCAGCACCCTGCATGGCCATGATTCCCCACTCCCCGAAGGAGCTTGATGCCTGGTGCCTAACCCTAATCTAAGTTAGGGTTCCAACAGAGCTTGTGCTGCTCACTTACCATGGAGCCACTGGTCTCCTGGCGGATTTTGAGCTGCAGCTGGCTGACCCTCCGGCGTGCTCCCTCAATCTGCTCCCCCACCACAGTACCAGGGTTGCGGTTGTACGCCTCATAGAAGCGCTGAGTAAGAGGATAAAGATACTCACAGCGGCCCCAAACCCATCAGCCTGCCCCATTGCTCATGGGAAGGGGGCAAAGACACAGTTGCTACATGGCTCAATGGGTCAATGTGTGCACCAAGGGTCAGACAGCACCCTAATGTTGCACATCTCCCCAAGGTACCAGTGCAGTTTGGCTGGGATGTTACAGACTGCTGCAAGAGCCCATTAACTAAACATCAAAGCAGGAGAAAAGGGTTGAGAGCTGAGCTTCTCCCAGCACCTATCAGCTCAAGCAAGAGACAACCCAGCCCAGAGTCACTCCTGGAGGAGGAGAAGCATTGTACCTGCAGCTCTGCCTCCTCCTGCCGCAGCATGTTCCGGAGAATCTGCGTTGCATGCTTCTGAACCTCAGGGTCCTGCAGTGTAAGGTGGACACAAGCCAAGGCTGAGCTCTGCCTGCAATGCATTGCAGCCTGCAGGAAGGCAGAGAGCAGGGTGGGCAGGACACATTACCTGCAAGGGCTTGGGGCCAGTGATGCGCTGTGGTGGGGGGAGTGGTGGGGGTGGAGGTGGTGGGGGGCAGGCAGGGGCATTGCGGGGTGCCCCTGTAGTGCTCGTGTCTTGCTGGGAGTTGGAGAGCCCAACTGACGGTGGTGGGGAGCCCAGGAGTGTCAGGGCCACGTAGGCACCAGCTGAGGACATCAAGGATTAGAAAGGAAAGAAAAGCTCCTGTCATTCACTCCTTGAAATATCAGGTGAGCACTGCAGCAATGGGTGGGCACATCCCTATCCCTGTGTGTCTGTGGAGGACTGAGACAGATATCCTCATCTTCTCCCAAAAACCAAGCCCTGCCTTTGGGTATGATGCTGTCCCTCCCCAGCTGGGCATGTAGCCTCATCTCTAGGAGCAATAAAGGGAGAGCTCTGCCACCTGAGCTCAGAGCCAGTTTCTGGCCATACTCACACTTGATCAACTTCACCACCTCCAGGTGGGAGCTGTTGGTCACCATGGTGCCGTTCACCTGGCAGAGGGGAGGAGAGGAGAGCCATCAGCTGCAGACACAGCAGCAGGGCATGGCAGCACAGGCCACAATGCTCACCTTGACTATGCGGTCCCCCTCCTGCACCCCAGCCTTCATGGCCGCTCCTCCTGCAGGACAGACAGACAGACAGGCATCAGAAAGGGTTGTGCAACATGATGTGAACACCATCACAGCCCAAATAGCCTCTGTGCTGCTTAAGCAGCCACAACCCAGCCCTTCCTATCCCTGGCCAGACCGGGGTCCCAGTATCCGCAATGACTCCTACACATCCCAGAGCACCACGTGCATGCAAACACCGGACAGGGGCCCAGCAGCAGCACTGCTCTGCTCCTCTCCCCACTCCACTCTGTAACAAAGCCACTGAGGCTGAAATATAGGAAAAATTATCTTTTCCTCAAGCCAAAACCAAGAGGAAATGTTTCCATGAGCTCTGACTCCAGGCCAAGGGGCTGAGACACAGCAGCGAACTCCAAAAGTGGAAAGTACATGGGATCACTGGGATTCTTTTGGCTCTTAACACTCTCTCTATTGGCAGTGAGTGACTCGGGTGGGCGTCCCTGCTGTCCCACGCCTGGGTGAGGTGGGTGCACGTGATCACACACCAAACAGCATAGCTGGGGAAGGTCCCCATTCCAGTCTCTGTCTCTCTGGAGCAAAGGGCATGGAGGGGTCTCCCCACACAGCTCCTGTTGCAGTAGAGAGGAACCCCAAAGCAAACCTGCCCTTGAAACCCACAGTGCTTTCCCTTTACTATATTCTCATTTTTCCTGGCTTTCAGGCTAGAGGGGGGAGGGGGGAGGAGGTGGGAACATCCGCTGTAAAATAAGCAGCTCATTGTCTGTCTAAATTGCTGCTCCCAGCCCTGCCACCCCGCAAAGTCATTATACTGCAAAACGAGCAGCATCTCCTGCAGCACAGCGCCAAGAGCCGTGCGCTGCCGACGTGTGTTTACCCAGGGCTGCCAGAGGGAACTCCCCACCCACCCATAGCAGCACTTAACCTGTCCCTGCCCAGAGACACCCCAAACCTCAGTGCTATATGGAACAGGTGAGGGGGTCCCAAGGTGTCCCCCCGCCTCTCTGCCCTCTCACCTGGCCGCACGGACTGGACGAGGACGATGCGGTCTCCACTGACAGTGAAGCCAAAGCCATGCTGGTCCTTCTGGATAATGACACACCGCTGAACCAGACCTGGGGAGGGAAAGGAAGGGAAGCCAATGAAGCTCTGAGCTATGGCTTTGCTAGGATGCCTGATTTTAGGTGGTTAGTGTGCACCACTGTGTGCAACCCAGCCTTTCAATGCCAGAACATCCCTGCTGCAGGGTGGAAATTACAGCTTATGGGAGCACCAACCCCAGACCCGTAGCTCCATCCCAGCCCAAGGGATGTTTCAGGGCTGTTTGAAGCCTGCTGTCATGAGGGTCCCTTCCTATTCACAGCCTGGGGATGGATGTGATGCAGCCCAGTGCTGCTAGCACTGGGAGCTGCCAGCCCTTTCCCCATGCAAAGAGCTCAGCACTGTCCTCAATCACAAGAGCTCACCTGTGGTCTCGGAGGAATCAGAGGGTTGACGGCGGTGCCCGGGAGATCTCCTCTCTGAAGATGAATCACCCAGGGAAGACAGGCTGCTCAACCTGCAGGGAGAGTGCAGTCAGGCTGATGGAGCAAGTCCTCGGTCACAGCTGGAACCTGGCTTCTCCTCAGGAACAACTCATGCCCAACGTGGGGAAGCACCAGCAGCTGGCACCCACCTGCCCCTTGGGAAAGCGCTTCTCCCATCCCAGCCCCAAGGGATGCTCAGGAAGGTCAGGGAGAGCAGCACAGGGACAGCTGGGGGGACAGGGGCGTCATGCAGAGTGCACAGCTGCAGGGTTTGGCAGGCTGCAAAAGGGTTGATGGCAGAACAGGGAGGAAGCTGCGAGGGATGGAAGAGAGATGGACACACAGACGGACAGACAGCAGACGGTTCAGTGCTGATGTTTTGCCCCCTCACTGTGGTCCCGCAGCAGGGTGCAGGGTGGACAAGCTGCCTGAGGACTTCAGGGCATTGCAAGGATGCAGCGCATCCCCTCGCCTGGTGCTGGAGGGATGGAAGCAGGAGGAGGAGGCCCAGACACTGCCTCCATCTCCAAATGGGAACACAGCTGCTTCCCCATCCCTGCTCCTGCCAGCGCTGTGGGGCCATGCTGCAGTTGGGAGTCCCAGAGCACCAGGAGAGTGATGCCAGGGCTGCAGCACCACTGACAGGAGCAGCCATGGGTCTGTGCCCTGCCCCAAAGGGCTGCAGTGAAGCGAGGGTGCAGCGTGTGAGTTCAGGCAGCCCCAACCCCGCTTACCTGGGCAGGCGCTGCCTTTTGCTGCCCGCTCTGCTGCCAGCAGAGCACAGACCCCAATGGAGGTGGCACAAGACCCAGAGGACAGCAGTGCAGGAAGGGGGAAAGAGGAGACAAACAGATCAAGAGACAGAGGGACACACAGCACAGCCAAACTCCACGCTGGCACCCCTCATCCTACAGGACGAGCAACCTCCATGAAGGAAAGGCACCCCAGGACCCTCTGTTGCCACTCTGGGGGTACCCAGTGGGGTCCTGGCACCACCCAAACCCCCATGGGATCAAAGACAGAGGCAGTGCCAACCCGAGAGCCACGCTGCCAGTTTCCAAGACTCAACAGCTCCGAAACCACAATTACAGGCATTGAGTAATCCGCCCCTTTCCATAGGATCAGCATTCTCCTCCTGCCCTGGTGCCACGGGGCCATGGCACAGAACCAGCTCCCTGCAGGACCTGGGCATTAGGAAGCATCTCATTGGGGACTGCTGAAGCCGTGCTAACTCTGGCTCCATATACACAGCCATAGGGCATAGTTGTTGATCCACTCGATCACGTTTGCAATCAGGAGATGCTGCCTTGGCAGGATGGAGACTGGGCACATTTATAGGCTGGAAACGCAGGGGCACAACACTAACATGATCCTGGTGCGATTACCCATCAGGATTACCCATGGGATTACCCCATGGGATTACCCATGGGATTACAGCAGGCGGGCACGGGGCAGGAGGTGCCTTTATCCAGGCCAAGTTGGGATCTGTTCTTTCAGCATCGTCCCATATGCAGAGACCATCCAGAAGGGATGTGCTGTGATGTCTGTGTTGTAAGCCTTGCAACCAGAGATGCACAGAGCCCAGTGTACCGAGCTCATGGCCGGACCCTTCCCGGATAACCCAGAGCTGCTGGGCCAGCGTCG
Source organism: Coturnix japonica (assembly GCF_054131305.1). NCBI lineage: Eukaryota > Metazoa > Chordata > Aves > Galliformes > Phasianidae > Coturnix > Coturnix japonica. The sequence continues at coordinate 318,416 of NW_028188965.1, forward strand.
GCTTATTTCCGTCTAAAAGAGTAGTTTAATTCGGCTTTGCATAAGCTTCTTCCTAATTGACTTATGGGGAGCCAAACCACGCCTGTCCTGAACCAAAGGCAGCGCCAACACAACTGAGCCCTGAGCCAGGCTGCAGCAGTGCTGTGATTTCTCTTTTGGGTTCATTTCTTTGGGATTTGGGACCCCAGATGCTCGCCCTTAGGGTGCCATAAGCACCTCTGCTGGCCAAGACATCACCTCCTAAATGTGCAGCCACACAAACATCAGCCCTTGGGTTTTCCTCAAAGATTTCACTCCTCAACCCTCCAGGCTCCAAATTCCGGTGGTTATGGGGCTGACTCACAGAGCACCCTGACTCATTTCGGCCCCACAGCTGCCAGGCTTTGACCGGCCTCAGCCTAATGTCCCACGCTCTGCTGTACTCAGGGCAAGTCCTTCTCCTGGACTGACGTTATATTTCCCCTAGTTCTGGTTATTTTTAGTTCAATTATCATCTTTGGGCGGGACGTCCCCATGTCAGTAAGCTGGGGTTGCTTTGTCCCTATAGCGGAACCGCAGCACTTAGGATGAAGTGGGCACTGCTGGCATCACCTGGTTTGTTCATAGAAGGGACAGGGCAGTTCAGCATGAAAATAAAGGTGGAGGGGGGTAAAAGGGAGGGAAAAAAAGCCCATCACCCCCACTAAAGAGCAAACACCCCCAACCCAGTGAGCTCTGCCCACACAGAGCAAATGCCACAATTAAACGATTAAGAGAGAAACAGGATCAAACCCTCAAAGTGGGTCAGGCTACAGGCAGCTCCGTGCAGCTGTTGGCTTTGGGGCTGGGATCTCTCTTGTTTTATTTCCCCCTTCCCTGTCTCCAAATGGCTGCTCCCTATAGTCCCCTCCCGGGGACACCGACGTCAGACACGTCGGCACTGCACGTTGCCTGGCCAGAACGGGACGGGAGCTACCAACAATATAAATAAACAGGGGATAAAGGAGGAAAAAACACCACTTGGAATTGAGCAGCTCGGATGGGGGGGGGGGATAATAGGAAAAAGAAACCCTAACTTGGAAAGGGAATCGGGATGCTTGCAGTGCAATGCTGCACTGATCGGATATTCTCAATGCAACCCACAGCCCCGCTGAGCTGCACAGCCCTTCCCCTCCCAATATTCTGGAGCAGGAAGGAAGGAAGGAATTTCAGCTAAAAATGATTCAACTTCCTCTCCTTCCCCCTCCCCGTGGTGTGGCACAGAGGGACGATGCTGGACCGGCACATCCAGCCTGGCACGTGTGAATTGCATCTCAGGTCTGGGCACAGAGCACACCAAGTCCTGCTCAGGGAAGCCAATAGTGAGCACAGCCCCCATTGCACTATGATACCCAGACAGGAGCCCCAGTTGCACTGTGATACCCAGACAGAAGCCCCCATTGCACCGTGATACCCAGACAGCAGCACCCATTGCACTGGGATACCCAGACAGCAGCACCCATTGCACTGGGATACCCAATACAGCAGCCCCCATTGCACTGTGATACCCAGACAGGAGCCCCCAATGCACTGTGATACCCAGACAGCAGCACCCATTGCACTGTGATACCCAATAAAGGAGCCCCCATTGCACTGTGATACCCAATACAGAAGCCCCCATTGCACTGTGATACCCAATACAGGAGCCCCCATTGCATTATGATACCCAGACAGGAGCCCCCATTGCACTGTGATACCCAGACAGCAGCCCCCATTGCACTGTGATACCCAGACAGGAGCCCCCATTGCATTGGGGTACCCAATATAGGAGCCCCCATTGCATTGGGATACCCAGACAGGAGCCCCCATTGCACTGTGATACCCAGACAGCAGCCCCCATTGCACTGTGAAACCCACACAGGAGCCCCCATTGCACTGTGATACCCAGACAGCAGCCCCCATTGCACTGTGATACCCAACACAGCAGCCCCCATTGCACTATGATACCCAATACAGCAGCCCCCATTGCACTGTGATACCCAGACAGGAGCCCCCATTGCACTGGGATACCCAATACAGGAGCCCCCATTGCACTGTGATACCCAGACAGCAGCCCCCATTGCACTTTGATACCCCCACAGCAGCACCCATTGCACTGTGATACCCAATACAAGAGCCCCCATTGCACTGTAATACCCAGACAGGAGCCCTCCAACCTCAATGTGGTTTCAGCAGCCAACCTGTTTGTTTGTTTCCTTCTTGTTGCTCTTATATCCGAGGGAGAGAAGCAAAGCAAAGCAAAGCTTGGGTATCAATTTTCCTTCTGCAAAGCCCCGCGTCCAAACTGAGTTTAAATCCATGGGTTCCTGCAGCAAACTTGCTGCAGCAGATGGGATTCCTCAGGAGCTTGGTTTAAATTAAGGCTTTTTAATTAAATGGAGGGGGGGGGAATTAATATAAGTGCAATGGCTCTGGTTATTTAATGGCAAGGCAGACTCCAAAGTGAATTTTGGTAATGCCCCTTTCCCTGCAAGGAGCCTGAATGAGGTGGGGACTTTGGTGATGGTGACACCAAAGGGAGAGAATACAGGAGGGGTGAGAGCTTGACCACAGCCTATAGGAAAATCCTGATCCTGCAGCTGTTAGTGTGGACCTGGCCACAGTGGGGACACCATGGGATGCCTTGAACCACACCAGCTATGCCAAGCAGGGCAGAAGCCAGGAGCAGAGCACCCAGGGTTGCTCAAGAGCTTCACGAGGGGCTGAGAGATGAGCATTGTGCCTTAATGATGTTTGCAAAGTGCTTTGCACATGAACTGTGCTCCACAAATGCTGAGGCCTTCCTGCTGCCAGCGGCCTGCACCCATCCAACCCTCTCCTCCTTGCTGGGAGAAGCAGCTTCCATCCTTCCCCTCCCTGCTTGCAGCATGAGAGTGCAAGGTTAGCTGACAACGAAAGCAAAACCAAGCTCTTGTAGAGGAAACACCGTCCCCATGTAGCTCTGCTGGGAGTGCCCAAGGTGCCTTTTGGCCCCGATAAACCCAGCGTGGTTGAGGTGGTTCAAAACAACTGCCCTGCAGGGATGCTTTCTCCCTGCCCTCCCACCACGCACGCCCTGCAGCTCCTGTTCTGTCAGTGCAAGGAACTGAGATGGGAATGGCTCCCGTGCTGCTCAGAGCAAAGCCTGAGCACCATCATCTTCATGCATCCCCATGGGATGGCATTGGGATGGCACCAGGACAGCATCAGGTTGCTTTGAGGTCACACCAGCGAGCCAGAGGGAGAAAGTCCTCAATTTCACACCATTTCACCCATTTTCAGGTTGCTTTTGTGCTGGAGAACAGCTTCCCAAGGGCACCTGAGGCTGTTGACCTTATGGAGCAGTGGGATGGTGGCTATTTAAGGAGCAGACAGAGGTATTAAGCCCCATACCAACAGCCGGTGCCTACTCCAGGTCACAGCATGCAGCACCTCCATCTCTGATCATGGCTTCTGACCATGCTGAGCCCAGCAAAGCCCAAGAAAGAACCTGGTCTGCAGTCATGCTCCATCCCAGAGGCAGAAGTGCTCACTTTATCCTACCCACAGCACCAGGTGTGGGGGGGGATACAGCAAGTAGAACCCAAACTACTCCATCACTATGTGCCCCAAACCACAGAGCAACAGAGGGACAAGCCAGCTGGTGTGATGGGTAGGAGCACGGACACCCAATGAGGGCTACCCATAAACTGATCCCAACATCCAAACACCCGATGGAGGGGCAGCATCTGTATATTGGTCCATGCTGGAGCTATGGGAGGGCAGCAATGCCCTGTGCCCTCTGCATCACACCATCCCTACCCCTTCTCCCACCTGGTCCATGCACCATTCAACACTGTTGCTCCCTGCTCCTTTGGGCCACAGTTTTCAATGTCAGCCCGCTGAGCTGCATCTTTTCAGGGTCCCCATTATGGACCCACAACAGCCAGACCTCATATCCCATCGCTTTGGGGATGTGATGGAGGGCTCATCCCACCCACAGCTGCATGGTTCAGCCCCAGGGGGGGGCATGGCTGTGCCGTGGCTGTGCTGTGGGCACTTAATCTAAGAATTAATTACAAATAACCCACCGTTATCCTGCAAACAGAAGGAACCTAATGGTGGGACGCACCAAGGGGTCAACACACATCACCCAAGCACTCAGAACCACTTCATCCATTCAACTCCAGCACTGCTGCTTCCATACAACCCCCAGCACCTTTGCATTCAATCAACCCCAATGTCAAACACCACTGCATCCACTCAACCCCAATACCTGTTCAACCCCAGTGCCCAGCATGACTTTATCCACTCAACCCCAGCACCACTACATGCATTCAGTACCCAACACTCCACCATATCCCTCCACACCCCTAAACCCCCTTTGGGACCCCCCAAATCCGACCCCAGGGCCGCTATATGGCATTAGGGCCCATCCAAACCGAGGCCCCCATTCCCCTCGTCCCCCCCATACCTATCCGGGGCGGCCTGCGGCGGCCTCACGCTCATGGTTCCTCCACGTCCCCGCAGCCTCCGCCCGTCGCCCCTTGGGCCGCAGCCTCACTCAGCTCACGGGGAACCGCAACCCAAAGCCGGCCGCCACCATCCCCGGAGCCCGGTGGCCCCGAGATGGAGCGCTGCCCCGGCTCCAGCGTCCCCCGAGCGGCCGCGGGGAGCGCGGCGGGCCCGGCCCGGCCCGGCTCGGCCCGGCTCGTCTCGGCTCCGTTCGGCTCCGGCCCCGGCTCGGCGCGGTCCCCCCGCCCCACCGCCCGGCGTTGGGGGCCGGGCCGAGGGAGAGGCCTATGGGTCCTCCCAATCCCCGGGCTCGCCCGGCCCTCGGCCCCGCCGCTGAGCGGGGGGTTGTGAGGGAGGAGTGAGGGGGGTTTTAGGGGACGGCGGTGAGACCCGGATATGGGGGGACCCGAGGGAGGAAGGAGGAGGGAGAGAGGAGATATAGGGGTGTGAACGGGTATGGGGGGGGGTCTGCAGTGATTTGGGGACCTGCAGGGATTGGGGGATATATGGGGGTGCAGGGTTATGGGAGGGGGGGGGTCCTGGGGGACTGATGGATGTGAGACTGGACAGTGTTTGGGGAACACAAGGGGATAGCAGAGATTTGGGGACCCATAAGGACTGCATGGGTTTGGGGGATATATGGGGGTGCTCGGGTATGGGGGGGGCTCATGGGGGACTGATGGATATGGGGGGACAAAGTGGGTATCTAGATTTGGGGAGCCCATAGGGACAGCATAGATTTGGAGACTGGACAGAGAGTGTCTGGGGAGGGGATAGCAGAGATTTGGGGACCCATAAGGATTGCATGGGTTTGGGGGACTACCAGGGTATGGGGGGACCCGGGGGAGGAAAGAGGAGGGAGAGAGGAGATATAGGGGTGTGAACGAGTATGGGGGGGGGTCTGCAGTGATTTGGGGACCTGCAGGGATTGGGGGATATATGGGGGTGCTTGGGTATGGGGGGGGGGGGTCCTGGGGGAATGATGGATGTGAGACTGGACAGTGTTTGGGGAACACAAGGGGATAGCAGAGATTTGGGGACCCATAAGGATTGCATGGGTTTGTGGGACTACCAGGGTATGGGGGGACCCGGGGGAGGAAAGAGGAGGGAGAGAGGAGATATAGGGGTGTGAACGAGTATGGGGGGGGGGGGTCTGCAGTGATTTGGGGACCCGCAGGGATTGGGGTATGGGAGGGGGTCCTAGGGGACTGATGGATATGGGGGGACAAAGTGGATATCTAGATTTGGGGAGCCCATAGGGACAGCATAGATTTGGAGACTGGGCAGAGAATGTTTGGGGAGGGGATAGCAGAGATTTGGGGACCCATAAGGATTATATGGGTCTGTGGGACTACCAGGGTATGGGGGGGCTCCTGGAGACAGAACAGATCTGGGGACCCTCTGGGACTGATGGGTTTGGGGGGGACACAGTGGGTGCCCACATATGGGGCACCAATGAGGACAGCAGGGACTTGTTCCTGCTATAGGGGTCACACCAAACCCCCACCACCCCAAGAGCCCCATGGGGGGTGTTCTGTGCCACTCAGGAACGGTGAATGGGAGCATATAAGACTCAAAATGGAGAGCTGAGGAGGGGCTCCATCTGCCCCCCCCCCTCCCCCAAATAAATCCTCATCCCCTTTTCCCTCTGCACATTTTCCCAGTAGGAAATAAAGTGGAAAAGTGAAAATGAAAATGAGCTGGGGCCATTTTCAATGTATTCCTACATACGAGCAGTGACTACTGGGATCGTCCCCAAAGCTCTTCCTTCCTCGCCCCCCCAAATCCCCCCAAAACTGTGCCCAACGTCACCTTTGCATGGTGGGGTCCCAACTGCAGACCCCGGAGGGTCTATGGGGACGGTGGCTTTGGGGTTCTGCCAGCAAGACAACCACAACCCTCTGCAAACTGCTTTATTTCCATTCATCTGTGTGGTGATTTGGAGGCTGGGGGCTGCTGTGTCCCCCCCCCACACACACACAGCACCCACCTTAGGGTGGCTGCAGAGGCCAGCTGGGGGGTTGGGGGGGTACAGCACGCTGTGGGGGGGTGAAGCTGGTGGGGGTCATCCTCCTGCTGCCTTTCTCCCTGCCCTCCAGCTGCAGCTTCACTCTCTGTGCTGTGACTTCACGCCGGCCTTCATCCACCTCCTCCTCTTCCTCCTCCTCCTCTCCGTTCTCCCCAGGATGCTCACCCGTCAGCCCCCCCCCAGCCATAGTGTGGCCACCAAGGAGCCCAGGGGGGCAACGGGGACCCAGTGGGAACGGCTCTGATTTGGGGAGCCCTATAGGAGAGGGGGCTCCCAGCTGGGGGGGCAGCAGCGATGTGGGGTGAGGTGGGGGATGCAGGACAGGGAAAGGGGCCCATTCACGGAGCGGGGGGGGCAGCAGTGGGCAGGGGAAGGCAGCCAAGTGGGGGAACTCTTCAGGGCCCCCCAGGCGGCAGCAGGAGCCCCCCAGGCACGGGGGGGATACGGAGCTCAGCCCTGTGAGTGGCAAAGAGACAGAGCCCTGTGAGAGCATCAGGGTGCTGAGACCCCCATGTTCACCCCATTACAGCACCCATGGCCCCCCCCCTTCTCCCTGTTGCAGCCACTGGGTGCTGCTGTGGGACCGGCAACGGTTGCGGCCCCACTTGCATTGCCTGCACCCAGGGGGAGAGCTGCAGCAGCCATCAGCCCCCAGCACCCATTGCTCCCTGGTGACCACCATTATTTCCAAGACCTTTGCCTGGCACATATGGGCCATCAGTTCCCCACACTTACGGGTCTTTTCCTGTGCCTCAGGGATCAATGGGTGACGGGGACCCCGATGCCATCCCAGCGGCTCTGCCAGCGCCCTCCTGCTCAGCAATGCATTCTGCAGCAGCTGTGGGGGGACAGATTAGGACATGGCAGCAATGGGGATGAATAGCTGTCCCCATAGCTGTCCTTGCTGTAATGGGACTCTACCTGGCTCGGCAGGGCGGGTGGAACGGCTCCTGCCAGCAATGGGGGGCAGCGCAGATCCCACAGCGGGCAGTTGATGAAGATGAGTTTGCTGAAGTTGAACTTGTAGGTGAAGCGTTTGCCTTTGGTCTTGTGCAAGATGCGCTTGTTGTAGTAATACCTGGGGGATACGATGGGGTGTTAGCAGCGTGGATGGAGGGATGGAGGGAGGAAGGGAGGGAGAGATGGATGTTGGATGGGTGGATGGATGGATGGATGGATGGATGGATGGATGGATGGATGGATGGATGGATGGACGGATGGATGGACGGAAGGACAGATGGACATGCAAAAGCTTTGCATATAGTCCCCCCCATCACAAGCTGAGAACCAAGAGCTCCCAAACCACATCCCCACTGTCCCACTGTCCCCATGCAGGTGAGCTGTGCTGCATGGGGAGGTCAGGGCTAGGTGTTCCTGCATCCCCAAGAGCTCTCCATGTCCCCAAGGGCTCGCTGTGACCCGGCAGCACCTGAGAGCTCGGCTCAGCTTGTCGTAGTTCATCTGGGGTTTGCATTTCCTCCTGCCCCACAGCCGTGCCACCTCGTCGGGGTCCTTGATGACGAACTCCCCATACTCTCCCTGCTGCCAGGCAATGACATGGCGGAACTCCTCCTTCTGCAGCAGCTCCAGGATGAAGTGCCAGAGCTGGATCTGCCTCGAGCCAGGGCTGGATTCAGCCTTGTATGCCCAATCTGGGAAGGCAAGCCCTGTAGGGTGGGCAGCAGTTTAGAGCCCTGGGATTGTGGATATCACCCCCACCCCTAGTTGGGCTATGCCCAGGCATCACAGCCATGTCCCCAGCCCAATAAACAGCCTGCAGGTCTGTGGGAAGGACCACGGTTCATGCAGGATGGTCCCATTTGCTTCTAGTTTGGCTGTGCTGATGCTCACCTGGTACCCAGTAGGAGCCGGGCAGGGCAGGCAGCCCCGGGGCCACGCAGCCACACTGCATGCTGCAGCCTGAGGGCAGAAAGCAGAGGGGTCATGGGATAAGAACACAAAATCAGGGATACAACCAGCACCGGAGGGTACATTCAGCACTATGGGATGCTCCCAGCACTGGGGATGAACCCAGTACTGGGAATAGACCCAGCATTGGTGGATGCTCTCAGCATTGAGGATGCTCCCAGCATCGGGTGATGCTCCCAGCATTGAGAATACACCCAGCACCAAGGGATGCTCCCAGCACTGGAGGGCTGTGGAAGCAGGAAGGATGGGGGTGGCACCCTGCACACTGACAAGTGCAAACCCTCACAGTTCATCATTCCTTCCCTCTTTCAGGAGCATCCAGGTGAGAGCAGGAAGCACAGCCCCTCCATTCCCCACGGCCACATCCTGCCCCACTCACCTGCAGCACCGTCAGGGACCCAGTCGTAGGCAGTAGCACATGGATGGGAGCGAGAGAAAGCATCTGAGGGTCTTAGGGAGAACCACCTCCATATATACAGGGAGGGGATGGGTAAGGAGTAAATCTTCTTACCCCCAGCAGGAAGCAAGAAATTGCTGGAAGGGTGCAGGGGGAGCACCCCACACCCAGGGGCTGAGGCTCACACTCCCCCTTTGCTCTGTGGGAGGGGGGAATTGGGGGCTCGGAGCAGCCCCGTGCCTGGTGGTGCCCATGGTTTATTCGAGGGTGAATTGAAATTAGGGGGAAACAAGGAGCAAGTGGTGATGGCAGCATTGAGAGGTGATGGTGGACCTTTTTTTGGGGGCTGTGGGTTCCATCTCAGTCCCGGCGCCATCCCAGGAGGGTAAATAGAGCCAGGGTAGCACGGGCTGTTTGGATTCGAGCAGAAATGCAAACAGGCCCCTGAGAACAGCAGATACAAAGGGCAGGAGGCGAAGAACCGCCCCGAGGGCTCGCTCTGCACCGAGCGGTTATGAAAATGCCTCTTGCCTGTTCTTCCCTTCTTGTTTGCTCTCCTCATTTGCTTTGCTCTCCCCGTTCCTTTATTCTCCCTCATTAGCGAGCGCCTTGCCGCCTCTTTCATGTCTCTGCAGTCCCCGTGCCAAGGGCTGTGGGTCGGGGCTCCTTGGCTGGGCTGAGCCCTTTGGGATCTCTGGGCCTGGGGGTGTCACCTCAGGTTGCCTCCCCCTTTTGTGGGGTTCTTGCTCACCTGGAGCAAGAAGGGAGGGAAGGTGATGGGCTCTCAATTGGAGTTGGGGTCCCACTGTGCACTGAGATGTCCCTGGGATGGGGACACAGTGCATGGTGCCAACCTCATAGGACAAACTCATGTCTGTCCGAGCTGAGGTCTGTCCAGGTTGGGGTCTATCCATGCTGGGGTTTGGCTGGATTCCTGCCCCTTTATCTCTCCCAAATCCCGCTCCAATCCCCTTATCTTACTCAGCCCTCCCGGGCATCGCGTGGAGCAGGCGGAGGTGAAGGGGCTGTTTGTTTAAAAGCATTAATGCTATTAAAACAAGCGGCTTAGGGGCCATCGGAAAAGCATAGAGCTGAGGGTCCAAGTGGGGAAGGCGGGGGGCCCATTCCAGGTGTGGGGCAAGGAGAGGGGCTGCCCACCCCACACCCACAATGGGGGTAAAACATCACCACCACCCCATGGGGATACACCTCAGTTTCCTAATGCCAGAGTTCCAGCACTGCTGAGTCGGACCCCAGCCCCAAAACCAGGCTCCGGTGCTCACTATGCTGTTCCTTCTTCCCCCTCCCTTCTCCCCTCACCCTCTTTCCATTCCCTCCGTCTCCAGGGGCTGTGGGATTTAAAAGGTTTTGTACCGTGGTCAAACAGAAACCCTAACCGGGGAGGGACATCGGGGACGGGGTGAAGGTCACAGAGGAGAGGCAAAGTCCTGGTGAGGGGACGGGGACAGGAGCTCAGCACAGCCCCAGCGGTCGGAGCAATGCCTTCCCCATCCCTGCTCTGTCCCCGCTGCAGGAGGTGATGAGGGAATTCAATGCTGAGTCGTTAAAGAACCCATCCCACAAAGCAGAGCTGGGACGGGAGCGATGCTGAGGCAATGCTCAGGGTGGGATACGGGCACAGGATGGGGGACAGCGGGACAGAAGTGATCTAGGAGCATCCCCACTGCTCGAGAACTGCTGTGACAGCACCCTGCCACAATGCGGGATGGGGACATGGGCCGGGATGCAGGATGAGATATTGCTGCTCCATCCCCTGAGCCCGTTCTTAATCCCCAAAGCTCTTTGAGGTTTTCCCTCGCTGCTTAAATCCACCTCGGTGCAGGCAGGGAATTGGGTGGATGCGAGCAGAGCGGGATGCTCAGCCAGGATGAAGCCATCCCCTAAATCTCCCCCTTTTTCCCCCTTATCCCCTTTTTCTCTCTCTCAGTTGAGACATGCAGCCCACCTGGAAGTTCCCTGCGGGGCGAGACCTCGCTCTGCATCCATCAATGACCAACCGAGGCCGAAAGCACAGAGCAACCTCGGCAACACGAGGCCACCACCATCTCAATGACCCCAAACACCCACCATCAACCCAGGGACATCCCAGCACAGGGGACAGCAATGGGATAGGTATGGGACATTGGGGATGGGACCCCCCCCCTCCTACCCCGATGCTTTCCTACCTCCCGGCTGCCGCTCTGCATCCGTCTCCCCCGGGCGCTCCCCGTTACTGTCGCCCCCGACCCGATGCATTTCGTCGCGTGTCGGCGTTGGGGGTTACTTAAAATGAAAACCCAGTCCTCGGCGCTCCCGGGAGGGCGGCCGTGGCTGCGAGACAATCACGTTAACCCCTCACCGGCCACAGGCTGCCGACCGCTGCTGCTGCCCGATCGTGGCTCCCCCCCCCCCCCATCCTCCTCCTCCTCTTCCTCCTCCTCCTTGCGGGCAATGGGGCTGCCCAAGGCTCCCTGCACCCATCCCAGGGGTCGCACCCAGCCAGGCCTAGGGCAGGAAGACAGTAGATGAATAGGCGGATAGTGTGGATGGGATGGAGATCTCTATCTCTAGAAACCCCCTCAAAGCCACACAACCCAGTGTGGAGCACAGAGGCACCAAAAATGCCTACATCTTCTATGGCGAGAAGCTCTGAGCTCAATCCAGCCCCATTCCCCACTCCAAGCCCTCTGAACTGAGACAACGAGGTGCAGGAGATGCTATTGTCCCACAGTGAGTCCTCATGGGACACTCTATGGCCCAGCAGCAAAGTGTGGGGACAGCAGGGCTGGACTCTGCCAATCTGTCCCATTAGCACCAGGTACCCAGTGAGTCCCCATGGGATTCACTGGGACATACATGGGGATATGCATGGGGATGGTGGAGCCTGGCACTGCCAGTGGCTCCTTTCCATTGGCAGCAGATGCTGGATCCCTGTTGGCACACAGGGGATTGTGCCCACCCCACACTTCCATTGGTACCAGCTGTATCCCCAGCACCCCAGTGGGCTCAGCTCAGGCTCAGGCAGTGGGCAGCCGCCTCCTGATCAAGATGGGAGAAGCAGAGCCAGGGAATTAAATTCTGGGGTTGTTTTCTGGTTAAATCAACCGAGGCTAACGTGATGGAAAGCGGTGTGAGGGGGGGTCCGGCCAGGCAGCGAGACATGGGGCTGGGTGCAGGGCTGGGTACAAGGCTCAGTGCAGGGCTGGGTGCAAGGCTTGGTGCAGGGTTCAATGCAGGGCTGGGTGCAGGACTGGGTGTAGGGCTGGATGCAGGGCTGGATGCAGGGTTCAATGCAGGGCTGGATGCAGGGCTGGGTGCAGGACTCAGTGCAAGTCTTGGTGCAGGGCTCAATGCAGGGCTGGGTGCATGGCTCAGTGCAGGGCTGGATGCAAGGCTTGGTGCAGGGTTCAATGAAGGGCTCATTGAAGGGCTGGTGCATGGCTCAGTGCAGAGCTGGGTGCAGGGCTCAATGCAGGGCTGGATGCAGGGCTCAGTGCAGGGCTGGATGCAAGGCTTGGTGCAGGGCTCAATGCAGGGCTGGGTGCAGGACTCAGTGCAAGGCTCAGTGCAGGGCTGGATGCAGGGCTCAGTGCAGGACTGGGTGCAAGGCTTGGTGCAGGGCTCAATGCAGGGCTGGGCGCAGGACTCAGTGCAAGTCTTGGTGTAGGGCTCAATGCAGGGCTGGGTGCAGGACTCAGTGCAAGTCTTGGTGCAGGGCTCAAAGCAGGGCTGGGTGCATGGCTCAGTGCAGGGCTGGGTGCAGGGCTGGGTACAAGGCTCAGTGCAGGGCAGGATGCAGGGCTTAGTTCAGGGCTCAGTGCAGGGCTGGATGCAGGACTCAGTGCAGAGCTGGATGCAGAGCTCAGTGCAGGGCTCAGTGCAGGGCTGGATGCAGAGCTCAGCACAGGGCTGGATGCAGGGCTTAGTTCAGGGCTCTGTGCAGGGCTGGATGCAGGACTCGGTGCAGGGCTCAGTGCAGGGCTGGGGGCAGGACTCAGCGCAGGGCTCAGTGCAGTGCTATGCACAGGGCTCAGCACAGCAGCACCCCAAAGCTCCGTGCCGCCCGCTCGATCCCTGCCGGAGCCAGACGGACGCGCCCGGGCAGCACATTGGCGGCGGTCGGGTGGAGCCCTCTCGTTTCTTGCCGATCCAGGAGCTCTCTATGAGTGCCCACCCATTGCGACACCCTGAATACGGAGGCAATGTGCCAGTACCCCGGGCGCTGTGTGTTTGCCTACCAAAGAACCGTGCGGGTTCGGGCTCCTTTGCTTTCCCTGCCCTTAATTGGGAGGGATTGCCCGGGCGGCTCACGAGCTGTTCAGACATGAAGGGCTCCGGGGAACACAGCGATGTGTGATGGGGAGTGAGGTGCCAGGAGCAGAGCTTCGCCCAGGGCCACGGTCCCAATCCAACCCCAATGGCCCCCGATGGGCACCCCATGTCTCCGTCCCTATGGGATGCAGCCCCTGGGGTCAGAGTGGCACTTTTTATGGGTGAAACTCAGCCTTCCAGGAGAGCTCGTATTAAAATAACAACAAAGAAGAGGTGGGGTGGGAGAGAAGAGAATTAGAGCCTGTGGGCAGCCTCAGTGCATGGAGTGAGTGATGGGTGACCGTGAATTGGGGCTGCCCAGGGTTTGGGGTGGCAGAGAGAAGGGAATGGCCATAAGCATGGAAAGCAAAAAGGGAGAAGTGGGATGTTGGCAGGGAACCACTGGGCAAAGGGGAGTGGGAGCGAGGTGAGAGGAGCAGAAGGATGGAGATGGGAGGAGAGATTGCAGCTACAAGAAGAGGACATGGAACCCCGAGGTTGGAAAGAGAGAGGGATAGGAGAAATGGCAGAGAAGGAGTGAGAGAAGAGGGAGGAAAGGAGAAGGGGAGGAAGGGGGCGGCTGCGGGGCCGGGGCCGGGAGCAGCACGCGGCAGCACGAAGCAGCGCACGCTCGGCTCCGGTCACCGAAGCCTCTTCACGTCCCATTAGCGGCAATGGAAGGTGACAGCTGCGGATCGATAACAATCGCAGCAACAGACTCCGTGTAATAAACCCATCTCGCTCACATCGCCGCACCCCGGCCCCATCCGGCGCTGCGTTGGGTCCCGGGCTCAGCCCTCCTGCAGTGCTGTAGGATGGGGGGGGGGGAAGAGGAGTGTGGGGAGGGGGGGTGGGCTGCATTGCACGGGGCTGTTTTCATGGCCCGGTGTAGAAGAGGGATGGAAGGAGGTAGCGAGAGGATGGTGAAGATTTAGGGTTGCATCTCATCTGTGCACTGTGCCATGGGAGCATCCTGAAACCATCTATGAGGGCTTTGAGGAGGAGAGGCCATAAAGACCCCCACGGGTGGGATGAACCCCATTCTCCCCCTTCCCTTCCCTGTATGCAGTGGGCTCTGTGCAAATAGCTGAGCAAGAGCTGGAAAGCAAACAGGAGAGGCACAGCCACCCTTTGTAGGGAATCCCCACCTGCATACGAGCATCTCTTGCACAGGGCATCCTTTAGCACAGCCCTAAAGGGTGGAAGGCTTTGGGGGCCTGAGATGTTCCCTCTCATGGTATCAGGATTCCTGACCCCATAGGAATGCACTGTGCATTGTGACCACCCCAAGTGCTGCAGTGAGGACCAGAAGGTACATGGGGTGCTGGGTGGGGGTTTGGGGCCATTTTCTAACCCCTTTCTCCCCCCTTCCCCACCCCATCCTCCCCCCTTTGGGTCCTCTATGCGGAGCGGAGCGAGAGCAGATAATGCAGCAGCCAAATGAGAACTGAGATAAAGCAATTACCTGATCAATACGGGTGAAATTGAGTAATCTAACAGATCAATAACGCCGTCCCTCCCGCCCCGCGCCCGGGCTGCGCGCGAGCGGCTCCGCACCACCGGGACCCACGGAAGAAGGGGTCAAGGAGATGGGAAGGAACAGAGGGAGAGAGCCCACCAGTTCCATGCTGCAGTGAGTTCCCCTTCGAAGGGTTTTGCTTTGGGGGCTGGGATGGGGATACACAAATCCAAGGGTCCCCCCCCACCTTCTCCCACCCCAAATCCATGCAATCTGTTGGGTTGCAGCTCATGCAGAGCAAGGCTGGGGGCTTTCCCATCGCCCCTGCAGGCTTTGAACTCCTCTTTTGGCTATGGTGGTGTTGGGGAGGAGAGGGGGGGGGTGGGAGCACCTGGCTGGAGCTGTAATCAGCTTTGCCATCAGCTCCTCACTCCCAAAGAGCCGCTGGGGCCGTGCTGGAAAATTACCACTTTGATTTTACTGGAAGTTTCTAAACACTGAGCTTCGGTTTTCCAGCTTGGGCCCAAACCTCCCCTATTTTCCCTGGAAAGCAGACAGAGCTGCTTCAGAGGAACCGTCAGCAGAGCTGGGGAGAGGGTTCCTTTAATCACAGCATTGGAAAAGCGTCTGCAGAGCCGCAGTTCTCCCTTTAATCAGGAGTTGGAGAGAGAGAAGCTGCGGGGCTGCAGCATTCCCTTCACTTCTCAGGGCTGCCCTTCAGTGCAGGGGGGAGCAAAGCATCAACCCAACTCACAGCCCAGTTTGGGGGGGTTATCTCCCACCTCCCCCAATGCTGCAGCTCTTAAAAGCAGTGCTGGGTTTGGATGGGAGACGCTGTTCTCCTTCCTCCCCCCACCCCTTCCCAACCTTTATCTGCCAGCTCCGTGCCGGCGTATGGAAACATTTTCTGCTTTGGATCTCACGAAGCAAACAGACGGGGAGAAATATTGGCAGAGGGAAGCTAAGCGAGCTCCCAAACAGGACCGGTCTGTGCAGAGTGCTGTAACACCCCAAGCATTGGCCCCATTCACTGCAACAGGAGCAAAGAGGGTAAAGGAAACCCCAGCATTTGGGGGGGGGGTCCGGGATGCAGCAGCACCCAAATTGGGTGAGAGCAGTAAGGATTGGCTTCACGTGGCACAGGGATTAATCGGTGTTTGATTCAATATGCATTTCTCATCAGGTTAATTGGGCATCGAAGGAAGGGAGGAGGAAGCCACAGGGCTGCCCCATTTGCAGAACAGCAGCGGTGCAGCACAGGGCTGGGTGCCAGCAGCCCCTAATCCGCTCCTTACAACACACAGATCCCTCTGTGTTACTCTGAAAAACCAAACTCAAGGAGCCCCAACCTCCACCTCCCCGTGCAGAGCAGAGCAGCTCTACACCTCTCAGCCCCTCTTCCATTGAAATATAGCTATTAAAAACCAAAACAACTGAATAACACCCCCCCCCCCCCCCTCCAACACTAATTGGCCCAAAGCCTGGGTAGCAAAGCACAGAGTACAGGGTGTGGAATTGGGCCAGGTTCAGTTAAATGGAGTTGAGAAGAGCAGCTGCCCAGCCAAAACCCATCACCCATCCCATTCGAGCTTGGGGGGATGACACAATGATGGAGACAACATTGATGGTGATGGGGATGAGATGATGGGACTCAAAGCAGGAGACAAGAGGGGGGAGACAAGGATGGGGACAACATTGGTTGCAATGGGGATGAGGGGACTCAGAGCAGGGGACACAATGATGGGGACAACGTTGGTTGTGATGAGGACGAGATGGGACTCAGAGCAGAGGACGGGGAACAAATGATGAGGACAACATTGGTTGCAATAGGGATGAGGGGACTTGGAGCAGAGGACAGAGGGGGGACACAACATTGGTTGCAATGGGGTTGAGACAAGGGGACTCAGCGGGAGACAGGGGGGACACGATGTTGGGGACCACATTGGTTGCAGTGGGGATGAGGGGACTCAACAGGGGACAGAGGGGGACACACAACATTGGTTGCAATGGGGTTGAGACCAGGGGACTCAGAACAGGGAACAGAGGGGGGGGGGGATGAGATATGGGGACCACATTGGTTGCAGTGGGGATGAGATGTGGGGACTCAGAGCAGGGGACAGAGGGAGACACACAACATTGGTTGCAATGGGGATGAGGGGACTCAACAGGGGACAGAGGCGGACACACAACATTGGTTGCAATGGGGATGAGACAAGGGGACTCAGAACAGGGGAACAGAGGGGGGATGAGATATGGGGACACAGAGCAAGGGACAGGGGAGGACACAACACTGGATGCAATGAGGGATGAGATGAGGGGACTCAGAGCAGAGGACAGAGCTGCGAGCAGCGACGCTTATTTAAAAGGTTTATTTAACTTTTAATTTGAGGTAAAATACTTTTTTTTTTTTCTCTTTTTCTTTTTTTTTTATCTCTTTTTCTTTCAACTTCCATAACAAAATACAGAGCTATCAGATACCCCTGGAAAACGAAAAAAAACCGAAAAAAACAACAAAAAAAAAACCTCAAAAAAAAAAATATGTATATTATACATATATTTCTATAACATTACATCATATATATATAATATATATATGCCGACTTTTTGTTTTGTTTGCTTTTTTTCTTTTTTTTTTGAAGACTTTATAGAAAGTGGAACGTCTAAAGGCACTGCACAATGGAGTATTTAAGGACTACTTTACATTGTTATGTACATATACACACACACACACATGCCGTCCTGCTCAGGCTGCTTGAGCTCACCACGTCCCCATGTATGTGTATGCATCCTTCCTAATCCCTGCTGAATCGAGTCTAGTAAAGAACATGCCTCAGGAGAAGTGATTCTTCGAGATAAAAAGAAGCTTTCTATGGGTAAATACTTAAAAACACTCTAAAATGGAAATTCTTTGAGGAAAATTAAGATATATATCTATATAGGTATCTATATAGATATATAGAGATATAATAGTAACAATCTGATTACGATTAGTTCAAAACCGAAGAAAAAAAAACGCGTTGCTTTTTTAAAACCCCACCAGGATCCGTCAAAGAGACGCAAAAAAAAAACCTGTTAATTAAGAACGAACCAACGTAATTATGGAATAAATTAAAGGAGAAAAGAAAACAACAACAACAACAACAACACAATAGCAACAAGAAGGGACAACCGGGCCGTTGCGTTAATGCTGCTGGGGGGGGTGTGGGTGGGAGGGAAGGTGGGAGGGGGGGGCTCTGCTTCTGTTGCCACCCCCCCCCCATCCCCCTTATCCTGGTGGTGGGGATGGGGTCGGATCCTCCTGCCCTCCATCCTTGGGTTCTTCCCAGGTCCCGGCTGCTGTTGGTTGTCCGATTCAAGTCTCTTTTAACCTACAGATTCCCTAAGACTAAATAAAGCCAAAAAAAGAAACAAAAAAACAACCCCCCCCCCCCCCCTCCCCACAATCCCCATCCCCCTCCCTTCACACCCACCCCCCACCCCCCCTCCCTCCTCAAAACAAAATGGTTTAAACATTAACATGCTCTGGATTGATTAATTAATACAGGCGGACGTTGAGAGAATTTTCAACCATTTAAACTTTACAAGTTTAAAAGATTTTGGCACATTGGAATATATATATAATTTTTTTTTTTTTTTTCCTTTTTCTATTTTTTTTTTTCTTCTTCCTCTTTCTTTCTTCTTTCGAAAGGTTTAAAAATGTCCTTTAGAAACATCCTCACCACCCCCCCCCCCCTCCTACCCCCAAAGGGGGTAAAGAAGGACAAGGGGGGGGGGGGTTGCCCTGGGCGCTGGCCTCGCACCCAGCTCCGTTATCCTGAGAACCTGAGTCCTTATTCCCTGATGGCGGAGCTCCCTGTTTGCAGTGCAATGGCTATGAAGAACCCCAGGGCACGAGCCTGGAAACCGATTACAAACATTTAAAGCCAAACGACAAGTTCATCTTTCATGGGTTTGGTTTGTTGGGTTGGGGTTTTTTTTTGTTTGTTTGTTTGTTTTTTTGCCTTAAAGAAGCACAAAAGGGGCAAATTTGCCCCCCCTCCCCAAATGGGAGCAGCCTCCCCATAGGCTCCGGCACTTGGGAATGAGGGGCGACGATATGCGTTACGGATGGGAAAGGCCTCGTGTTGCTAATTCCTGAGTTCACGCTTGACGCTGGCTGTAGGGCTGGGGAAGGCTCCTGCCCTTTTTTTTTTCCCCTTCGGCCCCGGTGCCAAAAAAGAAAAATCCCGGTGCCAAATCCCAGTTTGCAGGGATGCTCTCCAGTCTGCAGCCACATTCACTGCGTATCGGATGGGGTGAGGGTAAGGAAGGGGGGGGCGTGTTGTGATGCTGTGCTCACACACCCGACCCCCTCTGAGCATCACCAAACCTCCACACCCCTGTCGGCCGGGACCATCAACACGCAGCCACGTTGTGGGCACAGTTCTGCCCCCAAAATGCAGGGTCCATCCAATCCCGATTTCCTTACGAGGAATCTTATTTGGAATCCATCCCGATGCAGCACAGGAAGGTGGAGGGAGAGCGTTCCTCGGCGTAATCCGGAGCCTAAATTAATCAAGCCTAACGAGAACCGCAGCTACGTAGGGAAATAGCAGATTTATAGCAAATACAGTGAGATTTACACCGCGGGTTGGGGCGGCTCCATGCAGCCCACGGCTCCTGCGACCACTGTGGGGCTGAATCCACCTCCACCGAGAAGCCCGACCTCGGCCACCGCCTCTGGCTCCTCATAGGCTCCTTCTGCCAACAGACCCTGCTCTCATAAAGTGTATATACGTAGTTAAGGCATGAGTCAAAAGTGATAGGGGGAACCAAACAAAAGGAAATAAGATTGAACAAAGCTCCTGTCATTCCTTCTCCATGAACTCACCACAATCATTTCAGTGTTAATCTTCCAATCACTCCCAGCTCCACCCATACCATTACGAAAAGAATATATATATATATTTAAAAAAAAAAAATATCCTAGGGTACATTTTAATGCGTATATTAAAGGCATTAGGTTATTTTTTTTTTTTTGTTGGTTTTTCTTTTTTCCCACCCCCACTCCCTTCCCTGAAAGATTCTATAATTTGCTCATGGCTTCTGCAGTATTAACTGAAAGGCCCAAAGGACGGCGGCTGCGTCCTGAAGCGCTGCCGTGTCCCATCACACAGAGCTGTCTCTCTGCAGCCCTCTCCAACCCGAGGACAGTGCAATATTCTCTCTCTCCCCTTCCTCCCCCCCAACCTAAATCCCCCTCCATACCCCACCCAAAAAGCAGACAGCTTCCAATGCTGGCACACAGCACACGTCTCCCATCGTCAGGAAATCCTCCCCGCCATCGCACCAGACTCCATCAAATAGGGAACTAGATGAACTCAAAAAGAGATTCCCACTTCTATAAATACTAGATAGAGCGTACAGGGAACAGACTGCACTCAAGTTCCTCTGTCTCGGTGGAGGCCTCAACCCCTCTGGAGTTCATGCGAGGTGTGAAGCTCAGCACCCTCGCCCTCTCCTAATCGGAACAAGACAACCGCGTCTCACCTGCAAGTCAACAATGAAAACAAAGAACACAACCCCCCCCTCCCTCCCCCAGTCTCTAGAATTACCAAACCAATCTAGCCCCAGCCCCCCCGTCCCACCCCCCCCCCCAAAAACGCTCTGCAACCTTGCTACATAAATACACTGATGGTTTCTGCACTCAACCTAAGCGTCGGAGGCAGCGGCAGCCGCCACAGCCTTGGGCCCAGCTGCGAGGTGAGGGCTGCCCAGCACCCCATTCCATGGGACACGGCCATTAGGGTGCTCCTCGGGGGCATCTGCCTGCCGGTCCCCGTTCCAGCGGCGCTTGAGACGCAGCTTAGGGGGCATCAGGGCATCCTCACGTTTCTCTTGCGCTCCAGGTTCTCCGGACGGCTCTCTAGGGGGCTTCTCACCACTGCTCTCCCCTTGATCTTGGGGCTCTTCGGCTGGGCCCAGGGCCTGGGTGGGCACCAGTGGTGCCGGGTGCCAGGATGGGGCTGCAGGTCTGGCAAACACCGGACCCTTCTCCTCTTCCAGGCTGGTGCTGGGTGCTGCCATGCTGGAGTTTTCCTCCTTCTCGCTTTTGTCTTTTCCCTTTGCAGGTGGATCTTCACGCTCGGCCTCTTTCTCCACGGGGGGCTCGAGCTTCACCCTAGGGGGAGGTGGAGAGGCGAGCTGGGGGGTCGCTGACTCTTCGTTGCTTTCCAGTCTCTCCCTGTTTTTGCGCCCGACGGGTGGAGGCTGCAGCTTGATGGGGAATTGGGGCTGCTCCTCCATGGGCATTTGGCACTGTAGTGGTGGCACCATGAGCCCCGGATAGCGGGGGAAAGTCCGCGGGCTCAGATGGTAGTTGAAGACGGAGCAAGCTTGTGAATGCAGGTAGTGTTTCATTTCCTCAGGGTTGAAAGAGAAGCAGCTGCTGCCTGTGAAGGGGCTGAGGCCTGGAGACGGGCTGTAGGAGAACAAGGTGGGAGTCAGGGACAGCGCAGGCGAGATGGGGACGTTGAGGACCCCGCCACGTCCTGGCAGAGGGGACACGGCAAAGGGGCTGTGAGGATCCGGGTAGATGCTGGGCCTGGTGAAGAGAGGCAGCATGATGTCTGGCTTGCGCTTCTGATGGTTGACACCCCCGGCGCCTGCGGTGTTGCGTGAGGCCATGAGATCCACACCGCGGCGCCAATCGGCGGAGCCATCCTCCAGCTCTGGCAGGTCAGGCTTCCTCTCACCGCCGTCACCCAAAGCCTCTGGGTTGGATGGGACCAGGGAAGGGCCGGAGAAACGGCCGGGCTGTGCATCATCAGTGGGAGAGTGGCTGTCCAGAGGTGGGAAGTGGAAGCGGGATGAAGCCGTGGGGACGGGAGGAGCGCTCTGCGGCACAACACCTGGGCGCGGGGAAAGGAAAAGAGAGGGGGAGAGTTAAAAGTGCCGTTGCCAAGGGAGTTAAATCAGAGGCAGAGCTTCTTTTAGGGCTGCACCCGCAGGCATTTGGAAGAGCAACACAAAAATACCAGGAGCTCTCAGCAGACGATCAGATGGGAGGCACCTTCCCCATCTGCTCCCCTCGCTCCTGCCCACCTCAAAACCTCGCCGCTGCTGGGAGGAATCTTCTCCTCTCCGCCCTGGCGGAGGTTTCTCAAGCCTCCAGCAGCACTGAAGGAACTTCCACTTTTGAATGCCCTCCCCTGACCTCTTCGCTTTGGTTTAACCAGAAAATGGCCTCAGTGACGGCGCGTTAGGAGCACGGTTAAGCAATTGTGTGCCAAGGCCACCAGCAGAAGCGCTGCTGGTAAACCTCAAACTCTCGAGGTGTAATACTGAAAGTCCCTGATTTGTGGATGTTCTCTCTCTGATTTTTCTGCCCATAACACTCCTAGCTCCTGCAGGCTTCTCTTCTCCATCCTCCTCAAGCAAGTTAGTGATTCTGGTGCCAACAGAACCAAGTCCTGCACCTTATTCCTTCTGCACTGAGGCAAATTCCTCCACACGCTTTCTCACCTCCACAACACACCGTCTGATTCTCCTTTCCCTTCCAAACTGCGTGAGCGAGTCAAGAAACCTGATTCCAGTGCCTCAAACAGGTTTGATATCCCAACCCCCATCCCAGCCAGAAGGAAAGAAAACAGGTTGTAATTAGACAAGTGCATTCCAGTTCTCCAAACTTCTTTTTTTAAATGCATGCCCCAGAGATAGGAGGGAGTGGCTGCAAACAGGGAAAAGGAACAGCAGTGAGCAATATTGAGCTGGAACTGCCCAGACTTGTTGCTGCAAGTAATTATAGATTTGCAGCACTGTTTCGTACTACATCTTACACCCCCATGCTTTGGCTAAGGACTCCTGGAGAATACATTTCCTTCTCCCCGCTGCCGTAAAGGCAACGTGTCTCACGCAGGTGAGGCCTCTATGAATATTTCTTTTCTTC
Source organism: Coturnix japonica (assembly GCF_054131305.1). NCBI lineage: Eukaryota > Metazoa > Chordata > Aves > Galliformes > Phasianidae > Coturnix > Coturnix japonica. The sequence goes on from NW_028188965.1 coordinate 340,959, forward strand.
CAGTCCTGCCTTCCGGGTTACTGCCTGCCCAGAGGACAAAGCCTTGCTATCACACCAGGCCTCCCCCAAGGCAGAGATGGATGCAGGCGGCTCCAACTGCCAACATCAACGTGCAGTCATCGCTGTACGTAGGCACAGAGCGCGCAGCACCGATGAGAAATCGCCTTGCCCACACGTAACCTGTTTTTCTCAGCCACTGAGGTTTCAGAGTCAACATTCAATCCCCACTTTTCCCCCACTCTCTCCCTTCTCTCTCTCTGCTAGACGAATCTTCAAGGCTTCCCCCGAGGCGCTCTGCTCTTCTGGAGGTGAGAACTGAGAACACGGTGCTGTGAGAAAGGCTGGTTCAGGCGCCTCTGCAGTCACGCTTTCTTTGCTGCGGAGAGTTTGCAGTCTAGGGCCTCACTGTAATGACTTCCAGAAGTTTTTTTTGATGGACACGATCGCCATTCATTTCTCTGGTCCTGTGGTGGCTGTTCAGTTTGGAGACAATCAGGCCAGCTGCAGAAATCTAGCTATGGGGGGATTTAACTCCACCAAAAAGGATCTTCCAAACAAAGGACCCTCCTTCCAGAGAAACCACAGCAGTAATGCTGACTCCAGGACAAACCCAGCGTGAACTTCTGCTACTGCTTCTGGCAAGAGACTCAAAGGCCTTTTAGGACAAGCAGTGAACAATTACACTCCGTTCCCAAACTCTTTTACTTGTTATCCTGAGTGTCAGCACACCGTTCTGCTGCGGGGAGGATCAAGAAATACCTGTGATTTTAGCCAAACTCTGACAAGCTATTACACTTTCCTGGAGACTCAGAAATGCTCTGTGCTCACTATGAACTTTAGGCACATTGGTTAAACAAACAAAGAAACAAAAGAACAGCCCTTTTTGGATACGAAAGGAATAAACCTGCAACAATAAGGGGTTTTTGCAGGAGAGGAGCAGAGAGCAAACTGCTGCTAAGCTGTGAACTTTCCAATAGTGCTGACAGATACGCCTCGCTGTGCACCTCTAAGCGCCTTGTCAAGGAGGCTCACATTTATATGGTGCCATAAACTTACATTACAAACATGTGAGGCAAGGTCCCTGCAAGAGAAATAAAACCCTCTTATCCCAAGGACACCCGCACCCCAACAGCAAAGCAAAGCAAAGCCGCAGCACCAATAAAGGCAGTCCAGCAGGCAGGCTCAAATAGGAAACCAAAATGCCTCCAGTCTCCCCTGAGGACAACCACAGATGCGCCAGCGACAAGCTGAGGGAAGGAGCACCACAGATAAAGCTTTATCAGTGCCCAGGCATTCCCACCACATCAGCCCTGATTGCCCCAGCAGGCTTTCAAGAGTAGGAGGTGACTGATAGGGGGATGTGCAGAGGCTGCTGCTGCTGCTTTGGCCCCACTCCTGCACTCATTGACATGCAGGGAAGTTGACAGCCCCGGTTCTGTGCTCACCGTTAGGCCGAATGTTGATGAATGGATAGTTGGGCATCACCAGCTTGTTGAAGTTGAACTTGTACGTAAACCTTTTGCCCTTTGTCTTGTGAAGAATCCTCTTGTTGTAATAATATCTATAAAAGAATCGTAAAGAGACCAATCAATGCACGTGGCAATCTGTTTAAGAGTCGTTGTTTTGCAGTGCTACCAACATCCACCTTTGATATACCTATAAAATGAACCCGATGGGATCCAGAACTGACTTAGGTGACAGCCTGCACTGAGACAATGAACCTGAGAAAGGGGAATCCATACTTGAGACTCTGGCAGAACAAAACTCAGTGTAATCAGAGGGACCAAACGAACTGGATGCCCTCTGATTTGATTTTCCCTTCTGTCTTCAAGGCCTAGAACAATGCCACAAGCAGTGCAGTGTACAAGGCATCAGACTGGACATCAGGAGGGCTGGTTCCTGCTTCCATCAGGCCTGTGAGCAAGTTGCTTCCCTTCCATTTACCCATCAGCACCATAATTCACAGCCCCAGTGAAGGCAGAGTGCACAACTCACGGGGAGAAGAGGTACAAACTGCACCACAGCCTCCTCTCTATTTACACCACCACCACTGTTCATCCTCAGCCATGTAATAACGGTGTACAAAGGTGCTGCACACGGATCCCAGCCACAATTCTTTACGCTCACAGCTAGGTTAACACATGCTGTTGCCACAGCACATGCTAAACAAAGCAGCGTTAGCTCCTAGAGAAGGAGGGGGGAACAAGCCAGAGCTCCCCACTTGGAGGAGCTGTCAATAGCCACAGCGCTCCTGTCCCACTGCTGTCACATTTGGCACCAAGATGCCAAGACATGATCAGTGTTGGCAGGTGGTGGCTATTTTCCACTCCCATGAATCAATTACAGCCTCAGTGCCATTCAATTTATCGTTTCCTTCCTGTTCCAGCATGGGACTCGAGTGCTTGCTGCCTTGTTTGTCTTTGCCAGCTCCACCCAGGAGGTATCAGAGGGCGTAAGGCAGCGAAGTCCACGTAGCAGACAGTGCTGATAATGCCAGGACCTGTCAAGAACCCGGGAGCTCCTGACGGGCTGGAAATGCTGAAATGCTTCATAGGTTTGTGTGACATTCTTACTGTCTGTATTTCAAAACACAGATTAGCCATTGAAGAAACAGGAACCGTCTGAGAGAGTCTAAATAAAACAGGGCTAACTTTTAAGGGAGATTTTGGTATTTAGAAGTGCAGAGAAAGAAGCAATCAGCCCATCTCAAATGAGGGGACATCGGTGGCTGGATGGTGCCCTTCACCCACAGGCAACTTCACGTCACCAGGCTCAGGACATGGAATTCAACACTATATGTGACAAACTGTGAAGGGGATGGTGACAGGTGACTCACACACACCCAATCCCTGGGACGGGCACCAGGTTTAGCAGTAAATAGACAAGGGCATGTTAGAAAGGGGAGTTGCTTTCTCTGAAACGGTACCATTGATGGTGTGATAATAGAGTAACACCTCTGGTTTCCTCCCACACCTTCTTGCTCAAGCCAGCATCAGCAGTGGAAGCAGTGAAAAAAGAGACAGAAAAGCTCCCCGGAAGGAACCCATCCTGATAATAACAACCTGAGCACATGGTGTAAATTTATGCCGTGACGCTTGGCCACAAAACACGTCACAGAGATCCAGGAATTCCCTCTCTTGTGCCTCCCTACTCACACCCTGGTACAACCAAACCTTGCCAGGCAGCCTGGCACACTAGAACTCAGATTTGATGCAAACAAAACTAAGTCGAAACAAAACACCTGCTGTAAGTTATTCAGATGGGTGGGTTGGGGAATCTGCTCACCTGAGAGCTCGGCTCAGCTTGTCGTAGTTCATCTGGGGTTTGCATTTCCTCCTGCCCCACAGCCGTGCCACCTCGTCGGGGTCCTTGATGACGAACTCCCCATACTCTCCCTGCTGCCAGGCAATGACATGGCGGAACTCCTCCTTCTGCAGCAGCTCCAGGATGAAGTGCCAGAGCTGGATCTGTCGCGAGCCAGGGCTGGACTCGGTCTTGTATGCCCACTCAGGGAAATGATAACCTTAGGAAGTGCCAAAAAAGAGGCGTTCAGACAGTGGCTCACAGCTACAGAGCTCCCAAGTGCCAAGTGCTACAGCTGGGAATGAGTATCTGTGCTACATATCGGTAATGTTCTTTCCAGAGGAGGACCACGGAGCATCGCTGGGAGCTGTAATTCCAATAAGTATTCAGTGGAAGAGCAAAGAAGCCCAGATTTCTCACACTAGTTGCTCATTTTCTTACTCATTTTACCCCTACTCTCCTTGGAGAAATCCCAAGGAATAAATGGGAAAACACGAAGGGGTATGAGAGCCATACAAGAGTCAGACACGGTGGAAATGAGCCCAAGAAACATTGGTAGGATTTGGACTTCAGGTGCCTCAAAATAACGAGGTAAAACAAAACCAGATCTGAATATCTGGTTATTCAGGAGGCAAACATGGGTGGCTCTGGGGGGGGTCTCCTGCTCCTCATCCCTCGAAGCACAGCACCCTGCTCCAGCCTCAGCCTCGCCAACAGATGTTTCTGAGCGGCTGCCAAGTTCGGCTCCGTCAGAGCAGTTTCCCAGCACAGCTGCTATTGCGTGGTTTTCCAAATCATTGTGGCCACAATTTGCAACTCAGGCAGCGTGCACGGAGCCTCGGCGTGCTCAAATGGCACCCACCCCCCTTCCTTCACCCCCCCCCCCCCCACATCCCTCATCCCCTCACATCGCAGCCTGTGGCTGAAACAAACCCAATGAGCTTCGTGCCAGCCCAGGGGGAGCACACTTAGATCTCCCAAACAAAATGTCTCCACGAGGATCCATTTGCATATTAACGCAAAGCTCAAGAGGCTGTAAAACTAACTGAGAGCGCACCGAGAAGGAGCCTTATCGATTCCAAGTGACACACACAAGCAAAGAGCTTTGAGGAGAGGTGGAATTAATCCCTCCTGAGCTCCTTCAGCTTGGGAAAAGAATTCGTAACAGCTGAACACCCCAAGCTCAGCCTTCCACGCGGCGCGTGTGTGTCCTTACCTCCTCCTCCTTCTGGCTTATCCACAATGCTGCAGCCTGCTTTCATTTTCTCCCTCCTGCTGACTGTGAAATAGAAGGAAATCAGCTCTATCGCTACGCGGGCAGTGATTTAAATCCCAACCCTCCCCTCCCTGCACCCACAGCCCACACTCGGTGCCCCCCGTACGGGCTCAGCTCAGCTCTGCCGTGTCGGAGCGGCCCCGACCGGGGGCCTTGAGGCAGACAAAACAAGCCCAGTGCAGTTTGTCTCCTGTTACGAGACGGCCCCGCTGCCAAAACACACAAGCCGCTGAGCTCACCCAGATGTACCAGCGAAGGGAGGGGGGAATAGGAGGGGGGGGATCCCGGCTCTCGCTCCTCATTCACATCTGACTTTAATTTCGGGAGGCGGCCGTCGGGCCGGGCGTTACCTGCGGGCGGGGCAGCGGCACCGAGCGGCGCCCGGGGAGGGCTCGACTACCGGGAGGGGGGGAGACGGGGGGTGAACGCCGCCAACCAGCGGAGGAGGCCCGGCCCCTCGCTGTCCCCGCCGGGGTTTCCTGCCCGGCGCCGTCGCTTTGAAATGGTAACGCCATGTAAATAGCTCCGAGGGGCAGAGGCGGCGCCGGGGCTCCGGGCTCCCGTTACAACGCCGGCGGCGAGGCCGCCCCCCCCTCCCCACCGCCTGCCTGCCTGCCTGGGCCTGCCCACCCGCCGCCGTTCTGCCGCCCCTGCTCCGGGGCTGCGGGCGCTGGCTCCTCGCCCCCACCACTATTATACACCCACCACGATCGTGCCGCCCCCGTTACCATCACCCTTCCTCCTCCGCCTCCATCCCGTCGCTGCCGGTTACCGGTTACCGGTTCGCTCCTCCACGCGGCCTCCCCCGCTTACCCCCCCCCCCCCCACCCTCATCTATTCAAAGCCATTAAAACCCACCGAGCCCCTCCGGTAACCGGGGCTGCCCCCAACTCCTCCGCCCCTCCCTCCGTGCTCACGGTACCGCCGCCCCCGCCCCCGGTGGAGCCGCCCCCAGCCCCTCTATCCGTTCTCCGTTCTCCCCCCTCCACCCCCGCGATACCGAAGCGACGTGAACGTCGTGGCCCATCCACAACACGGGAGGCGACGGTAACGACTCGGCCGCTACCGGATCCGGGACCCACCTGCGGGGGCGGCACGGGCCGGGCCTGGTCCGGCGGAGCGAAGCGGGTGCGGTGGGGGCGGCGGAGCGCTCCCGGACCGCGGTGCCGATGGAGGAGGAGGGGGGGGGGGGGGGTGAGCGCCGCTCGCCTCGCTGCTGCCGCCGCCGCCGCTGCCTCCCCCGCACGGCCGCCGGAACCGGAACTCACCGCCACCGCCCACACACTTCCGGGCACGCTCCCACGCACTTCCGCTTCCGGTTTGAGCGTGTGCGCGCACGCAGAGCGTCACGCTGACGTATTCCCGCTACGGGTGGCAGCGAGGGACAAAAGAGGATGGAAAGCGAAAGGACTCGAGGGGGGCTCGGTGCTGCGTCCCCCTCCCCATAGCCCTGCACGCACACAGACACTCTATTCTTTTCTCAGTCTTTATTGGGGCCGTGTAGAGAGAGGGATGCTGGGAGCACTGCAAGGCCTGTGCTCATGTATGGGGGGGAAGGGGAAAGAACAAGGCCCCCTGTATGGGGGCAGCCTGTCCGTCCGTCCGTCCATCCATCCATCCATCCATCCATCCATCCATCCATCCATCCATCCATCCATCCATCCATCCACCCATCCACCCATCCATTCGTCCATCCATCCATCCATCCGTCTGTCCGTCGTGGTTCCTCCTTCAGTCCTGCAGCCATCCTGTCCCATCCCTATGGGTCCCCACCTCGCTGTAGATGGTTCTATTGGGGTCCTTGGGGGATATGGGAACAGCCCAGGGTCAGGGGGCTCAGCAGGGACACCAGGGGACATTGCTGTCCCCACCCCCCCCTGCTGGGTGTTGGGTCACCAACCCACCTGCTTGTCCCTGTTCTCGACATCTCCCCTCTGTACTTGGGAATACAGCAGCTCCTCAGGGCAGGTGGCAGCTGTGGGGCAGGTGAAGCCATGAGGGATGGGGATGGACCCCTCCTGCTTACCTGCAGCCTTCACCCCGCAGCACCACCCACCTCTATCGTCAGCCTTCCTCCTCCTCCTCCTCTTCAGCAGGTACAACGTGATGCTCAAGGCTCCCAGCACAACCACCAGCACTGCCAGGTAGATGGGCCACCTCCACCTGTGTGACTCTATGGGGACAAGTTACTGGGGTGGCTCTGAGCACCTGATGTGGTAAAAGGGGATAGATAAGAGCTTTACCTTGTACACACAGTTCTGCCACGTTCACAGACTTGCTTTGCTCCTGTACTGGGTTCCGGGCCATACAGGTGTAGATGGCATTAAGGGCACTGGTGGGGATGGTCAGGTTCAGCATTTGACTGTTGTTACTCCGTCTCCAAAGTGCATTGGAGGTGTTGTCGTCCAGCCAGGTGATCTGGGCCCTGCTTCCAGCCGGCACAAAGCAGTGCAGGAGGATGTTGCAGTCCTGGGCACTATAGGACAGCATCTCGTGGTGGATCAGGGGCACTGGTATAGGCTCTGTTGGGAGTGTGAGCAGTGCTGCTGGGTTAAAGCTACCTGCAGGTACATGGGGACTGCAGCATCAAGGCACCGAGAGGGACAGGCAGACAAAGGGCAGCGAAAGGGAAGTGCAGGTGGAGGGCAGATATGTCATAAAGCAAGAAAATCCCCTGAGGAGATGGTCAGCAGCAGAGTGCACCCAGGAAAAGGGGAAGGGAAACCACTGATAAATGGCTGTTCAAAAGGATTTGTCACTTCTCTCTGCAGGCTGGAAACCCCAGGGATGGGGGGTGGTGTTTCTGCCCCCACAAAACCCCTTCAGCTCACCATAGACAGTGAGGTTGAAGAAGTCTTCATCCACCTGTGATGACTGATATGTGATGCGTGCACCATAGACCCCGCTGTCACCCAGCTCCAGGTCACTGATCTGCAATGTGTCGTTGAACAACTTCAGCCTCTGCCTGTTGTACTTGCAGTTCTCCAGGTTGTACTCAGCCACTTCTATTTTCTGGCTGGCGTTGGTACTGAAGCTCCAGATGACCCTGTTCACACTGTTACCAGGGTTCAGCTGCAGGTGGAGCTGCACTGAGTCCCCCAACACTCCACTCACTGGTCTGTTCTGGATGGCTGCAGTGCCTGGTAGGACAGCAGTACTCAGTGGGATGCTGAGTCCCAAACACCCTCTTGAGTTCCTTAACCTTCTCCATCACCTCCCCTGCCCGTCGCTGGGCACTGCTGTGCTGATGCCACATGCTTGCAGTGCTGCGATGTCCTCACACCACCCTGTCCCCATTGCAGAGCTGGAGGTGGAGCAGGCTTAAGGGTGAAGCCCATAATAATTCCCTCCAGAGACCCTTCAAAGCTGGAGGCTGAGCTGCAGGGTGCAGCAGGGCCGAGTGCAGCTCTCTGTTCCCAGCCCTGTGGTGAGACACAGAGCTCCTTTGACGTGAGCAGGAGGCAGTTTTTAGACACAAAAAAGCTGCAAAGAGGCGACCGTGCTTGGGACCGCTGCGTCCCCACATCACAGAGCCCATCCTGCATCGGCCCCTCACTTCCTGCCCACACTCAGGGCCAGCCACACAGTTCCCATCCATTGCACCATGCTCCAGTTTGCAGAGAGGAAGGCAAAGCTGCAGGGGTCAGCATGAAGACAGCAAACTGCAATGGGGCCAGGGTGGGGGGGTCCACAGCCCCATAGCACCCAAAGATCTCCATTTTTGGGGGGCAGATGCTGACACAGAGCAGAAATGCATCCCCATGAATCACCCATGGTGGCATTGAGCCACCTGCCCATATTTTGCCCTAAACAAATGTTCCGCACCAGTGTGCAATGCAAACACAGCCTCTGCAATTCAGTCCTGCTATGGGAAACTCCTAGGTGTTGTCTGCTCGTCTCTATCCCTTCCCTATCCCCATCCCTTCCCTATCCCCACCCCATCACCCTGGATTCTTCTGGCTGGTGGGGGCTGCACTCATTGGAGAGCTGTGGGTTGTGTTGCAGCCCCAGCAGCACTGAGCAGCTTTTGCACAGCAGAGCATCTGCTAGAGAGCTTCAAGCTGTGCAAGAAGACCTCCGTAGGCTCTTAAAAATGCATGGGAGAGCAGAGTCCAGCACAAAACCCAGCAGTTTTGAGGACAACATGGGGCAGATCAAGGTACAAATGGTCCCCGCCTGGTTCCAGCCCTACTGCTGACAACAAACTTCTCCAGGTGTGATTTATGCTGTCAGTAAATAGAGTTGAGTGATGCCTTGCCTGGTGCCAAGCTCTGCCTGTACAGCTTCACCCATTGCTGGGATAGGACACATCCCTAATCAGGTTCCCTTGAGAACAGCACTTGGACACTTTCACACAGTAAAACCCATCTCCCACCCCTCTTAATTCCTAAATACTTTTAAACCTGCACCAAACCCGATGGCTGGACCTCATTCAACCCCACACCCACGCTTCCATTGGGTTCCCACTGCAGCAGCATTGCTGCTGAGCCCCCTTCAGCTCTCCCCCTCCCCATCCCATCCATGCTCAGCCCCTACCTGTGGTGACAAGGAGCAGTCCCAGCAGCTGGGGGACGAAGGGACATCGCCGGCCACTCAGTTGCCCCATCTCTCTGTTCTCCATCCCCCCCTTTTAAGGCAGCAGCAGCCTCAGCTGCGCAGGCGGTGGGGATGTCATGCAAATCTACCCACAGGTTCGCAGGGAGTGGCAGCATGGGGACAGCACGAGACCCTGCCCAACCCCATTGGTAGCTCAGCAACGTATCCATGGCTCCTAGGGCAATAAATGAGGGATGGAGCCCGGATTCTGCTGCTTGTTGGGTAAATAACAGCAGCTGGGCAGGCTGTGCCAGACACCTGGCATGGAAAGCATGGGGTCCCCCCATTGCATGAGGCTGCACCAAGAGAATGCACTCAACCCCACAAGGCTGCTTTCCTACTTTTCTTGAAGCAAAACCCCATGCAAAGACATAGAAATGTGAAAGACAACCCCAAGCCCTGCAGGGGAATGGAGGATTTGGAGAAGCACACGGGGTTGGGACGTGGTGCAGAGTTGCTCACCAATTGCTGCTTCTGTGTTTCCAAAAGGGGGAAGCGAGAGGCAGCTTCTGGGTAGGCAGCAGCAAACTGTGCACAGCCCTGGGATGACGTGACTGCGAGGGGTCCACACATGTGGGTGTGCACAGCAGATGTACGCCTGCATGCACGGCTCCACGCACACAGCCCCACACCCGGCCCCACTCACGCTGTCAGCTCCTTGCTAAGCTCTCACCAAGATTTATTTGCTGTTTTTACAACGTGGGGAGGTCGGGCCAAGCACGGGGCCCATGACGGTAGGTGCTGGACACACACAAGTGAAACTTTCCCCCCCCCCCTCCACCCCCTCCCCCCTTAATGGCAGCACATAGGCGACACAGGAATGGCTATGGGGTGGGGGAAGAGCGGGTTTATATCCCACAGGCATCAGTCCTCCCCCAGGCCCTTGGTCCCCCCCATATGGTCCTGGGGATGTTACCACCAGGGTCTGCTCGACCTCAAGAGAGGGGGGAAGGGGTGCTGAGTTAAAGGCTGGGAGCAGTGGGGGGGTCGTGGGGGGCCAATCTGCCCTAGGTGGTTCCATCCTGGATATTGCAGTGCTTGGATCTGCCCCCACCGACCCAACTTTGCCTCCCCTTGACTCCAATTCCTCCCTCCCTCCCCCCCAAATATAAAGGTTTTGGTTCCCCTCTTCTTGCTCCAGGGCAGCCCACTCTCTCAGCTGGTAGAAATAAGGCTGGGACCCCCAGTTGTGTGGGTGATGGAGCCACGTCCCAGCCCGGTGCTGGAGGAGGGACTCAGCCTCATCGTTGCCGCTCATCTCCATGTCCCCAAAGGGGCCACGAGGGCTTCAGACAGAGGGTTGGACAAACCAGAGGTGGGTAGGAAAGCATCCGGCCAGCTGTACCCAGAGATGGCACCTCCATCCCTGGAGCCAAACCAGGGGCTGGAATGGGGTTGGGTTTGGCACACAATGCACATTACAGCCCTTCGGTTGCATCCTGATGCTCCGGCGCTGTTGGTGCCTGTGGGGAGAGAAATCCTTCAGCTGGGACCAAGGGCTGCCCCAAGTCTATCCACCTGTCTGTCTGTGCATCTCCCTGCAGACAGTGCTCATCCCTCCTCTCCCCTTTCTCTACCATACCCGGACCTGGCGTGGGCACATCATGCAGTGACAGAGGTGGGGAGTGCCTCCCATGCCCCGGTCCCCCCGGGGGCAGACATGGCCACGGGCCACCCGCACCTGAGGGCCTATGTCACCTCCTCGGCCGTTTCCTCTGGCTCCTGTTGGATCTGTTCATACACGGTGCTGCCTGGTGCTGGTGCTTTCTCTGTTGAAGTTGGTTCCGGGTTGTTTTCAGGGGGACGTAGGCCCTAAGGAAGAATCAAGGTGTATGTGGCACTTCCAACCCTGATGTGATGGGGACCCCAATGCATTGCGGAGCCCCAAGCACAGCCCAACCCCACTGCTCCTCACCTGGTCATTACCTTCCGGGGGGCTGCGGTGCACGATCTCAGTGTATTGAGGCTCTGGGGGGCTCTCCTCAGCCGGTGCCGTGGGGGTGGCAGCTGCAGGGGATGGGACGTAATGGGGGGGGGGAGGTTCAGTGATGGGCCTGATCGCAGCTCAGCTCCAAGTTGTTTTTACTGACCTGGATCTGCTGACTTCTCACTGTTGAGCCTCCAGCACCAGAAGGCTCCGCCAAGGCTCACAGCCAGCAGGATGAGGGTGAGGACGATGTACCCTGACTTGGAGAAGGACACTTGTCCCCCTGGAGAACACAGAAAGGGGCTGAACCAGAGGATGCTCGTGGGACCCTCACCCAAACCGAGAGCACTCAAGAGTGCTTGGACCCCTGGAACAGCTCAGCCCCTCACCTCCACTGCGGCAGATGCTCTGCAAGTCGAAGGGGACGACCTTCTGGTCAGCAGGGTTGCTGACAGTGCATGTGTAGGTGGCATTGGCAGTGCCAGGCTGTAGGGCCAGGCGCAGCGTGGTGCCATCCGGGGACAGCTGCGAGCGGTCGGTGCCCAGCTCCTGATGGCCGTTGTCCCTCCTCCAGGTGACATTGACAGCCCCTTTGCCAGTGCCTTGGCACTGCAAGGTCAGGTTACACCACTCCAGGGTGCTGGCCAGCAGCTGGCTGTGGGTCCGGGGCCTTGGCACCGACTCTGCACCCAACAGGGAATGGGTCAGCGTGGCATGGTTCTGCTTGGACACATCACACTGCCCTGCATCATAGGGCAGGGCACAGCCAGCCCACAGGTGATAGGAGAAGGGACCCCAAGATGGGGGCTTGGAAGGCCAAACACAAGATGTGAAAGGTTGGGGTCTAACCTAAGTCACATCATTGCTCTGTGCCAGTTTCCCCATTTAAGTGTTTCCAAAGCCCACCCCCATTTAGCAGCTACTCACCATAGACAGAGAGGTTGAAGGATTGGTCCTCCACCAGCGCTGGGTGCAGTTTGATCCGTGCCCCATAGATCCCGCTGTCTCCCAGTTCCAGGGCTCTGATCATCAGTGCTGTGGCGTTGGGCATCTCCAGTCGCTGCTTGAAACGGTCCTGGGGGTCCGGGCGCTCGAAGCCCCCTGGGCCAAACTCAGCCACCTGGATAGTGGCACTGGCACCAGAGGAGAAGCTCCATTCGATCTCCTTCACCCTGCTGCCGGGTGGCAGCACAGGGGAGAGCAGCACCGAACCCCCCAGGATGCCAGAGACCTGCTGGGGCTGCGCCTGCACCTGGCCAAACAGGAGCTCTGGGGACAACAAGGCAGAATGTCACTAAGGGTACAGGATATAGCCTAGGGATAGGCAGAAGGATCCCTGGGGACAGGTCCCACCCGGCACCGCTGTTCCAAGCTGGAGGAAGAGGATGAGGAAGAGGAAGCATCGCCCTGCCCGGTTTGCAGACATTTCTGCTCTCTGCCCATTGCAATGTCCCTCTGCGGGATGGGGACACCACGGAGGTCGTGCGGAGCTGCTGCTAGCAGGGAGGGGAAGTTGCCAGGGTCGAGAGCTGATGTCCAATAAGAGCTACGTGTTCGGATGCCGTAGGTGCATCTGAACGGTGCGGCCGGGCGCTCACCAGAACAATGCTCCAACAGACTCTGCGAGGAGTTCCCCGCCAGCATCTGCAAAACCTCATTGTCCGCCTTAAAACGCGCCTCGGCCCAGATGCCTACGAAAAATCACAACAGTTACAGCAGCAGGACTGGACCAGACCGGGATGGATCTGGCTCTAAATGGATGCTTATGGGCACGCGCCAGTCCTGCATCCCACTGCCGCGTGTGGGTGAGCGTGGGGATATGGAAAGGACTGTGGGTACCTGAGAGGGATGGAGCCACCTCCAGGACTTCAGGTTGAGCCTACACTGTGGATTTTTGGCAGCACCGACTGAGCTCTGCAGTCACGCTCAGCACCAGCTCCTGGCACCGGCAGCTCCCGCCTACCTACAAGCTGTCTCCTCCACCGCCTCCAGCTCTGCTGGCAAGGGAGGGCCAGCGTCTCCTCAAAGCCCCCCACCACCTGTCCCCATTTTACACACTGGGATGCCCAGTAACGAGGCCAGGCTTTGCCCCATCCACGTTGGGACCTGGACAACACATCCCCACAGTCCTCTCCCCCCACCCTGACAGAAACAGATGTGCTTCTATATTAAAGCAGATTAAAACCAGACATCCCAGTGTTCGCTTTATAAAAAGCTCTCGTGCAGCCTGAATTACAAGCTGCTTCTTGGATTTGCTGGGGGAGTGGAGCTCTCCACCACCGGGCACTTGCTGCTCTGATCCTGCACATCAAGGGGCTCTTTGGGATCCTTCCATTGATCGCAGCCTTATGCTGGGCTGAGCCCTGCTCCCTCCCATCCTATGTGACCCTACCCTGGGAGATCCTCACATTTTGGGGCCCAGTTGTGAGCCAGCATGTGAGTTCTTTGCACAGATGTTGAACAGATGCTGAGCCCCAGGATACAGTGAGGGGAGAAGGTGGGAAGGGGGGAGATCACAACATCCCCCAATGCACAGGGAAAACGAAGGCTGGAGAAAGCAGGAGGGTGCCCAGTCACCACCATCACCTCCTGTCCTGGTGGCTTGAGGCCAAGGTCCACGCAAGAAAAGGTTTGGGAGAGGAAGGAGGGTGTTCTCAGTGCACCCTGATCCAGCTCAGGTCTTATACCTCAGTAAAAGATCTCTGAAGGCGATTTAAGCCCTGGGTTTATTCCACACACATCAAGGAAGCTTCACTCTTTCATCACCCCCACGCTCCCAAAGCGGATACCTCTGATCAAGGGGGGCTGGAGACCCCCAGCAGCCCCTCTGCCACCATGTAGGGCCATATTTGTGCCACCATACGCACCCTGTGCTGCCACCGCCAGCCCCGTGCGACGGCCGCACGCTCCGAAGCCAATTAAGCATTAGGAAGATAAAAGCTCCCTGCTAATCTGCCCGGACTAGAAGATGCTTTCTGTCGGAATCGAGGGTTTTATGGGAATTATTAAATGTGTGGATTAGCACGAAGGGAATTAAGGGGATTCCTCACTCAATGCTTTACGTAAGAGCCTCAGCGGGCACAGCCCAGGGCTAACGGGGCTCCATGGGGCGCGAGCGGCGGCGGCAGCAAGCAGAACCCCCCAGGATGGGGCAGTGGGATGCTTGGTGCCCCCCGTTATGAAACCTCTATATGGAGCATCACGCGCTTGCGTGCCTGCATCGGACCCATGCGGCCGAGAGCCCATAAGGATGTAGAACATCAGGGACACAACACAGCAGCACCACTGCCCACCCCGCGGGACGAGGGCACGGTGCCCGGGCACTCACCTGGCACGAAGCCGAGCAGTGCCAGCAGCAACACGGGCAGCCGGGCTGCGCTCCTGGCCAAGTCCCCCTCCATTCCTGCTCTGTGCAGCTCTGGTGGGCAGAGTCAGCGGCGGCAGAGATGGGGAGGAGCAAAGCTGCTGCTCACTGCAATCCGTAGGCAGCCAAGCATCGTGGAGCGCTGCGAGCCTCTTAATTAGCTCGTGGGAAACGAGCAGGCGTGCGGGACCTGCACTGCACAGGGGGGAAATGTGGTTGAGACCCCTTGGGCTCTCAGCATCCTTGGTACCCTAATCAATGAGCAATGCTCCAATTAACAAGCCGTGACCCAATTAATGCTGGTGGCATTCAGTGCATCCCTGCCCCTGTTTCCCGTCCAAAGGGCAGTTCCGCAATATTCATAGAACCTCAGCAGGGAGCCTAAATTGACCCTGAAAACCCCTAATCCCAACTTCTGCCTCTTTTCATTCAAAGCCATTCCCTCTCATCAATCAAGCCATTCCCATCTCATCACTATCAGACCATGTCCAGAGTTGCTCCCCTTCCTGTTTATGACCTCCCTTTAACCCTTTTCCTGAGCACACCCCACACCCAACTGGGCTGAGCTTCTCTGGGTGAAGAAATAGCACAGGAGGGGATGCAGGGTAGGAACCTTCCTCCCCAGCCCCATGTAGGGTGTCACCCATCAGCACCTCAGCCACCATGTTTTCTATTTCAAGCTTCCAACCAAGCAAAAAGAGAAACAGCTTCAATACCACATCTATCTTTCAGCTAAGCTGAGCGTTACGCTGCTGGCTGCCCTCCACCTTCAGCAAATTAATGTGCCCCTAAAGGAATGTTAATGCCAGACCTGCTCCCAGGGTACCTTTAGATGAGGATGTTTGGCCTCATGGCTGCCTCCCTGGTACAGGGCTCAGCCAGGGCTATCCCATCCCTCGATTCCTCCCACATCCCTTGCAGCTAAGCAGGATGCAAAAGGTGCTGAGCAGCAATTTCCAGCCGATGGGGGAGAGCAGCTCCCATGGGGAGTAGGACAGCTGAGAAAAAAAGAGGTTGAAGGCACCAGGCTGCATAACACAGATAAGATGCAATCCTACAAGAATAAGGGGTGTGGATATAACCAGAGCTCAGCAGCCTCACACCACAACCTATGGGTTCAAGCCCCACATGGCCACATCCAGCCCAGGGAGCTCGAGGCCAGTGCTGCTGACGTGCCAGGCTGCACCCGGAGCACCCAAACCCTCCTGCATTGTCCCCATGTGCACAGAGCCCAGGGCTGCCGCAGGCAGGGAACGCCTGTCAGAGACAGGGAAGTCACACAGCTCGCTGGGAACTCAGCTCAACGTGACCGCAATCAGTCACTTCACCCACAGGGAGGGAGGGGAAAAACACTGAAGCTCTTCTCCAAGCTGGGAACATTACACTCGCACCAGCAAGGGGGCCACGTGAGCTTCAAATCAGTTAATTTTTGTGATTTCCACCTATCACTTTGCAGCCGGTCAGGATGAAGGACTGCTCCTTCACCAGCACTGGGCACAATTTGATCTGCTCCTCAGCCAGAGCCATTGGCTCAGACAGAAAACCTGTGGCTGAGCCTGGGGGGAAGCCACTTCCCATCCTCCTCATCACTGCAGCCACAGTGATGGTGACAATGCCTGCACTAAGCAGGGACTCAGAACAGTTCCACACACCCAGAACAGTGTCCTCAGTAGACCTTTGTCCTCACTGCCCTTCCACACTGCCACCACTATAGGGACATAGTTAGGGGACACTGAAGTCACTGTGCACATCCAAGCTGTGTCTGCAGGTTTCCAAGCACTGCACAACCACTGCCTCGCTGGCTCGGGGCTTTCTCCCAGGTGAAGCCTCCTCTTGAAGCAGGATCAACTGTGAGGTTGTGGCTTTCCAGCAGAGGGGAGTGCAGCCTCAAGAATGGCCATGAAATCAGGCAGCAGAAAACAGGTCATTCTCTTGGGGGGGAGGGGAGGGGAAGGAGGGAGATATAGCAGGTGATACCACATCACAGTGGCCAGATCCCAGAGCCATCCTCATGCTCCCACTTCAACCCATAGAACAAGGGCAAACCAGGTCAACAATGAGAGATACCGCATGCAGCAAAAGAGCCCCAGAAAAACCCTGTGTGAGGTGCTGGAGGGTTTAATCACTGCCAGCCTCACTGACTTGCAGACCTGATTTCCACACGTGGCTGTAGTGAAGGCTCCATTAGCACTCAGTGAGTGCAGACATGCTGCTGGGGGACAGATCCTGCTCTGTACCTCCTGTGGTCACTCAAATCAGCTCCAAAGAAGGCAAAACCTCAGCTGAAAACAAAGAGAAGCTCAGCTCTGCATCTCATTATCTAATTAACATCAACTAAATGGTATCCCCAGGTAATGATTTCAATAGCTGCCCTTTGTGGGGAGGGAGAGACACAAGCACAGGCCCCAAGTGTTCTAGTTTTGCTTCTCAAAAAGAAGCTGGGAGACTTAAAATACAACAAGCTGCCGAGCAGCAAAATAGGCCACGGCTTAGCACTAAGTGCTGCCTGAGGCCACGGTGTTGTATTATTTATCACTAAGAGGAATAGAGATCCAACCTTACACACAGGCCGCAATAACACCCATAGCACACAATGAGGCCTAGCTCAACCTCACCTCCCCACAAAGGCCTATGGGGGTCCCAGAGCCCCCCACACCTCACCCTCCCCGAGCACAGAGTCCCCTCTTGAGCTCTGCCATCTCGTTATCCACATCCTCAACCCTCTATCCACATCCACATCCTCTACCCGGCCCCATTACCCCGACCTGGGCCCTTAGACTGCCATCATCCCCCCCCCCCCCCCGCCCCACTCCCTCCGCCATCTTGTCTAGCCGCCACCTGACGCACACTGATGACGTAAAAAACATGCGACACACAAAGACCGCCACGACGCCTCGAGGAGACGCCTGCCAAATCTCGCGAGATTTCAGGCACTATAAATTACCCGCCGGTGAGGGGCGGCCCTCAGTGCCCGCCCTGTTAGTGGGCGGGGGAGGAAGGGTGGGGGGTGCTACGCTGTTGGTTGGGCCTTAAGGTGCTGCTGCGGAGGGCTGAGGCCTGCAGGGGTCGCTACTGTCTCCTCCTGTGCCACTTAGGGAGGTCCCATTCACTGAGCTGAGGAGCCTTCGTGGATATCAGTATCCCTGTGTCTCTCACCCCTGTGGTGCCAGCTTATATTCTGGCCCTTTGTGTCCCCAGGACATGGGATAGGGGATGGGGACGACCCCAGAGCATGGGACAAGGGATGGGGATGACCCTGTATCATGGGACAGGGGATGAGGACGACCCCAGAGCATGGGGCAGGAGATGGGGATGACCCCAGAGCATGGGACTGGGGATGGGAATGACCCCAGAGCATGGGGCAGGGGATGGGGATGACCCTAGAGCATGGAACAGAGGATGGGGAGGACCCCAGAGCATGGGGCAGGGGATGGGGACAACCCAAGCATGGGACAGGGGATGGGGATGACCCTAGAGCATGGAATAAAGGATGGGGAGGACCCTAGAGCATGGGACAAGGGATGGGGATGACCCCAGAGCATGGGACTGGGGATTGGAATGACCCTAGATCATGGGATAGGGGATGGGGACAACCCCAGAGCATAGGACTGGGGATAGGGCTGACCCCAGAGCATGGGACAAGGGATGGGGAGGACCCCAGAGCATGGAATAGAGGATGGGGAGGACCCCAGAGCATGGGACAAGGGATGGGGACAACCCCAAATCATGGGACAAGGGATGGGGATGACCCTATATCATGGGACTGGGGATGGGGACGACCCCAGAGCATGGGGCAGGGGATGGGGATGACCCTAGAGCATGGGACTAGGGATGGAGATGACCCTAGATCATGGGATAGGGGATGGGAATGACCACAATGCATGGGACAGGGGATGGGGACAACCCAAGCATGGGACAAGTGATGGGGACGACCCCAGAGCATGGGACTGGGGATGGGAATGACCGTAGAGTATGGAACAGAGGACGGGGAGGACCCCAGAGCATGGGACAGTGGATGGGGATGACCTCAGGGCTTTGCTGGGCTGCAGCAAGCAGAACTGAGGTTGGTTTCTTGCCACCCCCGTTGTGTTTCCCCAAAGTGCGGAGGTGTTCCCTCTTTTGCAGTACAGCACAAATGAAGGCAAAGTGAAACATCACCCTCCCCTGTTCCTCGTGAGGCTGAGCTGCACCGTGGCCGCAGGGAAGAAGAGAGGAAAGGGATTTGTGTGGAGTTGAGGGGGCGGTGAGCTTGTTCCATCCCGGGGAATAAATGAGAATCCATCTCAGCATAAATGAGCTGCACTGGGAGGAGGGAGGGCTGTGTCCTGGGGAAACGAGGCTGCCTCCTTAGCGAGGTTGAATCACCCCCAGGGCCCAGATTTCAGAGCCAATCTCATCTCCAGGTGTGAATTCATAGCTCTGGGTGATGGCCAGGAGAGAGCTGCCCACGCCACGCTCTTCATCACAGCCTTTGAGTTAAAAGGGGTTATGGACAGCAAAGAAACTTAATGTCTCCCCCTCCCTTCTTCTCCATCTCTCTGTGCATCCATCCCGTGCTTCCATCCATCCACCAACCGCACACTCCACGCTCCAGCAAAAGCCATTAAGAATGACAAAGCACCTTTTTGTTTTAAAGATGGGTCCCGGGAGCAGCAGGCAAATTGCCTGGTTCATGCATAATAAACCAGGCGTGGAAACACACAAAGTAATAGGCTACATTTGTAGGGAAACAAAATCATTAAGCGAAGAGCCTGTTTGCAGGCTTGTCTGCAGGAAATAAAACGCAGTGAGGATGGGTATGGAGGGGTTGCCAGTGTGCCCAGCCCCACTTGGCACCAGTTCCTGCCATAAGCTTTGGCAAAGAAATGGGTCAGCACCAGCATGTCCCATCCCTATGTCCTGGTTCCCAATGGATCACCATCAGCACGTCCCATCCCTATGTCCTGGTTCCCAATGGATCAACACCAGCACGTCCCATCCCTGTGTCCTGGTCCCCAATGGATCAGCATCAGCACGTCCCATCCCTATGGCCTGGTTCCCAATGGGTCAACACCAGCACATCCCATCCCTATGTCCTGGTTCCCAATGGGTCAACACCAGCACATCCCATCCCTATGTCCTGGTTCCCAATGGATCAGCACCAGCACATCCCATCCCTATGTCCTGGTTCCCAATGGATCAACACCAGCACATCCCATCCCTATGTCCTGGTTCCCAATGGATCAGCATCAGCACGTCCCATCCCTATGTCCTGGTTCCCAATGGATCAACACCAGCACATCCCATCCCTATGTCCTGGTTCCCAATGGGTCAACACCAGCACATCCCATCCCTATGTCCTGGTTCCCAATGGATCAGCATCAGCACGTCCCATCCCTATGTCCTGGTTCCCAATGGATCAACACCAGCACATCCCATCCCTATGTCCTGGTTCCCAATGGGTCAACACCAGCACATCCCATCCCTATGTCCTGGTTCCCAATGGATCAGCATCAGCACATCCCATCCCTATGTCCTGGTTCCCACCAACACCACACGTCCCCATCAGCAGAGCCCCCAGCACCACCCTGAGCTTCTCCTTTAAAACAAAGGCAAACTGCTGCCCTGTCGTTTCATTATTTTTTCTTTTTTTTTAACATTTATATTTATATATATATATAAAAAAATTAAATATATATAATATATCGTGTTTAAGACTAAAAATATAGTACATAATATTTAAAAAAAAGGAAAATGGAAAATAAAAAATGGTGGGTTTGGGGAAGGGGGGGGGGAGGCAGGGCAGGGGTCACAGATACGTGTCTCTAGGGGGAAAGGGGGAGTCTACAACAGCCTGTGCTGGGGGGGGACCCACTTGCCCCCACACTCCGGCCGCTGCCGCCTGTCCCAGGGCTCCCTTTGGACTGGGGCTGAGCGGAGGGGGGGGTCCTTTTCCCTCTCCCCCACCCTGCAGAGTGGAGTTTAAAGCTTCAGCTTGGCTTTAGGGCGGGATGCTGCCGGGTTGCTATTGCTATAGTGGGGTGCAGCATTTGGGGCGACAGCCAGGGTTACATCAGGCACCATTGCGAGAAATGGCACACGGTCCAGCCGGGGTGGGGGTTCAGGCTGGGTCGGGCTCAGCACCGTCCTGACAGTACCTTTAAGGTCGTGGTTAAACCCAATGGGGACAGGAGGGGTAGGGGACCCCCAGCTGTGCCCCTTCCCAAACCGTCCTGCGGCCAAATCGTACCTACATCATAACATGGGGCAGCAAGGAGGAGAAGGGGGAAGTTCTGCAGGACAGGGGCAACCAAGCTCTCCCCCTCCCTATGCCAGAGCCAAGCAGGTGGTGAGGGAGCTTCGTACCTAATCCCAAGGGTCCACAGGGGTGCCCTCCCACCCCAGCATTGTGCCTCCACACTCACATTGTAAGCCCCAAACCCACCACGCTCAGCTGCAGCCCCAATCTTTGCTCTGAGCAGAATCGAGGTCTTAGCTGCCCCCAGTGCCCATCTGGGGACCAAAAATCCCTCTCCAGGGGTGAGCCCGGCCCTGCTCTCCAATATACCTGTATATACATTCACCGAGGACTGTGGGTGTGCGTATGGGGGCTCCGCTGAGCTCGCTGTACCGGGATGGACGGACAGATGGACGGAAGGGAGCCAACCCTGAGCGTGGGGCATCCCCAAAGTCAAGGCACAGGGAATGGCAACAGGCTGGGATGGGGTGTTTGGGAGGGAGAAAACAGAAGCCAGGCACAGCACCCTTGTGTGCATACAGATAGATACACACACAGAGCATCTCCCATGTGCCATAGGACGGGCGGTGCTGGCAGGGCCAAGCGCCCCCAACTGAGACAGGGAGGGATCTGGGGGTCCAGCAGAGGAGGACACCCTGGACCCCTTTGGGAAGGTACCGTAAAGACAACCAATATCCCAGCGGGGAGTGGAAGCTCGAAGAGAAGGGACCCGGCTCACGCAGGAGTGGGACGAGGGGATCATGATGTGTCCCTGAATATCAGGGGATGGTCACCAGGACCCCATCACCCGCCACCCTCCGCCCACCCTAAACGTGTGTCTGCATCCGCTGCTGGAAGCGTTGCCCATAGTCCGAGTGCTGGGAGGTGTAGGAGAATCGGGTGGCACTGGCATACTTGCCCATAGGGTCGTAGGCATCGTAGGGTGCCCGCTCCAGGCTGGTGGGCTGCCCGTAGCCCAGCCGATACCCGCCATAGCCACCACCAGCTGGGAAAGCAGTGTGCCCCCCATAGTTCTCGTAGGAGAGCTGGCTGGCCGTTTCACCACCTGCTGTGCCTGGAGGAGCCCCGGTGCCTGCTGCTGCCTCAGCACTGTACTCAGATGCAGGGCCACGGCTGTAGGTGTTGAGCTGTGCGTAGCCACTGGAGTGGGACAGGCGTGAGGGTGGGCGTGCGTCGTAACGGCCAGGCCCTGGAGCACGGTAATCAGCATAGAGCACAGTGCGGGAGGCTGGGCGGTCCTCATGGGCACGGACATTGTAGTAGCCATTGGTTGGGTCCTGTGGGGAAGGGAGGGTGGGTGATGCTCACAGTCAGGCTGGGCAGGGTAAGGAGCTGGGTAAGGAGCTCCTCCGATCCCCATCCCATCCATGTTTCCACCCCCCATCCCTTGTCCTCATCTCCATCTCATCCTGTCTCATGCCATTCCCATCCCATCCTATCCTCATCCTTTTCCCATCCCATTCCATCTCCATCCCTCGCTCCCACACCAGGCCCAGACCTTCAGCTCATACTCCTCGCGGGTGTCGATGGTGTCACAGCGCAGGTCTTGCTTCAAGTCCACGTCATCCTTGAACGACTGCAGGAGAAACAGAGAGAGATGGGCTGTATCCTCCCCAGTGCCACCAGCTGTGCTCCCAGCACTGTGACCCCGGGGTGTGAGCCATCCCTTACCGAGTAGATGGCCTTCATGACACGGGTGGCAGTGGAGACACTGGCTGTGTCCTCCTCCCTGTCAGCATGCAGTGTCAATGGTTCCCTGTTCACTGTCTCCACCTTGATGTCCAGCTTGCGAAGGGTGACATCCTTCCGACCTAGGGACAGCAGTGGGTTCAAGCATGGACAACATCCCTGTCCCCATCTGCAGCCCTATCTACATCTGCAGCCCCCAATCCTACTCACTTCCTTTCCGACGCCGGTAGAGGAAGCAAGCAAGTGCCACGAGGAAGCTAATGACAAGGATGCTGGCCCCAATGGTGGCTCCGGCAATGATGCCCACAGGCAGGACCTCTGCAGGGGATGAGGAGATGGGTGGTTAGCTGTGGAACAAGGGGTGGGAGGTGAGTCCTGACAGTGGTATGAAGACCTTTCTCCTCCAGCTGGATGATGGCAGTGCCTGGCCCGAAGCTGTTCCAGGCGGTGCAGTTGTAGTGGGTCTGGAAGTCAGCCTCCATCACATTGTTGATGGTGAGGGTGGACAGCACCCCGCTGCCCATCGTGGTCCTCTCCACCGTGTAGCGCTCCAACGTCCCTGCCTCCAAAATATTCTCCTTCCAAGCCCAGGCCTGGCAGGGGATTCTGCATCAGTGCCACCCCAGGGGATGTCCCCCATCCCCCTTGTGCCCCTGCAGTGCCACTCACGATGCGATCCGGTGGCGGCGTGCTGCCAATGAAGCACTCCACTTTGCCACGGTCTCCACGTGCCGCATACTGCACCACCTCACTGGAGATGATGGGGGGCCCTGTGGGAGGCACAAGGGGGTCTTGATGAGACCTACAGGCACTGAGGAGACACTGGGTGGCACTAGGCTCCGTGCTGCCAGCTCACCATTGACATAGAGGGTGACCTCACGCTCGCCCACGCCGATGCGGGGGACGATGGCTTTGCAGATGTACTGCCCTGCATCCGCCTGTGTCACTGACTTCAGGTACAGCTGGTTGCTGTTGCTCAGCACCTGGGTGGGAATACATGGAGGTCACAGGGGCCAGAGGGAGCATGGCCCCTCTTTGAGCCCCCCTGGCTCAGCCCTACCATGTTGGACTCCTTCTTGGTCCAGGTGAGGGTCAGCGGGGGGTTGCCGGACCACATGCAGGTCAGCGTCACATCAGAGCCAATGTCGGTGACGGTGGGTTTGGGGGCCACCATGATGCGAGGGGCGACTGGGGAGAGATAGGGGGTAAGGGAGAGGGAGGGCAACATCCAGGGGGGTCGAGGGTGGGGGGGTTGCCTCACTCACAGTGCACATCTACCAGCGTGCTGACGTTGGTGCTGCCGATGTCGTTGTGCACCTCGCAGGAGACGGGCTCCGTGAAGAAGGTGTAGTCCACTTGTGTGTCGTACCTGTTCTCCTTGGCCTCCTCAATGATCACCCCCCCCTTGGCCCACCTGGGTGAGGCAGAATGTGGTCAGGATCCCCCAACCTCACCATCACGCATGGAGGTTGGGGTGAGCCTTTGCAGGTGTACCCTCACCTGTAGCCTTTGATCTCAGGGTTGGCGGTGGCCATGCAGGTGAACACGACCCGCTCGCCCTCCTGCACTGTCTGTGGCTGGATGGACAGGGTGACAGTCGGGGGATCTGCAGGAAGGTGGATGCAGCCACTGTAAGAGCTGAGGAGAGCTCAGCATGGCAGAGGGATGGAGCAAGGGGTGAATCCCCCAGCCCAACACTGCATGGCACAGTGGGAAGGGAGAGCCCCAAAAATGCCAAGTGTGGGTAACCAGCAACCCTGCCTAGACAGGTGTCCAGCATCTGTCTGATGTGTGTACCCACCATCCATGCTAGATCTGGATGTCAAGCATCCCTTTTAGATGCAGTCACCCAGCATCACCTGATGGCTGGAGGCACCCAGCATCCCCAGTCATAACTAGATACCCATAATCACCCATAGATTTGGGTACCCAGCCCCCCTACAAATCCAGCACCCAGCATCTCCAGATAGAACTGGCTTGGTCAGGCAGTGCCTTCCCACAGCCACCACTGGAGGTCGGTGTTCACCACGCAGTGTCTGCCCAGCCCCGCCTGCAGCGCAGTGAGCATCCACCAACTCAGCACCACGGGGCTGGGGTCCCCATGACACCCCATATAACACCCTGAGAGCTCCTCGCTCTGCCCCTGGTGCCACCCATGTGCCACCCAGCATCATCCCCTCCATGCCCATAGTGGACTCACGGTGCACATTGAGCTTGACAAAGGTTTCCTTCCCAGCAGGGATGGCATCGTTGGTGCTGCGGCAGGAGAAGATGCGACCGATGTCCAGGTCGGTTGGGTTGATGGTCAGCAGGCTGGTGGTCGTCTCCCTCTTGCCATCAGCCAGAACCTCCTGCCAGTGACAAGGGGACAGTCCCCATCAGCTCTGACTCCATATGGGGACATGGTGGGGCTGAGGGGATGGCAGTACCGTGGTGGTGATGGCTCCGTCCTGCTGCAGCCCATCGCGGTACCAGACAATGGTGGCAGCGGGTTTGGCATTGCGTGCCCGGCACGTCAGGTTGTAGGGAGTCCCTGCACGTAGCAGGATCTCAGGGGCTCCGTCGATGGTGGGATCCTCAGGGGGGACTGCAGAGAGGACAGGGGATGAGATGCAGGTGGGGACATAGGAAGCCTTAGGAACTGGGGAATAAAAACCCTTATTTATTAGGGCTGGCTCCTGGGGCAAAGCAAAAGTGCCAAGAAAGGAACTGGGGAGCTTGAGGGGTTTGTACTGTGGCTTAGAAATGGATGCGCTTGAAAAGGCCTGACTGTTTGCAAACAACCATGAGGAGCTGGCTGCGATGATGCAAATAGGAACTGGGTGTCTTGTCTAGCTGTGTGGCTATATAGGATGGGCAGCAATAGGAGGAGCAGTGGCTGTGGTGATGGGGAACCCCAGCTAAGACCCCATACCTGGGACCCCCTATCTGGGTACCCCCCCACCTGGAACCCTCCCATCTTGGCCTCAGTCTGGGGGGATGCAGGGAAACCCCTTGAGCTCAGCAGGGCTGGAGGTGTCCACCAGCCCCACTGGGCCACCTATTGTGCCCAGGGGTCCCTGTATGGGGGCTGTGGGGTGGGTAGAGTGTGCTGCTCCATACCCCAGCCACATCTCCTGCTTGCTTGCCTTCTATCACCCTCCTTTCTAATGGGAATTTCAATGCCAGGGGAAAAAGGAGAAAAAAAATATTAAGAAAAACAAGAAATCCACCCCAAAAACCCCATTCATGCAACATTTCTGCTGCAGCTCCGGCATCTTATCTTCTTCTTCTTCTTTTTTTTTTTTAACAAGACACAAAAGTCAGGGAAATCAAAGTTACTGCACTCGTAGGTCCCGTAACTCAGCCACGGCGTGAATATAGATTAAGGCATTAAAGATAATGGCAGAGCCAGGCTGCGGGAGGGAGGGGAGGGAGCAGCGCGGGAGGCAGAAGCAGCATTCCCGCGCCTGCCTGGGGGGGTTTGGGGAGGGGGGGAGGACTCAAGGGATCAAGGAGGGTTGGGGGGTTTGGTCCTTACTGAGCACTGTGAGCTTGGCCCGGCGTGAGCGCAACGCAGCCTCGGTTGCCTGGCACTCGTAGACGGCGTCGTCGGAGAGCTCAGCATCACTGATCTCCAGGTTGTATTGTCCTGAGTCGGCCGTGCCCACGATGCGGTAGCGTGGCCAGGCTGTGGGGACAGCAGGGTTGGAATTGAAGGGACAAGGGACCCCTTGCTGTATGGTGATGCATCCTCCATGCCCTGCTTCCAACCCAGTATATGTGGCATATCCAGAGCTGTGGTGTCCTCAGTGTGCAGGGACCCCATTGCATGCAGGATCCCAATCTGACCCCCATCCAATGCATGCAGAATCCCAGGGTGAGCAGGACCCTATTACAAGCAGGACCCCAATATATTCAGGACCCCAGCCACATAGTAATCCTGGTGCATGGAGGAAGGTGCAGAGAGCAACACCTGATCCTGGGAAATAGGGTGATGAAGCATTGCAGGAGCCCCAATGTGAAGAGCTTCCTTTGCAGTGCCATCCCAGCCCCAAGCTCTCCCCACTTACCTTTGAGGCCCTGCCCCATTCCCAGTGCCAGCCCATCCTTGGTCCACTGCACGATCCCAGAGTAGTTGAGCACCACGCAGGACAACACAATCCTCTGCCCAGCCACCACAGTCTGATCTTCAGGCTCCTCCACAAACCGTGTCTGTGCCGCTGGGGATAGAGAGTGGGGAATGGGATTGGGACTGCCCAGTGCTCCATCATGGTGGTCCCCAGAGCTGTCCTCAGCCCCATGGGCCATGTCCCTGTGGCATAGTGGCCGTCATGTGGACATCCACCAAGGGATGTGTGTGTGTCACGCTGTGTCACATACATGTGGCTCAGTGGCTGTGTCACACACCAGTGGCTGTGTCTCACATGTGTAGGGAGATGGCTTGGGGACCAGGACACTGCATTCCCTGCTTGCTCAGTGGGACAAGGGACATCTCACTCCCCCAGGGTGGCAGGGGGAGCACCTCTCCCCTGTGCTTGCCTTCTCCCTTGTAAGCCTGCTGTTAAATATTCAAATGATTTCCACTGTGGAGTGGGAGACGGGGAGGCAGAAATCCCTTCTGGGGATGAGCGAGCAGCAGATAACCGAGCTGCTAAGTCTCCAGCCCTGCCTCTGTCTGCACAGCCCCATCAGACCCGGCACAGCACAGCATGGAGTGACACGACACGACACGGTGCAGCATCCCCCAAACCCCAAGATGAGGCACCCCAAAGCCTCGAGGATGTGATACCCCAGCACCAGGGGAGGGGATACCCCAGGCATGGAGGGGGGGAGCTGGAGACATTCCAATGTCCCTGCCTGGTGCCCACCCCCCACCCCGTGACAGTGTTTTGGGAGAGGAGCGGGAGCAGGGACTGGAGGCAGGAGGGAGATAAAGGGAAGGAGAATGGGAAAGGCGAAGGGGGAGGGCTGGAGCTGGGGGGGGGATGAGAAGCAGAGCGGAGATCAAAGAGGAAGGTGCCTGGAGAGGTGGGCGCGGGGGAGGATGAGAGTGGGGGAAGGAGGGAGCGGTGCAGGGTGGGGGTGGGGGTCATAGGCAGACAGACAGACAGCAGAGATACATCGCCCTGGGCACCAAGAGGTGATGGGGGGACACGCCGCATGCACACGCGTGTGCAAACGTGGGAATGACGGCACCATCCTGCCCCCATCCCTATGTCTGCCCGTCCCCATCCCCACCACTGTTTAGTCTGCAGTGGGGCGATGTGGGGGAGGAGGGGAGGCTCAGCCCCACCCCTCGATGTGGATCCTTGACCCCCTCGATAACACAGCCCCCAAATTCTCACCAAGCACCGGGCACAGCCTCAGGGCACTGGGCACGCACCCTGCCCTGCCCACCCGTGGGTGCCCGACACGCGTGGGCTCCACAAGGACCAAGGGACCCAACCACACGCCCGGCCCTGTCTGCCTCTATTTATCAAATGAAGGTCTGATTAAGCCCTGGGGCTGGTGCTCCAATCTCCCTCTCTCTCCTCTCGCTATTAAACTCAGGGTTCAAAGAAAAGCTTTTTATTCGCGCTGACAGCTTTCAGATGGAGCTAAATCTCTCCGCGCTAGAGTTTTTTTTATATATATATATTATTATTTTATCTCTCTCCCTCCTCCCCTTCCTCTTCTCACCGCTTTTAAATTTAAGCCTTTCCCCCTTTCCTCTTCCCAAGTTGTTCGCTTCTATTTATATTGGGGGGGTGGGGGGGGGGAAGAAAAAATACACCAGGAGGGGGAAAAAAAAAGAGAGAAAAACCCTGTATGGGTTTTATTCTGCTGGAGAGAAAAGAGGATTTGGTGCCTTGTGGCCCTGGAACCAAAGTGGAAAGGGAGAGATGGGAGGGGGCCATTGCCCTGTCCACATCCCCATCCATGTCCCTATTCCTGTCTATATCCATGACCCCCTCCCCATACCCTGTCCCCCTCCCTGTCCATGTCCCCATCCCCATCTCTGTTCCTCTCCTCATCCATATCCCCATCCCCATCCCCATCCCCATCCCCATCCCCATCCCCATCCATGTTCCCATTTCCATCTCTGTCCCCATCCCCATCTCTGTTCCTCTCCCCATCCACGTCCCCATCCACGTCCCCATCCCCATCCCTGTTCCCCTCCCTGTCCATGTCCCCATCCCTGTTCCTCTCCCCATCCATGTTCCCATCCATGTCCCCATCCCTGTCCCCCATCCCTGTCCACATCCCCATCCCTGTCCCCATCCCATTCCATGTCCCTATCCCCATCCCTGTTCCTCTCCCCATCCACATCCCCATCCCTGACCCCATCCCTGTCCCCTCTCCCCTATGCTGTCACCACGCTGTCACCGCCCGCAGCCACTTGTCACCCAGCACGAGGCAATGGGATGGAAAAAAGCGCAAGCGCTGCAGCCAGCCCCAAAATGCCCCACACTGATCTGAGGCCATGCTATGAGAAAACCAAAGCTGAGGCTGAGCTCAGCCCGGAGCGATGTCACCGCGTCCCCAGACCAGGGATGTGACCATGGCCTGCGGGTTCTGTCCTGCATGGGCGGGTGCTGTGCCTGGCAGGGACTTGGTGGCGGAGACGTGATCGAGGCTGGCACTTCCCCGTCCTCCCGCCCCATCTGCTGAGCAGGAGCTATTTTCAGCTCCACCAATTTGGGGCTTTTTTTTTTGCTAAAGCTGGGCAGAGACGTGGGTTGGTGGCTGTGGCCTCGAAGTGTTTCAACACAGAGTGGCACCTAGAGCCCCAAACCCAAGAAGGGAGCGTGGATAAGTGGCAGGATGGGGCTCTGTGCGTTTTGGGGATGCCCTCAGGCAGCTCACTCTGTGTCCCCACATCACACAAAGGGATGGGGATATGGGTACAATCCCAGCCCGGCAAAGGGCTCGCCTGCAGCTTACAGCCATCAGAGTGGTATTTGCTACAGAGGGTCCCCGTTGCCATCCACAATTTATAAGGCTGCTCCGCCGCGATTACCGCAGCACGACAGCGCTGCCCGGCACGGCACGAGCTGCGCGCTCTGAAAGCATCTTGGCAGGAGGAGCCGCTTCCGCTCCGTGTTTGAAGTCACTCAATGCCCTCTTCTATTTTCCTCTCCTTCTTCCCCTTCGCTTAACGCTAAAGCAGCCAGAGGCAGGCGGTGGGGATGGGGATGTGGCACGAGGATGTGGGGTCACAGGGACACGGTGTGGGGTGTGGGGGTCTCAGTGCCAGATGTACGAAGCCCCATTGCATCCCCCAGCTCCTTTATCAGCCCCACATCCAACCCCACCAAAACCCATCCAACCCCTTGGACATCTCCTCTCTCTAATCCGTCTCTGATTGACATTAATTGAATATTACTACCTTTTAATTCCCCTGTAATTGAATCTCGCAGCGGCTACAAAGCACCCCCTGCGCCAGCATCCCTGTCCCCATCTCCATCCCTATCCCCATCTCCATTCCTGATCCCATGTCCATCCTCAATCCCTCTCTCTGTCCCCCCCCCGCCCCCCAGTCCCCCTCACAGCTCCCTCCTCTCCCGTCCCGCAACATCGGAAACTATTTCTCTGCCACCCAATGACGGCAGCACAGCCCTGGCATGCACCCAGCACCAGGCTGGGAGGCACCCAGGCAATGGCAGGGATGGGGCTGCGTCCTCCAGGCCACTCACTGCCATCCCTAGAGGGGGGTGACCCTGGGGGTGTCCCCTGGTATGAGGTGGTGGGGGCCTCTCTGTGCTTCTCCCCCCCCCCTTCTTCTTGCTGCTGGTGGTGGCACAGCTCTCCAGGGAAGGGATGCTCCAGTTATTTTCATTTTTTAAAAGGCAAAATTATAAAAACAAATGAGGAGGAGATGGGTTCCCCTCCTCCCCTACCACCTCCGGGCAAGCTGGGTCCCCGTTGTCCTCCCCATGCCCTGGCCTTTGTAACCTTGGTCATGCCACCCCCCATGGGGACATCACTGCAGTAGGGACATCACTGCAGCTGGGGATATAAGTGCACTGGGGACATAGAGCCACCTCCATATCAGGGACATTGCTGGCTTGGAAACATCTCCACAATGGGGATATATCCAATTGGGGACATCACTGCACTGGGAATATCTCTACATTAGGGACACCTCTATGATGGGGACACCTCTTAAGTGGGGACACCTCTGCTCCAGGCTGTGCTCCCTCCATGCAAAGGAATGCCACCAGCTGTGCCAACACTCAGTGTCCCCCTCGCTGCCACCCCCCCTCTCTGCTCGCCGCTGCGATTGCTTGTGACACCAATCTCACAACAAATTTAGCAGCTCATTTCCCGGCCGATCAAATATTCCACCTCGATTACCTTGCGGGCAGGAGACGGGCGGCGCGTCGCCGTGTGGGCAGCCAGCACCTCCCGCCGTGTCACAGCCCATCAGTGTCACCAGTATGGGGATGCCTGTGCTACTGGGGACAATGGGAGGGAGGCTGGAGGGGGGACATGGCCCCATAACCCTGCTGGCATCATAGGGTGTGATGGGGAAACTGAGATATGGGGACGGTGAATGGAGAGGGGGGTCCCCAGTGTAGAAATTGAGGCATAGAAACAGCGTGCAGGGAAGGGGGGTCTTCAATGGGAAACTGAGGCACGGAGACAGTGCTTGGAGAAGGGGTCTAAATGAGGAAATAAAGGCATAGGGACAAAGCATGGAGAGGGGGTCCCCAGTGGGGAAACAGGCATGGGGACTGGGCTTGGAGAAGGGGTTCACAATGGGGAAACTGAGGTATAAAAATAGTGCATGGAGAGGGGGGTCCCCAATGGGGAAACTGAGGCACAGGGAGAGTATATGGAAAAGGGGTTCCCAGTGGGGAAACTGAGGCACAGGGAGAGTATATGGAAAAGGGGTTCCCAGTGGGGAAACTGAAGCATAGGGTCTGGGCTTGGAGAAGTGGTTCACAATGGGGAAACTGAGGTATAGAATCAATGCTTGGAGAGGGGTTTCTCAATGGGAAAACTGCACAGAGTGCATGGAAAGGGGGCCCGCAATGGAGAAACTGAGGCATAGAAACAGTGCATGGGGAGGGGGTCCCCAATAGAGAAACTGAGGCACAGGGACAGCACAAAGAGAGGGGGTACCCAAGAAGGAAAGCAAAAGAAATACATAAGGGATGGCTCTGACACCCCATAAATGCCATCAGCGATGGGGATGAGGCAATGGCTCACGATCAGACACAGTGCTGGGAACATACGGAGTGATTTTCAATTAAACCCTCGTTGGGAAGAGACATAAATACCAGGGGAGATGACGTGGTGGAATTGGGTTCTATTTTTCGTTCCCGAAGAGCCTTAAATATTCCCCACCTAATAATAATAATACACACACACACAAAAAAAAAAATGAACTCCCGACTTACGAAACAACATATAAATTCCCCTCGTAATTACATTACTTTCAGAGCAGCAAAGATGCCAATAAAATATAAACCAGAGTTGGGCAGGGAGAGGAGAAAATATAGAACCAAAGAAATGAATTGCGTTATTGCATTATGGCAAATGAGCTGGGGGGGGTGTGGGGGGTGCTCAGGTCCCTATGGAACCACTGCTGTCCTCTCAGCTGCCACTGTCCAGGGGGTTTGTGGCCCATGGGAACCTCATTTCTCCCCCATTAGAATCCCATTTTGTTCCCATTGGAATCTCATTGGTTTCCCCATGGAAACCCCATTGCTATCCCATTAGAACCCCATCTCTGCTCTTTGGGAATGCTGCTGTTGTCCTGAAATGATCCATCCCACAGCAGCTCCCACAGAGACCCCACTGGAAGTCCTCTAGAACCCCACTGCTGCCCCATAGCATTCAGTGCTGATCCTAGCAGCACCCCAATGAAGGATTCCCATAGGAACCCCCCAGGCACAACACACACAGCCACCCCACAGGACCGCTGTGACCCCAGAATATCTGAGCCCCCTCCCCACATGCCCTGGGGTCTTTGTCCCCCCCCACCTGCCCCACATGGAGGAGCCCTGACGCCATTCTTTGCCTTCATCCCCTGAAAGGGGGCAGCCAGGCAGAAAGACAAAGGCTGTGGGGCCAGGGGGGGTGCAGGGCAGGGGTTGCATGTCAGTGTGCACGTGTATTTATCTGCTGGGAATGCACAGCGGTGCACATGTGGGTGTGCAGCAGATGTTGTGCTTGCACAGATGTGCATGCACCAGATATCTGCTTGCACACGAGTGTGTGCACCAACTACAATGATTGCACTGGAGAGCGTGTGCATGCTGCATGAGCATGCACAGCAACAGAGTGCTTACACAGGAGCATGCATGTGTGCACATGCTCAAGCTGCGAGCTTGCACGGAATACCCGTGTGCTGTAGGAGCTGAGAGTGCAAAGTGCAGGCCGTGTTCACATGCACACGCTTGTACATGCATGTGTGTGCAATCACATGCATGCTCCCCAAGCCCAGCAGAGCCATGCAGCCTTCACACCCCAGCCCCCTCCTCCTCCTCCTCACCCCCCTGCTGCCCTTTGCACTGCCAGCAAACAAAGCCCTGCACTGCAAATGCACCCCCCCAACATCAGGGTCAGCCCCCCAACCAGGTCTTGGGGTACCCACAACCCCCATCTATGGGCACACACACACAGAGAGCTGGCAGAGCTGTGCCTTCATTATTTCCTCTTCATTTTTGGGCCCGTCAGAAATTATGGAGCGGGGCTGTTTATTGGCTCGAGTTTAATTAATTTGTGTAATATCCCTGTTAGGAACAATGTCTAATTAAGACTTTTGTTTGTGTGTGTGTGCATGCTGGGGGGAGGGGACTCCTTCTTTGGGAAAGGAGTTGGGGGGGTTGGGGGGGGGGGGGGACACAAAAAAAACCCCAATCATTAATGAAGGGGAGAAAATATTGAAATGGGGCTGGCAGCTTTCCACCGAGCTGCTGGTACACGGGCTCATTACAGATGTCTTAATGAGACATCTTCTAATAATGGGATTATCAGTCGCATTGAATCGGGACGAGCAGCTGTGAGCACCACTTGGGCACGGGGTACAGCAAGAGAGGCCATGGGGGGCATTACTCCTGCCTCAGTTTCCCCCCCACAATGATGTGGGGTGGATCTGGCATTGCACAGCATTCATACCCAGTAAAAGGGGCACTCAGGAAAGCCCTCATCTGGAAGGAAATTGGTGGGCATGGGGCTGTGTGCTGTGCCCCCACCCCATGCCCAAAGCTGCAGGGATGTGGGGACACCAGTGTGCCTCAGCTGCATGGCCCTATGTTCCCTACCCTCCTCTCTTCCCCCAAATCCCAATGGGAAACCATGCACAAGAACCTCAGCCCCTCCTGACAGCAACTCTATGGGGATTTGGGGTCCTGGGTGGGGGTTTGTGGGGCACCCACAGGATGGTGACACCAGGGATTCCTATGGGCTTTGTGCTCACAGCACAGCTCTGAAGTTGGGGTCCCTATGGGGTGAGGGTGGTGGGGATGGCACAAAGTGGGGGGGGACTACAACCCCCACCACGGCCCCGAGCAGGAGAAGCCGGAGCAGAGCTGGCTGCGCTCCTGCGGTCAGAGCCCAGCAATGATCCCACAAGCCTGGAATTTGAGGAATTTCCTGCCAAGGCTCTCTGGAAGACAGGGAGAGAAAGAAAAGCAGCTCTTAACCCTCGGCTCCCTGCGCCCGGCCCCAATCCCATAACGGTGGGGGCTGCCAGCAGGGTGGGGAGCACTCTTAGGAGGGATCTGTTTTGGGGGTTCACCCCTTATTCCTCCCCCCCTTCTATCTGCTTCAGTCGAACTGCAGAACCCTGCATGAAAACAGCCCCGTGCCTCAGTTTCCCCACTGAAACAAGCACCTCTGGTAGAGGCCAGCCCTTCTCCCATGCCCCTACAGCTTGTCCCCATGTTGGTCCATAAGAACACCAATACCAGCCTCCCCTTCCCCTCCACAGCCCCCAGCCATATCCCATCCCAGCTCCCTCCCCCTGAGGGCTTCAGGAGGTTGGGAAATCCCTGCTCCATCCAGCCCAGCTCCAATCTGAGGTCCTGCAGCTGGAAGGGGTATTTGGCGAGGAGGAGGACCGAGCAGCACAGAGCATTACATGTCCCCATCCCCATCCCCACCAGCGCTGCCCTGCCTGTAGTGACACGCTCCTCCACGCACCCTTTGCACATCCAAGTGTTCTCCCTTCCACGTCCACATGGGCTCTTGCACACCCGGTTCCCCTTGCACACTCAGCCCTGCTCCTTTTTTCCTATGGCAACCTCCGCATGGCACACAAGCGCTCTCCGATTTGAAATCAAAGTTGTTTTTTCCCTCCCCTCCTCCTTTACTCCACTCTTTCGCTTCTTTTTCCCCCCCTCTCTTATTTTGATTTCCATTTGGATCATAATCCGCCCGTTGCCATAGCAGCGCTGGCAGCCCATTATGTTCCAGCCCTTGCAGAAAAGGCCCCGCTCCTGCTTTTCCTTCCCTTTTCCAAGGGGTTTGAGGAGCAAAACCCTCCTCACCGCAGGGCCAGCCCCTTCCACTGCCATCCCCAAGCAGTCACCGTGCCCGGTGCTCATATGGCACCACAACCACATCCCGTCCATCACTCCATCCTACACCCACATCCCCTTAACTCTGTCCAGCCCATCATCCTCTACCCCTGAACCTCTTGGGGCACCGCTGTGTCCCCAACACCCCCTTGTCACCAATGCAGGGACACCTCAGAGCTCATCACTGCATGGCTTTGCCACTTGGCCACCTATGCCCAGGTGTGGACTTAGTGCTGCTAAGGAGCCACGTGGCCAACATAGGACCATCCCCTGCCCCTGATCCCTGTCTCTCTGTCTCCTGCCCCTCTGTTCTC
This sequence comes from Coturnix japonica, assembly GCF_054131305.1. Taxonomy (NCBI): domain Eukaryota; kingdom Metazoa; phylum Chordata; class Aves; order Galliformes; family Phasianidae; genus Coturnix; species Coturnix japonica. Next base: position 376,160 of record NW_028188965.1, read on the forward strand.
TACTCCTCACCTTGGTCCCCTGCCTGTGGTCCGTGCCCCTTAGTCCTCACCCCTTCCTTAGCTCCCAGTCCCTGCCCGCGCCGTGCCCACCCCTGGCTGGGAGCAGGAGGTTATGAAAATGCGCCGTGTGCCCAGGAGACTGTAATTATCTGGTAAGTGTGAAAGCTGGAGTGATTAATTAAGAGATAATAAAAAGAAAAGGAGGCTAGAGAGGGAATAACGGATGCTTTGATGATAAAACCTGAGGTAAGGCAAGCAATTAGGGGAATCTTTATGGAGAGTTAGCTATAATCCCCCCTGCTGCAGCGCGGCGGGGGGCTGAGTGCCCACGGATGGAGCCACAGACAGAGCCAGCAAGACCTTAGGGACACCACATCCCCATCCAGGGACAGGCACAGGGGACATGGCTGGGACTCCTTGGGGGGTGGCAGCCCTATCTGTCCCCACAGGGTGAGGTGGGTGCCACCAGGATGCCCCTAAGGATGCGCTCAGTGGGGTGGGTGGGCACTATGGGTGCAGCCCAGGTGGGGTCAGGGTGGCAAGAAAGCTGGCTTAGGATTAGATCAATCTCAAGTGAAAGGCTGTGGATGTAATTAGTGGTGGGCAGTGGGTGGAGGGGACAATAAACCTGATCTCATCTATAAGACGAGGATGGTTTGGTGCCAGAGGTCACAGCAGATGGATGGATGGATGGATGGATGGATGGATGGATGGATGGATGGATGGATGGATGGATGGATGGATGGATGGATGGATGGAAGGACAGACCAGGGGACCCTGCAGGTGACTGTTGCATCAGGGCTGGCACTGGGGCAGGGATGCTGCCTGGCCATGAAGCTCAGCCCCAGGTGGGAGCAGCTGGCTCAATCCTGGCATGGGAGGCCCAGGCAAGCTATGGCACATCGTAGTGATGCCATGCAGGATCCATCCCACTGGCCTCAAGGCTGCTATGGAGCTCTGTGGGGCCAGGGGAGCACTAGGGGTCATGATATTCTCCTATGATATTCATCCCCTCCCCCTGCATTTAAGCCCTTTAATCCCAAGGTGCCCTGATCCCAATTTGCCCAATGGGTTTCTGAAGGGCATTGTGGGCACGGGGAGGTGATGAGAACAGGGGCTGCCCCCAGGGTCCCTTCACTGTGCTCTGCAGTGCCCCCCACCCCCAAGTATTCCATCTCCTCCCTGGGGTGCTCTGGGGACATGGTCAGAAGGGGGCAGTGGGGACCATCATGGTGACCTGGAGGGGATGCAGGTGGGCAAAAGAGCACTTCAAAGCCACAAGCAGCTCTCAGCATCCCAACCCATGGAGGGGATTATGCCACGTGCTGGGGCATCCCCCAGCTTTGGGCCTTCTCCTTTCCTGCTGCTTTCTCTGAGGCTTTTATTGCCCAGCAGCACACAGCAGGCACCAGTATATGACATTATAGCTCCAGCAGCTTGTGGGGAACTGAGCCTGGATGAAAGAGGGAGGGGGGGGGGGGGCACATGAAGGCACTCACCACTATCCCCAGCATCTCCCCAAGCCCACCCAGATGGCCACATTTGGGATGCAAACACCTTGCCCTGCACACAGCATAAGGAAGCAGCCCTGTGCCCTGCACCATACATCCCTCCTGCCCCATAACCTGGGGATGTGGGTGCTGATAGGGGTGGGGGATTCCTCCTTGGTGGCATCATCTTGAGGCACACACAGCCCTCACCCCACTCCCCAACACAACCATATCATCATCCCAAGCACAGCGACCCATAGCATCCAGTCTCACTCCTATCTATGGGGTGGATATACCAGGGTCCCCCATGGCACATGGGAGTCTCAGATGCTGCCCCCAAACCCAGGTGAGCCCCTGCTGTCACATCTCTGCTCTTTTAGTTTCTAAGGAGAGGAGAAAGGAATGGAAAGGAAAAACACCAAAAACCAGAAGGAAGAAAAACAACAAAAAAAACCCACTGAAAGAGAAGAAGAATCGCCCAGAAAATGAATAAATATTTCAATTTGAGGCGCAATCACAGCGAGTGATTGAAACGGGGGGAAGAATAATGGGTTTCATTTAGATAAGATACAGAAAATTATTTAGTGAGAAATGAAGAGTGATGAAACCCATTCAACATCTTGGTGCGAGCGAGTGGAACTCCATGAATGGCAACCGACCCCCCAGAACGCACACGACTGGCATGGAGAAGGGATGGAGGAGATGGAGGGGGGGGGTACCATGTTTGCCCCCTCATCTCCCTGCTCTGCTATGGGAATAGAAGGGGGGGGGAGCAGAATTTGGTAGTGATGGGAATGCAATGGGATTGGGGGGGGGGGGGGGGGGTTTATGTTGGTGGGGTGCTGCCACCCCCATCCCCTTCCTGTCCCTATGGCACATGGCACAGAGTGGGAGCTTTTGTTCTAGGGAGGGCAATGGAGCCCAGAGGCGCTTCCCCCATCTCTGCGCGGGGGAATCTGGGATCGACCACCCCCCTACACACCCCACACCCCACACTACCCCCCCCCCTCGACGGCCCCAGCCATCTAAGAGGCTTTGCATGCTCCTTTTAAACCCCGCTTCGACTCATTTTTGTTCCTGGCATCTTAGCAACGCCGCCCCCTTAATTAAAAATTAGATTGGATTTTGCAGCAGGGAACGAGCCGGAGGCCGTGCAGGGCTGGCGTGGTGTAGGGCAGTGCCCTCAACCCCCCTCCCCATCCTAAAGGGGGGGATGCTATGACTGAGCCCCCCCCCCTTAAGCTCATTGCACACGTGGCTGCATCCCGGCTCTGCACCCCTCACTCTATATGACCTTGGCCAAGCAGCCCCCGTGCCTCAGTTTCCCCCCAAAGGCCCTTTGAGGTCAGGCAGGGACACAGAGGGGAGGAGGGGGGAGCTTGTAGCTTGCAGCAAACCCCATAGAGCAAGCAGGGGAATGGAGGTGTGCTGCGTTCCCCAGCCTTGTGCTCCTTGACGACTGCCTAAGTGGGGGTCGGGGGTCCCTGCAGCCCCCCCCACACTCCTCTTTTGTACACATGGATGGATTCCCGCACGGTTCTCCCCTATATCATCACGGCCAGGCCACATTCCTGCACACATCATCCCATGATGGGTCCCCTCCGCTCCCTGGGGTGCACAGGGTTGGCTCCCCCCGCCGACAGCTCCCAACACCAACCCACCCCGAACCCCATCTTCACCGCTATCACCGCTGCGGGACCCGAACCGGGGGGGCACGACCCCCACCGACACCCAACCGGAGGGGCTCAGCCCCGGAGACGGGCAGAACCACGCACCGGGACCCGATAACGGGGGGGGATATCTTAGCTCCCCCCCATCTCTCTCAGCACCGCACGAGGGCTACGCAGGACGTGGCCTCGGGACCCCCCCAGGCGCATCCCAGTTGGGCGCGGTGCACTGGAGCGCGGTCCAAACCCCGAACACAGCCCCGGGCCGAGCCGGGATGGAGACACGAGTCGAACCGAACCAAGCCAAGCCGGGATGGAGACCCGAGCCGAACCGTGCAGGGATGCGGACCGAACCGAGCCAAGCCGGGATTGAGACCCGAGCCGAACCGTGCCGGGATGCGGACCGAGCCGAACCAAGCCAAGCCGGAACTGAGACCCGAGCCGAACCGAGCCGAGCCGGGATGGGGACCGAACCGAGCCGAGCCGGGATGGGGACCCGAACCGAGCCGAGCCGGGATAGGGACCCGAACCGAGCCAAGCCGGAATGGTGGCCCGAACCGAACCGGGCTGGAGCCGGAGCGTTGCGCTGCAACTTGGGACATGCACTTTGATGCCGGTACGCGATGCTCGGAGCTTGATGCTCACCTTGCCCGTAGCAGTCAGCGAGAGTCAGGAGGCAGAGGAAGAGGAGCCGCATGCTCCCGTCCCGGCAGCGATGCGGGCACGGGGCGCGGGGGGGGCCCGCTCCCCGCCGCCCCGCTCGGCCCCACCGATGCCGTTAGAGCATGGCCCGGCCGGACCGGGGCCGGGGCCGGGGGAGGGCCACGGTCTCCGTTCGTTCCGTGCTAAACGACTCCGTACAGCTCCGAGCTGAGCCGCACCGCCCCGGACTGCGCGATGCCGGCGGGGCGGGGCCGGGCCGGGGGCGGACTCGGGACACTTTGGGGAGGGGGATAGAGAGGGCGGGGGCTGAGGGGGTGATTGGGGTGTTTTGCGGGTGTGTGGATATACGTGTAGGCATGTTGGTGTGGAAGGGAGCGTGAATGCGTGTGCACGCATGTCGGTGTGTGCACGCATCTGCCCGTGGCTGCAAGAATGTTGGTGTGAGCACATGTGTGAGCTCGGGGGGTTGGAGGGGGGGTTGTTCTTTTCCATGCACACGCATGTCAGCTTGCATGTGTGTTGCAGCATGGCACACACTCGTGTTAGTCTTCCAGCACCCACTCAAGACCCACATCTCCCCCTTAAAGCCCCCCCAAGACTCCTAGTACACCCCCAAGACCCACCATATCCCCCCTAGAAGCCTCAGCTCCCCCCATTCCAGGATCCCCCCCTGCTCCCATCCCAGGTAGGGGGCTGCAGTCTAAGCCCCCTCCCCCTCTCCGTCCTCACCTCTCCCCGCTCACCAGTCGCTGATCCATCCCTCTCTATTCCTCTTTGAAAACTTTCTAAGCCGCAGCTGAAGGCCCTGGATATCAGCGGCTCCAAAAAAATCCTCTTGCCTTCAGGCTCCGGGGAAGGGAAGCTTTCCAAGTAGAACGGAGCCTGGCTAAGCTTCTGGGTTAGAAGTAGAAGCTTCAGCTTTCATGGTTGAGGTTTGATTCGTGTGTTTATTTATTTATTTATTTCTTTTTTTGGGGCTGCTGTTGTTGTTGGGTTTCTTTTCTTTCTTTTCTCTCTCTCTCTCTCTCTCGCTTTTTTTTAATAGAATTTCTAGCCCTGAGGGTTTTAAAGAAAACATTGCAAATGGGAAACCAGCGAGGCTGCCTGAGTCAGCAGCATCTCCTGAGCCCGCCGGGCTGCGGTTGTGCCAAGGGTGGAGGCGAGCGGTGCTGGGGCCGAACTCAAAGCGTCCCTTTCCTTTTGGCTCCAGCGGGGATTTTCTAGCACCGATTTAGATCGTTTTCTTTCTTTTTTTCTTAAGTCGTATTTCTTTGCTTATTCCTTTGCTTGCCAGACCTGCCACCTCCAAGTCTGCTCTCTGCGCTCTTTGCTTACCCCCCGTGCCATACGGAGGGGGCTCACGGTGGGCACTGCTCCCCAATAGGGGGCTCTACCTCCTAACCCCCCCTTCCCCCCCCATCCAGCGCCACTCGGAGCTGAAGCTTCGTTCTCTTCCCCCCCCACCCTCGACAGCCAATTCTCCGCCCCACATCGCGGACGGCGGCCCAGCTCTGCCCCCTGGTGCCTTCGAGAGTCCCGGGACGGATCTCTGGGGGGGGACAGGGGGGGAGAGGGGCGGATCGAAGATGGCAATGAAAGAAGCGGGGCGAAGGGGTATTTAATTAAAACCTCAGCCACTCGTGGGTGATGTGGTGGTTGCGTGGGGGACTTATCGCTGTGCCGCTGTGTCCGGATGGGCACATAAACCTTCTGGCTCCCCAAAGCGCATCCTTTTGCCCCAGAACCTACAGCCCCTTCCCTCGGAGCTGAGAGGGGGAGGAGGAGGGGGGGGGGGCGGGATCCGAGTCCCTCAGGAATTTGGGGAGGAGAAGAGATAACGCGGGGTTGGGGGGGGAGGAAACGGGAGTTTGTGGAGCGCTAAGGAAAGGGCGAGAGGTCAGGGGGGAGAGGAGAGGAATGTGCTGATAGAGCGCAACGGAGGAGCTGCCAGCAGCGAGGATGTGGACTGAGCTGGGACCAACAAGTGGCTGGGGGTGGGGGGTTGGGATTCCCGACTCCCACCACGCAGCTCCCATTGGGATGAGGTGGGAGTGAGATGGGATGGGTGAGCCTGAGAACCCGTCCTTATGCTTCACGTGCCCCTATTGGCCTTGGGGTCACCATCACGATGCCCACCCCCCCCTCCCCCCCAGCTGGTGGCCGGGCTCACAACACCAGGGAGCCCCGCTTGGAGTTGGCATCAGCAATTTGTTTTCTCCCCCATCGCCGAGAGCCGGAGGCAGAACAGGAACTCCCGCGGTGCTCGGCGGTCCATGAAAGCCCATCTGTGCCAATAATAATAACAATCATAACGATATTTATACAGAGCCTAATGTCTGCGAGCGGCTTCCAGAGCCCATTTGGAGGCAGCCGCTCGCCTTTGCTCATTACGAGCTGCGCGATGGAGCGGAATGGCTAACGAAGCGAGCTCGTCGGGGATTTGGCCGGTCTGAAGGGGCACAGAGCTTGGTGACACCGCAAGGTCCCCGCTGTCCCCTCGGTTGGGGTGCTTGCATTCCTCTCCCTGTGCCCACCGTGCTCCGGGGAAATGAGTTTTGCTTTCTGCTCAGAAATAATTTGCGAGCTCTACAAAGCACCTCGGAGGGGGAAGGAGGTGGATTTCCCTCCGCATCCACACCGGGCTGCCGAGTCTGCAAAGCGACGGCTGCTCTCTTTATTATTATTATTTCTTATAAAGCAATTACGTGGGAGTTCTTTGCCTCCGCTCCAGCCGCTGTGACCCCTATTCTACGGTAATTAACGACCCAGGAAGGGAGGGGGGGAGTGGGCACGGTGGGTTCGGCTCACGGTGATTTGCAGGGCTCTGCAGGAGCCTCTTTCCCGATGAGATGCAGCTCATTCGTTCGTGCTCCCTCTCTCTGCCAATAACTTCTGGACTGCTTGGCTGATAGAAAGAGAATTTCACAACCGGGCAGAGGCACGAGGATAAAGAGCTCAGCGGGGTTGTCCTCGGGGTCCGGCTGCTTTGCTGCTCTGTTCTTTCGTGTTCCCACCTGCAAACGACGCAGTAAAGGCTTCCCCAATGGCAGGAAGGGCAGAGCTTGGGGACTGGGGGGTGGGCAGGCGCTATGGGATGGCCAGAATGCTGGGGATGGGGCCAAAATACTGGGGTTTGTGGCCAAAATGTCTGTGATTTGGCCAAAATATCCATGAAATGGCCAAAAGATCCACGAATTGCCCCAGAATATCCATTGATTTGGCAGCACCTCCAGCATCATCACCCTTTGGGGCTGCTCCATCCCCAGCTCTGCACATTCCTCACCTCAAGTGCATCCTCACTGATGTGAGCACCATGGGAGAGGTGCCTCCACCCCCTATTTTTATGTCTTTGTGTTTTTCCCCCTTTTACATGGTAATTTCCCGAGCGTGTCTCCATAAGAGGGTTTTATTTGCCATGTTTGTTTGTTTGCCTCCGGGGCTCTGCTCTCGGACAGAGGTGCTAATAAAACAGACGTCTGTGGCTGGGGATCAGATTGTGTTCTTGTTAACACGCTGTTTCCTTTAAATAAATCATTGTCCCCCAGACTGGCATTCAATTATTAACATAAACGCGGTGGGTTGGGTGATGGGGAACGTGGTGATGTGCTTTAAGGGCTTTCCCTCTGTCCCAGGGCTTTGCTGTGGAGTGATGGTGAGACTCTGCAAGTGAATCTGGAGGGGCCCTTTGGTAGTGCTGGAGGACTCCAATAAGTGATAGAGATCCATAGGGAAGGGCAGAATCAGTGCTGTGATCCCCAGGTCCTAAAGGGTTGATCCCTGCAGCTCCCCCCACCCTACACCACAGGCTCTGAATGGATGTGGGGGGTGGTCCCCATAGGGTTGTCCCTCCCCATTGCCCTTTACCTTCCCATTCCCAATTCATAAAGCAACGGAGCGAGCATAAGGAGGTTTCCCAGGAGAGCATTTAGACAAGAGATCGGATGAGTAATTTTCTGGGAACACGAAGATGGCACCAGATCACTTATTTATGAGAACGTTTCTTATTTGACAGATCTGCCCGTCCATAATTTATGCCACGTGGCGTTTAGTTGGGGTCACCGGTAAATAATTCACTTATCATAAACTGTGGGAGGTTGGTTGAGATGCTGAATTCTTTACCTTGCATCCAATATGGGGCTGTGGGTATGAATTCAATGCTTGACCCCATAAAGGAGGAGATTCCCACACTGGGATGCAGTGGGGTTTGTGTGGCTGCTGGGAGGAAATAGTGTCACTGGGTTTGGGACTTGTGCAAGAGATCAGGAAATGCATTTTATGCCCTCATTCACTGGGGTGAATGTGGCTTTTCCTGTCTGGATAAATCCAATGATCCTATGGGGTTGTGCTGGGTGGGCTCAGACCTCAATCCTTTGGAGCCCAGTGTGGATCTTTCTCATCTCCCAGTCTCAATGCCTGGTCACCACGTGCACAGCCACCAGCAGCACCACCAGTGGGCCAAACACAGCAGCTATCAGATACCCCTTAAGCGTGCAGTACCCACCCTGTGCCCCACACAGCCCTGGAGCCTCTCCAGCATCTGGGACCTGCCCCTTGCTTGGACTCAGTGTGGTCCTCCCCACAGTATGGGACTCAGAGCTCATTCCAGGTTCAGTTGTGCTCCTGCTGTGTCCTCCTGTATCGCTGTCAGTTGTCCAGGGTGTGTGATCTGTGTGTGAGGGACATGGGATCAGCCTGGGGGTGCTCTGTGGGGGACTATCCATTCCCCCCCCCCCACTAGGATTTGGGCATTGGGTGCATTGGGTGCAATGTAGTGATGTCACCACAACAGGAACGGGGATTTCTGCACCCACCACACTCCCCAGAGGAAGCTGCAGGGCCAGTGGGTTGGTTTCAGGTGGCCCATACAGTGGGGATCCATCAGCATATCCCCCCCCTATCCCCCCCCCAGTGGCACTGGCACTCACCGAGAACCTTCACAGAGTAGGAAAATGTCCTGGGGCTGCTGGGGTTGGAGGCAGTGTCCACTACTGCAGAGTACAGGCCTTCATCTGTGCTGTGAAGCTCTGTGATCTCCAATGACAGTGATTGGAGACGGATTCGTAGCCGGCCTTGGAATTTGGGCAAGAAATTCACTGCAAATTCCTTCACCCCAGGCTTGGCCTCAGCAATGTGAGTGCCATAGGTTTTGGACATCCAGAGGATCCTCACAATGTCATTGGCTACAGGGCGAAGTGCTGGGAAGGACAACAGCTCTCCCTGCTTCCCCGTCAGCACCTCGAAGGCACAGCAGCACTGCAGACCTGCAAGGGACAGGGTGACACGTGTTGGTGACACCCCCTGATCTCCCCACTTCCAACCCAAAAAGGGACAGCAGTTATGATGGTGCCTCCATCCATCCCTCAAAGCACCCCAAAGGCAGCACCCTTACCCCCAGCCATCACCAGCAGCATGCAGCCGAGCAGCACAGCCCCATCTCTGGCCATGCCTTGGGGTCCTCTCTTGCAGCAGACCCCCAATCCGTGGGGCTGAGCGTGTTGGTGCTGCAGCCAGGCCTGGGGAAGGAGGAGAATTGCTCAATGTGTTCAGAGAGGGACACGGGTGTGAGAGTGGGTGAGGAAGTGGTGATGGGGGCAGTGGGATGGGCATCACTGAGGAAGTGACAGCTGCTCTGTCAGGATGTGCCAGGACCAGAGCCTGCCTAGTGGGGAGGGCTGGTGGGGGGGAAGGATGAGGTGTTGTGCCACCCTAACCCCATCATATTGTAGGGATGCTGGGAACCCTGAGGGTGATGGTGCTCATGGGTTGGGAGTGGTCATAGGGAGCCTGGAGCATCCCAACCCCATCCCATCAAATCCACCTGGAAAAGGGCTCTCAGTGCTGTGCCCCATGGTATATGTGTGTTACATTTGGGCTCAGAGGCTCCATACAGAGCCTGGGTTTTGTTTTGCACCCCCATGGACACAGCTCCAACCCCCTCCTCCACCCCCTGAGCCTTTTGCTTCTCCTGACACTCTCGGAAATGAAGCTCGTGTCACCACCACGAATTTGGGATTCATCCACAGCACCGAAGGGTGCGGGGAGGGGGGCAGAAGTGGGGGGGGGTTGGGGCCGGCCGGGTGACACTGAACACGATCCCGTGCTGCCACCTCCCGGGCGGAGCCGTGCGGGGCCGCGAGAGCTTTGGGGCTGAAATCACTCGTTCATCCCCCATTTCGTTGGCAGAGGGTGGGATGCTGCGGGATAGGGCTCTGCACAGGGGGAGAGGAGGAAGGGAGGGGGGAAAGAGGGCAGAGAACAGCCCGATGCGGGGCAGCTTCGTCCTCATCCCACCCCACACCGTCTCACTCCCACCCCACACAGTGTCCTACCGGGGGTGGCATTGGCCGAGTGTAACCATCCCCTCTGTGACCACGCGAGCGGCGCTGCCTGCATATAAACCCGTCCTACCCCCTTACCCCCCCCCCTTCGAGCCCCCTGCACATCTCAGGGGCCACATTTCGCTGGAAGGGGGATGAGAATCCACGGATGATGCACTGAATGAAAACACCTTCTCCTCTGCAATGCGGTGCTTCGAGCATGCAGCATCTTCCCTTCCTCCTCAACGCGGTCCGTGAGACGTGCCGAACGCTTCCCTTTCATTCCCATCCCATTCCCCCCCCCCCCCTTCCTTCTTTCTCCTTCCTGCGGCTCAGCTCTCCCCGGGCAGGCTGCGAGGAGCTCCGACAGCAAAGGGAACGTCCCCTTGATGTAAATCGTTCCCTACATGTTGAACTCGGCCGCAGACAAAAGCGCTAATTAATCGGCTCAGCCCCTGCTCCGGAATGGAGGTTTTCAACCTTGCGGAGAGCCGAGTTTCCTTTGTAGCTTTAATTAGTTTTTGCTCCTCTGCCTTCGAAAGGGGGGGGGAAGAGGGGGGGGGGGGGTCGTGGGAGCCGGCGTGTCCCACGTCACTGCGGGAACACGCAGGGATCGGCCCTAATGAGCGCCTGGCAATTAACAGTGAATGATGAGCGTGGCTGCGTTTCCCCCCCGCCCCACTAAAGGAGAAATGGAGCAGAGGGGGTGATGCCAGTTGCTGCATTACTTCGGTTGTTGGGGCCCTGTAGGGGTATGGAGGCACCGGGGGGTGTGGGGGAGGAGGAGGGGGGACCTCATGCACTGTCTGTGTTAGGGATGTGGGGACCTTCTCATTGCTGGAGAGATGGAGCTGAGCTGGGGATGCTCACATGCAGTTTTCCCAAGGGTTTGCTCAGTCTGTCTGTCCCTTAATGCATTGCTCCCATAGAGGACCACTGTGTGCAACAGGGTCCTCCTTGTGTTCAGCTCTGTGTCACCAACACTGTGCACAGAGCCCATAGGGGTGAGCTGGTGGGGCTGCGTGGGGCTCTGCCTGCAGTGCTTGGGGCAGCCTTGAAATCTCAGCTGGAAAAAGGCCATGAGTGGGGAAAAACCACCCTCAGCTCATAGATATCACCTGGCACTGATGATTTACTGATGGATCTATGATGCCTAATAAAGGCCCGACACATCACTGCATGCTCAGGTCATGGTTTGCCTGGACACATCAGATCAGCAGTGAGACTCAGCAATGGGCTGAGTTTCCCCACACAGTCGGGATGGAGGGTGGGTGCAGTGTTGGTGCTGCTGGGGTCACTGCACTACTCAGCATCACACTCACAGACAGCACTGTGCTTCCTTCCATTTGGGAAGCAGCTCTCAGTTCCTCCCACACCTCCCACTTCCTCCAGAGCCTTGGGCTGGTGGGAAGGAGTGATTGCCAATACACCCACTTTGGGGCTATTTTTTTTCCCCCTGAGAAGTGCTTGTTATCTGTGTCTGATAGGAAGGGAATGGCTCATTTCCATAGACAAAGAGAAGCTCAGCCCTAGTCCTTGCTTGCTCCCCCTTCCTGTGCCCCCAGAGCACACCAAAGCCCCAGAGTGCAGCACACTGTTGTAGATACGCATCCTTCTCTTAAAAATAAACCTCATCTTTTCTCATCGTGACTCCTTAATGACCTGAGTTAAGTAACACCTTCACCAAGGAGAATTTCTGCCCCTTGGAACAGCGTCCTCTTCATTCAACACCACTTTATGGTGGTTATTCTCCCCCAGCGCTGCTGGGCTGCTGCACTGCATGGTGCTGGGTGGGAAGTGCAGCAAAGTAAAGTGCATGAGACAAAACCCCCCCAAAGGCCCCCCCACTTCATGCCAAAAAAGGTGGTCAGACCCAGCTTGGGGCTCTCTGAGCTACACTTGGGGTGCTTTCCTATTGCAACAACCAGTCCTCAAACAGCAGAGGTGCAAAAAGAAAGCAAAACCCCCAGAGCAAAAAGAGAGCAACCCCCCCACCCCCCCGAGTCATTAGAATTAGCTTCCTCCGAGGTGCACAGCCACTGAGCCCTGCGTGAGCATCAGTCCTCTGTGGTCACAGAGCCTTGGATGCCTCCATCCACCCACTGGTGACGTGGGGGGGGCAGGGGGGAGGTGGTGACGCAGAGGGTGTTGCACAGCAGCATGCACCCATCAGGGTGCAAGGGAGGAAGTTGCTGATGGCCGGTCTCCCAGTGCTGTCTCCAGCTTCAGGCAGCTCGTTCACACGGTTGGGAAATGCAGCAGCACAGGAGTGCATTGCATGCACTGGAGATGCTGCTGTGCCTCGTGCTGGGGGCGGCAGGCAGCGGGCAAGGTGAGGAGGGGATACAGGGTGGGGGGAGTTGAGGGGGCTGAGATTGTGCCATGAAGAATGGTGGGGTGGGCACGGTGCTCACAGGAGCTCAGGGTGCTCTGGGAGATGGAGCGGGGCCTGGGGGGGTTGGATTTGCTCTGGTCCCAGCTCTGCCCAGCTCAGATAGAGCCATCCCCAGCCATCACACAGCCTTGGAGATGGTTGTGCCTGAGTTTCTCCTCCCTATTCCTAGGGACAGTGCTGTGGGGGTGCAGGGCAGTGCTGTGAGAACCCCCCCTAACATCCCCAGGCTCTGGGCATATCTCTGGAGCTCCCATTCTATTCCAACCCCTCAGTTCAACTGCCCATCACCTCCTCCCCTGCTCCCCTCCCAGCCCCAACCCCACCACCACTGCCTTGCAAACCATCACTGGGGGCTGCACTCGGTGGGGTGCAGCTGGCTGGAAGCTTTGCATCACCTGCAGCAAGTAGGGGCTCAGCAGAGCTGCATGCAACCTCCCCCCCCCCCTAGATGTGGTTATAACACCACTGCTGACACCTCACACCTTTTCTCTCCCTGCTCAGTGGGGATGTGGTGGCCTGGCACGCATTGCTTTGGGGCTGCTGCTATGTCCTATGTGGTCCCAAACATGTAGATGGAGGAAGTGGTGCACAACAGGCCCTGCTGATTGCTGGCTTGTATTTGCTTCAGGGGCTTTTTTTATCTTACCTCTGCCAGAGCCCCGGACTTCCGTGGCTGCTTTGCAAAGGGAAGGGAAGGGTCCTTTGGGTCAAATTGAGGCTGGAGCAGCGAGGAGGGAGATGAGGCTCAAAGGAGCAACTGGACACTTCCTGTACGGTCTGCAGTTGAATGCACTCTGAGCAGGGCAAAGGGGACGTTGCATGGGCAGCTGCAATATATGGCCAGAGTGCAGGGTGTGGATGGACACACACTGGGAGCACGCAGGGACCCATCCCTGCTCCATCTGCATGAATAAGAGCACAGAGAGGATGGAGCAGCAGCACAGAGGGGTGCAGCACAGGGATCCCCATCCCAGACTGTCCCTGGGGATACTGTGCTCACTTCTTGCCTTCCTCCAGGGACCGGAGAGTGCAGGAACAAAGCTGTGCTCGCAGGTACCGATCTGAAGCTGCTGCTGGAGGAACCACTGCCGACAGAGCGGTCATTAATTACATGGAAGGCGGAACTGGATGCAGAATTTGGGACAAAATCCTGGAAGCGCATCCTTACGGCTTGGAAGGACAAAGACAATCCTGCAAACATTTCTCTTGCACAGAGAGCCACCCCACACTGGGAGCCCCCTTCTCTGCAGATCAAAGCAGTCACCCAGGCTGACAGTGCCATCTATGAGGCAGAGATTGAGAACTCAATTGGCTCCGTTTGGACCAAGTGCTTCTATGTGTCAGTGTGGGGTGAGTGCCTGGACCCCCCTATCCTCTTCTTTTCCCATCTCCTCTGACCTCTTTATCCCTGCAGAGCCTGTGGGCAGCCCACGCCTGGAGACACACGTGCTGCAGCAGGAGCAGGGACGGTGTCACCTCCAGTTGTCCTGCACTGTGCCCAGGGCCAGCAATGTGTCCTACAGCTGGACCCGTGATGAGGAGCCACTGGGTAACCAGAGTGTGCTGGAAGTGCCTATGGATGTTCAGCCTGGGCTTTATGTCTGCAATGTGAGCAACCCAGCCAACTGGAGCACAGCCAGCATCGATACGGCCACAGCTTGCACTCAGACAGGTGATCTGCCCTCAGCTCTATCAAAGCCGGGTTTGGGGCTGCATCACTGCAAATTCAATGCCTTCATCTTCCCCCAATCCCCCCCTGCCCCATGTTGCTTTGCTGCTACTAGGGAGAAAATATACCCTAATGCTGCAAAGGGAAACATCACTGCTGGAAACTGCATGCAAATGGATGCTGTGGTTTTCTGGGCAGGTCTATTCCCCATGCACTGACCATGATGGGGTCTGTGCTTTGGAAATCATAGAGTCATAGAATCATCATCAAATGTTTACCCTCTGCTTCATGTTACCTGTTCCTTCTGCACTTATTCCTCCCCAGGGCTGTTTGCTGCCATCCAGTGGTGGGCATGGACCTTGGTGCTGGTGCTGGCTGTCTGCATTGCTATCTCCATCACCTTCTGGCTCTGTAGAAGGAGGAGGAAGGACAGCCCTGCAGGTTTGTTTGCACTTGGGGAGGGAATTTTGCTGTGCATCTCCTCCTGACACCCCTTGTGCCTCTGGGTCCCCTCTGTGCTGCCACCAGCCCCTGGCTCTGCCCTGCTTTGCAGGACTGATTCCCATCCCAAAGCTGCTGCTGGCACAAGAGGGTCCATCTTATGGTTTCTGGGGCACTGATTGGTTTTTGGTCAATGTTTGCTCTATTCTGCACTGGAACAGCACCCCCTCACCCTGATGCCTTCCTCCCCTGCTTTGCTTTGCTGGTGTATGCAAAGCAGTGAGCTGTAACCTCTCTTCCCCAGCCCCGACTCCCCCAGTTCCTCCAGAACATGCTGAGCCATCTCTGACTGTCTATGAGGAGGTGGGCAAAGCCCAGACCGGTCAAGAGCCTGTGAGTGTTGGGTGTCCCCCCATCCCCATGCTGAGCAATGGGAAGCAGATGGCCCCATGATAGTTGCTATCAGCCTGGGCTGCATCCTTTGACCATTTTGGGGTTGCTTTCTCCTGCAGAACTCAAACAGTGAGGTTCACATAGTAGGAAATACTATCTATGCCGTGGTCCAGCCCAAAGAACAGGTGGGGCCCTGTGCTGGGATCCATCCCAAGGGAGCTGTGTGGTCCCAAAGGTGACCACAATTTGCTTTTCACTCCATATTTCCTCTGCTCCCCTCTGTCAGAGGCCCAGAAGCTCTCAGAAGCCTGAAAGCTGCACCATTTACTCCACTGTTCAGCATAGGATGAAGGTGAGTGTTCCGTGCTATGGCTCCATCCGGCCCTTTGCAGCAGCAGAGAAGTTCAAATCCTCATCAGTGCTGAGGACATCAGTGGGACCTCACAGCCCTGGAGCTGCAATTAGGGCCTCTCTGGTGGGGCAGCAGCCTCCTCCCCCATCCCTAAGGGCAGATCCACTCTCTGCTTCACAGTCTCCCTCCTTCAAGAGGAAGAAGTTGGACCCAGCTCTGGTTTCCACTGCCTACATGGAGGTAACAGGCACAGGGCAGCAGGCAGATGAGCCCTGAGCATCTCCTCTCCAAGTTCTACACTTTTGAGCTTCTTGGTGCCGAAATTTGGCTGACTTCCTGGTTGATTTTTGATGATTCTGGCCACCAACAGAAGCCCCACATCACTCACCACAAAGGGCTGCAAACACCTCTGCTGTGTTAACCCTCACCCACTCCCCTGCAGGTCACAGAACCTTTGAGACGCTGTAACCCCCCATCACAGAGCTCATATCCATCTCCCACGAACCACTACACCTCCTGACCCCCGCAGGCAATCGGAGCCCCCCCCACCCGGAGCCCGGGGGCTCACTGGGAATAGGAGCATTCGGATTTAGGTCTTGCAAAGACCACAACCACCCCCTATGCTGACTGCAAAGGGGGGGCTCAGCCCTGCGCCCAATGGTCCTTCCTTCCCCCGACGTCCTCCGACGGCACGAGAGGCTCCTGGAGGAGGGGAAGGGGGGAGGGAGAGAAAGGGGACTCTGGCTTCAAAAATCGCACCAAAGGCGAGATCAAGGCTTTTATTTGGGATTAAAATTAAACGTGTCTCTTTGATGGGAGCTCTCTCCCGACGGCGCCGCCCGCTCCCTCTGTCTGAGTCCCCAGCATCAAAATACCTTTTTTTGTGTCTGCTCCCTGTGAAAAGGAGCGTTAATTGGGATCGTTAATGTGTGCTAAGAGGCTGCTTTAGGGGGAGGGGGTGTTGGGGGGGGAGGGGGACTGCTGTCACAGCAGGAAATTAGGGGGGTGGGCGATGCTCAGTGGGGCTCAGGCAGTTGCTTCAGCACCTCGAGGCATCCAGGTGGGAGCAAAGTACTTTTAGCCCTGATACAGGGGAAGGCAAAATGCAAACGAACTCTGTTGCCGTCGGTACCGACTCGTTTGTGTTTCGGCCGCAGGAGTTGGGTTTGGGTTGTACGTGGCTATGAGACCTCTGTATGGGGTTGGGACACGGTGAGGTGCTGGAATGGAAGGAGAGGCTGAGAGGGCTTCGTTTTGCAGGAGGGATATGGAGGTGAGAAACCTCTCCTGCAGACATCCATCCCTGATGGATATGAGCTGCTCGGAGATGGAATTCAGCAGCTCAGAGCTCTGCAGAACTGCCATGTGTGCCCTTATCCCACCGGCCCCACAAACAGAATCAGTCATTACCTCGGGAATAGGCTTAAGGTGCTCATCGTTAGTGGGATCTCAACGAGGACCAACCGGTTCAGATAGTGCAGCAAAGTCCTAATAATGGGTTAAGAAAAGTCATCCATCCCCACAGGGGGCACTGTGTGCTGATGGCACCTCAAGTGACAGAGCTGTCAGAGCTATTCTGGGTGCCCCCAAACCAGCCGACCCTCAGGATCCCCCCCCTTCCCCATCCTGGCCTTGAGTGAAGCACACATCTCACCCCTATTGTTGGAGGAGGTGGGTGGTCAGCAGCTTCCAGAAGGACTATTTGGACTCACTGCACAGCTGAGTGTGCTTAGAGAGGAACAGACCACAAGCAGAAAGTGGAAGTCTGAGCTCTACGCAACGGAAACTCAAGCGGTGGGGAATGAGATGATTGCTGCTGCTCCATGAGCACGCTTCTGTAAGCTGGGACCTCAGCCCTGCAGCTTGGAGGTGGGGGCTTCTGGGGGGTGGGGGGAGTGTGTCTGAGATGCTCGGAGTGGATTTGGGGCACCAACATGGAATGAAGGCGGCAGTGGTGCTCACTGGGCAGCTTCTTGTTTTCTTCAGTGTGAAAGGTATGTCCGGGTTCCTCTGGGGGCAACATTGAGTGATGCCATGTTGATAGGGCTCATGTTGATTGGGGCCGTGGTGCTGGAGAACATGCTGGTGAGGAATATGCTGGTGGGGATGGCAATGGTGGTATGCAGGAGGGACATGCAGGGCACCCACCCCCACCCCATGCTCTCCCTTTGCTCTTCCTGTCGCCATGTTGCACCCCAGATATGATCTGCTATCAAACCTTGCAGTCTGATAGCTCCACATGGTACACCCTCCAGCCCCATCATGCTGGAGGTGAAGGTCTGCCAAGTGAGCTGGGAGGGGAAGAAGCAGAGGGAAAAGGGAAGTAGAATACTGCAGGGTGTTATGAGCCTATGAAGAAGTAGCCGAGGTGTGAGGTTGTGTCTGTCCATCCCAGCTGCCCCAATAGCTCAA
The DNA here is from genome assembly GCF_054131305.1 of Coturnix japonica. Taxonomy (NCBI): domain Eukaryota; kingdom Metazoa; phylum Chordata; class Aves; order Galliformes; family Phasianidae; genus Coturnix; species Coturnix japonica. The sequence continues at coordinate 393,959 of NW_028188965.1, forward strand.
CTCTGTGCTCTCCCAGCAGCATGGGCACAGCAGGACCTGAGACACGTGGAGGGGCTCAGAGAAGGGGTGGCCTATCTCATCCCCAGCAAACAGGGCTCCTTCCAAAAAGTCGAGTGGCGTTTTGGAAAGGACCTGAAAATTGCCATCCGTGAAAGTGAGAAGGAAGTCCGTTACCCCAATGGGCCCTATAAGGGTCGCCTGGAACTCTTCTCCAACAACACCCTGAGGGTGGACCAACTGCAGAAAGGAGACAGCAACACCTACTGGGTGTATATGGAGGATGATGCGAGCACAGTGCACTCTGAAAGCATTGAACTGCGGGTGTATGGTGAGTTGGGGGGGTGGTCCTGGCAACCTGTAGGGAATGGGGTGGCTGTGACATCCCCTTGTCTCCTGCAGACGCAGTCCCCAAACCCACTGTGAGTTATATGGTGGATAAAAGCAACCCGGAGAGCTGCAAAGTCACCCTGAATTGCTCAGTGGGGCTGGAGGATGTCACCTATGAGTGGTTGCCTCCCAGGAAGGTCATATCAAATGGCGGCGGTGAGCTGTTCCTCTCCTTCAACCCTGTGGTGGAAATCTACACCTGCATAGTCAGGAACCCTGTCTCCTTCAACAGCTCCTGGCTGATCCACAAGCATCCCTGCTCCTGGGAAGGTACTGAGTGGGAAAGGTGGGAGGGAACACTGGCTCACAGAGTGCCCAGCAATGGTGATGTGGTGTCCCTATGAGGCTGGAAGTGGTCTCTGGGTGATGCCCCTTTTCCCCTGGGCTGGAGATGGAGAAGCTCCTGGGCAAGGGGGGAAGTGGGGCTGCGAACCTTATGGTGGTCCCACGTGCTGCCCCAATTCTCCCTCTACCTCCAGCTGAGCCTTCTGCTGCCATTGCCTCCATCAAGACCAGCGTGCTGGTGGCCCTGGGATGTCTCCTCTTCCTCCTCCTCACTCCACCTTAATGATACATCACAGTTGATGCCTATCCTCCTCCTTCTGTCTATGAGACCAGCGTGGATGAAGCACTCCGACCGGTGATGGACTGCAGTTCTCCTGGAACCCCTCACAACCAGCACCCAGGACACACACTCCAGTGACACACATGTGCTATGCCACCTTCTCAACCTTTGCTATACAACCACGAATGGTTTTTCATGGGTATTCCGTATCATGACAACTGTTAGAGCTGGGAGGGCTGTCAGAGAGCTGCAGCCTTCCTTAAGTGTCTGTCTAAACTTTCAGTGTTCCACAGGTGTTCAGCATTGATATGTTATCCCAGTCATTATTGTGCCTCACACTGGGCCACACTGGTATCTTTTGTCCCACGATGGGGTGGGGGGGTTCGGTTGAGATTATAAGAAACTAATTTACGAGAACTGGTAAAGGGATGTGAGATGATACTGTAGAAAAGGAATCAAGGGTAATGAATTAAACAAAGGGACATGGCCTTCTAACCATGCTGTGGGATAGCAGTACAGTCAGAAGGAGGTCCTTGTTTATGTCACTTCCCCACTTCTGGAAACAACATGGGAATGACCAGAGCTGATAGGAGTTGCAGCTTTCAGCTCTCAGGAAACACAGCCCTCCCAGCTCTGACATTTCCCTGCAGGATGTCATGATATGGAATATCAATAAAAAACCATGACAGCCACAGGGTCTGTCTTTTCCAATGATGCTTTGAGAACACCAGCAAAACAAATCAATAAATTGATGGTTAAGTGCTGAAAAACTGTCCATTCCTTGTGAAGGGAGAGCTGAGCCCTTCCTGGAGCTGAGCCCTTCCATGGTCTTGGGCATCTCTGGGCATCTCCCAACCACAGTGATATCCAGTGGGACCAATGAACGGTGACATCCCGGGTCAATCTCATGGTTCAAAACCAACCCCTGGGGCACCCCCAGGAGGCAGAGCAGGGGTTTCTCATTCTGAGACAGCAGCAGAGGGACTCCATGCTGTGATGCATTAAATGGTTTCCCTTTCACTATAACTCTCATGTTTTTGGGTGTATGCACAGTGTTCCTCCTGCTCACAGTTCCCTTCTCTTATTCCTTTCCTCTGGGCTGTGGTTTGGTGTTGGGGACTGGGGGTAACACAGAGCTGTGCTCATCCCCACTGTCTTCAATGGGGACAAGAACCTTCCACAGCTGTCCCCAGCCACTTCCCAAAGCCATCCTTAAGCATCACCTCCTGGGGTACCTTGGTGGCTCGTTTGAGAACCAGGAACAAGCAGGAGTCATTCCAGCTCATGTTTAATGGGAGGCCCAGGGTAATTCCTTGTGTGTGACAGCCTGACACTTTCAGCACCGACGTGAGTTACTGCAGAAATCCCCCTCTGTGATATTTCCCATTGCTTCACATGCTTTTCCAGCCCAGAGGCATCAGTTTGCAATGCCTGGTGCTCAGCCAGATGCTCTCTGTGCAAGGACAGCACTGCAGGACGTGGGTTGGTCCGATGTGGGTTTGGGCATAGCTTTGCTTTTAGCATCAGAAATAATTTATTGGTGACAAAAGTCACAGTGCTCTCGGAGCCCGGCTCCGCTGGAAAATGGTGGGAGGCATAAATGCAGCTTTTATTTCATCCTGACACCTAAATGTGGTCTGTTTTAAAACAAACGGAGGAATTTGTGCTTCACGCTGCTGCCTCCGCTCTCTTCTGCAAAACAAGAGAGGAAAAGTAACAAAAACTTGAAAGGAGTAATAGGAAAAAAAACCCTTTCTCCCATTGTAAAGCGCTGTGCAGGCTGAGCAATGGCAGAGATGAATAATTCATTCCACTAAAAACACCAAAACAACCAAGATCTGCTCACTCCTTTCCAGCAATGGAACGTGCAGGCTGAGTTTTTCCAGCCTCAGGGTGGACTGAGTGCCGTCCCTGCTCCATCTGTGTCTCATACATGTCCCATTCATGTCCCACCCGTGTCTCATCCATGTCCCATCTGTGTCTCATCTGTGCCCCATTCATGTCCCATCTGTGTCTCATCCATGTCCCATCCCTACTCCATCCACATCCCATCCCTGCTCCATCCTTGTTCCATCCATGTCCTATCCTTGCTCCATCCATGTTCATCCGTGTCTCATCTGTTTCCCATTCATGTTCCATCCATTTCCTGTCCTTCCTCCATCCATGTCCCACGTATGTCTCACCCACATCCCATCCCCTCTCTGTTCACGTCCCATGACACCCACAGCAGTGAGGACAGCCCCCTATCCCCAGACACCAGCAAAGCACAACCCCTGGGGTCGGGCTTAAGCATTGCAGGAGCAAACTGGAGCCCCATGATACTCAGGCTGGGGTTCTCCTCAGTGGGCTTTAAGGATCACCTGTGCTCTTGCTTGCAGCAAAGCCATGGAGCTGAGGCTTCAGACTGGGGCCACCTTGAATCCCACGCACCTGGAGTGGGTTAATCCCCAAATATTCACTGTTTTTCCTGCTGCAAGTCAATGCTGTAGTGTGGGATGTGCTCGTGCCACATCCTCCGACCCAGTTGACACTGGGCAGCCCCGGGAACCTGTTACCAAACATAAAGAGAGTTTGGTGCTGGCTATTTCCTCTTCTCATAGAGAGCGGGTTAAGGGCCTGTGGCAGATGATATACGTCTGAAGAAAACTATAAATCATTGCTTTGGGCCCTTCTGCAACTCTCCGCGGCGCTCTTCAGCAATGCGTTCAGCAGCGTTTTGAATACTTTCCACTCGAGAAAGAATCATTCAGCCTAAAAAACAGGAAACACATGGCCCACAGCAGCGCCTCTGATTTGAGTACACCTGTTCTCATAATGAGCACGGCAGCAGATATTAACTCCACATCGACAGCAGCTCCGTGAACCGAGGCATGGGCTGCAGGGCATCACTCTGGCTGCTCATCTCTAGTTGCTGGGTTTGGGGTATGTATCTCTTTCCTATCTGCAAACTATGTGGTTCGGATGGCTGGGGGATCGGCGGGTATTAGAAATGGTGAGTTGTGGGCCGGGTGGGCAGGCGGATAAATGTAAATATTCATCTGGAAGACAAACGACACCCGACTCCAAGTTGGATGTGAGGCGCATCCCTAATGCGCTCTGTAGTCAGAGCGAGGGAGGAGAGAATAAAAGGTGATGAATGAACAAAGGCAGTGATGGTCAGAGCGTATCTGTGGTGGTGAAATACTCTGCCTTGGGTTTTCATGGGGGATCACCGGCGCTGTGGGCTGGGGAGCAGGAGGTGTAAGTCCTAGCAGATGGTCTCTAGAGGTCTCAGCTCTGGGTGCTGGTGGGGCAGAGGTGATACTTGACCAACAGAATGTCTATAGGAGCATCAGTGCATGAGGAAGTGGGCTCAGCCCTGACCTTCTTTGCAGTGCCATCCTTGGGGTCAAAATTCATCCCCATGTGCTGCTGCACCATCACCGGGCAAGCAATGAGGGGTCTGCCTGGCAATGCAGCAGCACAGGGCTGCCTCCTCTCTGCTGGCTCACTGTTACTAGAATACCTGCCCTCAAAATCCCCCTGGGTTTTTCTGCCTGGACAGTGCTCTGAAAGTCCCATGAATGTAATTCCTGACATAGGGGCTGCTCTGGACCCTGCACTGTGCCTATGTTCCCACAGCTCATCCACATGGGTACTCACGGCCTCATACAACCCCAGTCCCACATCCCAGCAACCTTCATATGGGGAGCATCTCCTCTTCTTGGGAGCTGCAGCTTGCCAGGCCGAGGGCTTTGCTACCGTGTTTCAAAAAGGGCTTTTCCACTCAGTAATTAATCAGGAGCTTAACCGCTGTGCTCCATGCCACTGAGAAAATGCAGCCTCCAAGCTCCATGCTGGGCTTTGCTGAGTTCCTTTGCAATAGCAGCCGCTCTGCATGGCTGGGTCGGCACCCCAGAGATGTAATTCACAGGGACAGCTCTGAAGCTGCTGTGTTTCATGCCATGGAGGGGGAAAAAATAAGCAATGGCAAGGACTTGGGATAGGGGTGGGAAGCAGTTGTCAGCTCGGTTGTGGTTTTTAGTGGAAGTACATGTGCTGCAGCAAAGGCAGATATCGACGTTATCTGGGTCGAGTCCTACTCTGTATGTTTCCCTTCTGGGATGAGTCCTTGCCCCATTGGAAAGAGGTATGCAGGAGACATGAGGGTGATGTGGCATATTCCATTCCATGCTCTGTTGATGAGCAGTGCTGAGCTGGTGTCACCCCCATCCTGTTTCCTACATAAACAAGCCCACGGCTCACGGGGGCTGTAGGCAACTATGAATCATGGCCACAACCAGAGGTAACTCATGAACAAGCCAGGGGTGACCAAAGTGCTTTGGTGTGTATTAGGAACCATTGCCACTCGTGGTGCTTAGACATCCCTGGGGCATGCAGGGGTTGCTGGAGTGTGGGGCCGCTGTCACTGGGGCAGGATGTGGTGCCCTACACAGGGCTCAGGCTGAAAACACCATGAAGTACAGCAGTGGAGAGATGAGAAGATTATTGCATAGGCAGTTGATGTGATATTACCAGGGCAAGCCCAGCACCATCCCCTGCTTATGCAGCTCTGTGACCAAAGGGTCGCATCTCTTCCAAGCCCCCCAGGCTCTCCCCACACATCTCTGCTCTCCTTCCAGGCATAGGCTGTGGGACAATGGAGACAGTGCTTGGCACCCTGGGGAAGGCAACAATCCTGGGGGTCCCCCCTAAATTCCAGGAGCTCACCCAACGCTTTGGGACAGCCACATGGAAGCGGAGTGTGGAAAACCCACTAAACAAGGAATATTTATTCACATACTACAATGGGAACTACACCAACTACAAGCCAGGACAGATTCGCTTCCATCCATCCAACTTCTCACTGGAGATCCTCAGCACCCAACGGCAGGACCAGCAGCTCTATGAGTACTCCATCACCATGGAAGCCGGGGAGACTAACTGGCATATCCAATTGGCAGTGTATGGTGAGATACATTGCATTGATGGGATGGTGGGAATGTTGGGCTGAGATGTGGCAGTGAGCCCAATACCCTTCCAGAGCCCTATGGTAAAGGCAGACCTCAACCCCATTTCCAGAGTCTCTAGCAGGACTGGAGCAGCATCTCCCCATCTCCAGCTGATGGCAGGAGGGCTCGATAGGATTTCTCAGCCTTAATCTCTTCTCTTCAATCCAGAGCCCGTGTCTGATCCCAGCATCCACATCCTCGACTGGATGCTGGCCAATGACAGCTGCACAGTCACCCTTAATTGCACGGCGGCACGAGGGGACAACATATCCTACAGCTGGGCCAGCTCTGAGGCCAGCACCTCATCACCCTGCACCCACAATGGCAGCCTCCTATTGCTCTCCTACGACCCCACCAACAGCAGCCTGGTTTGTGCCTGCACCGCCAGCAACCCCGTCAGCCGCCGCACCACTGCCTTCCACTCCTCCATCTGCAGCATTGAGCAGCAAGGTGAGCCCTCAGCACCTGACCCCACTGTCTCCCCCACCTCCAGCCCCATGGGGGAATTTTCTCACATTGCTTTCGGTGCCTCAGAGGAACCTCTGGCAGGAAAAGCAGCCACAGCACCTCTGTGGGTTGCATGGCCATTCCCGTAAGCACTGAGCTGTGCTCGCTGCACCCCACTGCCCCAGGCTCGCTTGGCTGGGGATGATAAGAACCTCAGCTTCCCCCAGGAGGCTCTTGAGGCCAAAATTATGCTCTCTGTCATTGGGTTTTTCTTGCCCTCCCCTGTGACGTGGGGACTTTTGCTGTGGCCACGTAACACAGTGACTGTCCCTCACCCTGGGGACGCAGCAGTGACACCATCTCTCTGTCCCCCACCCACATGGGGCTCTTGCAATACCCTATGCCTGGCAAACATCCCCACAGCATCTCCAGATCTCAATAGAGACCAGAAGGTGCTGACATGAGATGCTACAGGGCATATTTCCCAGCACTGGGTCCCCCCCAGACCTTATACACACACTATAACACCCATATTAGTGGCAGCCCCTGTCCCCATCACCAGGGCTGGAGGTGCAAAGCTCTGCCCCCCAGGCTCCCCACAAAGCCTCCAGAGACGTGTCACAGCCTCATCCGGCCCTCAGCAAGGTATTTTTGCTGGCAGTTGCACTTTGTAGGTGGTTATAGAGAGTTCAGCTCGCAAAAAAAACCAACCACATTTCCTGCTCTTTGCTATCATTCTACTGAAATCTTCAGCTCCATAAACAGACAAGAAGATACTGGGAGGGGTGGGGTTAACAATGAGATCTCTGTTGGATACTGACCCTCACTCTCTCTGAGCCACAGGCAGCTGGAGGACAGGGATGCTGCTGTTGGGAGTGATGCTGCCCATATTGATCCTGATCGTGATCGCCGGGGCCTTCACTATGGCCTATGTGATTGCAAACATGAGTGAGTGCATGGTATGGGGGTTTGGAGGTGAAAGGAGAAGCCCGTGGCCCCCCCAGCCTCATGTTGGGGTGCCCCGCTCCTGTGAGGGGAGGGTTGAGTGGGGACCTGCTTTGTTTGAAGCCCCGGGGTAACAGACAGGAAGGAAAGCAGCTTAAAAAAGAAAAAAGGACATAGATACCTGCTTTGCCTACTGTGTGACCTCAAGGGCTTTCTGCGGATGCTGTACATCTCTATATCACATGGCTTCAAGGGGAAAATGTGATCTCAAGAGAGCAACATCCCTGCAGAATACCCTGGTGAGGGTGCCCCGTGCCTCTGAGCAATGATAAATTCACCAAGCCAACGAGCCCAGAGACAAACAGCTGCATCAGGGTTGGATCCAACATAGGAAACACTGGGAACCCCTCGGGGGGAGGAGTATGGGGCTGGTGGGGGTCCTGCTACCATTCCATCCCCATGGTGACTTTGCTCTGTCCCCAATGCAGGACAACCAAGGGAGCAGTCGCCGCACACTGAGGACAGCACAGTGCACACCATCTACTCTCAGGTGCAGCGGGTAGAGGTGAGTGAGCCCTGCAGGGTGCAGCACCCCAAAGCTGTGTCCTCACAGCTCTGTAGGTGATGAGCTTGGAGCACAGGGTGCCAATGAAACCCTATAGCCAGGGAAAGTCAGGTCATTACCATCCAGGAGTGGGGAGGTTGTGGGCTCTCCAAGTGTCACCTCCAGTAGGGACACTTTACTTTGGGACTGTTTTGGGTGCTGCAATCTCCCCAGCTCTCAGCATCCCAAGGGGATAAACAGTATCAGGAGGCCTTGTAGTGCTGGAGAAAGGGGAGAGCTGACTGTCATTACTCACTTTTTGCTCCCTGTACAGAAGCCAAAGCCCCCCTGTAGCCCCGTGGGCACTGATCACCCCACCTGCACCACCATTTACGCTGCAGCCACCAACGCTTCCCTACCCCCCTACAGCCCTCAAGTAAGTGGATGGGGTTGATGGGTCCCACACTTAGCACCCCAATCCAGGCACCTCTCTCACCCCACTTTGCCTTGCAGAGCCCCAACACGGAGCCCAAGACAGTTTATGCCAGTGTGATGCTGCCCATCAGCTGAGCCTCCCTGCAGGGCAGGACCCGGCTCCGCTCCCGCACCCTACGTCCAAACCCCGCATCCCTGCGGGGGACCTCGCACATCCCTGCGCAAAAGAAGCACGCAGCTCCCGACCCCAAAGCATCGCGCTGAAGGAGCAAAGAGAGCGACAGAAGCAAGGCGAGAAAGCAAAGGGAGCTGCGCAATGAAGGGACCCGACAGCAGCAGAGCTCGGAGTGATGGACTCGCCAGGGGGAGCCCATAGAGGACAATGAGGGCTGCCTAACCACAGCAAAAAAGGAAAAGCAACGAATCAGAAGGTGCCCCGTAGGCGGTTCCGAGGTGTGCACAGAAGAAACCGTGTCACAACGAGGAGTCCCTGCGGTTCTCCCAGCTCTCCCGTGGATGTGGGAAGCATCACATCGCTTCTCCATCCCCTGGGCTGGGTGTCCAGCCGAGCTTGGGGGTGTGAGCAGCTCTGTGTCCCCACCTTGCACAGCATCAGGACAATGGGAGGCTCAGGGTTGTCAGCTCTTTCCAGCTGTGCCATAAACCCACTTTCATCTGGGCTCAGGCAGCAGGGCCGACCTCACCTGCTATGGAAAATAAACATATAGGAAAATATTTCAGGAAGGTTTGTGAAAGAAAACACGAGGGCTGCAGCTGGGTCAGGCTCTGGGCGGGGGGGAGAGAAGTGTATTTCTACACATCTCAAGCTTCCTCTTCTTGTTACTTCAGCAAAAATCAGCTGAGCTGCTTTCTTGGGAAGTCCTTTTGCAAAGCTGCTACTTCCCCAGGGGCACATCCCCATAACACCACCTCCTCCTCCTCTCCTTGTCCCCTACCAGCATGGGGGCAAAGGAGGAGCTTCCATTAAGGGTTTGGTAACACGATTACTACTTCTGTATTGAGCAACCATAACTTGCATGCACCCAGTGCTGAAGAAGCAGTTGCATTACCCCACAGGGTAAGCTGAACACACACACTACTTCCTCTCACCCTCCCATAGCCCAATACTGGGGTGAAGAGCAACAGATGAACCCGTTTCTTCACCCCAGCAAGAAAAATCATCACAAGTTCAATGCTAGACATCCCCATCTGGCCTTACACACTTCCCCACTCCAATTCTGATACAGTGCAAGGATGAGACTGCTTCCCAAAATAAACCCCATTGGGGAAGTAGCTGTTGTGTCTCAGCTGACCCTCTGCTGACCAGCCTGGCAAAGCCCTCCATGGGTCAAAGCACTGCATGGGTCCTCCCTCTCCATCCTCTTACCCTTTTGAAGTCTGTAGAGAGCCATGCTGCTGTAAGAACCAGTGCCAGAGGTGCCCATAGAGCAGTTTGTGCAGGTAGAGAGCTCAGCTCTCATCTCCCTTACACTGCATGCCCCAGTGATGGAGGTCCATGAGCACCAACACACTGCTCACACATGTAGCTGCACTCATGCCTTATGTCACTACTGCAACACTCAAGCCTGAAAGCAGTCTTTCTCACCTTAGGTCTTCATTCCATGTATCCCATGGGGTTTTCTCGCACCTCACTCCTCCCAGGAACACCTGGGAGCCCGCTGAGAAACTGAATTGGTCTTAAGGAAAGGCACTTGCAGGTGGGTAGGGAAATGCCTACAAGGCCCCTACATGGAGATAGCAGCCACCAGGGGGACAGTGTGCACCTTCATCCATCCACACACCTGTGTCCTCAACAGGGCAGAGAGCAGCTGGGAGCTGGGGCTCACCCAGATGTGGCCCCCATACACACTGCTCCCCATTGACTACTCAATTCTTTCCCAGCTTACCAGAAAGTGCACACACTATGGAGTTCCATCACACATCTCTTGCCAAGCTGCTGGGCTTGGAAGAATTCTATTATCACAGATTCCTTCCTTAGGGACAGCATTTGGGGTGAGCCGATGGATGCAGAAGAAGGCATCAGAATGGATATTAGGAACAATTCGTTCTCTAAAGGAGTGGTGATGCATTGGCACAGCGGGTTGTCACCATCCTTTGAAGTGTCCCAGCACTTTTGGGGGTTTGGAGATGATGACAAAGTGGGGATGGGCTGGGCTTGATCTGAGAGTTCTTTTCTGACTGTGATGACCCTGTAGTACTATGAATTCACCCACACTTCCTTTTGTCGCTGCAAGCAAGTTCCTATCTGAGCAGAGCACACACAGCCACGCTACGGGGTCAGCCGGACATGTTTTGGTGGCTGCTGCTCACCTCCCTCCTCCAGAAAGCAAACAAGGGTGAGATGTGCGCTTCCCTTGGGGTCAGAATGGGGAAGAGGGGGGGATCTTGAAGGTTGGGGTGGTTTGGGGACACCCAGGAGAACAGAGCTCCAGCAGTGCCATCACGGAGCCACCAGCACATTGTGCAGTACCCTCTGTGGGGACAGATGTTGTTTATTTAGCTCATTATTAGGGCTTTGCTATGCTGTCCCAAAGCAGTTGGGCAGATCCCAGATCTCATCCTGGTCCCACTGCATATTCTAACCAGTGATGAGTGCCAGCTCCTGCCTTGCCACTGTTCTCTGTGCCCTTCTGCTCCCCTCCTGCGTCAAGCTCAGGGTCTGTGCCCTATTGCCACCCATGAGCTGCTTCAGATTTTTCAATGCCTCCAGCTCTCATGCTTTAATCACAGGGTATTTAGGTACTGGAGAGTCAGCATGAGCTCTGCTGGGGCCCTGGCTTTGGCCAGGTGCTGGCTCAGAATGGGGTTTGCTCCCCTGCAGGCTGGAGATGTTCCTTGTGGTCAGAAACCAAAGCTTCATGCAGGATCTGCAGCTGGCTGCTGCACTTGCAGGTGCAATGGGAGTGCAGCTCTGATGCTGGTGGTGACCCATCCTTCATTACCAGCCAGGGCAGGGAACTGTAGGATATGCATCATGCAGCAGCTCTTCCATCCCTTCCCTTCCATCCCTATCTCCCCTACCAGCACTTCCCCACAGACAGGACAGCTCATCCTTGGTGCTTTCACCAAGGAAGGAGGGTGGGCAGAGCTGCCTTTGCTTGGCTTCAAAGATGAGCACTGGGGTGAGAGCACATCCTGGTGCCAGGATCCATTATTTCCAAGCTCTGAGGGGAAAGCTCCGCTCCAGATCCAAGCAAGGCAGCAGGGATTTAAAATGGGAAGTAGCAAAAACAACAGGACAGTGTCTTCCTCCTCCTCAGAAGAGGGAAATGTTAAATTAAAGGAAGAAGCCACCTGCTTTCCACAGTCTCATCTGCCGTGAATAGGGAACCTGCTTGACTTCTCTGAGCTGATCCCAATTCCTCCTTGCGCTTTTGCTTCACCCCTTGCATGCTCCTGGTGCAGCCTCACACCACGTGCTTGGGGGATGTGAAAGTACAAAGAACAAGAAGGGGCTCAGGGACCAAAAATCCATCTCCTAAGGTGGTAGGGCTCCAGGAGCAGCACCTTGAAGCCCTATCACCTCTCCCTTGGGCTCAGCTGGGTTTTTCTTTTCAGTGTGTGCCAGTGATGGGATGGATGTGGCTGCAGCCGAGGGCAAGTCTGTCACGTTCTACCTTCAGAACCTGATAGGAGAGAACTTGGCCTGGAGCTTCCGTGGCGAACCCATATTGTTCATCAAATTGGGGGCATCTCCTGATGGCTCGGTTGTTGACAAATCCTTCATGTCCCGCCTGGTCTTCCCCAGCAATGGCAGCTCACTCACCATCTTACAGCTGAGGAGGAGTGATTCTGGCACCTACTTAGCAAAAAATAATGAGTTCAAAATGAAATTCATCCTCCACGTGTACCGTGAGTGCCTTTTGCTTCTGGCCCCAGGCAGGTTTAGCAGGGTGGAGGGGTTTGCTGACAGCCCCCATCCCCACACTTCTCACAGGTGAACTGTCAGAGCCAACAGTGAGCTGCACCAGGTGGAATTGCTCAGCTGAGAGCTGCAGCTACATGCTGCACTGCTCAGTGGACCCCCCTGAGGACAGTTCCTTCTTTTGGAGCTACAATGAGCAGCCAGAGAGTGAAGAACCTGAGTTGTTGGTGGTGGAGAGGCAGCACCCTGCAGATCCAGACCCTCTGCCATATACCTGCACAGCAAAGAACCCCGTCAGCAACCGCAGCACCACAGTCTTTCCCTCTGCCCTTTGTGCAGGTGAGAGCTTGCACACATGGGGGATGCTGGGGATGCACTGGGGATAGGACACATCCTGCAAAGGATCCCCAGTCAGGGGCTTTGTCAATGCACTCAGTTCTCTTCTCCCATCCCTGTTCTCTTCCCAACACCACCAGAAAGCACAGCCCGCATCCCTGTTACAGGTGAGTTACCAACTGCCTGCGTCCGGTCAATGCCTGAATGTCACAGGGTCCCCCAAGGCACCACTGCTATTGCCATGCTGACCCAACTCCACACTGGAGACTGGGGAACCTGATGCCAGAGCAGTTTACCTCTTCCTACAGCTCCCAGAGGATATCAAGGCTTTCTGAGAAGCCTCAGCATTATTCACTCTCGTTGCCACTGGGAAAGGAAGGGGGGTTGGGGGGGGAGGAACAGAGGTTCGAGGTGGGAAAGGCTTAGTAGGGTTTGAAGCATCCCTGCTCTGATGCTGGGCAGAGGTGCTTTGGAACATGCCTGGGATATCCCTTTATTGTTGCCAGAACCTCCTTCTCTTCCCAGACACCTTTTCCAGCAGACACACTGTCACCATAGTGGGATTTGTGATTGGACTGCTCTTACTGTTGGCTATCATCATTATTGCTATTAAATTAAAAGGTAAGGTGCGGCGTCCACAGCTCCCTGCCTGTGTGACAGTGTGTGGGCTGCTGCTAATGGGAGCCCTGTGTCACTTCTACCCAGGAAGGAGGAGCCACAACCTACCTGGTCCTGCATCTCCCAGAGCAGGTAGGGTTCCTGGCTCCCCAAGCTTCTTTCCTTGTCTATTCTTGGTCACTGAGATCACTGGAAAACCATCCATCAGCACAGCTTGGGAGTGTAGCTGTTCCCACAGCCCCACATGCATTCACCCCCCATGTCTGTGTGATCCCAGTGTTGGTTCCTAGTCATACTTGGGCTTGCAAGCCCCCAGTGCTCCCCATACCTTCACCCTTCATGTACAGTGACAGGGAAAGGTGCCCATGATCCTTTTTTGGAGACCTTTTTACCCTCCCCAAGGGAAAGAAGCAGAGCCATGAGGACATCTCCAAAGCACGAGGGACTCTGGGGACAGGAGGGAGCCAGCCAGGGTGCAGAGAAGTCAAGCAGTGAGGTGGCTGTGTCCCATGCAGTAAAAGAAAGGAGCCAAGCCGAGCATCCCCTGCCTGCAACAGCCACCCTAAACCACTGCTGCCTGGATTCCTTGCTTTTGGGGGCTTTGTAGAAGGAACTCCATCACCTGTGCTGAGGCTCAGGGTACACATCCTGCATTGGACTGGCTGCAGTTCAGTCTTGAGGGACTAACTGTTGTTTCCACTCCCTGGCATCCAAGGCCATTCAGTGGTGGATGTGCCATGCACATCACTGCCACAGCTGATTCCTAAAGGGAATCTCATGGACCTTTGCAATGTGCATGTTTTGTTCTTTCCATAAGCTGAAATAAAGCTGATGCAAAACAGGGGAGCTCCTGCCTTGTGTCTTGCATTTGTGTCTGCCCAAGTGGGATGTGCAGGCACATCCAGCACCTGGAGCAAAGGTTTCCCCTGGTTGTTCTTTGGGGCCCAGCCCCTCTATGGGAAACAGCAAAATGCTGCACAAATGGAAGTCCACGTGGCTGTTTCAAATGATAGAAACTGAAAATTACGACCCTGAGCCCCAAATACAGGATGTAAACCCCCTCTCCTTCTCTATTTGATGTGCTGACACCAATGCTTTCTGAAATGGTACTTAAAATGGAGAAGAAAACGCATGAAAGCAGCCATGGATCCTGTATATAAATAAAAAGCTGATTGTCCATAGCAAGTTGCTTTGGTTGCCTTTGGCTGCAGGTGCATAGCTGTGGTTTTGCATGGGATCCTTGCAGTGAGGAGCATCCCATTGGTGCAGCAGTGATTCTGCTGCCAGCACTGGGGCTGCCCCTCTACCTGTATGACTTTGCAGGGCTTGAAGCAGAGAACACGACGGTGTATGCTGAGGTCGGTTCTATCCAGCAGGTGAGTCTATCCCTGTCCTTTTTGTGCATGGCAAGATGGGTCTGCACAGCTGCAGGATCTCAGTCTGGGATGGGGACAGCACAGGGGATGCGTGGTGGGGACACAGAGGAAGGACAGCAGCTGGATAGCCCCAACTTCATCTGCTGCTTCCTCCTGGGAACTCAATGTTGGGGCAGCCACAGCCACCTGCCTGTATTTCCCCTGTGCCTCCAGGGTCCAGTGCTGGGATGTGCTTCCTCACCCCACTGAACTCAGGGGTCCTGTGGAGCTGTGCCCATTCTGTGCCCTGGAAACACTTAAATAACTTCTTCCACAGATGCACGTGTTCCCTAGGGAACAGAAAGGTGACCCAAAGAAGTCGCCAGCCTCAGATTTGGAGACCTCCAAAACCATTTATGCCACCGTCCAAAACGTGGCTCAGGTGGGTTGATGCTTGTGACCATCCCTGGGTGCTGAGACCCTGAGTGGAGACAGGGCTGAGCCACAGCAGGATGGGGGAGCTCATCTCATGGCATCATCACAGCGCCTTGATGCAGAGGCATGGGATGGCACAGCTGCCAGGAGCTAAAGCAAAGCTTTGTCTGTTTGCAGTCTCAGACAGATGATGAGAAGATGAGCAGCAGGATGCTGGGGCACTGTGAGCAGGAGAAAAGCCCCTACTCAACAGTGGCTGAGCTGTATCCCATAGCACAACCTTGCAGTGCCCACATGCCTGCTGTGAGCGTGGATCTGCTCCCTGCCACTGGGGATCCATCACAGAGACAAGGAGATGAGCGCTCTGGGGACGCAGTGCTCACCTCGGACAAGAGCTCTGATCATGTGTTGCCATCTGGGTGAGGTTTGGGATCCTATCTCTGCACTCTGTGGCCACACCAAAGGACAAGGACCAAAGCTGTGGCTGCACACCCAGCCCTGCCCTGCAGAGACGTTGCTCTTGGGATGCTCCCACAGCAAGAAGCCTCAGCAGAAGCTGCACAGAGGGACAGAAGGACTCAATGAGCCCCTTCCAGTCACAATTTTATTTGCTTCTTTTAACTTGCTGAATACTTTACTGCTTCTGTTACTGAACAAAGAAAGTAAAAATAACACTTTGTTAAACGTGGTAGAAAATCAAGTGTGAAAACACTCACCTTTGCCATGCTTGTATCAACCTCATGGTCTCCATAGTGCCTATTCACTACACCCAGCATTGCTCTGTGCTGCAGTTCAGCTACGTGTGGTCCTGCAGGAGATGGTGCAGGGCTGCACTGGGAAGGAGGGGGTTCATTCTCAGGGGAATATGTGACAAGGAATGTGGCTCGGTGCCATTCTGCACAACTCCTTTTATATACTGGTATGTGAAGCACTGGAGCCTTGTGGTTACAAGGAGCTCTGAGCCCCCCTGAGCAGCTGCCAGCCTTGAGATGCTGCATGGGGAACACAGCTGGGGCTGCTCCTTAGCAGGGACTGGGCTGCAGGGGAGGGGGGATGTGATGCTCTGCTTGTCCCAGTGCCCCTCGCCATCCATTTCCAGACGGACACCACTCCCAACGTGCTGCTTCCCCAGCTCTTTGTCTTGTCTGCACGGATACTGAATTATTCAGGGATGGAACCGGAGATCCTTTGAAGTGCTTGGCACAGGAGAGCCCTCTAGGAGCTGCCAGAATAGAAATGCAAGGCACATCTGAGCTCCATTTCTTTCTGCTTCTCTCTTCTTTTTTTTCGGATGAAAACCATCTTATTGACAAACCCACGGTGTGTTATCTACATTTTCATACCGTGGTCATGCATGGTTCATTTTTTCTGTGTCTTGAATTCGTATCCATCAAATAAAAACAGATTTGATCCTCTGTGCGTCATGTGTTTATCCAAAGGGTTCATCCAAACCTGTCCCAGCCCTATGCAGCTGGATGGGGCTGTGCACAATGTGGTGGCACCGGGGCATCACCACCATTCGCCCTTTATCCATTGCCCCATCACAGCCCCAGCAATGCCCCCAGGGATAATATTAGGCCATGAATCACCCCATGATGTTGCCAACACCTTCATGCTTGCAGGAAGCCGTTGGCAAGGCAAAAAAAGGGGAAGGAAGGCACACTGCAAGGCTGCGGTAGGGGCTCCCAGTAGAGGATGGAGGCGAAAGGAGTGGGGCACGGGGGACTCTGCCTTGCTGCTCTCTGTGTGGGTGTCGGTGAGTGGGGTTGGGGGTCAGGGGCTGTCCCAGCACCCATGGTGAGGTGGGGAGGAGGGGGAGGAGGTGGGAGAAAAGTGGGTGGCGTGGTGTGAAAGCAGCAGGTGTGACACCAAGATTGCAGGGCGGTGCTGCAAAGCCAGGCTCCAGGAAGCAGAACTACGTGCTCACTCTGCTTTGCTCGCTGTCCTCAGCCCTTCGCACATCTTTGGGACTCTCTGTGTGCACCCCAGCCCTATTGCACACCAGAGTGCAACCACCCTCATTAACAGCTTTCCTGCCTCCAGTGGCTGCGTCACCGTGAGCGCATAACCACGATGTCCCCACTGTTGCAATGTGCCATGGGGCACGCTCAGCCTTAAAGCCCTGATGTACCACCACCACCCTCACACTTTCCCTACCATTATAATGCTGCTGGCTCCAAAAATCCCCTGGTGTCATTCCCCCACTGTGCACAGCCCCCACTGCAGCACCTTCTTCTGGGAGATTTGAATCAGTCTTACCTTGAGTTCCTGACATTTGAAAGCATGGTGTTGGTGCTGCTGAGGCTATTCAGCCCTAATGTGAATTAATGATCTTTGTTCTTAGCGTTCGCCCTCAAAGGAGATGGGCCAGGGGACAGCAACATCACCCAGCAGAGTGATATCTCAGAGGGAGCTCCCACCACAACCACCAGGGATGTAAGTGGGCTGACAACAGGACCAATGGGCTCCCCCAGCCCCTCTGGTACTGGGAACCCCACCACCATCACTGTGCCACTGCAAGCAGGTGCCCCAGGGAACCAAACCCGTGAGTCCTATGGAGAGGAGATGTGGCTTGGGGATGCACCACTGCCCTGGAGGGTCCTGCAGCCCCCAGAGACCCTGGTGAACTGTCATGGGCAGGGAGCCCTCAGCTCTTGTCTCTTTCCATAGGAAATGAATGGGGTTTTCCCATCAGGTACTGGACCCCCATCATTTTTGTGGTCATTGCTTTGCTCGTGCTCTTCTTCACCTACCGCAGGACCAAAAGCAACGGTGAGCTGTTGTGTTGGGGCAATGGCACCACCCAGGCTTCACAGGAAAGGGTGTTGGCAACCTCAGAGCACCACAAAATGCTTCAAAGCATCACCTCCCCTGGGACGGCTGTTCCTGCTCAGTTTGGCACCATTTGGGCCGCCCTGTTTTGGCCTCAACACAGAGCCAAGCAAATCTCAAACCACCTTCCCAGCTCATCCCAGGGAAAACCTGGTTTTCCAGGTTGTTTTTCTTCTTTTTTTTTTCCAGCCTCCTTATTGTAACATGTGTGTCTCCCTTATCCCACAGGGACACCAGAGCCAACCACCTCCATCAGTGATTTTTCAGGTGAGATTTCAGCTGGTTTCTTGCTGGAACATTCTTTACCCATTCCTACTGCTTGGATTCACCTCCACTCACTCCATTACAGATGTGGCTGACCCAGAAAACGACACAGCTCTGATTGTTCCTGCTGCTCAGGTGGGGCTGCTCCCCAGCTGCTCTTCCTGCCCCCATCCCCCCTTCCTCCCCCATTCCAAATCTGCTTTGGACAAGCTGCATTCTGTGCCTTAGTTTCCCCTCTGTGATGTGCAGGGTTGAGGATGCTCAGCATTTTATTTTGCATCATTGTCCCTCTCTTGCAGAAGAGATCAGACAACCCACTGCCCCAGGAGCTGAGCAAGACCACCCCCAGCCTGCCAGCCCCCCCCTCAGAACAGCCTTCCCAGGTATTTCACCTCATCCCTGATGCCATCAGCCCACAAACTTGGGTGCACCCAAAGCACCAGCAGGAGGGTTTTTGGATGCTCTCAGTGTGCCCTAGGGCTTATGTCCTCATCATCACCCCCCTTTTGCTTCTCAGCAGCCCACAGACCCCACCACTGCAGGCAGTCCCCTCTGCTCTGGGGTTCCTGTTGATGACTGAGGATGAAGCAGGGGAGCCAGCAGCTTTTGGATACCCTGAAGGAATATAAGGCCACTCCAGAGGGACAAACTGTGCCAACACACCTGGGCAGGGGACAGATGGATGCAGGAAGATGTGAGCATCACAGGCCACTTGGGTTCTGCCAATGGATGCTCTGGTGCACGGCCACCTCCCTGCAAAATGGGGACCTGTGTGGGACATGTGTGTATTTACTGCACCCAGAGATAGAGCTGGGGGGGAGGGAGGGCAATGGTTCATAATGGAGCCAATAAAGCAGCCTTTTGCCCTAGAAATCCTGGATTTTCTGCACCATCAAGCTGTCATTTACCCCTACATGGCCCAGCACACGGAAGGAGCGGGGGGTAGCTAAGAACTGGGGAATGATTGGAAATGTTAGTGCTATATTAATCATGCAGTGAGCAGCAGCCCCATCCGCCTCTTGCTCTGCTCCCCCCCATGCACAGCAAAGTGCAAGGTGCAGGCTCAGGGTGATGCGTGGGGGGCTGAGAACAGGAACTCAAAAAGCACTAAAAAAAAACCATCAAAGGGACCACCAACATCCCTTCCCAGTGACACGGGTGCTGGTGCAGGTGGGTGCTGAGCTGTGGGCGTTGTGCACATCTGCTGTTTGCATGCAGCACTTGCAGGGTTTGCAGGCTATGGGGTGGGAGACACACACATCCCAAAGGGTTCGGGTATTTCTTCAGCCCTCTCTTGTGCTCTGCTCACCCCAAGCCCTTGGCCCTGGAAAAGCTTAAATCCCCATCCTCATCATCTCCAAATTGTTGACCAGATAATCCTCAGAATTTGGTCTCACAAACCCCAAACCCACACCTCCATAAAGCACAAGACTTTGGTCCCATAAGCTGCAAACTCACAGCTCCATAAACCTCAGATACATCCCTAAGAAACCCTAAGACCTTGGCACCACAAATCCCCAACCATTGGCCATGCAAACCCTAAATCCTCGCTACTCCCATCCCCAAACCTTTGGTCCTATTAATGCCCAATCGTGCCCCCATCAAACCCAGAACCCAAGCCCCCATCTCCACAAACCACCAACTCTCACCTCCACAAACACCAAATCCTCCCCTCCATAAACACGGTCCCATAAACCCAAACACTTGGCCAAAAGTTTGAGGCCAATGGAGCCACGTCAGCCTTAAACCCTGAGCTCCACAAACCCTAAATCCCTGACCCCACAAACTCCTATCCCATAGCTGGGCTGTGAGCCCTCATGGGGTAGTACAGCATCCTCCCTATTGTGCTCTCTAGAGGTCATATATGGCACTGCAAAGGTGTGGGGTTGGGGGGGAAGCCAAAGGCAAAAACTATCCAATGGATTTATTAAAAATAAGAAAAAAAGAGAGAATTTTAGTTCTTCTATTTCAAAATTAAAACAAAACAACAACAATAATAACAATAATAATAAATCAACTTCCTAACACTGCAAACAGTAAAAAAAAAAAACGAGCCCTTTTTTTGTCCTCTTTTTATATAGATATATATTAAAAAAACAATTTTACAATTCTGCTTTATTTTTGGTTCCCCCCCCCCTTCCCCTCTTCTCCCCTCCTTTCTTTTCTACACACATGCACAATGTCTTGGCTCTGCGGGGATTGGAGACCAACAAAGTTTATTCCTCTTTCAATTTCAACTGGAACACCTTCCCCCCCTCCCTCCCAATCCCCCCTACCCCATAACCTTCCCAAGGCCTACACAGATCTGCTCTTGCTCACTGAAGAAGTCTTTCTTTTCGCAATAAAACAACCCCCAAATTGGGCTCCTGGCCGCACCAACCCCCAAAGGGCCACGTGTGTAAACGGGACTGGAAGCTGCACAGGGCTGAGCGGGGTCACAAAAACCATGGAAAGTCTGGAAAATAAAAGAGATTTCCAGAAAAATCCCTGGGAATTTGGGACAGAGCCCCCCCCCTCCACACACACACACTACATCCCACCCATTTTGTGCTGGGTTAAGCCCTTGAAATCCATTTGGATCCGTTTTCTGCTACTGGTGCTTACTGGGAAGCCCCCAGCCCCTTGGGTAGGGATGGGGGACACGCGTGTCACAGTGATGAGGTTTGGCAGCTCTCAGGGCCAAAGAAAGCCCAAACCTGGCTCGGGGTGACCCCCAGGATGAAAAGTGGATAAATACAGGAACCCCCACGAGGTATTGGCAGCCCTCATAGAGCTGAGGAAAGGCAGAAGCTGTAGTGCAGCCCTGAGCATTGGGGTCCCCCCTGCTCCGCATCCCTGGGGGTCACCGCATCACCACCTCTCCATAGGACAGGAGCGAGGAGCCCACTGAGCATGGTCTCCATAAAGAAGCCCTTTGGAACCAGCACCAAGGTCTGGGGGTGCTTTGGGCTGTCCTACTGTAAGCCATGGGGTGCTGCACCCCAAATCCCACTGCCCCTCACCAGCCCCGCGAGGCTGAGAGATGAGCATTAGAGGTGATGCTGGATGAGTGAACTCAATGATCTTTTCCAATCTCTGTGGTCCTGGCAGCCAGCACGTGTTGGAATGGGGCAACAGCCCTATATGAGGGGTGTGCTGAAAGCTGGGGCACCCACATCGCTGGGATGTTTCTCAGCTTCATCATCAGATCTCCTCCTGCTTCTGTGAGGAGCTCCATGCCCAAAGTAGTAGGGAGCTGAGGGTCTCCCATGGCAGCAGCACCGTGCCTGTGGGGTTTGCCCCAATCATGGGGAAAAGAGAAGGGTTCCATAGCAGCCTCAGATCACAGGAGTTTGCAAAACACTCCCAAAGTGACATTATTACCAACCAGCCCAGACACAGGTGATGCTTTAAGACCGGAGGACGCAGCGGTCGCAGCTGAAGAGGAAGACGCAAGAGATGCTTCAGACCTGGCCACGAGCAAGGCTGCTGGTGCAATGAACTCAGCCAAAGGTCAGCCCTTGGGTAGGGGGGATGGCACTGAGATGCTGCCCGTCCAGCTGTGACACTGTGCTGTGCTGGCAGTGCCTCCTGGGGATGGCTGCGAGGAGCTGGATGTGGGAGCGTGGGGATGGGCACCGAGCGGCCTCGTGCCGGGGAAGGGGCTTGGTGCTCAGGGACCTGCATGATCCAGGCCACCCCAAAGCCCCTGCAGCAACTCTGTGCTCACACGGAGGTCTCAGACTGCAGCCTCATGACGAACTTGTGCGACTTGGGGTCCACAAACTCCTCTGAGAGCTTGAAGAAAGGGATCTTCTTGGTGCTGACCACCAGGCTGAAGTCATGGCGTTTCAACACAAAGACCACCCCATCTTTCAGGCCGTTGGTCACCGGCTCCTCACTGACCAGCGTCCACTGCTTGGCCAGCCAGCGGTCCTTATGGTACTGGATGGTGGGCCCAGCACTCAGGTACCTCTCCAGGAATGCCTGCAGGAGAAAAGACGTGTGAACATCACCTTCACACTGCTCACACTTCTATTTATTTGCAGCCCAGAGCTGCCCAGCAGGTCCAGCAGGAAAAGCCTCCCAGCGGCTGGGAACCTGCCCCATCCTTTCCTCCCTTGCTGTCACACCCACTTTTCCAGCTGCACAGCACTGAAACGCTCTCCCACCCCTCACCCTGATGAGAGATGCTCTCATGTGTTTGGGCAAACCCACCCTGGGGTCCCTCGTCCCACTCCACACACCTTGGGCGTCATATCATGGGTGATGCAGAACTCGAGGTGCTGCAGGATGCTCTCCATGGTGTGGTAGGGCTGCTGCTTGGTGGTGCGCAAGTATTTCTGCATGGCCCTTGCCATGGAAGCAAAGATGGCCTGGGCTGCTTCCCGTGGGTCCATGATCTCCCGTGGGTTCTTCTGGTCCTCGTCCTGCAGCCTTTTGATGTGGGTGAAGGCCTCTTCTACTGCCACCACCAGCCTGCCAAGAAACACTCATGCTGTCCCCTTGGACATCTCCAAAAGCCACTTGGATGTGGCCCTGTCCCCAGGAGGAGCCAATGTGGCACCTCTCCACCCCACAATCCAGACCTGAACCCCAAAGCAATTCACCCCAGTACCACCACCCTGTTCCCTTTGGGATACCCATGGCTGCCCCCTCCAACGCAGCTCCCCGGGGAGGGGTTGGGTCCTGGGATGGTCCTTTAGAGCCCCCCCATATCCCACTCCCTGCTGACATCCTCATACCTGGCACGGCGTTTCCGCACCCTGCGCTCATGCTCTGCCTCCTCATAGTAATACTCATTATGGCTGTTGTCACGCCGGCGTGCGGCCGCAGCGATGACAGCCCGGGACTGCCCCGTGGAGTTATTGGTGCTGTTTTCTGTAAGAAAAGGGGTGAGATATTCCCCTTTCCAAGTGCTGCCAGCACAGCCCCATCCCACGGACGGGCCCGACGTGCTCCTGCTTGCAGCAGGGCGGTTCTGCTGTGGGTTGGAAACCGGCGCCCGGCTTGCCCGCGACAAATGCATGCAAATCCGGAGAGACCGGCTGGAAGCCCAGCATGGGATGGAGCCTGCAGGGTCAGGGGTGGGGAGGAAAACACTAGGACAAGAGGAAGGGGAACAAGAGGAGAAGGCAAGGGAATGGGAGCTCACCCTCGCCGAGGGAATAGACTTTAAACCCGGACATTTTCTTGGACAGGACGGATTTTGGCAGGTTGAGGAGGGCAGGATTGTAGACTGGGAAATCGTGGTAATAGTTCTCCAGGATCCAGACAGCCGCTCGTTGGATGCTGCAGGGAAATACAGTGGGCATGGAGCACAGAGAGCAGGTTAGCACTGCGCTGGGGCAGGCATATGGGGACAGGACAGGAGGGAGGCACAGAGCTGGCACTGCAGACACAGGGATACCTGGGCACTCAAAGCTCCTCCAGACAGGGATTGCTGGAGAGCAGCAGGACGCAGCATGTACACATCCAGCTGCATGTGCACAAGCACACACTCATGAATACAGATGTGCACACAAATGCACACATGCAGATGCACGCACACAAACACATGGGACTGCACAAGCACCCACACAGCCCAAGCCCACCCAAACACGGTGCCGCCCCATAACCCACCCACCCCATATCCCCACACCTGAGGTGCCCGACGTTGTAGAAGCGGCTGGCCCCGTCGGTGGAGCGCACGGCCTTGAGTGTGAACTGGGGCTGGAGCTGGCGCAGCTCGAGCAGCACCACGGCCAGGTAGTGCACGAAGAGCAATGCATCCACCAGCGAGACGGCGTACTGCACGATGCCCTGATAGTTGCGGTCCCGCGAGTCCAGGATGCGCACGCCATAGAAGAGCCAGTAGGAAACAACCAGGAGGAAGACGAGCACCATAAGCAGCGCACGGAAGACGAAGACACGTGGGAAAAAGGCCTTGGGGCGGCGGAAGAAAAGTGCCCAGCTGCCCAGAAGGAGGATGAGGAGTTTGAAGGCCACGGAGATGAAAAGCCCCTCGCAGGGTGTCCCACAGGGCTCCAGCTCCTCCCGCCACAGCAGCTGGGGCAGCAGCATGAAGGCAAGAGGGGTGAGGAAGGCGAGCAGAGCCAATGCCCCGGCCAGCGCGACGCCCAAGTGCCGTGAGCAGTCCAGGTGAGCGCTGTCCTCCATATCCTTGGTGATACGTGTGATGTCATCGTGGGAGATGCTGTGCTCCGACGTCCCCGTCACTACCGTGGTGGTCTCGCCCCAGTTGTCATCCTGGGGAGGGTGAGAGGGTTATGAAGCGCAACACTGAAGCTCTATGGGACCCCAACACAGCCCGATGTCCCCCCCAACATCAGACCTCCAAGCCTGGCGTGCTGGCTGGAGCCATCACCCCCATTGAGCAGCCGAAGGACAGCGCTGCAGGCAGAGCCCTGCAGGAAATTCCCCTTTGGAGGCTCCACGCTGCGCTCCACCTCTCCGCCCCGCGTGCACGACGCGGCTGAGAGCGGCTCTGCAAGTGGAAGGCATTCTGTTTCCAGGCAAATCCCCTCATTAGCAGGGCCAGAGCCAACACGCCTGGCCCCGTCCTAACACAGCCACTGCCTCCTCCTCCGTGCAGCTCCAGCACCAAGCAGAATGAGATCGGTGGTGATGAGCGCCGGCGGCCACACGCCGGCTCCCCATGAGCCCATTTTGGGGTATGTATCTCTCCCCAGAGGATGCAGCAGTTAAACCTCTTTTCCTTATTAATATGCTTGGGTTTTTTTTCAGGGGGAGGGTTTGTCTGCTGTTTTTTTTTTCAGTAGTATTTACTGCAAAACTTCCATGGAAAAGATCCACCAGTAAAATCCCAGCAGCCGATGCATCTCTTCCCAAACACAGTGAGGCAGTCCAGCAGTGCAGCCACTCTGAGCCCATTCATTTCTTTTTTCCACTGAAGTCACACAGGTGTGGACATGAGCTTTGTTCTCTTCCCACTAAGCACACAGAGCTTCAGCAAAGGGAAAAAGATGTCACCACACAGCCATAGAAAACACCGAGGGTCTGTCTGTCTGTCCATCCTCTTGTTCTGCTCTGGCACGACTGAAGCTGGGGGCTCTATTGTATTGTGATTTTCCTCTTGGAATTTCCATATGCTGGAGGTTTCATCCCATACAGAAGCAGCAGAACCACCCCCAGCAGGGATTCTTTGGAGGGCTCAAAAGCAGAGAGTGTGGAGAAGCTGGTGCCTGGTTTGGACCCTTCCAAACCCCCTTTGTGTCCATGCAGAGCATCGCTGCTCAAGGTCAGGGAGATTTTGCTGCACAACTTGGGCTGGAGCAGCCCTCTGGAGGCTTCAGGTCTCGCACCACCAGCAACAGAGCTTGCCCAGCTGCACAAACCCGCTCGTCTGTTTGATCCTCCCAAAGCTGGAGAGTTGGGGTTATTAAAGCTTGGCAGAGCCAGGCGGCGTCGCCCTGCAGGCGCTGAGCAAAGAGCTGGAGTGGATCCGGAGTGAGCTGATCCCAAAGGTACCAATCCCGAGGGAGCTGATCCCAAAGGCATAAATCCCAAGGGAACCAATTCTGAAGGCACTGATCCCAAAAAAACCACTCCCAAAGGCACTGATCCCCAGCAAGCTGATCCCAAGGGACCTGATCCTGAAGGTGCTGATCCCAAGGAAACCAATCCCAAGGGAGCTGATCCCAAAGGCATTTTCCACCCTGGGCAGCTCATGCAGCAGCCCCATCTCCTTCCACATGTCCCCCTGTCCTGACAGACACAACTCACCCACCCCTCCCATCCTTACCCTCTCATCCCCCCGGGTCGATTCATTGTCCAGCAGGGGTTCTCCTGGTGCCTGGATGGTCACTGACTTGTCCCCACGACTCCCATCCCGGCTCTTGGAGCGATGCCGGTCTCTTCGATCCCTGTAAGGCACAGGGGGAGAGCAGGGTGGGTGCATGCCCAGGTTGGAGACAGAAGACCCCCCCAAGCATGCACCAATCCTCACCTGTGCTTGCGGGAGCTGCGGGAGTGCCCGGATTTGTAGGAGTAGCCCGAATATTGCGACTCATTGTCCATGCTGTCAGCACGGCGAGGCTTGTGCCGCTCCACGTTGGGAGGCTTGGCTTTGCCTGACCCCGGGATGGCCACGGCCTCCTTCAGAGGGGGCTTCTTCAGGCCAAGGGGCACCTTCAGGAAGTCAACCGTCACCTTGAGGGACTCTATTTTGAATGCTGGGCTGGGCTTTGCTTGGAGAAATGGGAATGGCCACCTGCAGGATGGGGGGACATATGGGGTCAGGGCATTGCCATGGCCCCCAGACCCACACCATGGGACTCCTGGAGTTCTGCTGCCCATGAGCATCCCCATGGGGCCAGCACCTGCCTGCAATCCCCATAAAACAGAAGCTCAGTGGGCAAAAGATGGAGGAATTTGGGGCACTTAGGGGCATCTTGCATGTTAAACCTAAGCTGATTCCAGGACTGCTACCTTCCCCTTTAGTAACACTGTTGTACAGTGAGCTTTGAACCGAGTTCTTTCGGGTGATTTACACTTTAATGAATATCACAATCGTTGTTTTAATTTGCCAAGAAAGTGCCTGGGGTGGGAGCCAACTTTAAGAAGAGGAAAAAAAAAGAGCCTGGCGCAGGCTCCAGCCCCACTCACAGTCTGAGGCTCTGCCCAAACAAGTTCCCAACACGAAGCTGCCATCTCACACTGATCACCGCAGCCCCATTGAAACAGTGAGGCTGGGGGGCTCTGGGATGGGACCCCAGGCTCAAACTGCGGCTGTGTGAATTGGAAGTGCCCATGCACATGTAAGTGTAGATGAATGTGGTGTGCCCACCTATGCCTGCACTGAGCTGTATGGCCACAGTGATACCCCTAGGGGACATCCCAGACCCACCTGGAGGGTGGCAGCCCCCCTGCCTGCCTCTCCTGGATCCCTGATGATAGGGTGGGGGACCACCAGCACCCCGACCCCTTTCCCAGCCCCCTTCCCCAATGCACACCAGAGCCACTTGTGTTTAGATGGGCGGGTTACCAGGGAAATGCTATTTAGACCAAATAAAACCCGAATATCTTTTGGCCTCTTCTCTGAGGCCTTGGAGAGGGGGAGATGGGGTCGAGGAGGGGAAAAAGAAGCAAAGGAGGGGGGGGGGATGGACAAGGACCCCCTTTTGTCCCAGATGCTGGATGCTCGCACATTTATCACTATGGAAACAAAAGCCCCCCCATGCTGGTTGTCTAGGAGATGGCAGCGGGGCTAGGAGCTCGTCCCAGCGTCCCCAGCGTGCAATGGGGGAAGGGGCAGGGAGAAAGGGACCCCCCCCCCCCCACACACACACAGCCCCCTGGAGCAACCCCCCCTTTCTTTTGGGCTTTGTTGGGAGGCCAGGATCGGGTTTCTGGCAGGAACAATGCTTGGCGCAGGGGGCCATGGCTGGGCTTTTCCCCAACCCTATTCATTAGCGCCATTAAGAAGCTGGACACCGTGAGTTGGAGGAGCCACAGGGTATGGGGACAGCTTGGGGACAGTGTAGGGACTCACCAGCTGGGCTGCAGACGGGTGCTGTCCCCGTCTGAGTGGTCACCGGGGTGCACGGGGCATCATCAGTGTGCAGCGGGGACGGCATCCAGCTGGCAGGCAATGGGGCATGGGCACTGCTCACACGTCGGGCTCCAAGCTGGGGGGGGAAAAAGGAAGGGGGAGTCAGGAGGGAAGGAGGATCCCTACCCCACCACGTCATCTCCTGTGGATCTACACCATGAGAACCCAGAGAAAAGCCCCTCCTGCATCACCCATAGGTCCTGACCCCATCCAGACCCAATCCCTCCTTGAGCCAGTATCAGGATAGGGATTTATTATTATTATTATTATTGCTGTTCAAAAAGAAAAGTTTGCCTGGTAGATGGGGGAGAGCTGGTTCGACAGCACAGGTGGAGGAGCTGGAAATGGTTTCCCTTTGCTCTGCCCTCCCCTGCACCAGCAGAGCAGCGCCGAGGGCTGGGAGCTGAAGCCAGACACAGGCAAATGAGGAGGAAAACTCACTTTTCTAACAGCGAGGTGATTAACTATTAGAACAAACTCCCCAGGGGAGGAGAGGCTTTGCCATCTCTTGACATCTTCAAGTCCAGACTGGATGGCGTTTGGGATGTGGCTGCATCGCATTGTGGCTTCAAAGTGCACAGAGCTTAGATGGGGATGAGGGCCCCCAGCACATGGGGGCAGAAGGAGCTGCCACCTCCCTACCCCTGAGCCCATACATCTCCACCAGCCATCCCTTGTATTCAAATGACCCCAAAAGAGCCAAGTGCTTCTGGATGAGAAAACTCTCTGATTTCAAACAGCTCCAGGGAAAAGCCCAACGAGCAAACCTGATCTTCCTCTTCCCAGCAAGGCAGAGCAAAACCACATTGTGGGACACACTCTGCCCCATCCCATTCACCACTGGGACCATAAGCATCACTGGGAAACTGAGTTAGGCAGCATCATATTGGTCTGGGGTCCTGGATTCCAGTGTGTGGCTCCACTGCTGCTGATGTTCCCAATGAGCCCAGAGGGCTGCCAGGTAAGACTGAAGCACAAGCAGGAAACCTTATGGGACACTCAGCCCTGCTCCAACATTATGACTTTTAGGCTGGCCTTGGTGAGGTTGATCCAGGGAAGAGCACAGTGAACATCCCCCTGTACAGCCCCCAAGCCAGACACAACACAGCCCCCAAAACAGCCCCCAAACCCACAGCTCCCTGCAGCCTGGGAGCCAGGGCCCCCTCCTGACCCAGTGCTGGCTCTGCCAAGCCCTGAACCCAGCACATCTGCTCGCTCCGCTGCACCACCATGCCTTGCTGCCTTCACACAATGGGCACTGTCCTTGGGGTTGGCTCTTTGCAGGGACAGCTACCACCGTTCCCCTGCACCCCACAATCAATGGGGACAGGCACAGAGCAGTGCTGTGGATGCAACCCTGGGGGCTGCTGGACACCCACAGGTGATGCACGATGCAGAAAGCTCCATGAGTGCTTTGCAAGGAGGCTGAGATGGAAAGGACCAGGCAGGAGCTGATGACCATTGGCACAGCATCACTACAGCACAAAGCCCCCTCCCCACCCAGCACTCCCTTGCTGTATTTCCTCCTGCTGCTGGAAGTCCCATGCTGGGAAGGAGCCCTTGCAAATGGGGCTACGTTGCTCCATCAGATGCTGAATGCCCTGAGGTGCCACCATCACATTCCCATGGAGGACTCTGCAAACTTCCATGCGAGAAGACATCCGTGGGCTGGCAGCTTCAGTGGGACTCACAGACGGCCCATGGGAAGACCGAGCGGCTTAATCCAATTCCCCCATGGGGGTCCCATTCTGCTCTCAAATTGCTCAGCGTCAGCTTGGATGCAGAAGGTTTAATATCCTTTCCCAACTGCCAGCTTTAATTACCATCACGCGGGATTGTTACAATATCCACACGAACGTCCCAGGCCCTCTGTGAGCACCCAGGGATTCCCACTGTGTTGCAATGGACAAAGCACAGCCATGCCTCAATCTATAGCACCACAACGGAGCACCCACTGCCTCCATGAAGGTAGGAAGGGCTGTGCCAGGTGCAGAACCAGAAAATGCACTAAAAGCATGGGATTTGCATGAGGGCTCGCTGCAAAGAGATAGCCATTTGCATTGCAAAACGTGACAAGCGCCGAGGAGCCTCATTGAGCTGTGCCTTTCCCTGCCCTTCAAGGTGCTCTGGTTGCTGGTGCAGTGCTCCAAATGGGACAGCAGTGTGGTGTTCAACCTAGCATGCAGCTCCTGGGGCATCACCATGTGCTGCTCTTGATCCACGTGTACCCAGAATGATAGCCACATTGTCACATCAGTCCCAGATGTCCATGCATTGCAGGGCTGTGTGCTGTCCCATGCCATAGTTTTGGGGGTGCTGCTTCTCCATGAGCATCACAGGACGCTCCGATGCAACACATCAGTGCCACAAAGGACAGTTCCTACCCCCAAAGCAACGCTCGCTGGGTAAACAACTGCGCTCGGAGATGTGTTCTAGATCTGTTTAATCCATTCCAGGTGCCTGATGCTAAATCCTGCAGGGCTGCGACGGGCAGACGGCGGTGTCCATGGCTCCAAGCTGGAAAGGCAGTGCAGGGCTGGGGGTGGCAGAGCTGTGGTTTGGCCTTGCAGTGACTCCATCAGCCGCATCCCATCACCCCGTGACAGCTCCAAGTGGGGCAGCCAGGTGAGGAGAGCCCTGCTCTCGCTGCTCCAGGGCCCTGCCCAACATCCTGGCCACATAATAAAGCCATAAAGCATCCACCGGCCCCTCAGGAACAGAGCTGAGATCTCAGATGTGCTCAGACCGAAGACCTGGAGCTGCTTCATTCGTGCTTGATGCTGAGAGATGAGCTTTCGCCTTCCCCCATGTCCCCTCCAGCCCCATTGTCTGCGATGATCAGATCCAAACAAGACACCGCATCGCATCACCCAAACAGCCAAATCAATCCTAGCAGAGGAGCAAACACCAGCAATGCCCTTCCTGGGGTAACCCTTCCTAACATGGGGCCAACCCAAAGACCTCAATCCCTGCAGGGATGATGGGGGCTGCTGATGGAACAGCAGGAGGGGACCAGGTTGCCCTACATCCCACAGTGCCAGGAGCCATGGGCTTACAGCATCCCAGGCATCTCCCATTGAACCTTCAGCCATGCCCACCTCCCCCAGCACAAAGGCAGCATCGGGCTGTCCCTGATCCCGGCTCGGTCCCAACTGCTGTGATTAAGTAACAGCCGTCCCAAAAGGCTCCGTGAAGATAATATTTAATTCTTCTCTCTTGTTATTATTATATTTTTCCCTAAGCCTCCGCCTCGGTGTTACAACACGGCCTTGGATGGGTGGGGGGGGGGGCTCAGCTTCTGCTCCCATTAATTGCAGCTCAACACGGGACACGGAGCTCACAGCACCGGGACAAACCGGGTCCAGCAGGTGAGCAGTACCGGGCAGCCCCCACCTCACCTCTACCCCTCCAGCTCCAACCCTATACCCACCCCCGGGCCCTGCTTTACACCGTGGGGAGCACAAAGAGCTCCGGCACGGAGGTTTGAAATCCGCAATCACAGCACGGCAAAACCCAGCCCCAATCCAGCTGGGCCCGAGCATCCCCCACGCTGCCTCCCTCACCCCCCTCCCCACACCCCGCAGCGCCTCCCCCCCATCCGGGCCGCGGCCCACGGAAGTCCCCATATCCCCCTCCAACCCCTCTATGCACCGCTAAGCCCCAACCCCACCGACCCCACCGCCCCCACCCGGTCCCGACCCCCGCCCTACACTCACCGCGCCCCGCACCTTTGTGCGCGTCCCCCCCCCCCCGGGCTCCGAGCGCAGCGGGATCCCGGAGCTGCGGCGGCAGAGGAGGCGGAGGAGGAAGGAGGAGGAGGAGGAGGAGGAGAAGAAGGCGGAGGAAGCCCCAAATCCCGACGGAGCGGCCCCGCAGCTCCTCACTTTCCAGCCCCACCGCGCCCCGGACCGGCAGCTCCCGCCCCACCGACGGCCCCGCACCGCCCCGCAGCCCCCGCCTGCGCCGACGCTGTTCCTGGCCGCTCCCCCCTCTAAGCCCCCTCCTCCCCATCATCCGCACCGCCCATTGTCTCAGCGCAGCGCTCCCGGCGCCCCTCCGGGGCTCAGCACGGCGGGGGAGTCATTGTCTGATGCTGCTCCGGGCTCCAAGGGGACGGCGAGGCTGGGGGGGGTGGGGGTGTGAGGTTGCTCGCAATGGGAGGCCCCATCGCCACTCCCCACCTACGGGGGATCTCATCCCTCCCCAGCAGAGCCCGTGGATGGGAGCATGGAACCCACCGGGCTCTCGTGTCCCAACGTTCCTCTGCTCAAGGATAAGGTTTATCCAGGGGGAGGTGATTCGGATGGGTCTTGAGCTGTGCCCCCATTCCCAACTTGGGTTTTTTTTGCCCGGATCTGGGTGTTTTGGGGCTTTACGTTGCCCCTATATGTCCGCCCTTTCCCCACGGTGATCAGGGCTGCCCAGCTCAGCTCACGTCCATCACAACCAGAGCATCCAGCTGAAGTTGATGGTGTAGGGCCCAGCTTTGAGCTGAGTGGAAGCACCTGGAAGCCCCCAGGAACGAGGAGGGTACACAGTTGAACTCTGCAGGCAACGGATAAGGCTGCAGGGGGTCACAAATAACCCTAACCCCCACCCTCTGGAAGAAGGAATACAGGCAACCAAAGAGGAAGGAGCAGGTTGAGCCCCTGAAGAGCCTGTATACCAGGAATTAGGGTCCCCATGGGGGGGGGGGGGGGGAACCAGGAACAAGCACCCAGCAGCAGCTCTGTCCCCCCGACCCTAAGAAACAAGGTAGGAAGGCAGCAAGCTCTGCTCCAACCACCTATTGTTGCATTGGGGCAGTGGGGGTACGGGGGGGGCAACACCCCCAAATCATTTATTAGCTGAAAGTGTGCCCTCTCCCCCCAAAATGGGCTGGGTATGATCCCACAGAACCTCCTGCAAAACCAGGTCCCATTGGAGAACAGCGGCTAGGCTTTGACCCTAAAGTTGGGGGGGGTAAAGGGGTCACCCCCCCCCAAATGTGTACAGCAAAGATACCACGGTGAGGGGGGGGCTCATCCGCTGCCTGGAACAGCCACCCCAGGAGCTCGGCTCTTTATATCAATGAGACTGGGATGGGAAGGGGTCGGACCGCCTCCAAACCCCCCCCAAACCTCCACCCCCCCACCCCGTGCCGTCCAATGGAGATACGTGCTGCTCTCCCTGTGCACACCATTGGCGAGATTTAAATAGCTTGTTTGGCCTTAAAGGGGAGGGAAGAGGCGTTGGGAGATGAGTTTGGGGCTATTTTTTTTTCTTTCTTTCGGGCGTTGTACAGCCCTGGTTATGGGTTGGGGAGCTACCCCCATCCCATATCAATACGGTAGAGATGCTGGGTGGTGCCCGGTATTATTTCTTGCCCTACTGAGCACATGGCTGGACATAGGGAGAAGGATGGAAAGGGCAGACTGGGTTGTTCGGGATCGTTGTGTCTTTACTGTATAATGACGAGGAATGGTGATGCTGCACCCAGCATTAGCCCTGGAGATGGATCTCAGCTTGTTCGGGTCACAGCTGGGGGGTCACTGTTGCCCTTATACATGGTTCAGTGGCTGGATGGGGGTTTTAGGGCTTGCTATAGGGTGGGTGCCCCACTGCTGTTTTCTCCCTTCCCCCTGCAGCCAGCTGCCCAGGGCAGTCCTACTGCTCCAGGAGTGATTAATGGGCACTGGGAGCTCATTCCTGGCCAGCTGGGGCTGCGGGAGCCTCCTTGCCATCTGGGAAGAGCCTCATTGTTCTACCTGGTGATTTACAGGGACCGTTCCCACCTTCATGTCCCATATTGGGCAGTGTATTGGTACCGGGACTCAGCAATGCAGCACTCACATCTCGGGTACAGATGCCTCTTCCTGTAAATCTCCTGCAAAGAAGCCTTATTCCCCACCTTGTGCTATGGGGAGGGCACCCCAAGACCCCTCTCTTTGCTACCACCCCAAAAGCAATACCCACAACTGCAACCCAGCCTGAGGGGCACCCTGAGCAGCTGCACACCCCCTGCCCTGATCTGCACTGATGTCATCATCATCATCATCTCTCACCTCTGCTGATGTCATCGTCTCTTATCTGCACTGATGTTATCACCACACCGTCGCGTGGACCCAGATGGCTTTCCCTGCTCTGAAAGAAGAGGGGTCTGCTCTCTATCCTCCCCAGCATCATCCCTTCAGATCCAGCATTGCAGCTTTGGGAATGTCCCACCAAGCTCAGGATGGGGTTTCTCCCCCCCCCCCCCCTCCACTGCCCAGCCTGGGGTACCAGCAGCCAGCATCAGCCTGCAGGACCCTGTCGTGGGGACCCAGCAGATGGCACTACTGCCTCACACAGAATAGATGGGGACACAGCTGCTGCCCGTGGTGACATCCTTGGGGTCAAGGCCACCCGCTGGGGGCACACCAGGCCCTGGCAGGCTGCTTCCCCCTTTCCAAAGTGGGGTTTGCCTCCCTGCACCTCTTGGAGGACAGAGAGCAGCAGAGAGGGGGTTCAACCTCACTGCTGGGCAGGAGCAGCCCGGTGATTTCATGCAAGTCACCTTTTTGGCGTGTTTGGGGCTATTTTATGTGATTCCTTTTCAAATGTTGGGTGAAGGTTTCCGTGTGCGAGCACCCACCTGTATGCTCAGTATCACTTAGAGTGATGGAGATGTGCATGGAGACAGCAGGAAGCAGCAGTGGGAGCAGATACAGAGCAGGGGAGCACCCAGGGAGCAGAGACCCCTGAGTACAAAGAGTGGATGAGGGACCCAATCTGTCTGGAGGCGACAGTGAGGCCGGGATAAGAATGAATGAGCATGAAGTGCTGCCATTGTGCGTGGCACAATGAGGACCATATGTCAGGGCCGGGGCTGGCAGCCGGGGACAGCAGAGGTCTGGGATTGATGCAGGGGCTTGAGTTCCCCTAATGTCATCCCTATGCTGGTGGGAAGAGATGGGGCTGGGGCTGTGTTCAGTGAGTGGGGCAGGCTGGGAGTACTGGGGGCATCTCCAATCTCCATCAGCTGCAATCGCCTCCAGCTCTCTGCCCTTCCCCTGCCTTCTTCCCCCCCTCGCTCCCTCCCCATCTTTATTATTTCCCCTTTGATGCATCTCCGCTGAGCCGAGTGGCTGCCGAGGCCAATTGATTATATGAAGAAATTTGGAGCAAGTCGGCGAACAGCTGCAGCCTGCCCCCCGGGGGACGCTCAGGAGCAGAGCAGACAAAGGAGCCGCAAACTTGCTTCCCCACATCGCAAAGGGTGGGCCGAGGGAGCAGGAGGGCATTGGGGGCTCATGGGGACAGGGCAAGGGATGGGGAGAGGGGACGGAGAGGAGCAGAGAAGTGATGGGGGCTCTGGAGCTGAGGTCGTGCTGATAGCTTAGGGAGAGTGAAGGTGGCTCAATTGGGGATGCTTGGTGCCTGGAGCAGATGTTCCCATCCCTTTTCTGGCACTGGGGGGATGCTCGTCACATTGCCACCATCGCCTCCAGAACTCCACAGCTGCTGGGAGGAGGTGGTCACAAACAAGGTAAAAAGGAAAGAAGAAGGGAAGCGGGCACTCCGAGTTCAGGATCTCTTTTGCTGGCAGTTTAATTCATTTCCCCCTCCCCTGCTTTCCTCGTGAACTCATAAATAATAAATCCTTGCACAGTCCGAACAACCAAGACGAATGCACACAGGGGTGGGTTGAACTGCTTTCCACCGTGGTCGTTTCTATTTGTTTGTTTTGCTTCCTAGGTTTCCTTTCCGAAAAGTGCACAACACAGCAAATAAATAATAATAACATTTATCAATAAATTAATTCAATAAATATCCTCGTGGCGCAGGGGGAGTGGGTTGAATGGAGGGGATGGGTGGGCTGCCCTGCTCTGTGCTTGTCCCTTGGGGATGCCACATCCCTGAATGCAGCCCATGGGATGGGGTCAGCACTGGAGATGCATTATGGAGCTGTGGGCAGTGCCAGGACAGGGATGGAGCTGGGCCATATCCCACCCTGCAGTGAGCAGTGAGCTGCCTTTGGGCACAGTGGGCACTTTCTGCTCTGTCCTCATCCCTGTGGAGCTCTGCTTGTGCTCCTGCCACCTTCAGTGCAAAATTAACTCTTAGAAAATAATGGGGGAGGCAGAGGAAGAGGAGGGGCGTGAAGATTGCTCTGGGTTATCAGAGATATTGGTGCAAAGAGGGTGTGTAAAGGGCCAGGGGTTCCATGCTCGCTCTGCTCAGAGCTGAAGGCAGTGCAGGTGGGGATGCACAGCTCTGGGATGTTCCCATAGTGGGAGGCACTGGGAAGGGGGGTGTGAAGTGGAAGGACTCAGCCAGGTCCCAGTTGACAGCAGTTCCAGCCAGGCATAAGCCAGTGTGGCCTTGGGCACTGTGCAGCTGTCCATGGAGCAGTGTGGCTGAATCCTGCCCTATATCTGCAGCACTCTGAGTACTCTGTGCTGCACCAGGATGGAGCTGGAGGGGCTTCTCAGTGCAGAGGGGAGATGGGGTGGTCCCCAGGTGGTGCCCTGTGGCTGGAGGGGCGGATGGATGGGACTGTGGGCTGCTTGGTGCCTCATGGGCACAGTCTGTGGCTCATAGAGGTGATGTGGGTGAAGGTGGACCAGGTCATGGCTGTGGGGACAGATGGATGGATGTGGGCTCAGGATCCCGTTGGCGCTATCAGCGGGACATGAAGCAGAAGGACAGACAGACGTTGGGAACAGACGGGCTTCAGGCAGCAGGTCCAGCAGGACAGACAGACGGCTGATGGGCTGAGCAGCCCGCTTGGCTCAGGCAGGATGGACAGACAGATGGATGTGGGCTTGGTGGTGGGGAGATGCAGTATGGGTAGAGGCCGAGTGGGCAGATGGGATTCGGTCCATCCAAGCATTCAGACAGATACAGGTGCAGCGTGGTTGGGTCACATCTGGACAGATGTACTCAAGCCCTCAGCCCAGCAAGTGGTTGGGTTGGAGATGGATGGATGGACGGACAGACGAACAGACACAGGCTGGGCAGCTCAGACATCCAGCACATGATTCAGGTAGGAGATGTAGCAGATGGCCAAGCGGAGGATCTCGATCTTGGAGAGCTTCTTATCAGGTGGCAGCGTGGGCAGCAGCTTGCGCAGCTCAGCGAAGGCCATATTGAAGGCTTCCACTCGGATGCGCTCCCTGGTGGCGTGGGCTGTGCGGTACTTGGCTGTGGCACGTCGCCTCCGCCGTCTCTCCTCCCGGCTCAGGTGCTGCAGGTCCTTCTTCACCACCTCTGCCTGCTCAGCCCCACGGGACTGCGGGCACAATGAGATGCTGGATTCCTCCGTGCTGCCCACGCGGCTGCAGTCGCTGAAGACGGATTCAGGCTCGGAGTGTGCGGGAGGGAGGTCGAGCTCTGTCTGCTCCGAGTTGAGCATGGTGGGTGCGGATGGATGGATGGACAGACGGACAGATGCTGGGCTGAGGATGGAGCGAGGCAAAATGGATCCACTGGGACAGGGCTTCCGGCTCACAGCACAGCCCTGCTGGGTCTCCTCCTCCTCCTCCTCATCACACGGTGTCTCTGTACGACTTCAGAGTGTTTCCCTTTTTCTTGATGAAGGGGTGATGGCAATAAACTGAGAGAAGGGCAGGATGCATAAAAATACAACAAAAACACAAACATCAGCAGCTTCCGTGCAGCTGAACCCGGGCCGGGGGGCTGTCAGGTGTCAGAGTCGAGCTGCAAAACAGAGAGAGGGGCTCAGGGTGGGGAGAGGGGAGTATGGACATGGCTGTGCCCCCCCTGCTCCATGGTGGGGCTGGGGAATGGGGGTAGGGATGGGATGGGAACAGGGAAGGGGATGGAGAAGGGGATAGGGAAAGGGGATGGGGACCAGGAAAGGGGGTAGAGAAAGGGGATGAGAAAGGGGACAGGAGAGGGGAAAAGGGACAGGAGGGAGGAAAAGGGACAGGAAAGGGGAAAGGGACAGGAAAGGGGATGGTAAAGGGGATTGGCTCCAGTGGTTGAAACAGAGCTTCAGAGTGGCTCCGAGAGAAGGTAGAAGCTGCTCCTCCCGGCTCTCTGGAGGGATGACAGGTGGTGGATGAGTGAAGGGGAAAAACAGACTGCGGGGGCGAGGGGAAGGGGGGCTCAATTGTATACTAAATGAGCCCGTATGTCATGGATCCTGGCACCCCAGACATATGGAACCCAACACAGCTGCTTTGCTTGATGTGTCCAAATAGGAGCTGGCTGCGTGTTCCCTGAGGGCTCCTGGCCTCGGGCTCTTGGTGCTGTGGGCAGGGACCTGTACAGGTGCCCACAGCCTGGGGATGGATGGCTATGGGGACAGCGACCCCGGGCAGGGGATGGGGAATGAACTATGTAAGGGGAAATGCTGCTGAGCAAAGAGACGGCGGCCAGGCTGGGAAGAGAGCCAGGCAGAGATGTACAACATATTACATCTCTCTGGCCTGACAAGCTTGTAATGAGCCATATGACTGAGAAATGGAAACCAAACGAATACAGACAGGTGATGGCTGGGGAGAAATAGCCCACGTCCCATTCTGAAGGACAGGTGATGGACAGAGAGCTTGATGTGCAAAAGCACTGCCCAAGCACATACATACATACGGTCCCCATTGAAAACTCTTTGACAATCTCACATGCAATTACAACCATTAATTCCCACCTGCGTTCATATCTCAGCCCACCAGGTCTCTGCTCACTTTTTCACACACCAACCCTTGCACTGGAATATTTAGACTTCACTCAAGTAAATTAACTGGACTTTTTCCTACAGCACAAACCAGTGTTCCAATTGAGGTAAAGCACCAAATGCTGAAGAAAAAAGTTGTTCCTGCCAAGCCCTCATTCTGGACAAGAGGGAAGGAGCTGCTTTAGGTACATGCTGATAGAAAGGTGGCTCTCAGGAGGTAACCTTAGGGCTCTGAGTGTGCAATAAACCCCATAATAAAGGACTGTCCTCTTGTCCCACTCCTAGGGAGCCAAGACCTCCATTCTCCCACCCCATCCCTCCTGCTGGTGGCTCTGCCTTGGAGCATTGCTCCCATCCGCTGCCTGGACCCATCATTGTGGGGTGGGAGGAAGCAGACAGCTGGGTTGCCTCCTTGGATGCTGTCACCCTTGTTAAGAGGCACCGCCGTCACACCCCTGTGCCATGGTGTGCAGAGGGCTGTGGGATGCTGTGTGATGCTGCTTCTGCATCCACACGAGTGAGTTGTAGTTGTAGTGTCAGCAATGAGTTTTGCGCGGGGCCTCTCTCACTGCTCTCGATCACAGGAGGATGTTGGCAGTGGACACTGCACTGCTTGCACGAAGGCAAGTTCCAATGCTGCACCCCAGTACAGCTCAGCCTTCTCCCTCTTCACAGTGTTGGTCCCTCCTCAATGAGCTCTTCCTCTGCACGGGTGCCCCGTGTTCTGATCTGCTCTCTGCTCTGGATCAGCCATAAGCTGCCACCCTCCTAAGTCCACCTGCTGCAAGAACTCCCCTTGGACCCACACTTGTCCCATTCCTACCTCCAGCAGAGCTTTGGTGATGCCCCAAGAGAATCAACGCTTCCAACCCTCACCCTTTTCCTCATGCTCCATTCCAACAGTGTGACCATTTCGGAGCTCTCCCCACCGGACCCACTCTGAAGCTGTTTGAGCGGATGCTCCTTTCCTTCTTTCTGCTCATAAATCCCCTTCCTGCCCCTCTTACAGCACCCAACCCCATAGCATCACTTCTCCATCCCACCCCAGCCTTACCCCTGAGTTGACGACCATTCCCAGGCTCCAGTTTTCCTCTTCCTGAAGCCCAAAGTAATCCGGGAACCGCTCGCTCATCCGTCCATGGAGAAGGAGGAAAGTTGGCGACCTTCTGGGTGGGATGAGCCCCGGGATCCTTGGGGCCCAAGCATGCCACGAATGGGACAGGAGCTCAAGGACCGTGCAGGGAGATGGACACCAAGGAGGCATGTGCCCCATGCGCTATATATGCACCCCAGCCTCGCACGCTGGGTCCGACCCCAGCTGCCTCATTGGCCGCTTCGCTGCTCCCCCCCTCATAAATATTAAAGCCAAGAGAGGGGATGCCATTGGCTGTGGGGGGAGGTTGGAGCCCCCACAGAGGGAGAGGAGGGAGGTGGAGGTTGGATGTGGTCCTGGAGGGTGGATGGAGGTGGTGGGCTGGGAGGAGGGAGGGAAGGAGGGAGGGAGGGAGGGAGGGAGGGAGGGAGGAGGGTGGGGGTGCTCCGGGAAAAGGCGACATCTGTTCTCCATGCATATTTCATAAAGGAGAAATGGAGAGATGGGAGTGAGCGTGGAAGGGGAGAGATGGGCAGGCGTAGCACTGGGTGGGACGGGAGCGGCGGG
This sequence comes from Coturnix japonica, assembly GCF_054131305.1. Classification (NCBI taxonomy): domain Eukaryota; kingdom Metazoa; phylum Chordata; class Aves; order Galliformes; family Phasianidae; genus Coturnix; species Coturnix japonica. The sequence continues at coordinate 433,872 of NW_028188965.1, forward strand.
GCCGATGGCACAGCCCTGCTTGGTTTGGGGTGAGGCTGTGAGGGCATCACCTAGGAGGGGGGCTGGAGATCCTGTCCCATACAGCTCCAATAGCAGCACCATCCCATAGATGCTCCCTGTGAGCTGCTGTAAAATTCACCCGGAGTAAAGTTTGGAGAGGAGAGAGAAAGTGAAAGGAAGACGTACCCAGAGAGCTGCAAGTGCTGCATTGACACACTGCAAACCATCAGACAACGATCTCTTTTGTGGGTTAGACTTCATCTGAACCTCCCACCCCTTCTCTGATTTCAAATTCTTCCATTAAGCTCTGCCTTGAAAAAAAAATCTGCTCTGTTATCAGTTCTCTCCCAGCTCTGAAAGCCGCGCATCCCCCATCCCACTCTCTGTTCCTGCTGCAGCATCCCCCCTCCATCCCCTCTGCCCCCCAGCCCCCGGTGCTGGCTCCCTGCCCCACTCCTGGCCCCTGGGGCAGCTTCTTCTCAGCACGATGAAGCCCAGGTGATGGGCATGGGCACCTGGGCCAGCTCCAGCCCGCGGCACGGCTCAGCAGATGGGCTCAGGGTTTGCAGAGCGAGCGGCGGCCGAGGCGGAGGGATCAGGTGGTGGTGAGAAGAACTGCCTCACCATTGCTATGGCACCGATTAGCAAACAATATTCGCCTAATGAGCTCGTGGCAATCGTTGCATCCACCCCGAGAATAACGCACAGCACCCGGGTACCGCACAGGATGTGATGCGCACCCATCACCCCACACACGTTGCTCTTTGCTTGCAGGAGAGCAGCACACACGTCTGTAGGGTCCTCAGCCCCACACCCCCTCCTCCCTACAATCACAGCCTGGCCCCATCTCCCCCGAGAGCCCGCTGGGCTGTTTGCATTCGCTCCTTGCTGCCTCCTCTGCTCCGTGTCCCTGCCAGGACGCCAGCAGGGCCCCCCTCCTCTCTCTGCAGCTGATGCCGGGCTGCTGCGGGCACCCTGCCGGGAGCAGGCAGAGATGGAGCAGAGCTGATCCCAGCAGAAAAGCCAGGACTGCTTTGCAGGGTTCCTGCTTCCTGCAATGGGTCCCCACTCCCGAGGCTCCCTGCTCTCTCCCCACTGCGCTTCCAGACACAGCCCCTTGTTCAGAGCTCTCATCACCTTTACTCTGCCCTTCCAGCCTTCCACCCCTGACAGGTGCTGAGCTGAGGTTACAAAGGGCCTTTCACTTCTCAGCATCCATTGCCAAGAGTGAGAGTTGCATCTATGGATACCCCTCAGTTGAAGCCACAGCTCCAGGTCTTGCAGGAGGCTGACAGCACCATGAGAAGCTCAGTGCCATCCTACTGCAACCTACCCCTATGTTTCCCCTTGGCCATGACCTCCCCTTGCTCAGGGTCCATGTGAGCAGCCACTGTCCCCATGAGTTTGGCCATTGCTTCCTTTGCAAGAAGTTCTGGGCTTTGGCTGGTCTACAGCTGGCCAAGAACTGATGGGAGTTGGGGGGAGGGAGAACAAGAGAACCTTTGGCTTTGTTCTTCACTTCTGAATTTCCCAATTCCCTTCTGGTAGGAATTGATATTCCTCGTCACGACCACCTGGGCTTCTCCACGGCAATGCCCACACATCACAGCCTGCAGGAACCCTCAGGATTCCTAGTTCTGCTGTTTAGCACAGCACTCAAGGAGCACTGAATGGCAATGGAAGCACCAGTCAGCTGCAACACTCCCTCTCTCCTTGCCATGCTGTGGCTGAGGGGGGTCCATCCCTGTGCCCACCCCAAGGGCTGAGCTGCTCCCAGCTCCGTGCACAGTATGGAAGGAGGCTCTGAGAAGCAGCGTTTGGCAGGAGACGAGGTGACATATTGTACAAAGCCACCCGGGACCGCACTGGCCTCTGCTTGTCAAGGAAAACAGGCAGTGTTAACCCTTGGGTTGCTGGGGCAGACCCAGCTGGAGTAACTTTTATACAGCGAGGGGCTACACAACCAAAGGATGAGTGGGAGAGCTTCACGGGGGACCCTGCCACACACTAAAGGATGCTGCTGGGGCATCATCACTTCTGCTTCATGGACCTCATCATGAGACATCCAGAGAGAGCCTTCTGCAGAACCAGAGGTGCTGAGCTGCCTTTGCTCCTGCAATAACCCCACTGTTCACTCATAGCAAAGCCTCCTCCATCAGCTTTGGGCTGTTCCTTGCAGTAGAGCTCCTCTAGCACCTGCAGGGATGGTTTTGGTGCTGCTGCTCTTATCCAGGACTGCACAAGTGCAGTTGGTAAAGTGGGCAGCTGCCATCTCCATCACTCCTGCTTTGCAGCCTCTGCTTTGCAACCAACTGCTGCAGCTGAATGGGCTGCATTGGGGACAGTGCTCTGCATGGATGGTGCAAGGTCTTGCCAACCATATCACAGTGCACAGCTGGAGCTCAGCCGGGTGATGCTCCAGCCCTTCAAGCTCCAACCCAGGGCTCAAAGCCTCTTTGAGCAGCATTGGAGCATGTGTTAGAACAGGCTGACCATACAAGCTACACACACTAGTGTGCACACAAGCAAAGCTGGGCTACAGGACACCTGGGGAGGTGGCAAAGCATGGCCCAGCACATGTCTGTGTGCATACATGTGTTTTCCTGTGCATATACCCATGTACCAACAGCCCCTGAGCCACACAGAGCACCCCAAGCCTGATATGTGGCAGATCCTCTCTTCTCCTCTCCCTTTGTCTCCCTGCCTTTTATTGAGTGCAGGTTTTGTGAGCGGCCGGTGACAGACGGCCCCGGTGCTCGATAACCAGACAATCTGTCACCACCACCACTGACAGCTTTTACAAGGAGCCCCTCTCCTTTCATCCTTCCCAGTTCCCTTTGCCTCCGCTTGTCCCCCTTCCACACGTGCTCTCTGGCTTTGTTCCCCCCTAAAAGCCAAATAGCGACAGAAGCTCCTGATCATAATATTGCTCTAATCGAGTCTGTCATAATCGGATCCAATCTAATTACGTTCAGATCCCTCTCTTCTCCTGACTCTCTCTATTGCCTGTCCATCTGTCCCTCTCTTCCCTTCCAGTCTTTGTGTCCATCCATCTGTTATCTACAGGCCTTTCTCCCTTCCCATCATCTCCCTGGGCCCCTGCCCCATTCGCAGCGTGGCCGCCCCGGCCCTTTCCTCCAGCGGCTCCCTCTCCAATCCATCTCTCTTAAAGGCCTCTCCATCAATCCATTTAGCAGCAGCTCCCTGCCTCCTCTCGCCCATCTGCTTCTCTCTTTCTGCTGGCTGCGAGATGCAGAGATGCTGTTTTGTTTGTATGTCGATCTTGATTAGCCCCAGAAACCTCTCTGCTGGAGCCCATGCTGGCGCTGGGGAGGGATCACCTGGGCAGCAGCGTGATGGAGGTCCTAAGCAGCAACCTCCATCCCTGCAGCACCCTGCACCGCTCATGGGCTGGTTGTGCAGAAGAAGGACAGCCAAGGCAAAGAGGAAGAAAGGACAAGGCCACAAGAGTGCAAGGCGGGCAAGGAAGGAGTGAGTTGGAACCATTAAATAGGAGTTTTCAAAGCACCTCCTTCTCAATCCACCTCCAGGGTCTTCCCATACCTTTCCTAGCAGCAGCAGGTGCTGGTCCATCAGAGACAAGAGATGGACCTTGGGCATGATCCAGCCTGGCAATTCCTATGATGTTATTTGTAGTATTCAGACCCTGATATTAAAACCACATGTTGGACTCAGATGCCCACTGGGTGCCAGCCAACAACCTCTGCTTTGCTGCAGTGGTTACTCTGAGCCGAGCCTTCTCTCCTTCATCTAGACTCACTGTTGCTCATTGGGTATGACACTAAGCTATCCATGATCACAGCAGTGGGAGTACTGGAGAATGACTGTAAGCACCGTCTGGGACACAGTCTATTTTAGCTGCTGATAAAACATAGAAAAATTATTTAAGAAGACACTAATATTTTTTTTCTCCCTGTCTCCACTGCTTCCTTCTCTCAGAAGCCAAACAACCCTGGCTTTGTTCTGGGTATTAATTAACTTTCCTGCCTCTTAATATTCTGGAGCCATAAAGTTCCCATGAGCTGGGATGCTGGGCGCTAAGAAAACACACATTTCCTCTCCTTTCTCCTTGTCTCATTGACTGTCACCCCCCATATGTCTCCCCCCTCCAGGCACAAGGGCAGCTGCAAACCCTCCTCTCTGGGCTCAGCCCCAGCCCTCTGCCTCCTGGGAGGCAGCTGAGTTCAGAGGTCAGGAGCGTCAGTGGCATCTTCTTTTTGTACAGAAATCCCTGGTAGAGTTGCAATGGGGAGAGAGCGGAGGAAATTGATGCTTGCAAAAAGATGCGTGGCAGGGGAGTGTCTCCGTGAGATGCCTGGGGGGGCTTTGCTGCAGAGACAGCATGTGCCAGCTGCCCTCCTCAGCAAGGGGAGTCTGTGCTTCCATAAAGAAAAAGGCTCGTCTGGGCTTTGATGTCGCTGGGATGTGGAATGGGGAAAATATCTTCAGAGCAGCTCCTGGATTACCGACCTATCTCAGAAGCAGGGCAAGGGTGGGAGGTGGATGAAGAGTCAGTGGGGAGCTTGGTAAGGACAGAGCTCACTGAGCTGGGCAAGGCAAAGAGATGAAGCAGATCTCAGAGACAGAGACCCCTGAGTTCCAAGCTCAGCATGTCATAGCAAAATGACAGGCAGCAGATAGTGAGCAAATCACTGCCCTCCAAGTGCATCAAGAAAGCTGGTTCTAGCACTGGTCTTCTCCAGGGCTGTCCTGCCACCACCAGGTTCAACTGAGCTGGGCACAAAGAGATGGGAAGAGGTGCAAAACTGCAGCATTTACCTCCAAGAACAAACAGCACAAGGTGCAGACAGGCAGCTGCCCCTGGGAACTGCTGCCCCAGCCCTCACTGGCGTCAGCAGCGTGTTTATTTTGAGGAGCAGTTCAGCAAGACTTGCAAGAAGTTGCATCACTTCTTTTTTTCCCTGGGCAGGAGGCTGCAGAACTTGCTGCTCCCAGGCTCCATCCCTTGGGGGTGAAATTGCTCTTGACTGCATAGCAGTGTTCTCCTTTTGCTCCTATTTCTTTGGTCAAGAATGGAGCAGGAATGAGCTTGCAGACCCTCCACCCCACTTAACGAGCAGAGTAACTCACCTGCTGTATTCAGTGCCTAATAAACACCATGGATGCCAAGTGCTTGGACAGCACTCTAAAGCTGCCCAGCACCTGCGTGCATCAGGAAGAACAGGTTAGACCAAGAATGATGTAAAACAACTTTAAAATGTAGTAGTTCTGGAAGAAATTCAATCCTCATACTTTGGAACAACAAACCAAAGTCTGAGAGGCAGAAGAAAACATATTTCCCAGCACCTGAATTTGATTGTAATGCAGCAACTGCATTGGAGGGAGCTTTGGTGCCATCCAATGATACTGCTGGAGGGGTGGTAATAAAATTTGCTAGAGGTTTCTCAAAGCCAGAAAATAGGGAGTGTTCATATGGTTTCCCCACTGCACTTTGTCCTCCTGGACCACCTATGGCACACGAATGGTGTTTGCTGCAAACCTTCCTTGCACCAAGAGGGTGCGCCTCTCCGAGTAGCAGCTTCAAAAGAAGGGCAGACACGAAGAGCAAAGTTGTTTGCTTTCCATATGCTGTGCATAATTCCCCATGCAAACTTATCTAATTATCACAGAAAACAGGCTTTGAACATGAGAATTATCTTGCTTGCATCAGCCTATCTCAAGGAAGGCTGTACCACCAGCTTTGTACTGTTACCCAGAGCAGCAGCAGCATGAATGGGAACAGAGATGAGGTCCCTGACTACAGCTTTACCTTACTTAGCCAGCACCCATCCAAATGCATGCAACTGCACCTCAGAAACTCAGTAATTTTGTTCCTACTGCAAAGATAAAAATAAATCCACGTTTACACCAACACTCAAACGACTTTCCACATTTACGTCCTAAGAAAGCCCTTATTCCCCATTGCTTATTAGCATTAGGGATGCTCTAATTAATGCACATAATCTCAGGAGTGATGGAGAAAAGTGTATCAGGGGAGTTATCAACTTTAAGGTTGGCGCAGCTGAGGACAGCTGCTGCTTGCTGTATGAGGATGGGAGGAGAAACAGGGACGTGCTCAGCTCCAAACCAAAGCAGCTACTTCATGTTGTAAAGGAAGAGAAACAAGGGGGTCAAGCTTGTTTCATTTTCAAACCAGGGACATACACCTACTGCAGATAACTGCACTCAGAGTGAAGGCATGGGGAGGATGGCTTAAGAGTGAGCATTTGCAGGGATAAAGCACGAACTCGGGGCTTAAACCAGCCAACAGCAGCTCCCCAAGGGGCAGCAATTTACTTGCCATACACAAAAGCAACAAAGGCTTTCCCAGTCCCAGCGGAGGGGAATGAGCACTCCCAAATCCACTGTCAGCTCTTTGTTTGGAGCTCAGCGGTGAGACTGAGCAACTCAATAGGTCATATTGATTCCAGCTCCTCCTGGCATGCCCCATTTACAGTCTGGAGAGAGATGCAGGTGTGTTTCCATATAAAATGGGATTTCATTCTCTATGACATGAAAAGCAGCTCCTCTGTCACCAACACTAGCTCTACTCCAACAAAACACCTCTGTATTTTAAGTACTGTTCAGCTCATGGTCTCAAGAGCATCCCTCACCTCTGGGAAGCAGGGCAGGAGTTGGGCTCATACCACGGATGGGAATGGGCACTGTGAGGGGAAGGGCACAGAAACCCAAGCAGACTCACCCCTGTGGTTCATTTACTTCCCAACAAATCCAGCAATCCCCCTTTTCTTCCCCACCCCCTTCCATCCTACACTCAGGCCCGATTCCCAGAGGAGGGGAGGCTCAGATCTAAGCAGTTCAGCCCGATCATCAAAAGCCAGCTGAGCAAAACTAATTTACTGACCATGGCAAAACACAATGAGGAGGGTTGGAAGCAAACTGATGGCTACTGCCTTTCCTTTCAGCCCTCTGCTCAGCGACACTGCTGGCACCATAGGTTTGAAGGACACAACAGATCTATGATACAGGGTAAATTGTAGGCTGACAGTTGAGCAAAGACTTTTCATGTTCTCCAGCATTGGCAGCACTATGGAAAATGTATCTCTGCCACAGTGGCTGCCAGCTTCGCCCCTTGCTTCTCCCATCCTCTTGTCAGCCACTGTCATCGCACTGTCTACAGGGAGACCTGTTGGCCATCTGAGGAGTGGCATAGGCACAGACAACGGAGGCAGCTGTTTGTTTGCCTCGCCAGAGAGCAGCATGGAACAAAAAGCTGGGAGTGGAAAATGGGGCTGGGAGTGGTGAAAGGGTTTATATCTGTTTGTGTGGGGAAAATGAGTGAGGAGAGGAAAAAAAAAAACCCAATCCAAACAGAAGCCTTAGTGGAAATAAAAGCCCAAACCCAAGCATAGAATTGAGATTTGAAATTAATTTGCTACATAAAGAAAATATAACAGACTTACCTTATGAGGGGGAAAATGTACTTTACAATACTCTTGTCAGATCACACGCTGTTTTGAGGTCTTCCATCTCACCTGAAGCACGTTCCGGCACATAAATAGCCAATAATCTGGGGGAAACTGATTCATTCTGTCTAGAGATTAGGAGTTAGAGGCTATGAAAACCCTTACTATAAAGAAAAGATATCTCCATTTAAACTGAGATTTCAGTTTCTTCGGTGCTGCTAGAAGAAATGAAAATAAATCAGGCACTGAAACATTCTGCCAAGTATCAGGAACAGTTTTCCTGATAGCAAGATGCATTAGCAACTGGATAAAGTCTCCCTCAGGGAAGCACTGAAAGCACAAGGTCTGAATTACTTTAAAACTCCAGAGTTTATGTCTAGTTGAGAAAAGACTTAAACACAATAAGCCTGCATAGCCCTCTAGGGAAGGGAAAATGATGCTGGCTTTAGTGCTAGTCGGCTCTGATTTCTGTGATTAATCCTCCCTACCTGTTTTTGAGCTCCTCACTTTGGACAACAGCGCTATCACATCTTTGAATCAACACTGCTGAAGAACAGGTGAATTTTCACATAAAAGGAATAAGCAGGAATAGCTGAGTGCCTGGTCAGTCATTACTGCTGGCCCTCAGAGCCCAATAGTGCTATGAGCATGCTCTTTATTAAACATATTTAATATATCTGTGCCTAAAATGAACCAAGATCGAGGCACCACCATAGGCAGCACTGTAAGGAATGAGCAGCCATCCCTGCCTTGGAGAGATATCAATCCAAGCAGAAACAAATGCTGTTCCTCCCAAGACCAAGACACATTACAGCACCCACTGATTTTGGTCCTTTGGGCAGCAACTAAGGATAATGCAGGCAATGGGTTAATCTGTAAGCAGAGATTTCTCTTTTTTAATTAAACAGAACTATTTATATATATATACAAAACCCAGAAAATATTGCACCATTTAAAAAAACCAAAAAGGATATTTTACAACTAATCATGTGTTAAACACGCTTGTCCTCCCTGCATTGTAGTATATACACAGATTCACAGCAACCGTTGGACGTTAACAGGCAACCCGTGCTACTGGACACCATGGAAAATGCACTGGTCCGCACATATCCCAGAGAAAATACCCCTCCCACCTTCACTTCAATGTAGGGAACACGTCCATTGCTTTATCACCTCGGTGGCATTCAGGAACAATCTTCTCAAGTCTCTCATAATAAGGACAAATTAAAAACAGAAGGCTTTGGGAACTTCTCAGTCACAATTTCAATTGGGCTTGATCGGCACGGTTTTCTGGTAAAGTCTTTTACATTTCAGGGCTCAGACCCCAGAACTCGAGCACAGAGGCTCTGGAGAGAACCATTTCCATCCCTACCCACAGAGAGGGGCATTCCAGTGTAGTTTTATCTTTGATATTTGTAATCCAAAGACTAAGACTTCTCATGCCCTGAGAGCATCTTCAGTAACTCACAGCCCCAGGGTCCCGAGGGATGCTAAAAAGTACATCTGCTTTGGCGTTGATAAGATGTGTGGCGATGAGAGAGAAGACCAGAATGGCAATGCCCACGACCAAAGTGATGATCTAGGAAGGGATGAGAAACACTCAGCATCGTTGCAACAAAGATAGACAGAAAGCTCAAAGAAGTTTTATTGAATAGGAACCTCTATCAGAAAGCCACAGAGACCACTCACTACTGAAGCACTATGCAAAGTGCAAACTCACCTCTAGTTCCTTGCTGGCTACTAGAAATATTCTGGCACGGATCTCCTTCCATCGACTCTCTGTCCATGTGGAATACTCTGTAGATCCCCATTCCCTCAGCTCAAAGGCAGGAGAGAGTGCTTTGCTCAGGCGAACAGTTGACCGAACACAGTAGGGGACTCGTGATGTTGAGTTAGGGTCCAGGGAACCCTGTACCCAGGCGTAGTCGTACATCTACAATGAAAACAAGACATTAAGAGACAGCAAGGCACTAGCAAATAACCAGACTGTCTTCTGGTAAGAGAAAGAGGGGTTTTTCTGACTGTTCTTATTGTTGGAGAACCTTTTATTTACTCCATCTCTGCCCTTCAGCATCAGAATGCCTCCTTGTTGGAGGATTTGATCCAGTTCTCCCACGTGTGATTGCAGACAATACAAAACAATCCTAACTAGCTTCCCTCAAAAGCAGAAAACCAGCAAGTCAAACAGCAGGTCTGTCCTTGCCACTCTATACAACACTTACTTCTTTCTCAGCATTAGGTGCTTTTTCAGGGTTCAAGCACTCTTCCTTGGTGAGGTTAACAACAGTGCCTGTGAGGTTGGCCAGAACATACTGCACAAGGTAGGTGGTGTTCACAGGGCTGGAAACAGCAACGTAGTGCTGGGGAACATCATCACCTGGAACAGTCAGAGAATTGGAGTTGAATGGGAAGATGCCAGAAGCAGAAGGATGTGGAGCTCTAGAAAGTTGCCAGGTAACATATGGCGTCAAACACATCCCTGTGTTCTTCCCTATGTTACTTACCCAAAATCCCTTTCAGGTCTGGTTTAATGATGGACTGAAACCAGGAATTGTTCATTTTAACCAGAAACCCATAGAGCATTTGAGTGATCTGGAAAGAGATTAAATTGGTTTACACAAAGAGGAAAAGAACACAGCATCTTAATGGCTGCATCTCTCAAGATTATTCGGCACAGAAGACACTTTCCACTACAGAGACCAAGAGCATAGCAAAGCAGAGACTATATATCACAACTGTACACTATGAGAAAACAAGAGTTTCATTTCAGATCCATCGATTCCTTAGTTGATCCCAGTGGCACACACTGCCATCTCACCTCAGTTTCCACTTCTTTGCCCTGAGATGGAGAGGCAAGGAACTAGAGAAGAGTGAAAGTTTTCTCATTCAGCTGTGATGGAGAAGGGGGGGGGAGAGGCAAAGCCCTCATGGAGACAGACAGGACAGCATGCTGTGTAAACACACATAAACAGAGACAGAAGGGAAGTACGTGAGGACTCATTGTAGATGCCAGGGACTCAATTCCATCTGCTCGTACCGTTTTTGGATCAGCCTGAATAGCAGAGGTGTCGTTGGCTCCCCCTGCAAGCCGGTAGAGAGCACGGGCGACCACTGTGGCAACTTCTGCCAGAGACTGCAAAGGAAGAGTATTCTGTGTTAATCAAGATAGACAGACCCAGCAAAACAATTAAGAGCAAGCCAGAACCTACACATCCATCAACATGCTTATATCACACCAGCATCTGAGTGCCTATTGCCTTTGTAAACGTACAAAGCACTCCCACCTTCCTTCTGCCTTTTTTGGAAGCAGCTTTCCCCCTTCTCTCCATGAGCCCACCTGCAATCTGCCCCTACTGAAAGCCCCATCCATCCCAGACAAAGCAGCTGAAGAAAGTATAAAGTTGGAACCTTGGCTGTGTCTGTGACATATTCCAGGGTCTCCTCAGGGCTGAGACCCTCAGGGTATTGCATCTGGATGTTCTCTGGAGTGTCGTACATGCTCTGGTAGTATCTGAAAAGAAGAAAGCAAACAGAGGTTGGGGAGGAGCAGAAAGAAACCACAGGGCATGGAATTCAATTCAGAGTGTGCTTAAAGCAAACAGTGGGAGCAGTCTCCTGGGAGCAAAGAGACAGCTCTGCCAAAGCACTGCCCTGCCACACGCTCCTTAAACCATTTAATGAGGCTTTATAATTAACTTGGCCCTTCCACAGCTTCTCCCATCTGAGGATCTCCAAGCAATTTACAAGCTGTGATTAGCTTTCAGGTGGGCGACAGCCCCATCTATTAAATGGATAGAGAAACTGAGGCAAGGACAACTCATGCAGAAGGTCTCATGGGAAGAGAGCTTTCAATGCAAGTCATGCTAGTGGATTTTATTAATGCCTTATTTTGAAGGCAGTGAGGAATTCCAAGTGAACTCTAGGAGAGATTTACACCAAAGTGTCTGCAACACACAGCTGAACTGGGAACTGCATGATCTATGCACCTGACATTCCCAGACAACCTGGGATTGATCTTCCCACCTTACAGATGGTCACAGACCAGGGAAGTGTGCTGTCCTTCACCTCAACTCCTCCTGCACCTTCAAAGCAGTGCACATTTAGAGCTAAAAGGGAAAAAAGGGAAGCTACTTCCTTTTGATCATACCAGAGATTCTCTATAACAGAGAAGGGTAGGAAAATGAAGGCAAAAAGACAATTTGAAGAGTTTGGATGAAGAGGAAAAGGCAAGAAGAGAAAAAGAGAAACGGGGATGTCCGTCCTCACCCCACATCCCCATTTCCAAAGTTGAAGAGAAGCAGACCCCCCAAGGAACACACAGTATTAGGGTCATGTGAGGTGAATGAAAGTGCCCTTTCTAATGCCTGAGGCTTTCTGCCATCACAAATAGAAAGCTATATGAAAAAAAAAAAAAAAAAGCAAAAAAAAAAGAAAGCAGCAGCTATAGCTTCTGGAAGAACAGATGAGGCTTAGGCACGCTCAGTTGCCATTTGCTCACCTCTGGCTCCCAGCCAGCTGTGGGGAACATTTTCTGTACAAAACTGGATTTCTTTCGGTTGTCAGAATAATTATGTTGCGCTCGTTCAATTACATGGCACACGTTTGCTCTTCCACTCCCCCCAGCCTGCTGCTTTACATGTGCTGGGCAGTACAGCCCTGGCAGAGGCCTTGAAGGAGCTGGGGCTGCCCTCTGCTGGCCCCATTGCCTCTGGCTATGGGGCAGCTCAGAGTATTACCTGTTCTGGAAGGAAGTCTGGTGGTCAGTCAGGACCACCCCAGGAATGTGTCGGGCTCGAAGGAAGCGTTGGAATGAAGATGGGGGAAGAGGCTGCGAAAATCCAACTTCCTGCAAAGTTACATTTGCTCCTACGCTGCTATTACTCAGAATATCGAGCAGGTTTTTAATCTGAAAAGGAGAAAACAGCACCGTTCCGCTCTTTTTGTTTTGAATATGCAGTTTTCCTGGGAAGTTTAACATCCTGAACATTTGTAAAATGCTAAAGATCCCCCAGAATTTTGGGTAGGTGAATGACTACAAAATGCTTTCACCCACCTGGGGCTCAACAGTTGCATTCAACCGAGAGACGGGGTCTGTGTGCATCCACAAAACGGAGCCATTCCTTAGAGCCACCTGCAAGAAAAGAAACAAGAAACAAAACAGCTTCAACACATAGTAGGACATGACTAAATCCTGTAGAGGAGGGAAATCCATATCAGACAAAAACCCAACAACAAAAGCAGTGAAAAAAGGATGGTTGAGAAAACCACACCTAAATTATCACCAAGAAACAAAGAATTAAAATATCCTCCAACTCATCTCTCACCTGATTCAGCTCCACAAAAGAATGGATGTTCTCCAAACGGAGAGGAAATTTGTCTTTTTCCATATCGTACACCATTCGTGAACTGCCAATGTAATCAAAAGTCTCCTGCAACATGGTAATTAAAAGGAATAAGAAAAAATCCACATGTGACTCACATACAGATCACTGCTCGGCATAATTAATGGCACCATTTGAGAAGACGAGGTGGAACAAAACCAAAAGTTCAAGGGCCAATCCCTGCACCAAGTATATCTGAAGGTTTACATAGCCTGGCTGACACCACAATATCAAAGGAAATATGATGTTGTAAGCAGAGATGCAGCAAAGGACAAAAATGAAGGTAAACAGCATAATAGCTGCAGATAGCTATTGGATTGCACAAGCAAGAAAGGCAGAGAGAAAGTCAGACTTCTGTGAGCACTGATAGCTCAGTGGTACTGTAAGGGAGTAATGTAGAGGGGCATTACTACACTGTCTACTTTGGTGTACAACCCCTCTGTTTCTGGGAGAGTTGAAGAGGAAGTCAGGGAAAAAGGCAAATCCTCCATTCCAGGAATTAAATATATGAAGCTTTCCTGGAAGGAGGGGTATCTGTTTCACTAGAAAAAGAAAGGGAAGGTGAGATGACATCAACAGTTTCATCAAGGGAACTGCAAGAAGCTGAGCACTGACTGGAATGAATCAGCACCCCAAAGAAGAGAATCCCCATGACAGAAAAGGACAGTGAAGTCAGCCAGCCACCAGACTTTCCTCTTGACTATTATACAGCCAAGTCTTATCACTCCACATACATTCTGGGAGCACGACAGAGTGTTTGCTCTACAGTGCTGTGCACTGTGTGTCTCCCTGAGGGAAATTCTGACTGGGGATGTATGTGCTGGGGAGGGTGAATGAAGGGAATCACATGGCCACAGCATGGGGCTGTGGGAGCCAGTTTCACAGAGCTGCACAAAAGAAGCCATCAATGTAGATGCCTTCAGGGGAACATCAGCTGTTGGCCATCAGTCCCTCCTCCACAAGCTTGTTCTGTTTTTTTCACAGCTGCCAACTCCAGTGCTGGGCTCTCAGAAATGAACTACATTTTAATGCTGTCAACACATATATTTTTAATCTAGGTTTCTTTTTTTCCTCTTTCTTTCTGGGCTTTGTTTCAGAATTTAAAGCCTAGCCATTGCTGTTCATTCTGAATGGGAGTGGGACAGAAAACAGACATACAGAGATGCACACTGGGAAGACACAGGAGGACAAGCAAAGTTTGACTTATTCATCCAGAATGAACTGTGGGGCAGAATACGCACCGCCCCACTGGAAGCTCCATCTGCTCTTGTCATCCCAGTGAAATTAAGACCCTGTTCTCACTAGGGGAGTGGAGAGAACCATGGTGTGGGGATGCAGATAAATGACTTCGCACAAAGAGTAGGAAAGCGTTCATTTGCAGGGAGCCAAAGGCTGATTTGCTATTCTGAAACAAGCCAAATGGTGGAGCGATGCTGCTGCTCTTACCCCTTGGAAGAAGGTGAACATTATATTCCTTTGCAGCAAATGAACATCTGATGCCTTATGAAGGGCTTCAGCAGCAGCCAAGTGGGTCACAAAAGAGGAGACAGCACTCTCTGCCCCAGGTGCAATGTTCCAGAAGAAGGAATGGCTGTCAATCTGTAAGCATGAACAATAGGCATAAGAAATATGCAAACAGAGGAACAGTGTACTGGGAAAGCAAATCTGCCACCTCATTTTAATCCCACTGATAAGGGGGAAAAAAAATATATCAAACTATTCTGCCCAATGACATTTCAAATATCAACTGCAATAGCCAATCCAATCCAAATGAAGGGCTGGAGTGCAGGAAGAAATGGAAATAAGTAAGAGAAATATATTCTCACAAGACCCTATACTCAGATCTTCCCAATCCTTCCAGTCCACCCTCTGCAAAGCAAGATTAAGAGATACTTACTCGTGTAGCGACCATAATAAACTCCTTCTTCGGATCGACTTTTTCAGATGAGCTAATAGGGTGCAAGGTGCTCCACACATTGTAATCAAGCAGAGGATCACATACAGTCTCTAAGAAGCAGAAACAACATTGCTTGAAAGTTGAGATTACAGCAGAGAGAACTGAAAAACAATCTGGTTTGTGAGCTGTAGCTCACCAGTTTTATCGTGACAAGGAGAGAAATCTGCTCACCTGGATTAATGCTGAAGGTGTTCTGGATGGAGTTGCGTCTCATGCAGGTAACAGTGCTGGTGACAGCATGCATGTGGGAAAAAAGCTGCATGGCACACAGAGGGTACTCAGGGCCAGACCCATCAATAGGGACGTTATGGTCTTGGTAACACTGGACAGAAATAAACATCACCATGAGACTTAGTTTGTCTGTAATATGATGTACTACCTATAAAGTTGGACCATGTATTATTACTGTAGATGTCAACATCTGTGCTGAGTTAGCTCAACTTTTAGCCCCTTTCCTGAACCGTGTGGCAGCTCCCCTCTCTCACTGTCTGGGAAAGTTAATTACCTGCTTAATAACTTGAGTCTCATTGGCATCTTCAAGTAGAAAAATGGGGAAGTCAAAATCCTCATATGAAAGCCCACTCCCCATTGGATTCCACACAGTCCTATTGCAGTGTGCGTACTGAGGGCCATAGTCTTTGGAATAGACACCTGGAAACAGAAGAGAAATGGGCAAATCTGAGCCTGCAGAGAGAATAACAAACCACAGCAAAGGTAGGGCCTGCTGAGAAAATGGCAGCAAATACAGAATGAGCACCATTATGGGCTAGGGAACCAGCTGACAAAGCTTAGACATGGAGCTGGTCACTGCATGAGGCAGAGTGGAAGAGCCTGAGTGCTGTGCCACGCATGGAGAATACGAAACATGCATGCTCAAAGCCATCCCATGCCAGGAGGCTGGCAGGAGCACTCAGTGAGCATTTATCACATGCTGAGAGAGCGGTGGAGGCACACAGAGAAACATTATACTCCAAAAGAAGGAACATACTAAACAGCATTTTCTAAGCTCATCATGTGCTGGAAATACCCCTAAGGCATCTGTAATGTGCCAATCGTTTTAACACCTAGGTACTGAGCAAGCAGCACGAAGGCAAAGAGACAAACAAATGCCAGCACAAACTCATCTCAGAGTTTGCACATCATACTTCGCAGCTGAGGAGAAGAAAGTTCAGTGAAGAAAATAGTAAAGTGAAAACCTAACTGAAATCACATGGGGAAGTCAGGCAGGAATCAAATACTGCACCAAATGGATGTGAGAGATTAACATGTTTTATCCACTCTATGGAAAAACAAGCTTTAATGATGAGATGTGGAAAAAGTATGTGTTTCAAAAGTGAAAGAAAAGAAAATGCAACAAACACTGGTCAGACTGAATAGTGATTTCATGCTGGTTTAAGCCAGCTTATCAGTCTTCCCCCAAACATCAGCCCAGGCCTCACTAAGAACTGATGAGATTCCAGCTCAGACCAGTTATTTCGAAAGGCCATATCAAGCAGGTTATCTTAGATGAATTTTGACATGAAAGTGAAATTGCAATTTCACGTGCCCTTTGCACTTCTTGCTTTGACCTTACAATGTAATGGCATTATTTCTCCTCCCAGCAATAAGACAGACTTAACATTTCCTTACCAAACCCATCATTGGGACACTTCAAACCAGGAGAAAACCCTTGGGGAGGGTTAGGTTTGGCAATAGACACTGCAAGGCCTGACACTCGTGAGGTTCCCTTCAGCTGCTGCATTACATTTCTGGAACAGAGAAAATATAGGTGACATTTTGAATTCATTAATGAAGTTACAATCCAAGATATATCATTGCTGAAACACACTGCACTCAAGCACATGATGATGCTTGTGATCAAAATAACCATCGTGTTCCTTTCTCCTCACCATCTGAGAACTGTATTAAGGTGGCAACAACCAGAAAACTTCAATCACTTTCCTGCTTTGCCCAGGAAACGTAACAAATACTAATTGTGTTGTTTAATGAGCTTTAGAAAAAGCTACAGAGATCAACATGACATTAGAAATCACATAGAACAGAGCTCTTCTGACCACCAAACCATACATTTAAGGAGATGCAAACCCAGGCAGTAAAACACAGTAAAAACAAGCGTGCCACCCTCACTGTACTTCAGCACAAGGATGATTTTGCCACCTCTCACTTGAAAAATGGCATTTTTTATCCTAAAATTATGGATACATATTGGTCTTCTGGGCTCCTGTCACCTAGGGAAGATAAAAACTATGACAACTGACCTGTTGAAGAGGTTTCCATCTAGTAATATCATGTAGGGTGGGTGTGGGCCATCAGCAAGCACCCACTTCAGGTCCTCCTCCTTCTCGACCACATGTATCACCCCTGTGTCTCCACTGATGGAGGCTGTGGAAAGAGAAAGTACCCTTCATGTTTCATTGTGTTCTACTTCCTTCACACTCTCAACAACCCCAAAATAATAAGGCAGAATGGATCAAAGAGCTTTAAGGAAGAACAGCTCATAGGAGATGGTGAAGTGGCACTGTTTCTCTAACATAGGACAGAAGAAGAAACAACAGCTTTATAGCACTTTTATAGAACTCTACTGATACAAGCAAGCCCCACAGTTAGTAATGGCTATCATTGGACATTGCTTATGACTGGGAAGGCAGAACCCCATGCCTGCATGTCTGCACTAACACCAGGCTCACGTCAGAGGGCAGAAGTCAGGGAACCATGTATCTTGGACTACCTGTCAGACTAAGCTGTGCTGCCCTGCAGTGGCAGCTGACAACCTCTGCTGCAGGGAGTGGCTCAATCAGGAAGTGAAATTCAATTACAAATTAGCAAAACATTGACTCAGAGGAACCCCTTTCTACATACAGTAACTTCAACAAGGAGTACTGTGTGAATTGGACTTCCTTCTTTTTCTTCTCCTTCCTACCAGCTAAGCAGCCCCGTTCCTACACCTTAATATGATGAAGAACATACAAAGTTAGCAAGCAGTGCATGAGCAGCTAAGCCAAACCCTCCAGTCCCTTTAGATATCACTTACTTAATTCTTCATGCTCTGCCCTCTTCCTCTCCTAACACTAATGCCTAACACATCCTGCATTAGGCTTACAACTCTGCCTTGTATCCTAGGTCTCTATTCTAGGTCTTTTCCAACCTTGATAATTCTGTGATTCTAGGATGCTGTCTGGACAAAGACAGCAGAATTTACAGCCACGATGCTGTGTTGTGCCTTAGTTTTAACCTGAGCAAGCACTTGACTGTGCACACTGAAAACATTGCACGCTACCAACCAAGGCATGGATTCTCAAGGAAGCAGATTCCCTTAAGTCCTACACCTCAATTTCGAAGAGAGGAATCAGTTTGACTGCAATGGGATTGGAAAAATCAGCAGATGGTGATGAGAACACAAGCAGTGTCCACTCAGGCAGGACTGTAGCATTATAACCCATCTATCTGGATACGTCCAACCCATAGAGCACCTCCAGCTGTACTCACACTGGCAGCCGATCTGGTGGGTGGCATTCAGCAGACGAACACACGGCGCTGTTTTGTTCAGGGGGATGTAGATCTTCCTCTCAACCGAATTCCCATCGCAGGAGCCTGAGGAAAAGGACACAGGCCCAACTCAAACAAAGAGCTCCCACACCTCAAAGCCCTCCCTAAAAGAGCGTGTATGGGGGATAACGTTGAACCCCTCCCTAAGTAAGAGGGGGGAGAGGGGGGGAGGACAAACAAAGAGCTCCCACACCTCAAAACCCCCCCTAAAATAGCGTATATGGAGGATAACGTTGAACGCCTCCCTAAGTAAGAGGGGGGAGAGGACAAACAAAGAGCTCCCACACCTCAAAGCCCCCCCTAAAATAGCGTATATGGGGGATAACGTTGAACCCCTCCCCAAGTATAAAGGGGGGATGGGGGGGGTTACAAGAGAGGGCTCCCTCTCACAAAAGACCTCCACCTCAATGAGGAGTCGGCCTCAAACCGGCTAGGCCCAGCCCTATCCCAGACCCAGCCCTATCCCTCACCCAGCCAGCCTCACCCGCCACCAGCACGGTAAGAAGCAGCGTCGGCAGCGGCCTGCACCAAGCCAAGAGCGAAACCCAACAGCTCCCTACAACAGCCATCATTCCCCTCCTGCCCCCGGTCCTCCCCGTGGCCGCCATCTTGAAGCCCAGGTCCTCCAGCGCCATCTGCGCATGCGTAGAACCAGAAGCCGCTCTAGATTAGCGGAAGTGCTGCAACTCTATGGTCGGAAGCGGAAGTGGGAGGGTACTTCCGGGACGCCGACGTGGAGGGTGAAGGAGGAGGAGGAGGTTGGGGGGCGCAGTCGTGATGTTGACTAAGTTCGAGACCAAATCGGCTCGGGTGAAAGGTAACATTGAATCTGGGTTGTTTGGTGTGGGGAGACCTTGGAAAGTCTCTTATCATCTCTATCTGTGTCCCTATAGGGCTCAGCTTCCACCCTAAGAGGCCTTGGATCCTCACCAGCCTTCATAATGGCGTCATCCAGCTGTGGGATTATCGGATGTGTACCCTTATAGACAAGTTCGACGAGCACGATGGTCAGTAATAGGATGAGGGATGGATGGGGGAGCTGCTGTGACCTATAGGGTGTGCTATGTCCTAAGCCTGGCCTATAGAGCTGTGTGATATACATTGCATATATATCATATATATATAGCAGTATATACATATATATAGTAGTCTCTTTGCTTTCTCTGGGTGTTAAATGTGTGTCAAGTGTAAAAACAGGCGTGTCATTGCATGTGCAAAAGGTCAGGGTGCTTTGCACTGTGAATCTGCGGATACACCCATAGAAATGAATGGGTTTGAGTGGAATATCAGACTTAAATATGGCTTTTTGTTGCTTTTTAATCAATAGAAACAACGTTGAGTGTGAATTGTATTAGATAAGTAATATCAGGACATGCTCCTGCTGTTGTTTGCCCTTTCAAACCTGCTCTTCCTTTTTATAGGGCCCGTTCGAGGTATTGATTTCCATAAGCAGCAGCCTCTGTTTGTTTCTGGAGGTGATGACTATAAGATAAAGGTAACGTTATACTAGTTTTGCAATTCTGATTTCAAAGAACACAATTCAAGGGAAGGAATTGCTCCAGAGTTATGTTCCGTCTGTTTCTGAACTTAGTGATAATCACAACAAATTTAAGCCTCTTTGTGACTTACTTCAGAAGCGTTTTAAAATGAACGAGGGTCGCTGGGAGGTAAATTAGAATACCAACATTTCAGCCTATTGTGAGAAAGTGCAAAGAAAAAGAAGTAGGTCTCATCATATACCTTTATCGTTCTGCTTTTTTGTTGCACAGGTCTGGAATTACAAGCTACGCCGCTGTCTTTTCACTTTGCTTGGGCATTTGGACTACATCCGCACCACCTTCTTTCATCATGTAAGCAACTTTGGTATTGGAATACATACCCCATTGTGTGAGTCCATGGCTTTCCTTCATGTCTTTTGACACCCCAGATAGGAATATTGTAGCTATGCTGGAGCTAATGGTATGAATGTACAGATATGGTGGTGTTCTCTAGAGAAGCATAAGCTCTCTCTCCTAGATTTTAAGTAAAATAAAACAAGAAAGGGTAAATTTTTAGTAGCAGTTAAAAAATATTCAATGGGGAGGGATTGTATGTGATGTTAATTTGTTTCACTTGTGAAATACTTTGACTTTTTAGGAATATCCGTGGATCTTGAGTGCTTCTGATGATCAGACCATTCGCGTTTGGAACTGGCAGTCCAGAACATGCGTCTGGTAAAATCCATAGAGGCTTTAAAAAGTTACTTTGGAGTTTGGGGATGGGCTGTTTTAATTTGTTGTTTTCAAGCAGAAGATATTATTCACATTTCAAACTGTGTACAGTCAAAGGAATAGAACTGACGTGAAGAGCAGTTCAGATATGAATGCTCTGTTAGTTGTGGTTTTTGCTCATTTATTCTGGTGGCAGTAAACATGGATATATTTGGTGTTCAGTCATGCTAGTTCTTGAAGAATGGCATTTCTGTTCCAGTGTTACCACTCATTTTTCATTGTCCCTCTTAAAATCCAGCTTATTGTTGGTGGTAGTAATTAAAATGTATGTTATGTCCTTTGTTTAAATGCTATTTTCTGTCCTTTTTCTTGTAGTGTGCTGACAGGACACAACCACTATGTGATGTGTGCCCAGTTTCACCCCTCTGAGGACCTGGTAGTGTCAGCCAGCTTGGATCAGACTGTACGCGTTTGGGATATTTCTGGTGAGCTGCCCAGGTCAAAGGGGTGTCTTGTGGCAAAGCCCACTTCAGAACTGCAATTGCTGAAAGCCATACAGGGCAGATTCAGATCTGAGAGCAGAAAGAGTAGCCTGTTGGCTGGAGGAACCTCAGGCAGAAAACTACAAAAACTCTGTATAGGTGGGGATCTGTATCCCTCAGTTGTAGGATGCTGTAGGGGGAGCTGTTAGGTCAGGGCTTGGACTGGTGATTGAGCACCTGATGAAGGGATGTGATTATCTCAGGGAGTACGAACTGTACCTGTGCTCCCCACCAGAAGGGGTAGATCCAGAGTGGAGGCACTCTGGGCTCATATACGGGCCAGCTACTGAAGGGAGGTCATCTCTAGGACCTAGGCTGCTTCTGAGGAAGAGTGCTGTATGACCAGATTGCCCCTTTGCTAGTTGAGTATGTTCTCCTCTTCTTCTGTATGTGATGTTAACCTACCTATGAGTACTTTGCCTCGTGTCACTAAGAACCTGTTAGAATTCTGTTTCTTCTTGAGCAGAACAGATGTTGACTCAAAGTAACTGTTGGGGGGGTCACCTAGTTCAACTTTATGTTGGAGTTAAGGCTTTTGCAACAGTGAGGCAAGCTGTAGCTTTGTACAACCAAAAAATCTTTAAGAATCTGGCTTTATAGCCAACATAGTGTTATCGCCTGAATAGCTTCAGTGTTCTAGGTTTGTAGGAGAAGCTTTAGAAACTTCTGTGTTGGAAAACTCTTGGAGGCAGCAGTAAGTCATTTGTTCTGAGATGCAGACAAAATGGCTTCTCTGCTGCACAATGAACAAGGGCTTTTTCTGATAGCATACTCGTGGGTGGTGATAGGAAGCTGAGTCTTCAGCATTCAGTTTGCTTCTGTTCTATACAATGAAGTGTTGCTTGGAGATCAGAGCAGGAGTCACAAGTCAGAACTCCAGAGTACGTTGCTGATATCCGAGCTGTTCTTTTAGGTTATACCTAGACCACAAGATCTCACTTAAAAATATAATCCATGGGTGAAAAGC
Organism: Coturnix japonica; assembly: GCF_054131305.1. Taxonomy (NCBI): domain Eukaryota; kingdom Metazoa; phylum Chordata; class Aves; order Galliformes; family Phasianidae; genus Coturnix; species Coturnix japonica. The sequence goes on from NW_028188965.1 coordinate 455,923, forward strand.
CAGATGTACAGAAAATATTAGGTGGAAATAGAACTGGGTGGAAGGCAGGCAGGGACAGTATTAGTGGTGTGCCAGTGGAAATTATTCTAGGGACAGACTGTGGCCCTTCATCTGACCTGCTGCTCTCGCCATTGCAGTTTTGGTTGGGCATGCTGCATTATTTGTTGTACACGCTCAGACATGGCCAGCTGTGTCAACAGTAGGGACTGGGGACAGGATATCCTGGTTATTTAAAACCTGTCACCCTCTCTGTACTGCCAGCATGGAGAATTTAACAGCTATCCTGCTAGTAAGCTTTGCTGCTGCATTCTCCCACGCACTCTCTCAGTAGATTTCCAGCTGCCAAATTGGTTTGGAGATGATACAGAGCCTTTTTTTTTTCCCCCTCCCTCAGCTGATATATGATGAGAGGTTTTAGAGACAGGCTGAATTATTGACTCAGCTGTTGCTCCAGTCAGACACAACGCTGCAAGAATATTAGTGTGTAGAGGGGGAAAAAATTGTGGATAAATGAGAAGCAGATTGAAAATCCAACTTGCTTTTTCCCTCAAAAAAAGTTTCTTTTTCTCCAGAATGATTTCTCTTTGGCAGGGTTCTGTTCTATAGCATTTAAGTGGAAATGGTTATTTCTGATAAATGAAAATAGTCCTAGTCATAAAGAACTCCACCCCTGCTTCTCTTTCCTTTTTGTTCTATAAGGCTTAAGGAAGAAGAACCTGTCACCTGGAGCTGTGGAGTCGGATGTCAGGGGAATAACTGGGGTGGATTTGTTTGGGACAACAGATGCAGTTGTGAAGCACGTTCTTGAGGTACAATATGTGCATACTGTGCAGTCTTTTCAAATCTGTATAATGAAATCCTCCGTGTGACTTATCCTCTAAGAGAAGAAAAAAAGATTTAAACTACTGCATTAAAAATACTCAAGTCTGGAGGTGTTTGCACTGTAACCAAAGTAGTTGCGTTGTCACTGTATGGCTAAAAGCTCCATTAAATAGCAGAAAATATTACCTTGTGTTGCTTGGAAGCAGCAGAGGAAATTATGGTAGAGACAACATTCTATAATGGCTCATTTAAACCTAGGAAGTAGTGCTGTTCTGCAGCTTTGCTCTACTGATGAAGAATGGTATCTGCAGAGCTTATCACTGTGGGCACAGCCTGTGTAAGCACTCAGTGTGAGCAGCATGACGTACAAACAGAGCTGTGTCTTGGCAAGCCTGGCTGCAGTCTTGTCTTTCCTATACTCTTCAGTCAAAAAACTTGTTCAAGTGAATTTTCTGTTTGTCTTTTAGGGCCACGATCGTGGAGTGAACTGGGCCGCCTTCCATCCCACAATGCCACTGATTGTGTCAGGAGCTGATGATCGGCAAGTGAAGATCTGGAGGATGAATGGTGAGTGGGTTTTCCCAAAGAGAACCCATAGGGATAAGGATGTTAAGAGCTGATGTTTGTTTGGACTTCTGTAGGCTGACTTTGGAAGCATGTCTTTATGATGCAGTGGTAAATAATCCTAAGCAGCTTGACTTTTGCAGTCTGAAGAGGGCTCACTTCCTTAGTAAACACTTCTAGCATCTTTTAACTTGCAAGCACTGCTGAACAGCGGTTTGTAGGAACAGCAAAGAATCACTCTGAAGGTTTTCTTTGAAGATGTGCCCATGGAATAAGAAAGGGAAATGATTCCAGAATCAGAAGCCCTCCACCAAAAATGGATGTGATTTTGCTAGCAGTTAAGGATCATAAACATAAATTGCAGAGAATGGTCTAGTAATTAACTGATACAGCATGCTTCATTAAGGTGCTTGCTGTGCATCTGCTAAGCAGTGTGTTTAAGTGTTGTTTTCCTCCTCTTTTTTTTCCTCCTGGTTAGAATCAAAGGCCTGGGAAGTTGATACTTGCCGAGGGCATTACAACAATGTCTCCTGTGCTGTCTTTCACCCTCGGCAGGAGCTGATCCTCAGCAATTCGGAAGACAAAAGCATCCGTGTCTGGGATATGTCAAAACGGTTAGTGTGTGTCAAGTGTCTGATTCAACCATAACAGGGAGGATTTTACATGTATGAGAGGCCTACGGTTCTCAGAGGAACTGAAGTCTAGTTGTTCATCTATTCTAGTGTTTGGTAACTTCTGACAGAGAAATGTTTTTCATGCTCTGTCCCTTTGAGAGGCATGTTGTGAGCAGAGCTTTTAATTGAAAATCAATTGGAAGAGTGTTGACCTGTCCACTCATATTGCTGCTGAAAGTATTTTAAATGGGAATATATTCTTTGACAAAAAGGCTGTGAATATTTTGAACTCTGTGGACTCCCAGTTCTGAATGCTAGGGATGATCTGAAGCTCAGATCTTCATTTTTTTTGGGGGGGAAACTAGAGTTAGCACTGAAGTTTTATATCCTTTGTTCCCTATCTTGGCATGTTTAGCACGGGTGTCCAGACCTTCCGCCGTGATCACGATCGCTTTTGGGTATTGGCTGCTCATCCCAATCTCAACCTCTTTGCTGCAGGTAAAAAAAAAAGAAAGCAACAAAGATAAACCCTGCTCAGTGTCTGGCAGGATGTTTGAAAGTGTATTCTGCATAGGAACTGTGTGCATCAAGGATTCACATGCTTTATAGAACATGCTGACTTGCAGATGTGTCTATTAAATGTCCTGGAGTGAAAACAGCCTCGTTTAAATTCATACAACATCTGAAAGCATTGTGTGGAATGCAGTCTCATTGTTTCAGCTGCTGTTTAATACTAGAGGAAGATAGCCTTAGCCTTAAGTAGTGAATGCTCTGAGGCCAAGGGCTGGGACAAATCCAGGGGGAGCCACGCTGGACTAATCACACTTGAAGAAATGCATGACAGCAAGGGAAAATGTTTCTAGAAGGATGCCAGATCTTAGGTCTGAGGATACCTAAATGGATAGGAACACTGAAGGGAGAAAAGTGGTATCTTTGTTGGCTCATTCTTTGTTTGGAGGGCTGGGTTTTCTCATCCTCAGCAGCAAGAGAACCCAGAGGATTTAATTCACATTTGATCTCCTATGTGCTTTTTCCCAGGCCACGATGGTGGCATGATTGTGTTCAAACTGGAGCGTGAGCGTCCTGCTTATGCAGTGCATGGGAATATGCTGTATTATGTGAAGGACCGATTCCTCCGCCAACTTGACTTTAACAGCTCAAAAGATGTTGCTGTCATGCAGCTGCGCAGGTAAGAGATGAGCGCTCAGGGTTCAAGAGCTCTCACCAGTGTTCTGAACCCCTTGGTAGTACCTCTTACAGATGGGTTGTGTTATCCTATGTTATTCATATGACTTTAGTTCAGCTGACTCTGTCAGATGAAGTTACAAAGCCTGTGGGAAGTGTTTTTAGATCAGTTTTCTGCATAGATTCGAACTCTTTTGGTTGCTAGTTTAAAGTTTTCAGTAGTTCAAATGCAAATGCCAGTTCTTTCACTTAAAAAATACTGATATTCTTAAAGTGTTTCCAGGTGGAAATTAATCAAAACAGTTCTTATTTCTTAAATAAACTGAGTACCAAAAAAGCGTTCATTAGGAGGCAACTGTTTTAGAGTTACAGGTTAACTTTAATTTGTGTCTTCTTTGCAGTGGTTCCAAGTTCCCCGTGTTCAACATGTCATACAACCCAGCTGAGAATGCTGTCCTTCTCTGCACAGTAAGTTGTTTGTGCTGAAGAACTTTTCACAAGGCTGTGAATGGCAGTTCAGTGCAATCTTATCTCAGAATACTTTTTTCCCCCTTATTTTTGCAGAGAGCAAGCAACTTGGAGAATAGCACTTATGACCTATATACCATTCCCAAGGATGCAGACTCCCAGAATCCAGATGGTAATCATGTCTTTACATCAGTGTGTGTTGCTGAGTAGCTGTTCCCTTTCCTCTCCAACTGTGTTCTATGTAAAAAGAGAAGTCTCATTTCTGTCAGCCTCTCATTAGATTCTTTCTCCATGTTTCCCAGTGTCCCTGCAGCACACATCATTTGGCAGGCTTCCTGCTTACTATATCACACTACACTGACTTGAAAAATTCATGCTCATCCCAAACTTTTACTGCTACAAATATATATTTTATAATTTTGTTATTAGGAACTTTCCATTCTCCCTTTTGACACAGCAGGCAGCATTCCTGGCTTGTCAGCAGAGATGGGTTGTAACCAGATATATTTTGTTTGAAGAGGTTTTACACTCTGAAAAGTGGCTGTAAAAGTGACAGTGCCAGGATGCCAGCGTTCATTCTTTCTCTCGGCAAAATTTCACATCAGTTTTGTGCAATTTACAAGTCAAAACATGATTTAGGAGGAGAAAAAATTTCTTTCTCCTAACTATGAATTCCATTTGGGATCTGAAACTCCAGCTGGTTCCTCCTGCCTCTATCCTGGCAGAAAGGATTTTGAAGTGAGTGGGAGTGATGAATGAGTGAGAACTGGAATTCAGCTCCCTTGTTCACAGATTCCCTTCATCCATAGAAATCAGGGTAGATTTCTTTGAGTACAACAGCAGATATATTTGGGGAGAGAAGAAAAGGGAGATTTTTGGTGACTTCATGTATGTTAAATGTTACTGAGTTTATTTCGAATGTTTCTTTTGAGTGAGTTGGTCAGAGCTTGCTTGTCTGGGGTCACCCAGCTTGCCTCCATCTTAGGGAGGAAAGGGTTTCTCCTTCCAGATGAAGTGGTGTCTAGGCCTCAAGGAAACTAAGCATGTTTTTAAGGCATTTTCAGGAGCAGAGTGGAATACTACTGGTTGATAAATATTTTTTCTAACACACTATGTATGCAAACATAGCACCTCATACATCTCATGATCTCCCCAGTCTTGAAGTAGGTATCTAACCCATCCTTAAGCTTTATTCCTCTTCAGGAGGAAGCATTTCTCTTAATAAGATACTGATTTTTACTAAGACAGCAGCAGCTTTCTCACCTCCCATTCTGTTCCCTACCCCTCTTCCATAAGCCTTCTGAACATCCCAGACATCCTGCAGCACAGTTCTTTATGCAAGCCTGACATGCAGAGTGCTGTGTTTATATTAGCATTTTAAAACTGAGAGAACAGCTGCGTGCTGGGGAGACTGCAGCCTTTCTCCTCCAGCTCGTTATGTCAGTTTGCAGGGGGGGGTAGGAGAAAGAGAGAGAGGGGGAGTGTACATTGAAGCCGGGACCCTCGCTGCTTGCATGGTTTGGCCAGTGAGGCTCTGCTCGTTAGCTTGACAGACGGTGCTGTCGCCCAGGATGGCTGCTCCAGTGCCAAGCAGTGGCATTGGCTGCTCAGCCTGCCACTTGTCTTGTGCCTTGGCTGCAGAGAGGGGCTGGCGCTGGCCACGCTGTGATCTGAAAGGACATTGGGGGAGGAAATGAGTCTTGCGAATAGCCTCAGGTTAAACATGAATTAGCAGGAAGCGGCTCCAATAGCCAAGATGGGATCAAACAAGACTGACTAATGTGTTGCCATAAGAGTTTGCCAGAGGTTTTATTCACTGCCTGTGTCTTTCTCTCCCCAGCCCCTGAAGGGAAGCGCTCCTCCGGGCTGACAGCTGTGTGGGTAGCTCGTAACCGCTTTGCAGTCCTGGATCGCATGCATTCGGTAAGGGGACAGGCTTAATAGGGTCATCTTTTTAAGGGGGAGTATTGTCATCTGGAGATACACAAATGGATATGGGAGGAGTCTGGGTTAACAGAATTATTAGAGATCTGAGTGGATTGGCAAAGAGCTCTCAGCAGTGAGTGGGCTGCAGGTAGATGTGAAGAAATATAATGCAGTGGAAACACAGTGAGTTGAAATATTTAGTTTCTTATGGCAAACGCTGGTTCTGTTGCTGGAAGCCTGCTACACCAGGTGGTTCAGGCATGACAGCTGACCAGAGCAAGACTGTGAAACAGCTCTGGTTGGTTTAATGGCACGGAAGTAATGAGGAAATGGTGAAAAAGCAGGTTAGATTTCTTTATACGAGTCTTTGTTCCCATGTGGAGTGTGATAAGAGAAAGAAGGGGAAAAAGAACAGTCATGGAAAATCTTGTGGAAGGCCACGTGTTTTGTTGCTGAGGTTCAGCTAAAGTTTTAGGCTAAAATAATCCTTCATTTCTTCATAGAATCCTCTTAACTGCCCTGTGTTGTTACATTTTTCTCTCAACAAATGGCAGATCCTCATCAAAAACTTGAAGAACGAGATCACAAAGAAGGTTCAGGTGCCGAACTGCGATGAGATTTTCTATGCTGGCACAGGGAATCTGTTACTGAGAGATGCAGACTCCATCACCCTCTTTGACGTGCAGCAGAAGCGGTAAGATCCAGTCTGCTGGGAGAAGTTTTAATATTGTAATCCTGTTGGTGTGTGCCCTCTGGGGACGAGTCACAGCTATTAATGCACTCCAGAATTCAGCATCAGCTGCAGGCTGCATCAGTCTGATCCAAACCACGGCTAACAACTGTTAGGAAGAGCAGAGTGCAAACATAGCCAAGGTGTAATTTATGCTGCAGGCATTATGCCATTGATCACAGGGAGATGTGTGCCATAGCCTTGTAAATTCTGTGACTGTAGAATCGGGAGCTGTAAAAGTGCAAAGAAATCAAAAATCCCAGACTCAATCAAGCTAAACTTGCCCAACATCTTGTCCCTTAGGTTTTGTATCTGTTCAGAATGCTCTTAAAATTGCAATATGATAGCAGGCTTGTGCTATCCACAAAGAAACAGACTGGGAATATTGTTTTAACTCTTTAATGTCAGAGCTGTCTTTTTTTCCCCAGGACTCTGGCCTCAGTGAAGATCTCCAAGGTGAAATATGTCATCTGGTCAGCTGACATGTCCCACGTAGCTCTGTTGGCTAAGCATGGTAAGTAGGCAGGGCTGCAAAGTTTAACCTGGACCTTAGGGTGAGCTTGCTCCTTCCTTAGTTAAGAGCATGATCTGCTCAGAGCTCTGGCTAGCAGCATAGGTGCAGTTGGAGACAGATTCAGTGGACCCATCCCCTTTGTCTTCTTCAAAGTCTTATAGGACATGAGCTTTCTTTTGTTCTTTCACAAAATAAGGGCAGGTGGAGATTTCATTGTGATTGCCTTCATGTCCTTAATGTTTGATTCTGATTATAGTCAGTATTTCTGAGGCTGTAGAGGAGGGAAGCTGTAATTCAAAGGCAGATACTTAATAGAGCTAACTGTACTGCTTTTTGTTTCTTTTCTTGTCACCAGCCATCATGATCTGCAATAGAAAGCTGGAATCACTGTGCAACATCCATGAAAACATCCGTGTTAAGAGTGGTGCCTGGGATGAAAGTGGTGTTTTCATCTATACCACCAGCAACCACATCAAATACGCTGTCACCACGGGGTAAGTCTGGGGGGTCACAGGGTGAGTCCTTGAAATGATTGACCGTGAACCATGGTGATATTTTTTGGCAGACACTAAAGCTGGTGCTGCTGTAATTGTGCTTTTAGTACAGTGTGGGTGTACCCCAAGACAGAACTAAGTGTTTGGTCTTCATTTGTGGTTGGTTGCTTACACTGTTCACTGGGGTTTTATTGCTGGATTGGGTGGCTGCACTGTTCATCTAATTGGAGCTAAAACAATAATGTAGTGAGCTTTCTTTGAGGTAGGAAGTGTGGCCATACAGATGTGTTGGTGTGTCTGTCACACGTGTACTGTGTTGGCATAGGGATCATGGCATCATCCGCACCCTGGACCTGCCTATCTATGTTACTCGTGTGAAGGGGAACAATGTGTACTGCCTGGACAGAGAATGTCGCCCCAGGGTCCTCACCATCGATCCCACAGAGTTCAAATTCAAGCTGGCATTGATCAACAGAAAGTATGATGAGGTGAGGAGGCATGAGAAACTACAGTGTTCCTTGACTGTGGCCTGAGGGTTAAGGAATGTGCCTTTGTGAGTGGTGTTGTCAGCTTGACTGCCTGGGTGTTTTCTTTGCAGGTGCTACACATGGTGAGGAATGCAAAGCTTGTGGGCCAGTCCATCATTGCCTACTTGCAGAAGAAGGGTTACCCTGAGGTGGCCCTGCACTTTGTCAAGGATGAGAAGACCCGTTTCAGTCTGGCACTGGAGTGTGGCAACATTGAGGTAAGATGGTGGGTAGTGCTGTGAAAAGGATGTGTCTTTGGGTCTCTGCCCTGGAGGGGGGCAGAGAATTGAGCTCAAGTCTTGTGTTAAGCAGTTCCTTCAGATTTGTTTTACTAACCACATCAGTTCTCTTGTTAGATTGCCCTGGAAGCAGCCAAGGCTCTGGATGACAAGAATTGCTGGGAGAAACTGGGAGAAGTGGCACTACTGCAAGGAAATCACCAGATTGTGGAGATGTGTTACCAGCGCACCAAGAACTTTGATAGGCTCTCCTTCCTCTATCTTATTACTGGCAACCTGGAGAAGCTTCGGAAGATGATGAAGATAGGTGAGTGCAAAAGTGAATGGGATAAGAGGAGCTGAGCATCATTCCCAGAGAAACGGCAGCAGCACAGAGAAGGCCAAGAAGAACAAAACTGACTCTGTTTTGTTTTGGTTTAGCTGAGATCCGTAAAGATATGAGTGGCCACTACCAGAATGCCTTGTATCTAGGAGATGTAGCTGAGAGAGTGAGGATCCTGAAGAACTGTGGACAAAGTAAGTAATAACAGATCAATGTGTTCCTCTCTGGCCTGGGGTGGTGCTGGAGAGTATTTTGGAGTGACCTCTAATTTCTGGAGAGAGATGAGAAACTGAACGAGGTGGATAGAAAGCTGGTCTATGATGTTCTCCTTCTCCAGACAACAAAGGGCATGCATTCACATTAGTTGTATCCAATTTCAGAGTCCCTGGCCTATCTCACAGCTGCAACTCATGGGCTGGATGAGGAAGCTGAAAACCTGAAGGAAACATTTGATCCTGAGAAGGAAACGGTTAGCAACTTGATTAATGCTTCAGAACAACAACAACACTGGAGTTTGGGATGGTTGACAATGGGATTTCATGTTAATTTGACCAGTTTGGCAGCTCCTTTCCTGGGAGTGGGACCACTATCTTTTTTTCTGCTCACCCCTTCTCATAGTCTTGGAACTGTGCTGTGGGGAGCTGGGTCAAAGATGGGGATTTTCCTTATGTGGCCCTTAGCTGTTCTTCTCTTTTTCTGTTCAGATTCCAGACATCGATCCCAATGCAAAACTACTGCAGCCTCCTGCTCCTGTTATGCCTCTAGATACCAACTGGCCGTTGCTGACTGTCTCCAAGGGGTTCTTTGAAGGCACAATTGCTAGCAAAGGTATTTCATTGTACTTGGAAGGCTGTTAAGATACTCAGAGCAGATACAATTGTTTCTATGTCTACTGAGCTGTTGCTGTTAAACCCCACATTTGTTTTTACTACAAATCTATAGATTTTTGGATTTCAGAGTTGGTATTTATGCTGCCCTTGGCAAATCTAAAAATCTTTGGCTTTTAACGTGAGTTTTGACAGTTATTTTCTTAATGCCTGACTTACTCGGATGTGCAAATGAATAGCCCTGTCCTTCTTTTAGGTAAAGGGGGTGCCTTGGCTGCTGACATTGATATCGACAATGTTGGCACCGAAGGCTGGGGAGAAGATGCAGAATTACAGCTCGATGAAGGTGAGTGTGTCAAATAATATTTCTTAGAGAAGTGAAAACGTGTGTCTGAGTTAAGAGCTCTAACAGTTGTTGGTTTCTTTTCCTCCCCTCTCCATGCAGATGGCTTTGTGGATGCTGGAGAAGGCTTTGGAGAGGAAGGTCTGGGTAAAGGACAGGAAGAAGGAGGTGGATGGGAAGTTGAAGAAGATTTGGATCTTCCTCCTGAACTGGTAGGGAGTTCTTTGAGTCATTGATGCTTTTGGAAGGTGCTTGCAGCTGGGGGTTGGGAGGGAGAATACTGATCTGGGCTTCATTAGAAGCTTGGTTGCTACAGCTGTGGCCACCTCTGATTTCATCTGAGTGCTGGGAACTAATCTCTGCTCTGTGTTGTTCCCTTAGGATGTTCCTGCTGGTCCAGCAGGAGGAGCAGAAGATGGTTTCTTTGTGCCACCCACCAAGGGCACCAGCCCAGCTCAGGTAACATCACAAGTCTTTGTTTTTCAGAAACTTTCTACCTTGATGCTGTTTCGTTTCTTCCAGATTTAGTCTTTACTAATATTCATCTGTGTGCACAGCGCAAGAACTTATTAAGGGGATTGAGGGTAGTGAGTGTGTGTATATGCACAGTATGATTTCTCTTCCATTCTTGCAGGTGTGGTGTAACAATTCACAGCTTCCTGTTGACCACATTCTGGCAGGTTCCTTTGAGACAGCAATGAGAGTAAGTTACACTTGGTGTTTCTGGGGGGAAGGGAGAGGGGAAAAAAGATGCCCTTGTCCCCTTCTGTTTTTGTCTCTGCACTCTGAAGCTTTGTTCTGTGAATCATTATGTACATTTCTTTCTCTGGATGCAAATTTAGAGGGTCTGTGACCCTGAGTGGTGTCTATGCAGCTTCCTTATGACTCTGGACAAGTCAGTACATCATTGTATCCCTTTCAGCTCCTCCATGACCAGGTAGGAGTAACGAACTTTGGACCCTACAAGCAGCTGTTCCTGCAGACTTACGCCCGTGGCCGTACAACCTACCAAGCCCTGCCATGTCTCCCTACCATGTATGGCTACCCACATCGCAACTGGTAAGCAATATTGGGTTAGCTCCTCTTCTGTGCTCTTTTCCTGTTGCCATATATCCACAAGTCTTCAACAGTTATAGCCCACATTAGTTAGGTGTTCTACCTCTGCTAGTCGTCTGAAGGTTGGGACATCTAAAGAAACATCGATGTGTATTTATACTGTGATATTGGGGAAACTGCTGTGGAAAAATGTCAGACTTTTCCAGCCTTTGTTAATGCAGCGAGAGCTTGGCATTGAGGGTGATAACTGTGGAAGCACAGGTGTTGTTTATGCTATGCTAATGGTCAAGAACAGCACAGCTCTAGGTTACAGTGCCATTAAGTTGCAGCTGTGTAATGCTAGTGTGTACTTGCTGGCCTCTGTGTTACTCCTACTTGTACCCCATCCCTTCTGTGGTGCCTCCAGGAAAGAAGCTGGCATGAAAAATGCCCTCCCAGCTGTTGGGCTGAAGCTCAATGACCTGATCCAGCGCTTGCAGCTGTGTTACCAGCTCACAACAGCTGGCAAGTTTGAAGAGGCTGTGGAGAAGTTCCGCTCCATCTTGCTGAGTGTGCCCTTGTTGGTGGTGGACAATAAGCAGGAGATTGCTGAGGTGAGGGGTAGACCTCTTCTGCCTATTGTCAGTGTGGCTATGGGGCTGGAGGCCAAATGCCTGACTGTCTCCTTCTCTCAAAGGCCCAGCAGCTGATAGCCATTTGTCGGGAGTATATCGTAGGGCTCTCAATGGAGATCGAACGGAAGAAACTGCCCAAGGAGACCCTGGAACACCAGAAGCGAATCTGTGAGGTACAGAAGCTGAGTGTCAGAAATAGCCTTTAGGTTTGAAATAGGCATTAGGAATCCTCTATTCTGCCACTTCTTGCCTTCAAAAACAGATGTGGCAGTGATGAATTGGGAGAGGTTTGTGTGTTCTGTCTCATTTTCAGGGTATCCAGTTACTACTTGGTTGTGACTGTATCCTTGCTTTACCTCCTTCTCCCTGATGCAGATGGCTGCCTATTTCACCCACTCCAACCTACAGCCTGTCCACATGATCCTGGTACTGCGCACTGCTCTCAACCTCTTCTTCAAACTCAAAAACTTCAAGACAGCTGCTACTTTTGCTCGTCGCCTGCTGGAGCTGGGGCCAAAGCCTGAGGTGGCCCAGCAGGTATGTCTGTGTTGCATGGCCTTGAAACACTATTTGTAGCAGACTCTATTTAGTCTGCTTTCTAGTTCCCCCTCTGAATGATGTGGTTGTTTTTTGCAGACCCGCAAGATCTTGTCGGCATGCGAGAAGAATCCCACTGACACCTACCAGCTCAACTATGACATGCACAACCCCTTTGACATCTGTGCTGCCTCTTACCGACCCATCTATCGTGGCAAGCCTGTGGAGAAGTGTCCACTCAGTGGAGCTTGCTACAGCCCTGAGTTCCAGGGGCAGATCTGTCGTGTCACAACAGTAAGGGAGTTTCTGTTGCTACTCACTCCTATCTAGCCTGTGTTTTCCTTGAGAATTCCTCTCCAGTAGCTTTCCCCTTGCTCCTGAAGTGGGTTTTGGATCAAGTTGGTGGGCAGAGGACTTAATATTTGAGGTGGAGCAGTTTGGAAATTACAAAATATGACATAGCTTAAATGCTGCCTTCAGAGCCTGACATTGCAAGGATGAGCATAGTTCATTTTGGGAACCATCCAGGCTCTCAGTGTTGCATACGGGATTGGGTTATTCTGTTAGTTTTAAGCACTAATCATCACCCTTTCATTCCTCAGGTGACAGAGATTGGCAAAGATGTCATTGGGCTGCGGATCAGCCCCCTCCAGTTCCGCTGAGCTGTGTGCCAGTCCCTGGGAGGTGTGAGTTCAGAGGAAGATGGCCCTGTTTCTCAGCATGATGTGGAAGCTTTCACCTCCCACCATTCCAGCTTCTAGTCAACTCCCTTCACCATAGCTATACCTGGTGTTGTGTCTTAACTGCTCTTCCCCACCCAGGAGTGCTGTAGCAGAGCTCTCTGCTGCTCCTTAGTAGTAATAACTTAAGATCCCCTTTCAGATACGGCTGATGTGTTTGTGTACCATTGTTTTCAGGCATATATTTTCCAGAGGGTATAATGATGTGGCTCTTGCCAAGACCGGGATATGCTACAGTGCACTTAATAGGAACTGCTTGCCTCTCACACTCATTAGTGTAGGGTTCCTTAAGGATCCTATAGTACCTAGATGGCAGGAACCAGCTGGGTGTGGCTCTCATAGGAGTGTGGCACTGTCTGAAACTGGAGCCAGCACATCACCCTCAGAAGTGACTGGAGAGCAGCTCAGCACCCAAGTGTTTGTGTTGACTGTTTTGTTGTCCTAGCAGCATTTCTCTGCATAATCTGCCTCTGACATGAATAAAGTAAATTGACTGCCTTGATCTTCCTGTTCTGTAGCTTAGCTCTTAGATACTACATTATACTTCCTCTTTCCACGTCACCCACCCCATCTCCTTGTGTTGTTACGCTGCCAGATAGAGAAAATTCTCTTATTTCCAGAAAATAGAGGCTGCAGTTGCTTGTTATTTTCTCTGAAATAAAGCAAGGCTTTATGATGGGATTTTAAACCTTTATTCATAAAAACAAGGAGTTGGGGGTGTTGTGATATTGTTTCCATATTTGCTAGGGGTTATGGTTGAGGAATGTTCACAGTGGGGGTGAGATGAGGCTGCTGGGATTAGGGGCGAGGAGGTTGAATGAGCAGTGCGTCATGGCAGGCCACTGCAATGCCTCCTATGAGATTCAGGAACTCCTGGAAGTCCAGCTGCCCATCGCTGTTGAGATCAAGCCTCTTCATCATCCTGTCCACAACACCAGGGTCCTTCTGATTCTGCAAGAGACCAAAAGATGGGATCGATGCTTACCTGGAGAAGGGCACCCCCAGGTATGAACCTGCAGCTGCTGAATTCAGCCCTAATACAGCTTTGGCAAAAGGAGCAGCATCTATTTGGGGGCAGTGCTGGGTCAGATTGTGTTCTGCTCATGGAAATCAGGGCTTTCCCCTGTACTCTGTGGTACAGACAGAGGTTTTCAATGCCCTGGGAGTGTCCTGGCTTGGCTTTCACTCACCTTTGTGAAAGAAGCCAGCTCAGTGTTCATGAAAGCCAGGAATTCCTTCTTGGAAAGCTTGAGGTTGTCTCCTTCACGCCCTGCATACCTCTGAAAGACGGCCAGCAGCGACTCGATGCAGCGCTCGGTCTCAGTGGGGGAAACCTTGGACTGCAAAGCAGAAAGGAGCTCTGAGGTCGTGCCTACAGCTTGCTCTGCCTTTGCAAGAAGGGTCGTGTGTCTCCTGGAGGAAAGGCTCAGGTCCGCCTGCCCTCCATTGCTTCCTGTATCCAACCTGTCCAGCTGCATTTTTCTTTGGTATTCATTTCTTTCTTGCTTAGCACAGCCCTGTGGTGAGGAGGGATGGGAGTGGTGCAGTGCAGGGAGTGGTTGTGGCTGTTCCAGGGCCGCAGCGGCTCTTGGGAACTTAAGGAACATGGAAACTCCCTTGGGGAACCATCAGTTGACATAGGGGTGAGGGCAGCTGCCTCTTCCTAGAGTCTTGCTGCCTTCCTCTGTGCTCTCCAGCCCCACTTGGCTGTGTCCCTATGTCTATCTTCCCCTTCTCCCCATCCCCCTTCCCCTGCACTGTCTGGTCATTGCAGAAACTCTGAGTCACTGGAGAAAAATGTGAGCGGGGCTGGCACCCAACTGCAGCCAGAACATGGGGAGCTGGATGAGGGTTAAGCCACAAAGTGAGAGCAAGAACAGGGATGTGGGACCTTTCCTCCCCAACCTCAGCATCCTGGGGCTTCCCTGCCACATCCTGCACTGCCTGAGGCCCCATTCACTCCTATATGTTGGCCCTGCCCTACTGTACTTCCTCTGTCTCAGCTCTCGGTTCCTCTGTATCCCCCACCCTGGACCCGAGCTGCAGCCCCCCAGCACAGGGTCTATAGGAAGGACAACAGGTGGAGCAAAGAGAAAGCTTGCTGCAACCCCACAACCACGGGGGGACCCTCTGCTCTCTTCCCCTATGCCCAGACCCCTCCCTAAGAGCTTCAGCTCAGCTTTTAGCACTCTTCGCAGTGCCACGATGCATCTCACGTCGGTTCTGCTTCCACCCCCCCCTTCCTTATGTTCACTCACCATGGCTGAGGTTCGGGGCTCGGTGCGGTGCTCTCGGTGCGGTGCTCAGTGCTGTGCAGCAATTGAGGGCGGTGTGAGCCTCGCCCAGCAGCGCCCAGCCCTGGTTCAGCCCTCCGGGGCCACGTTGGGCAATAGGCGGCTGTAACGGCGGATCGGGACGTGCCTGCGGTTCCCACCTCGGGCCGGGCTCCTCCCTTCCCTTTTACGTTGTAGTTTTTGCAGTTATCATGCTTCCATTTTGTTTTTTCTATTTCTTTCCTTCCCCCTCCCCCCTCCATCCCCTCTCCCCTCTTTTTATCTATTTCGCATCATACCTCTCTTCTTTTAGGCTTAGGGCTGAGCTCCTAATGCTGCCCCTCTACTCCTTGCAGCATCCTTAGGCTTTGCTTTCGATTTGGGCACCCTTGAAGGCAGCTTCCCCCTTCTCGCTGCCCAGTATGCCCTGTTATGTGTTCCCCCCTGGGCTGCAATGGAGCTGCTTAGAGCCAGGATGGGGGCTGTGGAGGTCAATTGGGCACAGGGGGAGCACCCAGAGCTGCTTGGGCATGTTGGGTGCACCCACGCCTGCTTGGGAATTCCTGCTGGAAACTGTGATTCAGAGCAGGGGAAAGGCAGGCAGGAAATGGGTGGGGAGGGGCCCTTCCCCACCTGATTTCCCTCATTTATTGCCCCCACATGTTGGAAATGAAAATAAAATTGCTTTTTCCTTTCCCTCTTAGCAACCCCTGCCTAGACTCAGTGCCAAGGAGAGATCTGAACCGAGACACCCTCCCACCAGACTGAGCCCCTGTATAAATGACAGATGAGAACAGCAGCAGGCAGTGCAGTCATCAGCTATTTATTGTGTTTTTTTTCATGCAATACATCAGCGTGAAGAAGAAACCCCAATGCACCCTCCACCACCATTTCCCTGCGGTACCCACACAGAGCTCCACCACTTCAAAGCCTCCGTGATGCTGGGGCTGGGATTCTGCTCAGCTGCTGGGAGAGCAGAAAGGTGTGACCAAAAACTTGGAGCCTACAGAGGTGTTTTCCCAGCCTTGAGGAATTTCAGGCTCCGTGACTACAATAAGTGAATGGGATTTTTGTTTGTGCAGTGCACAGCAGAAGCTGACAAGCTGCAGAGCCAGCCATGGTGGGGGGGTGGAGAAAGAGAGAGCACTGAGCTGCAGAGCTGTCATGCCACAGGGCAGAAGAGACTACAGGAACACAAAGGGCTGAGACCCAAGGAATCCAATTAGAGCAGGAAAGTGACTAAATACTGCAGTGGGGAGGGGAGGGGGGAAGCATAGACATAAGGAAGGCAGGCAGGAGCTGCTGATCCTGGTATAACTCTACCTGTCTGCCTTGCTGAGGGGTTTGTCAGGAGGGGAACCCCCAAAGCATCTCACCACCTCGCAGAGCACCCCTTTACCCCTTTGTGTTGAGCACTAATGTGCCACCATGTGGTCACATCTAAGTGTAGGGCAAGGAGATGCTCAGAGGAGCTACAGATGGGATAACCCCTCAGAGTGCCTTGGCCTCATCCCTTGGTGCTTGTGGGGCCATGGGGCTGCATTCCTCCTCACGTTGAGGCTGAGTGGTATTCTCTTGCTGGGAGCTCCTTTTGCTATTTTCTTCCTGCAGCTCTGGAGCCTGGGCTGGAGGTGGACGGCTCTTGGCCTCCCTGTTTTTGTTTCCTTGGGATTCAGCTTCCTGTGAGACTTCCTCTCCGGTGGCTTTTGGTCCATCACCCTTCTCTTCCACATCATGCACTCTGGGCTCATCCTGGCTGGCATCACCATCCAACTCAGGGGCAGAAGTTTGCTGAGCCCCTTCCTTCACCCCTGTTGCAGACCTTTCCTGAGTCTCACCTTTCCTAGGCTCCTGGAGCTCCCTTGTATTTTCCTGGGAACTGGAAGATGGCAGATGCTGTGGTTCGGGATCCAGGACACTGATTTCTTTGCATGGTCCGGCTGGTGGCTGTGGTGAAACATAGCATTTCCTTACATAGACAGGCTGCTCTGAGTCACTGGACTGCTGGCAGATGATCTCATACGTGGTAGCTTTGGGATCATTCAGGTTCTGGATAACATGGATCAAATACGCGATGGTCTGAGGATCACAGGGCTCAGGGACAGGTCTCCTGGCCTCCAATCCTCTCTCCCTTTTTTGGGTCTCACGGCGGATGTCCACATCAACTTCAGCTTCAGCCACAATGTCCTCCCGTGTCCTCTCACGCCTCACTGATTCACCAGGTCTCCTGGACTCATCTTCTCTCTCACGTTCTCGGGATACACGGCTGATCTCTACATCAACTTCAGCTTCAGCCACAATGTCCTCCCGTGTCCTCTCACGTCTCACTGATTCACCAGGTCTCCTGGACTCATTTTCTCTCTCACGTTCTCGGGATACACGGCTGATCTCTACATCAGCTTCAGCTTCAGCCACAATGTCCTCCTGTGTTCTCTCATACCTCACAGACTCCTGTGGTCTCCTGGCATCCTCTCTCTCCCTTTTTCGGGTTACACGGCGGATCTCCACATCCCCTTCTACTTCAGCCACAATGTTCTCCCGTGTCCTCTCGTACCTAGCAGATTCACCTGGTCTCCTGGCCTCCCCTTCTCTCTTGCGTTCCTGGGTCACACGGTGGATCTCCACGTCTCCTTCTAGTTCAGCCACAATGTCCTCCCGTGTCCTCTCACGTCTCACTGATTCACGGGGTCTCCTGGGCTCCTCTTCTCTCTCACGTACCCGGGATACACGGCGGATCTCTACATCAGCTTCAGCTTCAGCCACAATGTCATCCCGTGTCCTCTGGTACCTGGCTGATTCTCGTGGTCTCCCGGCCTCCAATACTCTCGGCCTTTTTTGAGTCTCACGGTGGATGTCCACATCAAATTCAGCTTCAGCCACAATGTCCTCCCGTGTCCTCTCGTACCTAGCAGATTCACCTGGTCTCCTGGCCTCCCCTTCTCTCTTGCGTTCCTGGGTCACACGGTGGATCTCCACGTCTCCTTCTAGTTCAGCCACAATGTCCTCCCGTGTCCTCTCACGTCTCACTGATTCATGAGGTCTCCTGGCATCCTCTGCTCTCTCACGTACCCAGGATACACGGCGGATCTCCACATCAGCTTCAGCTTCAGCCACAATGTCCTCCCGTCTTCTCTCATACCTCACAGATTCACGTGGTCTCCTGGTGTCCTCTCTCTCCGTTTTTCGGGTCTCACGGCGGATGTCCACATCAACTTCAGCTTCAGCCACAAAGTCCTCCCGTGTCCTCTCATACCTAGCAGATTCACATGGTCTCCTGGAATCCTCTGCTCTCTCGACTTCCCGGGATACACGGCGGATCTCCACATCAGCTACAGCTTCAGCCACAATGTCCTCCCGTGTCCTCTCATACCTCACAGATTCACCTGGTCTCCTGGCCTGCTCTGCTCTCTCGACTTCCCGGGATACACGGCGGATCTCTACATCGGCTTCAGCTTCAGCCACAATGTCCTCTCTTGTCCTCTGGTACGTGGCTGATTCTCGTGATCTCCTCGCCTCCAATCCTCTATTCCTTTTTTGGGTCTCACGGCGGATGTCCACATCAACTTCAGCTTCAGCCACTATGTCCTGTCGTGTCCTCTGGTACCTCACAGACTCACGTGGTCTCCTGGCATCCTCTTCTCTCTCGCGTACCCGGGTTACACGACGGATCTCTACATCAGCTTGAGCTTCACCCACAATGTCCTCCCGTGTCCTCTCATACCTAGCAGATTCACCTGGTCTCCTGGCCTGCTCTTCTCTCTTGCGTTCCTGGGTCACACGGTGGATCTCCACGTCTCCTTCTACTTCAGCCACAATGTCCTCCTGTATCCTCTCACGTCTCACTGATTCACGGGGTCTCCTGGCATCTTCTGCCCTCTCCCGTTCCTGGGATACACGGCGGATCTCTACATCAGCTTCAGCTTCAGCCACAATGTCCTCCCGTGTCCTCTCATACCTCACAGATTCACCTGGTCTCCTAGTCTCCTCTTCTCTCTCACGTTCACGGGATACACGGCGGATCTCCACATCTACTTCAGTTTCAGCCAGAATGTCCTCTTGTGTTCTCTGGTATGTGGCTGATTCTCTTGGTCTCCTGGCCTCCAATACTCTCTCCCTTTTTTGGGTCTCACGGCGGATGTCCACATCAGCTTCAGCTTCAGCCACAATATCCTCCCGTGTCCTCTCATACCTCACAGACTCACGTGGTCTCCTGGCATCCTCTCTCTCCCTTTTTCGGGTTACACGGTGGATCTCCACATCTCCTTCTATTTCAGCCACAATGTCCTCTCGTGTCCTCTGGTACCTGGCTGATTCTTGTGGTCTCCCGGCCTCCAATACTCTCTCCCTTTTTTGAGTCTCATGGTGGATCTCCACATCAGCCTCAGCTTCAGCCACAATGTCCTCCCGTGTCATCTCATACCTAGCAGATTCACCTGGTCTCCTGGCTTGCTCTTCTCTCTTGCGTTCTTGGGTCACACGGTGGATCTCCACGTCTCCTTCTATTTCAGCCACAATGTCCTCTCGTGTCCTCTCACGCCTCACTGATTCACGAGGTCTCCTGGCATCCTCTGCTCTCTCACGTTCCTGGGATACACGGCGGATCTCCACATCAGCTTCAGCTTCAGCCACAATGTCCTCCCATGTTCTCTCATACCTTACAGACTCACGTGGTCTCCTGGCATCCTCTCTCTCCCTTGTTTGGGTTACACGGTGGATGTCCACATCAACTTCAGCTTCAGCCACAATGTCCTCCCGTATCCTCTCATACCTAGCAGATTCACATGGTCTCCTGGCATCCTCTGTTCTCTCCTGCTCCCGGGATACACGGCGGATCTCTACATCAGCTTCAGCTTCAGCTTCAGCCACAATGTCCTCCCGTGTCCTCTCATACCTAGCAGATTCACCTGGTCTCCTGGCCTCCCCTTCTCTCTTGCGTTCCTGGGTCACACGGTGGATCTCCACGTCTCCTTCTAGTTCAGCCACAATGTCCTCCCGTGTTCTCTCATACCTGACAGACTCACGTGGTCTCCTGGCATCCTCTCTCTCCCTTTTTCGGGTTACACGGTGGATCTCCACGTCCCCTTCTACTTCAGCCACAATGTCCTCCTGTGTCCTCTCACGCCTCACTGATTCACGGGGTCTCCTGGGCTCCTCTTCTCTCTCACGTACCTGGGATACACGGCGGATCTCCACATCAGCTTCAGCTTCAGCCACAATGTCCTCCCGTGTTCTCTCATACCTCACAGACTCACGTGGTCTCCTGGTGTCCTCTCTTTCCCTTGTTTGGGTTACACGGCGGATGTCCACATCAACTTCAGCTTCAGCCACAATGTCCTCCTGTGTCCTCTCATACCTAGCAGATGCATCTGGTCTCCTGGCCTCAACTACTCTCTTGCGTTCCTGGGACACACGGTGGATCTCCACGTCTCCTTCTACTTCAGCCACAATGTCCTCCCGTGTCCTCTCACGTCTCACAGATTCACCTGGTCTCCTGGCCTGCTCTGCTCTCTCGACTTCCCGGGATACACGGCTGATCTCTACATCAGCTTCAGCTTCAGCCACAATGTCCTCCCGTGTTCTCTCATACCTCACAGACTCATGTGGTCTCCTGGCATCCTCTCTCTCCCTTTTTCGGGTTACATGGCGGATCTCTACATCGGCTTCAGCTTCAGCCACAATGTCCTCCCGTGTCCTCCTGTACCTATCAGGTTCACCGGGTCTCCTGGCCTCCTCTTTTCTCTTGCGTTCCTGGGTCACACGGCGAATCTCCACGTCTCCTTCCAGTTCAGCCACAATGTCCTCCCGTGTCCTCTCACGTCTCACTGATTCACGGGGTCTCCTGGGCTCCTCTTCTCTCTCACGTACCCGGGATACATGGCGGATCTCCACATCAGCTTCAGCTTCAGCCACAATGTCCTCCCGTGTTCTCTCATACCTCACAGATTCACGTGGTCTCCTGGTGTCCTCTCTCTCCCTTGTTCGAGTTACACGGCGGATGTCCACATCAACTTCAGCTTCAGCCACAATGTCCTCCCGTGTCCTCTCATACCTAGCAGATGCATCTGGTCTCCTGGCCTCAACTACTCTCTTGCGTTCCTGGGTCACACGGCGAATCTCCACGTCTCCTTCCAGTTCAGCCACAATGTCCTCCCGTGTCCTCTCACGTCTCACTGATTCACCTGGTCTCCTGGCCTCCTCTTCTCTCTCACGTACCCGGGATACACGGCGGATCTCTACATCAGCTTCAGCTTCAGCCTCAATGTCCTCTCGTGTCTTCACGTACTTCACAGACTCATGTGGTCTCCTGGCCTCCAATCCTCTCTCACTTTTTTGGGTCTCACGACGGATCTCCACATCAGCTTCAGCTTCAACCACTATGTCCTCTTCCGTCCTTTCATATGTCATGGATTCACGTGGTCTCCTGTCCTTCTGGATTTTCCCTTGTTCATAGTAATCTTCCATCTCCCTTGTTTTATTGTATCTGTGGTCTATTACTAGCGGTTCTTGAAAGTATGACTGATGCTGCCATTCAGAATCCAGGCATTCAGGCTTGCACGGCTGGCGGCTGCTTCTTTCAAGTTCTTTTTGTTCCAGCTCACGTAGGTGGTTGCGGCTTCTCTCATCTTTGAGTAATTCAGGCTTTCGTGGTTGATTGCGCCTTCCTTTATCTGCTTCTTCTGGCTCATGTGGCCGACGGCTGCCTCTTGCTTGTGCCACTGCCTCCTGATCTTGTGGTCGATGGTTTCTTTGATCATAAGCTGGTAATGTTGGCTCACGTGGCTGACGGCCACTCCGCCGGTCCGGCAGCAGCTGTGGTTCACAGGAATGGCTGCAGCTCCTCACGTCTGCCAGTTGCTCTTGTTGATTTTGTCTCTCATCTCTCTGTGTTGTCTTCAAGCTGCCGCGCTTGTGGTATTGTAAATCTCCCAGTCTGTCCAGCTCAGGTGGCTGACGTCTTCTGCTGCTTCCTTGGTCGCATGGCTCTTGGCTTTGTTCTTCATATTCCTGAGGGATCATTTCCCTCGGCCTGCTGCTTTGTCTTGCATCAGCTCTACTTTCTGTGTTACGTTGCTGGCGATGACTTCCTGTTTCCTCGCGTATCTCAAGATCCTGAACCCTGGTGTCTTGTTGTGGCTCAGGTATGTAGGGGGGATGAGTTTGTGGTTCCTCTTCCTGGAGCTGCTGACGGCTCCCTCTGTTCTTAATTTCAGGCTCTCGGATTGTCTTGCTGCTGGTTATCAGCTTCGTTCTTTGCAGAATGCATTGTCCCCTCTGCAGGTACCAGTAGCAGGCCTTAGCCACTCTGAATACCAAAAGCAGGAACTCATTAAAATCAATTTCCCCATCCCCATCCCACTCCAGGAACTGCAGAATCTTGTCAATTGTCTGAGGGTCATGTGGGTTCTGTAGGAAAAACACACATAGAGAAACAAAAAACAAGGGATTTTAGCCTTGCTTCTCCTTGTCAGGAAATTGAAACCCAGTGATCATGACAATCTCTTCTACTTGCATCTCTCTTAGGTTCACTTTCCCTCTGGTCACAAGAATCATCCGCTCTTCAGAAAATTTTCTGGTCCCTACACTTCAGTTTTGTCCTCTATCTCTGCCCATCACTGCCAGCACTCACCGCTATGGCATCTGCAAATTCCTTCTGGATGAACTCCTTCATCTTCCTTCGGTTGAGTTTGGATTGGTCTCCATCTTCCTTTGCATGTTGGTAAAAGACAGTAATGATGGTGGAAACACTGTCTAAGAAGTGAGACATCTTTCTGCAGATTCAAGCAAGCCTGCAAGAAAAGTAGCAGACATAAGGATGATTGTTTGGCTGAGCATGGAAGAGAGGGAAGATAGCTGGGGTCAAGCTGTGCACGTAAATGAGAGCCTGGGTGCCCTGAGCTGTGTGTCCACTTCTCTACCATGGCAAGCTGTGCTTTACCAGGACACTGGGAAGATATCCAAATGCTTAGGGGTTTTGGTGGGATGGGGAGTGTCCTCTAACTTGTCTGCTGACGTATTGGAATGACGTTTGGTATGGGATGGCAGGATGCCTGCATTTTTGGGTTGTAGGGAGGGGGTTGGGGATGGTGACTCAAGAGATACCCCACGAACCGGTCCCTGTGGGCTCTACCAGCTCCTTTAGTTTCCAGAACCAATGCAGCTCTTTCTGCTTGGCACTGGGACCCACCAGCTCCTCTGGAGAAGTTGGAGGATGTCTAAGGCAGTGCTGGCACATCCTGAGAGAGGACCCAGCTGGGGCAGAGGTGGATAGAGCATTCACAGAGGGTTAAACAAACTCTGTAACCGACAGCAATGCAAATCAATCAATGAATCTCATGTTACAGTACCAGCTCGTTGTCCAACAGATTTTGGCCAAAGAGAATGGTCAGATCACCCATATCAGAAATATGTATTGAATTTAATGGCAATCTCCTGGGCAGAAAGCAGTGTTCCTGCTTTGAGCTTTGTGTTTCAAAACCTCAAATGCCACCTCCTTGCTCCTTGCAGGATCCCTGAGCCTATTATCAGCTGCATCGGTGCCAGGATCTCGGCTTGTAGCTGGGGAAGCTTCTCCCTGCCTGTTTGCAGTGTGCACACGGGCATGAACACGCGCACGCAATTCTGCATGCAAAACCTTGCTATTTCTATGAAAAACCCAGTGCTTCTTCAATCTGTTCACCCGGGGTGGGAGACAAGTGCAGACCAAAACGAGGCGCCAGACCTGGCTTCAATCTCTCCTTTTTGTTTGGAGGAAAAACTGCCTTTCCACGCAACACACAACAAAGAGCACGCAGCTGCCCAAATAGTGTAAAAATAACATTTCATTGAAGATTAAACCCGAAAGACGCCCAGAAAACACTGCACCCGAGGCAGATCCTACAGAAATCATTCATCTTCATGCAGCAAAGCTTGCTTTTCA
Source organism: Coturnix japonica (assembly GCF_054131305.1). Lineage (NCBI taxonomy): Eukaryota > Metazoa > Chordata > Aves > Galliformes > Phasianidae > Coturnix > Coturnix japonica. The sequence continues at coordinate 479,635 of NW_028188965.1, forward strand.
GAAGGAACGACTTACCCAAGTCACCAACGGGATCGAATGGGATTCCTGTGAAGCCGTGCGGAGTGATCGGAGGACCTGAGCGCTTTTATAGGGTCCTTGGTGGAGGAGCAGAAAGGAGCCACCCTTTGTGGACATTGTCCTGATTCATCTTTGGCCAAACCCAGCTGCACCTTCATGTCCTCAAACGGGTTATTTAACTTATCATCCCATTACCTATCATTTTAACCCAGAAATAGCAGTTGCCATGTGGCAATTCAAGCATCTACTGGTTCCGCCTAATCCGGATTGTAAAGTTATTTTACGGGCTGATTGTGTTTCAGATTTAAAAAACATAAAATATCTAGACTGCCTATAAAGTATATATATACATTAATGGGAGGATGTATTTTTTTTTAATGAATGTCTATCTCTGTAGGTATGCATTTATGTACGTATAATACATGCACATAAAAATAGCACCAGGGTGAACCCGGGAGGGTGTTGTAAGCAGACATGAGGACCTTCCTCTTTGCAGATCCTTGAGGCTGGGGTTCAGCAGTTTGGCTTTGGGTTTTGCTCATAAAGTAAGGACAGAAGAAGCCCAGAGAACTGCAAAGGTGGTGAAATGTAGGTGGGCAGCAGAGAGATCCCCAAATCCTGCAGGAGATCTCAGCTGGTGTGGTGTTCTTGTAGCTGAAATATATATACATATAATTTATTCCTTGGTGACTGCTTATTAAGGAGCCTTTCATTGTATTATCTGGGTTTTCTGTTGAAACAAAAAAGGCCAGACCAGCGAAACTTATGTGAATGGTAAAATCTGAAAAGTGGGCTTTTTAACCAGAAAACGCCTATTCAGCATGCAACGACTTTCCATTGAGAAAAAATGATGATACAACATCTTTTTTTTTTTTTTAAGTTAATGCTTTTCCGTGAGAGGATTTCATTCCAACTTTTCTTGATCTTTAATTAAAACTAGAAGTGGGAACCTCTCGGCTGGGAGCTCAATTCATGTTGAAGCTTCATCTGGTCGCTCTAGGCAACTTGTGCTGTAATTGCCTCTCCAGTCCTCCCCCCCACACCTTTTTTTTCCCCTTTAATATCTTGTAAGTGTAAATGAATTAGAGACCAATGGGTTCCTCTATTCCTCCCAAACTCTCCCTGTGCAGGGAGCATACAAGGAGAGTTTTGGCCATGCCACTTGGGCTCTGTGTTGGAGCTGAGCTACATGACATGACGGAGACATTGCGGGCAGCTCCGGAGAAGGAACTCGCCACGCAGCCTTGGCTGAGCTGTTCATCTGTCCCATCTGATGGTAAGAACATACTGGGTGTAGGAGTCTAATTAATTAGTGCTGGTAACACCTTGGGGATACTCATACAAGTGCTCACAGAGGATTGTTACTAACCGTGCTTCATTTTTGAGCTTTTTTTTTTTTTCTTCAGGATTAAATTATACTGGTGTAAATTATACCCCACCTGTGGGATAATGATACCCTTGGGAAACTGTAATTTTATGGTAGATTGCAGTTATTATTAAAATTAGAGCATTACAGTGCGGCTGGAGCTTGTACGCAGTGTCCTATAACAGTCTGCAATCCCCGCAGGGGTTGGGGACATTGGGAGGCACCGGGTGGGTTTTGGATGTTAATAGAGGCAGAGGTCCAAAGAAGCAGCATCAAGCCATGTTCTCCAAAGGGTTGGATGTCCCCAGAAGGGGCTGTCAAAAGGGGGGATTCAGATCAATATTTCAAAGCTGTTACCCAGTTCTATATGGATTGCTGTCCTGTGTTCGTATAGGGTGGCCAAGCCTATTCTGGTCATTGAAATCACCCATTGGTCATTGGAGTCATCAATCAGTCGGATCATCCATTGGTCTTTGGGATCATCTATTGATCATTGGGATTGCCATTATTTAATAGGATTGTCCATTGATTCTATAATTCAATCTCTTGGGCTCCTTATGGGGCATGTAGAAGACTTTTCTCTTAACACCTCCCAGCCTTGCAGGTGTCTTAAACAGGTCCTTGTGTCTGTGGGGTATTTTTCACTCTGTTGTAATGTTCTCCTTAAAATGAACCAACCTCCCATCCCTCCCCCAACTTCAAATACAACACTCCAAAAGTAGAATGATTTAGAATAGTGTCTAATGATCACTACTATCATTAACAGGGTTTGGTAGGGTCGTTTTATCACTGCAAAAGGCTGTGGCTGATGGACTGAGGAGTCTGGTGATGGAAGAACTGAACTGAGGCCAATAAGTAGCAAAGAGCTGTTCAGCAGTCCTCAACTGAGAGCTCTTTAAAGTGGGTCGGGGTCTGCTTTCACCAACGTGTTTCATCATCAGAAGAGCAGAGCGATGCATTTTGCACCCAGCGCATTTAACTGCTACACCAGCACTTATAGACCAAATCATTTGCAAAGCGTCTCTTTCCGGAGATGGTTTTGAAATGCTGCTTTTTTGGTTCTGATTCAGCACACAGCAAATTGTGAAATTCCGGTGTGTCCCAAAGCAGTGACGCTCTGTTTCCCAGTGAGGTCTCTGTGCTCTGCTTGTCACCGGCCACAGAGCAGGAGGTGCGGGTGCATTTATCATCCGCTGATTTGGCTGATAGGTCTCCAGCAAAAGATAATATGGGGAAAAACAGGCTGAGCATCACCTCCCTGCGGGATGCGGAATCCTGGTGGTCCGGCACATCCAAACCCATAATAACCCCCCTGATTTCAAGTGGGCTGCTCTCACCCACAATCACCCACATCCCTACGTGCACATCCGGAGCCGGTACCCGAAATTCCCGAGGCTGAGGCCAGATCCACGTGTGCATGGATTGTGTGTCAGCTTTTTGCATCCAGCCTTGTTACTGGGACCGTGTGTACGTGAATAATGGGGATTAATATACCTCCACTCCTCTTGGTGCACTCAGTAGCTAATGGGGATATTCAATTTTCATACTCTGTTCCACATCTCCCCTCCCCCCCTTTTATTTAATTTTTAATAAGTGAGGATAAATAAGACAAATCCCTCCCACTGAGCATTCAGAGCTCCTGATTCTCTTTACAGCAGACATGCACAGTGCCTGGAGCAGATGCATGCTGCCAGGTTGCTGCTTAGAGGTCATCATGCCATTGCATCAATCCCAACATCCACCCTTACTGAAGACATCGGATGTCACATCCCTGCCTGCAGGGACCCGTCGATTCACCTTTGGCTGCCTGCCCCCAGGACACAGCACCCTGGGACCACATGGCCCTGTGTCATGAATGGGATGGACACCGAGGTCCTTTGTGCTAGCTCAGAATGGTGCAGCAATACACCAGGACACTGTGTTGATTTGCAGTCAGTTTTATTGCTTTGCTTATACAGGCAGAGGAAGCCTAATACAGGATAAGAGAGAAGGTCTTAAGCCAGGAAGAGTTCACTACAAACTAGGGGTGTAAGTCCAAGGTTAAGAAAAAATTGGACAAGATATAACAAATGGCACTGGACAAAATATCCCACCTTGCTGGCACCAATAGCCACAGTTGCACAGGGCTCACTGCAGCTCTTACTTCCTTGGAGGCCGCTGAGGCTGCAGGTTCTCCTTCTCCACCACGTGCTTTCCTTTGCCATGAGCCCCATGCTGCTGATGTCCTGGGACACGTTCAGCCTCAGCCACGCTGCCTTCCCGCACCGTCACTGTAAGGTCAGGGGGGTGAGCTGGGTCACGCCGGGTCGCTGAGGGCTGGGGATCTGGGTGGGGGTCTGTGCCCCTCACTGGAGGGGGCAGCTCTTGGTTCTCTTTGGGGCTGGGGTCCTTGTTTGTGTCTGTGGTTCTCCCTGGTGTCTTGGTGGGAGAAGTGTGGCTCTGCTCAAGCTCTTCCCTGTGGTGGTTGTTCTGTCCCAATTCTGGTGTCTCAGTCACTTTGTCCTGGTGGAGTTTGGGGTCATGTTTTGGTGTTTTTTCAGCTTCTGGGGTATTTCTGTCTTTCTCTGGAGTTTCAGTGACCACGTTCTCACCTCTCTTTGGACCCTCTTCTGGTGCCGTGGCCCTGTCATCCTGATGAGTGTCCTGGATGTCCTTTGGAATCTCAATCATTTTCTCCTGGGTGCCTTGGTTGTTTGGTGTCTCAACCTCTTGGGTCTTTTGAGTATCCTGAACCTTTGGTGTCTCAGTCTTCTCAATATTTTGGGTGTCCTGGTTCTTCGGTGTCTCACCTTCCTGTTTCTGTTGGGTGTCTTGGTGGTTCTTTTCTTCTTCACCCTCCTGGTGCTGTTGGGTTGTCCCACTCTCTTGCACCTCCTCGCTCACCCCCTGCTCCTGGACCTGATTGTGGTGCTGTTCCCCATCTGCCTCCTCCTGTACCGTCAGCTCCTGATCATCTTCTGGCTCCAGGTACTGCTGGAATTGCCTGTGACAAGCCTTGGCCACACGGAAAACCAGGCTGAGGAACTCACCAAAGTCAACCTTGCCACTGCTGTCCTCATCCAGGAAGAGCAACACCTTCTCAACAGTTCTGGGATCCCGAGCATCCTGCAAGGAAACAATATCAGCAAGACCCACAAACCCTTTGCAGGACTTCTCTGGGATCAATCACTCCAACAGAAATCCATCCCCATGGCTCGTGTTGCTGGATACTCACCACAATCACATCCTCAAACTCCTGCTCGATGAGCTGTCGCAGCTCCCCCCTGCTCAGTGTGCTGCAGTCACCTTCACTCCTGGCGTAGGTGTAGAAGGCAGTGATGATGCCATTGATGTTCTCCTGGAGCTGGGCCATCTCCCCACAGAACAGAGGCAGCCTGCTAGAAAGATACCAAAAGACAAAAAATGGTCTTTTGCTTGGTTTTCGGGTATGCCCCTCTCGTACAGCACAGCTGGACAGGAAGATGAGCCAGAAGGACTTCAATAAAACCAAATGGAGTGTTTTTTCCTTTAAGAAAGCTCAGCTCCAACAGAAAACTCAGGACCCTGAGCTCCCACTTTCCTGCAGGGTCTGTCTGGGCTTACCTGGGTGAGAAGAGCACAGTGTGCAGCCGACCTGCTCCCAACAGCTTTATATACAGCAGCATCATGAAGGGATACAGCGTCAGCAGGGTGCCGCATCCTCGCCCAATGACACTGTCATCCCCCTGTCTTCATTTGTCTCTTGCTCATTAACTTCTGCTCTGGTGCTTTACTCCGTAGTGAAGAGATGATCCTTCCTAAGCTCACCCCACCTGTGGACGCATTTCAGAGGAATTAAGCAGAAAAGGTTATTTTTAGTGCTGTGGGATTTAGTTGAAGGTGATGCCCAAGCAACACCCAGAACTCTTTAGTGAACGTGTTTGGTGAGCGATGCAAGTGACTGACACGGGAGGAGGCAGCCTGGGAGTGCCTATATGGGGATGAAGAGAAAACAGAACAAAGAGAAAATCATAAGGATAAGTCAAGCCCAGATCCAAGTGACCCCTTCCCCAAACTCCCCCTTTTGGGTGCTGGTAGGGAGGCATCCAGTGAAGAAATCCTTTCCAACAGTGCCACCAAGTGGCACTCAGAGGGGGACCAAAGGGTGGCATGAGCAGCAGTTACTCCTTTACAGCATGGGGAAATTGAGGCACTGCACGAGGAGGGGACAACCCCACTGTGCCCCTTGTCCTGCTGGTCTTGGAAACCCACACAGCTTGTAACATACGCTGGATTTTGGGGTGTAGAAAATAACAGTTTTGTGCAAGAAAAAGCACTTGCAGGAAAAACATCTGGCATGGGGAGGGGTTAATGGGAACCAGTGGTAAATCCCCATGGTTGTGATGGGATAAATGGGGGAGCAAAGGAACCCCAGATATAGCAGGGGCTGCTGGAAGGCAGGAGGCTTTGGTAACCCAAACTGAACAGAGAAAACTTGAAGCACAGATTCTGCTTTAACTCCTCTCCATTAATCTATCAACCCATCTGTTGTATTCCATGAAGACTCCTCTTCAGGTGGGACCCATTTGCTTCTCGTTATGATGCAGTGGGTTGGAGGGCAGTTTCTGGGGGCATCAGAGAGGCAGAAATACAAGGGATGTTCTCACTGCTGCTATTTTTAGGCAGCAGGACCACGTGCAGGGCACTTTTCCTGCAGATAACCATAGATGATAAAAGGTTTATGCTGCTCAGGGTTTCACACATGCTTTCCAAAGCAGAAAGGTTGGCAGGTCAGGTGGTAGGTGAAGTTAAGGAAAGAAAAAATGCTGCTTTCAGCAGAGCTTGAAACAGATGGCCATGGAGCAGAGGGCAGGTGCTGCAGAGCTCTGTGCTGATGAAACCACCTGAAATGCATCTGAGTAATGAAACCACCTGAAAATATTAAGAGACCTTTAGGGCTGCTCCCTTCGTTAGAAGCTCCCCAGCACTCTGTGACCCTCAAGGCACTGATGGGGGAGGAGAACAGTGCAGTAATGGTTGTAGAATGGGATTTTGCTTTAACATGACTCCTTCCCCTGTGATGCCACCTGTGCTCATGAGAAGAACAAATATTGTGGGAGACTGAGCTGGAAGCAGCCACAGGGCAGCCAATCCAAGCAAGCACTGAGCAGGGTCTACCTGGGCAGGGCATGAGGTGTGGCAGAGCAGCGGGTCTGCAGTTTGCTCACCCATAACCATCCCAAATCATTGTGATCTATTTACCAAAGGAGCTCCATCTTCTGAGCTCACTGGTAGGAAACGTGTTGGGCACCGGGCAAACCCGCTTCTCTGGTAGGTGCTGTGTGCTCAGGCTTAGGCTGATGGAAGCATCTGTGCTCTGTTACTTCCTTTAAAGAGCTGGGCCTCCTAATTTTTTCCACGTCCACCCAGTCCGCCTTTCTTTGTCTCCTGGGCACAAAGGAGTCTCTGTGCATGCCAGAGTGTGTGTTCATCCCCAGCTGGGATGGGGGTGATCCTGTGTGCTTGTTTGGAGTGTGATTCATGTCCGACGTGCAGCAAAACAAAGGAAAGGTGTGGAAAATGCAAGTGTAGAACGTTGCACAAGAGGCTTGAAAGAATTTAGCGGCTTTGATTGACGTGGGTCTGCAATGTAGGCCAGGCTTAAACGTCTCCCGCTGTATTTTAATGGGTAGGACCTAAACTTGGACTGAACCAAACTCACCCGATGTTGTGTGTGTTGAAAACGGAGCCTTAGGAAACTTTAGAAAGCCTTTGAGGAGTGTTGGGATGGAGGGGCAGTGCTGTACCTGGGGGAGGAGGGGCTGCTGTGGGGATGGTGCTGGAATGTGGGGCTGTATGGGGTGAGGGGGGGGGGGGTTCTGTCCCAGCAGTTGAGTTTCACAGTAGAACTGCTGGCAGGAAATTCCTGTTTATTCCCGCATGACTCAGTTTAATTGTTCCTTCTCGGCAGGGAAGGGCAGAGGGGTGGGTTAGCTCTGAAGTGGAGGGGGGGAGATGGGGAGGTGAAGTGTTGCACCAAGTGTTCAAGGTGTTGAAATGCAGGTTTTAGGGAGGTGGGGGGCTCTGGGAGGTTGAATATCTTGGGTGTGCTTTGGGAGCTGGAGGATGGAGCCAACACTGCTGCGGTGCCTTCGCCCTATGCAGTATTAGGAGATGGTGACCATCACAGCAAACGCCTTCTCAGCCTTTTCCCCTCTTTGTTTCCAAGGGCACCTGGTGCTGAGTCCCATTCTGCCTCGTTGCACACACAAAACACCATTCCCAAACTCTCCCAGAGCCCCATTATGCAAAGCATTTTATCACAACATCGATGTCATTATCAGGAATTAAGCTAATTGGAGTAAAAATGCTTTCTTTTCCTGCACTGCCTGGGCATTGCAGCAAGTTATTTCTGTTGCTGCCTTCTTTGCTGCTAATTCATCGTGACATTAAGGAGCGTAATACATCAGCTTTTCTCTAATACACGTTTCTACTTTTTTTTTCTTAACATGTTAATGAGCATATTTAACATATTTCTTTAGAGATAATTGGATTCCGAGGCTCCCTGTGGTAATGCACCCAAACCCAGTGAGCAGTGCCTCTAATATCGAAAAAGCTTTCCTGCATTTAAATAATCCCACAATGAAAATTAGGAATTAATCTCCGGGCTGAAACAAGGCTTTCCAGGATACTTTGTTTTGAGGCACTTTTAATACATGTGTTAACCATCATGCTGGAGAATCTTAATTAAACCCTTTCCTTTGCATTTCTAGCCCGGGACCCACAAAGGGGCACAGGTATTTGGGATTATCTCATCCCCTTAATCCTCCTCATGAAGGATTTGTCTGCACTCCGTTTTCTCGCAGCTTATCTGTTTAAATGCAAAGCACAGAAGGAGGTTTGGAGCACATTGTTTCCTCAATGGACAAACGAGCTCCTGAGTTTCCTTTCTTCTCCCAGCCCCAGATCTGCTTAAGCAAACAATGGTGCGTAGCTCCATTGCACGGATTTGTGCTCGTGCAACACGTCGGCACACACCAGCTGGGGGCGTGCAGGACTTCAGCTCTGCTGCTCCCCCCTTTTTCCCCTTCCATGATGCATCCCGCTATGAGGATTTCTTGGAAAGCTCCTGAGCACAAAGCAGCTCTATCATAGAATCACAGAAGCATGGAATCCTTAGAGCTGGAAAGGTTTGAGGGCTATCTATTCCAACTCCCATACAATGAACAGGGACATCACAGCTGGGTCAGGTTGCCTAGACCCTTATCCAAAGTCTCCAGGGATGGGGCATCAACTGCAATGCTACATAACCACTTCCAGTGCCTCGCCATCCTCACTGTAAAAGGTTTTTCCTTATATCTAACCTAAATCTACCCTTCTTGAGCTTGTGTTAAGAGCTTGGAGATCCCACTCCCACTCTCCCTCCCACCATGGCTGCTCACTGCCCTTTCCTTGCCAAGCAGCTGGGATGGGGCTGCACGCTCCCTTTGGCCTCACTCTACTTGGGGCTGAAGGTTCGGTGGGGATTTGAGTCACCTCCTGTGGCTGTGGTGGTAGTGAATCACCTGCACTCATTTCAGCTTCACCTGGTGGTGGTGGGGACAATTTCAGTGCCTTTCCCCGTTAGCTTCTTTGCTGCTTAGTGTTTCAAAGGGAGAATTTGACTCTTTTTTGCTAACTGCTTTAAAATTAAGCTGCAATGTGCAGTGATGGATTTTGAGGGCACAAACCTCCTTTCTGCTGCCCGGAATAGAAGTGAGCACAGAAACACCCAGGGCAGGCACAGAGGAAGCAATGGGGAAGGGTTGGGAGGTGGCTGTGGGATGGGATGGGGCAATGAGGATGTGTTGGGAAATGTGACCTGATGGAACCCCATGAGAGGTGGAAGCAGAGCTGGGGTGGTGGCAGCATAGGGTGAGGAGCTGCCCATACTACCTGCAGCAATGCAGCCCCAGATCACTCCTGTCCTTTACCTCCAGCTGGGGAAATCACTGGCATTCCTTTTAAAGTTGAGCTGATTTTCATTCAGCCTGGCTTTCCCAAGAAGCACAGTTTTAATGCTCCCGGCTGTTATATCCTAACCTATTATTTGTAGCCAAATTTGGCTCAGTGATATGGTTAAAACAAAGGCTAAATTTCTATGAATCTTATGGCAGAATTGTAGAAGCATGGATAATGCTGCTGCAGTAGAAAGAAATGACCTGCTATGCCTCCTTTGGGGCTGTTGGATGTTGAAGAGGAGGAGGAAACCAGGCTCTACCAGTTCTGCCTGTGGGCTGCTGTGCACAGAGCAGAGTATTTGCATGGGGATGGTGCTGGGTCTGGATGTTCCAGGAGCTTCTCTCCCTAAATGGAGAGCTGTGTTGTGCTGGAGATTTAGCCAGCCATATCCCATGGGCCAAAGCTGTTTGACATTAAATCTGCCACAATGCTGAACTGGATCCTGAAAACAAGAGGAAAAAATATGGGATTTTTACTCAGAGCCAACCTGAAAATGGCTGAAGGCTTTTTGTTAAGTACTTCACTTTGTGAAGCTTGTGTACAATGTGAAGAGTGTCTTGGATGCATTGATGTGACCACTGTGCAAACTGGGAGGACTTGTCCCAGTCTGGTTCCTACTTATTGCCACCATTGGGTTGAGGTTTATGTGGGGAATTAAGGATATCTGCTCAACAGAAGGAGACATTTTGTCTTTCCCTTCCTTTCTGTAGGTAAGGGGCAGATGACGAGCTGATATGTTAGGAATGCCACAATCACACCTCATGCTTCTCCTCCAGCTGTACCAATTACACTCCACCCTGATGATGATGAGCTGTCACAAGGCAGGAATAATGACAGATGAGAGGAGAGCATGGCAGGGGAACATGAGAACTGCCAAAGGAATGGGGAGCTGGGAGAAGGCGGTGGTGCCTCTTGAGTGAAGAAATGGTTGGACTGGATGATCTTGGTGGTCTTTTCCAGCCTTTATGATTCCATGAAACATCCACTGAAGCTAAAAAAGCCAAAAAACCTAAGGTTTGTTTGAGGTTAAATTGTCATATAAAGCACAACAAACCATTAATAGCTATGGGATATGGAGTCCTTTGAAGAGCCAGAGGAGCCTTTACCTGGGTCTTGTTGACCACCTCATGGAGCTTTGGGAAGGGAAATGCAGCTTCCTGGAGGAAACAGCTCAGGCTCAGGCCCTGCTTTGTTGTTTTTATGTGCTCAGAAGCAGCCAGGATGATGCCAACAAACCCTCAGCACCATGAATGTGTGTCTGAGCACCAGACATGTTGGAATGGAGCGCTGTGCTGGCATTGCTAGATATGGGTTTGGGAGGAGAAGCACAGCTGGGATGATGTAAGTGTGTTAGGAAGTTATTATTTAATTGAGACAATGTGGGAGAGCACAACAGTTTGTGAAGGACAGCTTAGTAATACGGTGTCAAAAGAGGGTCTTGTAGCAATAAGCTGAGCCTGACTTTGCAACAGCATGTTTGGGATTATAATAAACAGTAATCCTCTGCCTCATCATCGCTGTTATTTTTATGTTACTATAGGCTATCTCCACTAATGTTCGATTTATATTGTCTCCAAATCTAATGGTGCAGATCTAATCTAACTCGTAAAAGAGTCACGTTGCAACACAATGGGCAGTATATATACTTCCAGGCACGAGAATCTGGTGGAGTGGCAGAATAAAATCTGTTGATTTATTTACCAAGAGGGCAAAAGAACAAAAGCAAATAGATGACAGATTCAGATTCATGAGAATTTATTCCCTACATCCACTAAGCTTCAATTCTTGCTCCTCTATAAGGGCTTGCTTCAACTCTTTGCAATGCACGCCATGCGCTAACATAGAGGGATGCTTTGTTTGATGCACATGCAGAGGCAGAACAGTCCTTGCTAAGAGAAAACATTAAAGACCCAGCCATAATCCAATAAAAATAGCTTTCATTGGCAGCTGTGTGGATGCCTGCCATTTCCAGGCAGCTGTTCCATGCCTTTTCCAAGCAGCAGCGCCCATGCTGCAGGAGCCATTGGTTTATCTTTCTCCCCATGCTATTTCTATGACTCCTATACCCACCCATGGCACGAGGCTGCTGTGGATATTTAGAAGGAGAGCCCCACTTGTAGGGGAACGCTGTTATGAGCAGGAAACTTTTCATTATACAGCATTTACCCCAGACTTCACTGGACATCATACAGCAGAACTTCAATTTCTCAGCACTATTCCTCTCCTGCTGTTCACTGCGAGTTTTCTGCTCATCCTTTGCTCTTTCCTCACCCTGGATGCCTTCTGTCATTTTATATCTCCTTAAAAGACCTTTCTGATGCCGTTAACGTCGCGCCTCTGAGCTCCTTTCCTCAATATTCTCATAACAATTTCAATCTAAGAGACCATTAGATATAAAAAAAAGGATAGAAAACCCAAAGGCAGAATCCTAACTGAATTTAAGGCAGATTATGAAAGCAGTTATTTATATGTGGGAAGCAGAAAGGCTGAAGATGATGAAACGGAGCTCAGCGAACGCAATTAATACATGCATTGCACTTTTGCCATGATTACTGCAGCCCATATGAGGCAATAAAGAATAAGGAGCGTAATTAACTGATGATTGAAAAATGTTTTTTATTTAGCGCGAGGCAGTTTTCTCGCCTGCTGATATGAATGAGAAAGCAGGAACTCACCGGGGGAGCTGCTACAAAAGAGCCTTTTCCTCACTTGGTGCCACGTAGCCAGCTCTTACAGCGGGCCAGGCAGCGCTCCACGATGGCAGCAGTGCTGGTGTTGAGGCGGAATGGTGCCCGTGGGTTGGAAGCACTGCTGGAGCCCTGGGTGGTTGCAGAGATGCAGGGCTCTGTGCACACTGAGGTTTGAGCTGTGCAGGGATCTGTGCATGGAAGCGGGCATTGCTCCGGATGGGGAGTGATGGCAGCTTGGGTGCAGCTGGGATCCTCTATGCAGATGGTGGGGAGGGTCTCCGGCATGTCTTCGAGCACCTCAATGGTACAGAGTGGTTCTGGGTGCTGCAGGGGAGGTGTTTCCACGCAGGTTTCAGCTGTCTGAAGGATGCAAAGCTCCACTGGTGCAATCCCATGCTGGCTTGGACAGGTCTCCACACACGTCCCAGCTGCCTCGGAGGTGCAGAGCTTCATGGACAAAGCTGGGTGCGGTACAAGGGTGGTTTCCACGTAGATCTCATCTGTCTCAGGAGTAATGGGTGACCCGGCATGCTGGTGGGGGAAAGCTTCCATGCATGTCCCCACTATCTCAGGGGCAGAGGGTGCTGCTGGAGAGGTGGAGGACTGCAGCGAGGTGCTGGTCTCTGCTTGGCACTGCTGCAGGTCACAGGGGTCCACTGCTGGGCTCACACAGGCAGTAACACATTGGGATGTGCAGGGGTTGCAGACATCCCCAGGTTCAGGGGCAGCGGGAGGTGGGCACGCAGGGCTACAGACATCAGGGCAGGAAGGCACAGACTGGCATAGGTCCACCCCAGGAGTCTGCTCAGGACAGGGACATGCATCCTGCATGGTGCAGGCGTCAGAGTGAGCTGTGACACTGCATGATGTGCAGAGGTCGGTGGGCACAGCTGTCTCCATACTGGCAGGAGGTGGCAGGCAGGGCAGCTCACATGGCTCCGGCATCTTCCTTCCTGGAGGGAATAAGAACAACTCAAAGTCCACCAATCCAATGCTTTCAACTGGTTGCTTTCCTGGCTGCTAGGCTCCCCAAGAAGATTTGTGCTGATCATGTTGCAATTCAGGTATGAGGGAAATCTCAGTAGAGGGGAAACTGGATGTTTGCTGTTTTGAAGTCTACAGGCATTCCTTACCAAAAGAAGATTGGTTATTTCTGCATGGACACCCAAATCCAAGTTCTCTATTTAAAGTCAGTGTTCAGCCAAATAGTTTCACACCAGCAGACCTTCCTTGTACAGATACTGATGGATTGAATTAACACTCCTAGCAGAGCTTTGTGTTTCCCTCTATCCCTCTCTTTTCCAGGTGTTTTCTCCTCACCCTGTAACACCCAGGCAGAACACCCACCTCAAGCCATCCCACCATTCTCATTGCTGAAGATAGCAACAGGCTCAACAGGTTGGAGCCAGGAGTCTCTACTTGGGTTTCCCATGGAGCTCAGTGCTCTTACCTGAGACCTCAACTGCTGCTGTGTGTGATGCTGTGCTCTCTTTGCCCTTCCACGACAGCTGTGTGGCTTCTGCCTCTAAATCCAGTGCTGGGAAGCCGGGAAGCATTCCACAAGGCATCCATGGGAATTATAGCAAAGTGCAAAGGGAGGAGATGATTACTCTTGTTACCAGCAAGATGTAAGAGCTAACAATTCTCCCTCACACAGCTGGTAGCAGTCATTTATCTCAGGGGAAGCCTTACACCCTAGATCTGTAAAGCCTGAGGGTACTCACCCAGTTCAATATCAGCACATGGAGACAGCAAGGAGACCCAACAGCCTCAGCAAGGGATCTGCTGTGTGCACACAGGAGCTTGGCCTCCGGAGACGGGTGCCCCAGGCACACAGACAAGCAGCCCTTCCTAGCACAGCCCTGCTCCGCCTCTACCCTCTGATGGATTATTTGACTAATTATTTTTAATGGAAACCGGCTATTTCCGTGGCTGCAGCATAACCTCAAGTAAGCTAAGATGGCTTGTGAATTCACATGGCCTTCCAACAGGGCTGACGTCAGGGAAGAATTTGGGAAATGAATGGATTCTTGGCTCGCTGGCAAATAGCTGGCCAGTCACAGCTTGGTTTTTCCTCCAGCCCAACACATCATCGCCGGCCATTAAGTGCTGGATGGGATGTGGGATGTGGGGGATTCTTTGCTTTTTAGCCACACCTGACCTGCTTCTGTCCCTGCCCGTGTCCTGTTTGGATGCAGTGCTGCCAGCTTTAAGGTCCTGACGTGCTCGTGGAAACTCTTGTATCATCACCTGTCTCGTGATATTTTGCATCTTCTCCTGGAGATCCAACTTGAATTACAAAGCACTGCTCTACCACATGGACATTGCCTTTACCCTTGTGTAGGTGCACCCCTGAAAAGCAAAGGGTTGGCTGGATCATTGACCACCACCATCCCCATTCAGCCCATTGGTTTACCAAAATCAGTTCAATTATGCCATTTCAAACCACTGTGGTTGGCAACCCAAATGGTCACGCATCCTGATTTGATTTCATTTTCAGTAACCAAAAGCCACTACATGGGGCATCACCATGCTCAGCAGTGTGAGCACACGCTTAAAGGGAGGGCAGAGTGCAGACACAAGAGCACTCCTTTGTCTCCAGATGATATATGACCTGCAAGTAATACTGGTTCCATGTCTGTGTCACAAGTGACTTAAGGCCAACTCGGAGCCAGCAAAGAAAGAATTCTCAGTCTTTGATCTCTTGGAGGCACTTCATTCGTTGTCTTTCCATTCTCATTTATGTCCAGGGAATTTCCAAGGAGAACATATTCCCTTCATTGCAACTGTGGCAGGCAAAACAGCCACACTGTGTTGCTGCAGTGCCACACAGTGTGCCATCCCTTATGAAGGGCGTATCTTAGTCTTGGTTTGGCCATTGTAGCGTAGATATGAACACAGCAAACCCCAAATAGGCACTACTGCCGTCAGTGCACCACCAGGGAGGTGGGTCATCACCCTACAGCGTCACTGCGGAGGGATGGGCTGCAGCAGGAGGTGTCCTACAAGGAACCTAAGTGACATTAAAAGCCTTTGCACAATGTGAAGTCTTCCCTTCCGCCTTACTGCCATATGCAACATATTCAAGTCTGGCTGGGAAGCTGCCTTTGGTTGAGGAGCACTGAGGGTGGCCCATGGGAGACTCCAGTTCTTGGTAGGATATAGTATGGAAGGAAGAGCATGGATGCTTGCACAGGATAGTGCTAGCCCTGGACTGTATAGGTGTCATGATGGAAGGTGCTAGAACACATACCAAAGTAATATTTATCCAAATATGAGTTTAATCCCAAAGGGGATTGTTTCCAGGCTGTATCACCAATGGTTTGTTTTCTACCTCCAGTACATAATACGTGGATCAGGAATTCAGCCTTGCAGGCAGCTGTCATAGTGTCGTATGTACAACCTCAGTGGCCAGGTTTCATTAAAAATTATAATGTAAGCAAGTAATTTTAGGATTGGAGGTGGAGCAGGTCTGGATTATTAAAAAATTGTATTTCCATACCCCTGAGGTGTCTCACTTCCGGAGACACGGACATTGAAATCGTATAAAAGGGTTCATATTGTAGTGTTTCCCAAGCCATTTTGGTTTCGTTAGCTTGTTCCTGGTGGTGAATTGGGTAAGTCTCTCTTGGCTTGTTGGGGTGTAGTGTAAAGGTTGGGGATATTGGATTGTTGAATGGTATCTGCAGAAGCAAGTTAAAAGACTTACAAGTGCTTCTGCTTAGTGAGATTTGTATGCGGCACTAATCAAGCAGCTAAGCTAAGGGTAAATATCCATTCCACCATCTTCCAGCTTCTATTCACTGTGTATTTTGCAATCGTGGTGTTTTCTCCATTGGGGTGCATCTTGGGGCAGCTGAGAGTGGACCAGCCTTCCCCTTTCCTAGTCACAACGCTGCCCTCTTTTAACCAGGAAATTATTGGGTTTGAGAGGGATCAAAAGGCAAAGCAAGTACTTCAAAGGCACAAAAGTGGGAGGGAAGACAAGAAGTGGAGCCTTGTAGGCTGTGGGGTAAGCCATGCCTGGAAGGGAGTCTGGATGAGAGGAGCTGAGGACATCTGTGGGCAGGTGGAGGCTGTCGTGCCTTCTGCCCATGCAATAGAATCTGGCAAAGTTTGCTTAAGACCATTTTTCACTCCTGTTTTGAGAAGCATTTTGGGATGTATGTGCAGTGAGCAGCTGCAGCCTGAGATGCTTCCACGTGGATTTGGTGCCCTGCTGTGATTTCAGTGTGCTTTCCCAACAAGTTGCTCAGTATTCCACAGGAAAAAGTATAGGGTGCCTCATAGCATAAAATAGCCTTGTGAAAGATGAGTGCCTCTGTTTTCCACACAGGGTATTTCTCTCCTTCTTTCAGACTTCCCTCCTCCCTCAGCCATGCTTTGCCAGACCGACTGCCAGCGCAGACAGCCCTGCCTCCCACCTCACGTTGTCCTGGTGAGGAATTTGCCCGTCAGTAGGAGTGTGGATCCCTGCAGCTCCATCTGCAACATCTCACACCTGAACACATGTGCAGAGCCCTGCTACTACGCCAAGGTTCCTCAGGGCACCACCACCTACCTGAAGCTTGGTAGTTGTGATGTGAGGCAGATTGCCTTGGATCCCTGCTGCCTTGGGATCACCACACTCACAGATCCCTGCTGTCAGGATGTGACCAGGTGCAGCAGCACTAGGTATGTGGATCCCTGCTGCTACAAGGTGACCGAGTGCAGCGGCACCAGGTATGTGGATTCCTGCTGTCAGGATGCTACCCAATGCACCACTGGATGCGTGGATCCCTGCTGCCAAGATGCTACCCAGTGCACCACTAGATGCGTGGATCCCTGCTGCCAGGATGCAACCCAGTGCACCACCACGTGTGTGGATCCCTGCCGCCAGGATGCAACCCAGTGCACTACAAGATGCGTGGATCCCTGCCGCCAGGATGTCTGCACTACTAGATGTGCAGATCCCTGCCGTCAAGATGTCACCAAGTGCACCACGAGGTGTGTGGATCCCTGCCGCCAGGATGCAACCCAGTGCACTACAAGATGCGTGGATCCCTGCCGCCAGGATGTCTGCACCACCAGATGTGCAGATCCCTGCCGTCAAGATGTCACCAAGTGCACCACCAGATGTGTAGATCCCTGCCACCAGGATGTCACCAAGTGCATCACAAGGTGTGTGTATCCCTGCTGTCAAGACGTCACCAAGTGCATCACCAGATGTGTAGATCCCTGTTGCCAGGATGTCACTAAGTGCACTACCAGATGTGTAGACCCCTGCTGCCAGGATGTCACCAAGTGCACTACCAGATGTGTAGACCCCTGCCGCCAGGATGTCTGCACCACCAGATGTGCAGATCCCTGCCGCCAGGATGTCACCAAGTGCACCACCAGATGTGTAGATCCCTGCTGCCAGGATGTCACCAAGTGCACTACAAGATGCGTGGATCCCTGCCGCCAGGATGTCTGTACCACCAGATGTGCAGATCCCTGCCGCCAGGATGTCACCAAGTGCACCACCAGATGTGTAGATCCCTGTTGCAAGGAAGTGACCAAGTGTACTACCAGGTGCGTTGATCCCTGCTGCAAGGAGGTGGCCAGGTGCACCACCAGATGTGCAGATCCCTGCTGTGGGGAAGTGACCAAGTGCACCACCAAGTGTGTGGATCCCTGCTGTAGACCTGTGACCAGATGCGCTACCACGTGTGTGGACCCATGCTACAGCAGAGTTACCAAGTGCACCACCAAGTGTGTGGACCCCTGCTATGGAGCAGCGACCCGATGCAGCACTAAGTGTGTGGAACCGTGTTGTGAGGAAGTGAGCAAGTGCACCAGCAGGTGTGTGGATCCCTGCTGTCGTGAGGTGACCAAGTGCACCACTAAGTGTGTGGACCCGTGCAGCAGAGCTGTGACCAAGTGCACCACTAAGTGTGTGGATCCGTGCTGCGGAAGAGTGACCAAGTGTGCAAGGTGCCAGAATCCCTGCTATGGAGAAATGAGCAAGTGCACCACCAAGTGCGTAGATCCCTGCAGGGGAAGAGTGAACAAGTATGTAGATCCGTGTTGTAGGGAGGTGACCAGCTGCAAAACCAGGTGTGTGGATCCCTGTTGCAAGGAGGTGACCAAGTGCACTACCACGTGTGTGGATCCCTGCTGTAGAGAGGTGACCAAGTGCACCACCATGTGTGTAGATCCCTGCTGCAAGGAGGTGACCAAGTGCACCACCACATGCGTGGATCCCTGCTGCAAGGAGGTGACCAAGTGCACCACCACATGTGTGGATCCCTGCTGTAGAGAGGTGAGCAAATGCACAACCACATGCGTGGATCCCTGCTGCAAGGAGGTGACCAAGTGCACCACCACGTGTGTGGACCCATGCTGCCAGAATACGACCCAGTGCACCACCAGGTGTGCAGATCCCTGCTGCCAGGATACCACCCAGTGCACCACCACCTGCGTGGATCCCTGTTGTCAGGATGTGACCCAATGCACCTCCACCTGTGTGGATCCCTGTGCCCCCTGCTTTGTGAGGCCCACCCCGCTGTGTGCCAGCTTCTGTGGCCAGCACTACTCCATCAGCTGTGCTGATATCTGCTGCCGCAAGTGAATGGCTCCTTGAGGGGTGGTCCTACAGTGGGAGCTGCCATGGGATCCCTCTGCTGCGTCGCTGCTCTGTGCAGCCCCAACTGCTATGGAATGAAAATGGTTTGCAGACCTCCTGAGCTCTCCGATGTCTTCCTCACCTCCTGGCTCTCCTCGTGCCCTGTCTGTCCGAGGAAGGGCAGATCCTCACATGGTTTTCCTTGCATTCTGCATCATATATAATAGATTTACCTAAAGCGTAATGCCTTTCCTTGTAACATGTAACCGATTGATTTTGTGCCCCCAGGATTATTTGCCTGGGTGAGAGATTCTGTAATTCTTTTCTGCAGTGATGTGGTTGGAGGAATTTATCTTTCCCCGCCATCATCTCCTTTTCTTATATGAAGCAATAAAAACAATTGATCTTGGCACCAGCTGTCTGCAAGCTCTCCTTCTCTTTTGCACTCCCCCACTCTCACACCTTCTCTTAATTTCTACCCAAAAGAGTGATCTGCCTTGGCCTATTGCAGCTCACTTGGTGGATGGTTGCTAGGCACAATGGCAGGGATTTGCTTACCACTGATCTCTGCAGAAATGCTGTCAGTGTGAGCAAGGTGCCCTGGGCAATTGCTATAGCCCTCCATGAACGTTGATTGACAGGGATCCAAGGGGTTCCTCTTTAGCACCAAATCTGTTTGCGAAGTCTAAGAAAAAGCAACATGCCCAAGAACTTAAAACCCCATCACTGCTTGTATTAAGGACACTGCTCTGCAGTTCTCTGGGTGTAGATGCTGCTGGGGGCTCAGCAGGAGCTGCAGAAGGGAGGGAGGTAGCCACCCATCCACTGAGCAGCAGCGTGGGTGCACCTCTGTCTGCAGGCACCCACTGCCTTGCTCTTAAAGGTGCCCCAGGACATGAGGCTGATGACTAACCTGCAATTAACATGTCTGGGAGAGAAGCTGGACCAGTAGTGGGATGAGCAAAGACCTACCCAGGGATATGGCATTGCACGCTATGGGAGGTCTTGCATCGTGCAAAACACACTGCCCTCGTGCAAATCACGCTGTTCTCTCACCTCTCCTGGTCCCATTCTCCCCATTGCTGCTGATGGGCTGCACTCAGGATCCTCAGCTAATGCTTAGGTGCTGCCTGAGTCCCAGTGTTATGCCTCAGAGGCACCAAGCCAATCAAGGCTGGTTAATTACCCCCCTTTGGAGATCTGGCCCAGCTCCAAGGCTCCTCCAAAACTCACTGTGCAAGCACGGATTACCTTTGTTCCTGCTCCCAAATTCAATGGAATGCTGGATAGTTGGAAGCCTGTGTCTTTGAGGCTATTATAACAGTTCTTAACAACCTTCAGTGTTTGCTGGGCCAGATAATGTGCTCTGAGCTCTGAAATGTACCCCTCAGGGATTGGGACACAGATATATTCAGTAAAGAAAAGCCAGATTCATGTTCTTGAGTGCTGGAAAACCAAAGTAAGTATTTGCAATAGTCAGAAGGCAAAAGCTAGTTCCTCTTTTTCAGCCTTAATGGTATTCAGCTGCTCACTTATCATTCTTCATGGAGCACTCACCTTCCTGAGTAAACAGGAAAAGAGGTGTATAGTGCTGGATCAGGGTTCCTCTTGGCCCAGAAGTAACGATCTCATTACTTGATCAAACAGTCCCTGGGGCACGGACTAGACAAGCCACTTGTTTTCATGTGATACTAATTGCATTGCACTCAGCCTGTTGGCATCTCAGCTATGTGAGGATTTCCAAAGCCCAGCGATGGCCATGGGAAACCTCCCCGGTGCTGAGTGCCTTTCTGCTGGTAGGGGAATGATGGGAGGGGAAAGTCGGGTGTAATAAAGTCTCAGACTGAAAGGTGTAATTACAGGAGAGCAGGCAGGGAAGTCCTTGCCATGCTGAGACAAGGAGAGAATCCTTATTTTCTGTGGAAATGCTTTGTGCACTAAAATGTGGGTGGTGTGCTGGATGGGATGCTGTACAGACACAAAGCTTCTTCCAGTTGTGTGTGAAATCCCTGGTGCCAACAGTGCTGGATGCAACAGAGGAAAAACGTAGGCTCTTGTGTAAAGCAGAGGATGCAAAGAGATCCTCAGGTGTCCTATCTCTAAAGTCTTCAGGAGGCTCTGAAATAGTGCTTTCCCACTGAGCAGCTCAAAGCAGTGCAGCCAAAATGGCCACCAATGGACGTTGCTTCAGGTTACTGACTCACTGAATTTAATAGGAACAGTCAAACAGCCAAATGGCTCATAAATGTAATAGACATCCACAAATAAGTGCTAATTTAAACTAATAATCCAGCACTCTGGTGTTCCCACATATTACAAATGTGGATCAATTTATATCTCCTAAAATATCTATTTCTCCCAGAACTCTACAATTTCTTGCTAATCAAATATAACAACAGGGTATACAATAACACACTATAAAAAGGGACAGGTAGGACCAGCTCTCACACTTGGTTTCAGAAGGGAGCCTGGAGCCCTGGGTAAGTGTGGAGGATGGAACAAACCAGTCCTAGAGAAACTCCCCAGCGAGATAAGTGATGATGGCAGCGCTTTGAGGGGACCTTGAGGTGCTGGTGGGTGCCTGCTTGTTGAGCATCATAGAGGAGGGTTGGTGCCAGGAGGAGATGGGGAGATGTTCTTCCATCAAAATGCTGAGCACCTGAATTTCAGCTAGTTGCTCTCTGTATGTTTTACAGTCTGCAGGGGTTCTACTTGATGGGTCTTTCTCCTCTCTCTGAAGCAGATGTCTAATATGAGCAAAGCATACTTTCTATGTTCCCATTCCTTTCTTGGCAACCCTGCACATAGCAGAGGGGTTGAAACTAGATGATCATTATGGTCGTTTTCAACCCAGGTCATTCCATGATTCTATGATTCTATGATTCTATGATTCTATGATTTCTATCACATACAAAAGCTGTAGTGCAAGTCAAGGGGGGGAAAAAAAAAGGCATGTGATGCACCTGCAAAGGAAGAGAGGAGCAGAAAGTATGTACGAACCACGAGGTGCTGCTGGGAGGACGTCAGGAGCAATGCAAATCTGCTCACATGCATTCAGGACAGGAACTCGGTTTCCCCATGTAAACACCTGGAAGGAATCAGTGCTGGTGAATGTCATTCTCCAACGTGATCCTGGTGCACAGTATAAACAGGATGCATCATGCATAGATGCTGAATGGGTTGTTGGCTTTTGTTTTTCTGCCCATTCAGCATCTTTGTAAGTGATGTAGTTGGCTGCCTACACATAGCCCAGTGATGACATTCCATCTCCCTAGCTGGAATATTTTGGAGCAATGAGGATTTTCTGTGCTGTGTATCTGAGTTGCATACCATGGCTAGATAAGGGCTTCAATAGCTTGCCTGGTACTCTGGGCATAAACTGTGTTTATAATGAAGTGCCTTACACTGCTCTGACAATGAAAAATGGGCCTTAAAATGTGTCCTCCTTTTCTATGATCTCAACAGCTTGAAGGGGTTCCCACTGTAGTTGTGTCCCCATTGGCATTGCCAAGTACAAATGTTGCTAATAGGGCAACAGTGGGTAGGAATGGGTGGAATACATTTGTTGGCCAAAAAGGAACTGGAGAAGCATAAATCTCAGTATATTGTGGAAGCACTGGTGGAACACTGTAGGATTAACTCTCTCTTACCACAAGAAGTAGGACTAAATGTTTCACCCAGTAAATCAGATCAATTGCCCATCTACCCTAATAATACCAGTCTGTTCTTACTGTATTGAAAAAACCAAAGGGATCATTCAGATATTTATGGAAAACAAATAAATGAGACGAATTTAACTGGGCATAATAAATCCATTTGGAAAAGCACTTACATGATTTTTTTCCAATTACTGTCTCATTCCCATTGGGATCCACGTGATGTGCATAAGGTGGAAGCAGGATTTGCTCAGGATCACGTTTTGCCTGGAAGAAGGTTTCCATCAAAAATTAGGCTGTAGACAAATATGTAAAGCATGTGCAGGTGGAGCCTATGCAGGTTGTTAGTGGTCAGATCTCCATACCCCTGGGCTCCTTCGTTTCCGGAGGTGACGCCACTCACGCCATATAAAAAGGTTTGCATTTTGATGCCCACATCAGTTCATTTGTCTACTCCCTCACTCACTTGGGTTGGTGAGCGGTAAGTCTTTCTTGGATTTATCAGGGAATAATTTGATGATTGTTCTTCTTGGTTGTTCTGGTCAAAAGGGTATATTAATTATCACAGGAAAGCTTTGCTTCAGGTGCTCCCATTCCAGGATCCACCTTGGAATGGGAAGAGGATGTTTGACTCTTAGAGATTGCTCTTCCTTAAGTAGCTTGCAAATGTCCTGTCACATCTTCAGCAACCGTCTGTCTCTTATGCTCCTTCATGTTCTGTCTTCATCAACCTTTATTTTAAACCTCATTAAGTCGGGAAATTACATAAATTACTGGATGCTGCAGAGTAAGACTTGGGACTTCAAAGGAGATGGGTGGGAAGAAGCATTATCATGAAGAAGGAAGCTGCAGGACACCTGTGGGCTGAGCTGCAGGAGTAAACTGGGAGAAGGCAACGCATAGAATTGAATGAGAAACAGGAGCTGCAACCTCTGGGCTAACTCTTTCCTCATGAAGGAGCCCATTAAAACTGATGCAACTCCAATGCTGTACTATGATACGCAGCACAGAGTGTCTGAACTGGTGGTCTTTGGCTTTCTCCTCTGGGATTAGCAGCTCGATGTCTACACAGATGGGACTGTGCTCTGTGGTGTGTTTGAGGAGCTGAAGAAGTGACCATCAAAAGATGTGCTATGGAATGTCTATTGGTTTAATTAAGAAAATAAGGAAATGGGCTATTGTTACGTTATGGTTTACAAAGCTAAACCGTGTGCAGCAGTTCCGAGTTTATGGTTGTGGTTTTCCTGGCAGTGATACTTTCAGGTTCCCAAGAAAGTGTTAGTTGTATGCATTCAGATCCAGAAATCATTCAAACATGAATGTTTCCCTTATTGACTTCTCAGTCCACCAACTAACTGCTATGCCTGTTTGAAGGGATCATTATGTGAACTGTGGCTTAGGGAGAAAAGAGTCCTGATTTGTTTGTCTTGTTTTTGCCTTCCAGTATCCAGCAGGATGTCTTACTACGAGCAGCGCAAGCAGCCCTGCCTGCCCCCTCCCATCTGCCTGCAGAAATGCGGCCAGTGCGTGGAGTCCTGCAGCAACATCTGCGTGAAGCCGTGCACAACTCAATGCGTGGAGGTCTGCCAGAACCCCTGTGCCTCTGAGTGCACCACGTGCTGCACCACTCAGTGCGTGGAGCCTTGCAGCACCCAATGCGTCACCCAGTGTGTGGAGCCTTGCAGCACCCAGTGTGTCACCCAGTGTGTGGAGCCTTGCAGCACCCAGTGCACCACTCAGTGCGTGGAGCCTTGCAGCACCCAGTGTGTCACCCAGTGTGTAGAGCCTTGCAGCACCCAGTGCACTACTCAGTGTGTAGAGCCTTGCAGCACCCAGTGCACCACTCAGTGTGTGGATGTCTGTGCCCCCACATGCATTGATACCTGCATCAAGCCCTGTGCTACCCAGTGCCCGACGCAGTGCCCGGTGCCGTGTGTGGAGCAGTGCAGCACCCAGTGCAGCACCAAGTGCGTGGAGCCTTGCTCAGCATCATGCGTGGAGGTGTGCACCAAGAAGTGTGTGGATAAATGTGAGACCGTGTGCCTGGAGCCATGTGGCACCGTCTGCACTCGTCCATGCTAATTGCCTTCATCGAATGAGCCTTGCAGGCAGCCTTTGGTGCATGGCAATATCTGCAGGCTCGTGAGCACCCAGGGAATGAAATACAGACAACAGACCTACATGCAACGTATCAAAACCTCCCTTGACATGGTTAATGCATGCTCTCTTTGACTTGGAAAATATTCCTCTGCCTTTTTCATCCTGTATCTCTTCTTCCTGTGCTACATCTGCAATCTCAGCACCTTTTTCTTGGTAACTGCAGTTGGCCAGTCTTCTATTATCTTGGGGAGATATTCTGCAATAGTTGTACTGTGAGCAGTTGGTGGAAGATGTCTCCCCTTCTGTTCCTTAATCCTCTTCATGTCTTCTAAATGTTTGTCCTCTTGCCTTTCAGTGTCTACATGCAGCAATAAAAACTGTCCATCGATGGCATCAGTGTGTCATCTTGTCTTTCTTTACTCCCTAAATTCCCACATCTTCAGACCAAAGGACACATTTAGTTTTCCTATTAAAAAGCTGGTGCAGTCATGGAGGATTTGTGCCTACAGTGCTGCAAACCAAGCCTGCATCCTAACACTGAACAAAGCCAATACCATAAGCAAAACATCACCCAATGAATACTGCTCTGACAGATGTCATGGTTTTATTCTACGTCAAATTAATGGTATTTTTGGTCTTTGTGTCTCTGGATTCTGGGGCCAAATCTGTTAAAAGGATACTTCAAAAGTAACAAAAGCCCTGACCTAAGGGAGAAGGCATTGAGAAGGCATTAAGATCGCTGATGTAATCTTAATTATTCATTTAAACCAATCCAAAGGAAATTGAAAATGGCCTTTTCAGGCAACTTTTCCCATGATCTCCATTGACTGAAGACAGAAAGTAGGGGATCTGGCTTCAAGGGGTGAACCTTGTCATCCATCAGGAGCAGGTCCTTGCCCTGCAAGGCTGTAGTTTTGCTCCCAAGTTTGCTTCAAATTCTCTATGTGACTTCGGGCAAGTCTCACTGTTGTCATCTATCCATTCTCCATCTGCAATGAGAAGTGACCTCCCCAGTTCATAAAGCAATTGACACTGCGGGTTCATTAACATCTGGCAGGGGACAATAAGGTTTTAATTCCTTTACAAGCACACATTATTTATTTGGAGTCACAATTCTGAAGCCAATAGAGAACCATTGTCTGGACAGAGTTATAACCATTTAGATGTTGAGTTTCAGAGATAATACTCCCTTTGTCTTACACACCTGCATGTGACTTGCCCACCTCTGTCTACATGATGGCCATGCAATTTCCATGTCTGGGACAGGCTTATTACCCACTTACCATGTCATTATGGCAAGGGTGGAGAGGGGCTGATCTAGAAAAGAAAAGAGTTATATATAGGTGTGTGTAAACACTCTTACCAAATCAGCTTTTAATGAAACCCTGTGTGCAGGTGTAGAGTTTGACAGTAGATTACTTTTTGCCCTTGTTTCTGTCAACACCAAAAGGTACAATCACTGAACAGGAATAACGACAGACAAGATGTTGTATCTCACGAAGGCAAACTGTTTCTACACTAGAACACACCTTTCCATTTGGAGACACAAACCAAGGTGGACCAGATATCAAACAGCAAGAAAAGGGAAGGCAAAATGGAGGCCACGCACCTCCAACTCCTGCTGTTGAACACAAACCTTTGGGGATTCATCAATGAACTTTGCCATCCCTAACCCCATAAAGGACTGCAGCGTCGACTTCCAGATGTGGAAAAAATCTGTCAGGCAGTCATGTGCAGCTGCTAATGAGATCTGTTGTCCAGATTAGTCACCTCTGACTGATTCCAGTCCTCTTCATCCAGCTCTATCAGCCACATGAGTCATTTAAGTTTCCTCTTCTCCCCCATCTCTGCGAGCACTGCTCCAGGCACAGGTAATGACATATATGAGCATGCTGGGGGAAGTGGCAAAGAGAACTGCTGGGCTGTGTCCATTGTGCTTCCTGTGCCTGATGGACTGTGTGTTGCAAAAGCCCTGACACATCGCTCCCCTATGCACCTGTGGTCAGAGTTGAGCATTGCTAAGATTCTCTCATACATTTAGAACAAATGAATGGCGTTTCGTCCATGTTAACCTCACGGTCATTAAGACCCCTGATTAATCAGCAATGAATGGGGGATATTACGTGATGGGATTTTCCATGAGCACCTTCTGCTCTCCTACAGCCAGTGGAAGCCATGTCCATCATTTCTTTGCATATCACACCACTATGCTGAGGACTGGGCTGTAATTCATAGGGCTGAACATGACCCCACAGGGCACAGCACTGAGGAACCCTCAATGAAGTCTTGAACTACCTTTTCCATTAAAGCTAGAGGCAATGTTTGTGTTGAAAGAGTTTTTCTGTTTCTTCCTTGGGAAATATTCAAGAGGACTGACATTTTCCTCAAACATAGACCCATCAGCAGCAAAAAGAATCCTGCCATGACCTCAGCAAGCCAAGCCCAGTGCTTGTAAACAAGTTTTAGGTCCTTCAGTGAGAAACTAAGGGAAATCTCAAGGAAAGATAAGGGGGATGGTTTCTATTTCTTTTTTTGATAATATAAAATGATTCAGTTCCCTTTTTGGGAAGGAAACGGAGAACAGAAGCAACATCTGTCCTGGTGATTATAGGCAAAATTACCAGGAGACACCTCAACTTTATGCAAACATGTTTTAATGACATCGAATCTGAGTTGGCACTGAAGTCTTGAGTTCAACCTGTGGGATCTTTGCCCAGGGTCGGGACGGGATGAATTATTAATAAATTAGCCAGTTATTATCAGACTGGGTGTGCCTCAGATTAAAAACAACAAATCCCCCGCACCTGAAAGAGGAGGCATCTCTGCAGCCCTTGACTGAGGTCCAGGAGTACGGAGGTGTCAGTGGAGCAGGTTCTGGTTGTGAAAGATTCTGGTCATCAAGTTAATCTGTTGTCATCAGATCCCAGGGTTGCCACTGGAGCACGTATAAAAGCTTGCTGCTCCTGAGGCTCCTTGCACCCGGTGGCTTCTTCCCTTCTGCCAGCAGCAGCCGACGTGAGGTGAGTCCCTCCGTGCAGATCCAGCAATGATGTGGCTTGTCATAGTGATTTGCTCTTGGGAAATTGGGTTTCTCTTTATTTCTCTGCTAGCAACTCCAGCCCATTTTCTCCTGCATGTAAGTGAAAACCATATTCTGATACTTTGAGACTTTTTAAGGCTCCAGACGGTTGTTGGCTCACTGACTTTCAATCAGCAGACCCTTGTCATCCCTCAGCATTTTCTTCCAGCTGATAAGAATCCTTTTGGATAACCACCAGGTGTTGAGGATCAGACACCAAAGGATGGCATCTACCAACTTGTTCTGTGTTTGCAGATCACCAGGGCTCCAAGTCTCACTTCTGTGCACAAGCTGATAGCAGCAGGAGCACAGTTCTTTGCATTTGCAGCAGGGGACACAGCTCCTGCTCTGGGTTCTCAGTGCTCTATGCAGAGATGTGACCATAGGCAGAGGGATTGCTATCCAACTCTTCTCTCTTCCAAATAAATCACTTGCAACACTGCAATATCACTGGATTTTCACTCCTCTTGCACCAAAAACTGCTTTAAGGTCCTGAGCCTCCGTGATTTCATCACAGTTTGTCTCATTTCTTAATCTATCAATAAGGAAAAACCCACTCATTGTTTCTCTCCTCCTCTTCCCCCTTCTTCTGGAACCATTCACCTGTTGGGATCACAGCTTTGTTAGGGCAGTGCTTTCCTCCTGCATTCTCTTCTGCTTCCATACAGTTATACCCTGGGGCCTCAGCAGAGCTCCATAGGGCCCAGAAATAAAGTATGGGGAAGCTACGACAGACTGGAGTCACCAACACAGGGTTGGTTTGAACAGCCTCATCCTGAGGGATTTCCAAGTTTTTGTTGGTTTGGGGTTTATTTCCATGCTTTTTGTTTTTAGAATTAACTTTTAAAGGCTCCTCAATGCTAGCTTTGGATCAAGGCTAACGAAGTGACTGAAGCTACAATACCCAGATAGACAACTATGTAGGGCTCAAAGTAACCAGAAGGTCACTTTGCTTTTCTTCCAGGCTCAGCAGAGATGTCTTCCCACCAGCAGAAGCAGCAGCAACAAATACCAGCCCAGTGCCAGCAGAAGTGTCCCCCAAAGGGTGTGGAGCAATGCCAGGCCCCCAAAGGACAGACCAAATGCCCTGTGAAGAGCATCCCGCAGCAGCAGCAGCAGCAGCAGTGCCCCAAGCAGAAGTAGAGCTCCCAGCAGCGGCCACAAAGGGCTGTTGAAGATGCAAATGCATCTTTCCATGCTCTCCTTCTGCTTTCCAGCTCTGCTTGAATAGCTAGAAATTTCCAAGGCACCTTCTTTGCTTGCGGAGATCACAATGAGATGCAATTCATTATCTTGGATTTATTCATCTTCTACTGTAAAAGAGTCGTGGGGTTGTTTCCTTCTGATCTTTAATTTGGGACACGCTGCAATAAAAGTGTAATTAACCTCCTCACTTGCTTCCTGATATATATATATTTAGCTTTACTGGTGTCACTCATTATCTTTTCTATTCATTGTCAGAGTCACCTTTCAATATACATATGCATATAAGGCACACCCACAGGGGCCCATGCACATCCAAGTTTCCCATGGAGGAAATGACATTCTCAGGTCTGGATTATGAAACTTTGCAAGTTGTTTTCATCCTGAGCTGGAGCAAATCAGGCAAAACTCAGTTTCCTGCAAGGCATAACGTTCTGAAGTATATTCCTATGGGATTTATCAAAGCAATTAATCACAACTGGGAGTCCCAGATACAGCATAGCTGCAGTCGCTGGATGTTTTAACACTGAAGCTTTTGATTGCTTCGAATGATTATTTCCAATTTTAAAAGAACCAGAAACGGGATTCTGAATGTTTCTGTTTCTCGGCAGGAAATATTGGCTCAGCTAATTGATTTCCAGCCAGCTGTAAAAGAAACAACAAAGCAGAGGAGGAACATTATCACAGAGGCGGTGAATGATGTGATATTGATGCCTTGCAGTCAGACATCAGCAGGCTCTGCAAGCCAGAGGCTGTGTCTGGTGCAGCTCTGCAATCTGGCAATAGGGTTGCATGCATCCCACACCCATCAAGCAGGGCAGGGTGAGATTGCATTGCTCCTGTCTCGCCAAGGGTGGGAAATCTGTATGCTGCTGCTTTCAGCTTGCCCTGCAGATGGTGTTTGAATGGAGTAGATGGAGTAGGACATGAGTTGTGTCCTGCTTTGGGGTGGGGCGTCCACTGTGGAGGTGTGTCAGTGAAATTCATTAGTGTTTCAATGAACAATTAGTTAGTGTTTCAGTACAATCAGCCATCCCATGGGCTGATACAGCACAGGGTCTCTTGCAGGCAGCTGCAGAGGAGCAGAAGACCCAGCATTACCCTCGAGCACCCACATTTGAGTCCCCAATCACCTGGCATTCAGCCTGAGCAACCTGCAAGCTCAGAGCCCCCGTTGTCTTTGTGAGAAGAAGCTATTAAAAGTCTCATAGCTCAGTATTCAAAGTCATTTTTATTGTCCGCTTTCACAGTGAAATAAATCCTGGATACAACATCAGCCTAAAACAATTAGGGTGAAGCACCGAACACATATGCAAGAGCAGTGTGTGGTGAAACATGTTGCAGGGTGTAACTCAGACCGTGTTCGCCGCCTCCTTCATCCTGTCTGACAGCTAGAAGCTGAGCCGGGGGTTAATCCATTTCAAAACACGTCTGGGTTGCATTTTAATTACCTATACCTTTTCCATGAATACTTTCAGCTCGGGCTGCTCCTGACACATCTTAGCAAATCTGAGGTGAGCTCTCTCAGGAAAGCGCTGATGACAATTAGTTTAGCAAAGCAGATAATTAAGAGGTGATGTCAAAATCTATCCCTTTCCTCTAGCCCAGTGGGGTTTTTTTCTTGCATTCAGCAGTGTGGATTCATGGTTCAGTAAACCTTGGTGCCACCAACCAGAACCCCTCAGCTGCAGCTTTAGTGGTAACCTCAGATCCTATTAGCGATAGGCAAAGCCCTAAATGTGAGGTGGGAGTTTGTGTTGGCGTGCAGGGAGCTGGGGAGGGATGCGTGGGAACCAGGAGGCAGCGTGCAGGTCTGCAGGATGCATTGACTCATAGGGTGAAGGTGGAATAATTGGCATGATGAGCCCTGGCTGCAGCCCACCATCATACTCTTCAGTTTCTCTCTGGATGATTGAATGATTGGGAGATGGCAGAGATTCAGGTTGCTGGAAAGCCAAGTGCACATGCCTGCACCACCACTG
Organism: Coturnix japonica; assembly: GCF_054131305.1. NCBI lineage: Eukaryota > Metazoa > Chordata > Aves > Galliformes > Phasianidae > Coturnix > Coturnix japonica. The sequence goes on from NW_028188965.1 coordinate 510,274, forward strand.
GGAGCCTTCCTATCTATGGCAGCCCTGACGTGTCAGGTAGCATCTGGCTGTTAGTGGGGATAATGTGAGCATTAGTGGGGGGAGCTGGGAGCTGCGCTTAACAGAACTTCTGCAGTGGGTAAAAGGGCTTTGGAAAACGACCTGTGTGAGATATGGGGAGAGATTTTGCATCCTGCTTTTCTCTTTGGGGCTTCCTTTGCCAGCTGCAAGTTATTTCTGTTTCAGTGGCCACGGGCTGGGCTGCTTCACCTGCTGCTGCTCAAGGGGAGGATGCTTCTCAGGAAGGGAGCTCTGCTCTGGCTCGGGTGCAGGGATTGGCACAGGGACCTCTTTGCACTCCTGCTTCTCCTGGGGACAAGGTACAGGGTCAGGGGTTTGGACAGGGGCCACTACTGGGATCTCTTTGCACTCCTTCTTCTCTGTAGGGCATGGGGTGGGCACAGGGACCTCCTTGGATTCCTGCTTCTCCTGAAGGCAAGGTGCAGGCTCGGGGTTTTGGACAGGGACTGGCACTGGGATCTCTTTGCACTCCTGCTTCTCTTGGGGACATGGTGCAGGTTCAGGCTCTTGAACAGGTTCTGGCACAGGGACCTCCTTGCATTCCTGCTTCTCTTGGGGACATGGTACAGGCTCAGGATTTTGGACAGGGACCTCTTTGTGCTCCTGCTTCTCCTGAGGACACTTTGCAGGTTCAGGGACTTCCACGGGGATCTCCTTGCACTCCTGCTTCTGCTGGGGGGCAGCTTCAGGGCAGACAGCAAGGACTGGCTCTGGCAGCTCTTTGCATGCTGACTTCTCTTGGGAGCACGCAACAGGCTCAGGCTGTGATACGGGAGGGAAAGTTGCTGGTAGTTTGCTTTGCTGCTGCTTTTGCTGCTCCTGGGGTGGGCACTCAGGTATCACAACTGCTGGTGCTTCTCCCTTGCCTGGTTCCACTGATGGTGCTGGCAATGGCTCTGTTTCTTCTGGATACTCCACCACTACGACTGCAGTCACTTCTGCGACCTGGGCTTCAGATTGGTGCTGCTGAGGGCACGGGACAGGCTCAGTGCAGGGCTCTGGCTCTTGATTTTGCTTTGAAATCGTTTCGCCAAGGCCAGGTGGGAGAATGATTTCCTGCTTGCATTGCATCTGGTTCAAAGACATCTTTGCAGGAAACAAGATTATCTGAAAGAAACGTCAGTGTTATTGTGTCTGCCGAACAAACTGCATTGGGAGAAGAGTGAAACAATTATGAGAAACATTAATCATCTGCAAGACTAACGTTCTCTTTGCTTGCCCTTGGTTACCCAAGGCAGGTTGGCTCAGGAGGAATTATGATTTGCTCTTTCTTTTTCATCCTGTCTCTGACTCTGCCTTATCTTGTTCCTCTGTTCAGCTCTGCAGTGTGGGACAGCCCTGTCAGGTCTAGCAGAGGTAGAATCACTCCTTTGAAATCGGAGCTGATTTACACTTCAGAGCTCTTCCTCCTGTTGCTTTGCTCTTCCCAACGTGTTAACTCCCTTTCATTTCTTTCCTGGGGGACTGACAAGAGGAGCTGGCAAATAACAGACCTGCTGGATTGATAGCGGTTTCAGAAAGTCAAAATAATGGTAAAAAAATAACCTGCTAAAGACAAGCATTTAAAAAACAACTGTGCATCAGAATATAAAAACTATAGATCTGGGTCTAACTGAATGTCCTGCAATGACAGAACTGAAATCATCTACTTTGTTTGCCCCTATTTAAAATAGTTTCCAGATGTTTCTTGGGATTAAGGCCTCAGGGTGGACCTCCCCATTAAATAACATCTTTGTGTAGCACTGGGAGCCTTAGAGGTGCCCGTGTCATGGGTCAGCTCCACCTCAGTGCTATCACTCACTTCATGGTGATGTAATGGACCAAGGCTGCAGTGTCACAGTCCTTCCAACTGCCATGGAAAGAATTAGTGGTGATGCTGCCCTACATTTCTAGACTATCATCACTAATAATACGTGTAGTTTGCATGAATCAGGATAATCAAAAGGGATTTCTTCTCCCAGGATGTGCAATGTGCCATATGGGTTATCCTAAGGTTTATATGAAACTCCCTCCCTTTGGTGCACTGCTGAAGAAGGACCAGGCTTGGCTGCCTGATGTTGAGGCTCTGGCAAATCCCATGCTGCTCTTTTGCTAAAGGCAATCTAAGGACACAAAGAAAAGGTTAAAATCATGGAAGCATGAATTGGATGGAAGTGTTGTTTTAAAGCCCCACCAAAAAGGACTGGAGTCAATACAGATCAAGTGTGTGCGCAAGTGTTCTCCCTTCCCATGGCACCTGCCTTGCTCAGCTCTCATCTTCAGAACATATCACTGCTCTCTTCCCCATCCTCCCAGATCATCCAGATCGCTATCTGATGCCCTTACTATTTCCTTGCTGCCTTAGTGGTGGTCAGCCCTTAAATGAGGTCTAGAGGAGGTAGAGTCAAGCTCGACCCCTTCCAGGAGCACAGCTAAATTACTCTCACTTGTGCTCCCAGAGCTGACCTGACACTTGCCTCAGCTGATTAATCAGAGGTTCAGGCTGTGATTACCAATTTCCCATACAGCATCTTAAGCCATGGATGGCAGAGCACAGGAGAAGTATTTTCTCCCTTCTGCTCTATCAGCCCCTCATACTCATGGGTCTGTCTTTTGAGTAAATAATTACTCGATGAAATTAAAAGTTATAAAAACTACCATAAATAACAGTATCATACAAAATGGGTTTGAAAGGAACTTCAGTAGACCATTTAGACCTTCCCTTTCCCTGAAGGCAGAATCAGTTACATTTAAACCAACATAATTTTATCTAATTTCTTCAGAAAGAATCTAATTTAGCACTTAAGTATCCCTGAATTTAAATGCTATCTGAACTTGCCTTGCAGAGCCATGCCCAGACTGCTGGTCCAACCCCAATACTCACAGTTTCTCTCCTTTGGGATAATCTTTTGCATGCTCAAAGTTACCAAATAAAGCACATCTTTAAAGAGCCTGCCTACATTAAATCTCTGTGAGATTCTAGCTAGCATTAAATCATAAGCATCACAAGAAGGATCAGTATTCAGTGACTTACCCAACCAGTCAACGGGGAGAAGTGCAAAGTCGAATGGATGGAGCAGCGTGGAGATTTGGGAACTTTTATATGGTTTCAAAGCCCTGCCTTCTGGGGATGAGTCCTCCAGGTAATGAGCTCACTCTTTCACAACTGCCGTTGTGTGTTTCCTCCACAGACTTGTTTTACACGTAGGCAGTGTGAAGAGACAGCTTTTTTTTGTGTGTGTGTGCAGAACCCCTTTTAATCCTTTTTCTGGTTGATCTGAGCCAACAGAAAACTTTCTCTGCGAATAAAGGTCGTTGCCTTTAGTTAACATTGTCACTGCAGACCCACTGAGGTCTTCCATGCCAGCTAATGGTCTTGCTCCCATTTCTTTGGATGCATTTGTGGCTTAAGACCTGGGGACCGTTCCTATTCTCGACATCTGCCACCTCTTTTTCATCAGTGAATTCTCTAAAGTGATTTCCTAGTCATTCTATCAGCTCATGATGGATGGGTTTATTTTTTTCCCATTAAGATCTTTATAGCATTCATTCTTCCTTCATTTCAGAGTACATTATTTCGAATGCATGTTGTCATCCATGGTGTGGTTCCCAGCTAGCAAACATGACAGAAGAGGGACCTGAGTATATCTTCATCTACCATATGAAGAGTAAAGGGACTTTTAAGAGCATATGAGATTTATCACACTGGGATAGAATCAGGACATCACGCTGGTTTGGGTGCTAGAATGGCATTTGAAAAGAAAGTTTCAATAAAACAGTGAGTTGAAGGGAGTTTGGAGTGCACACAGTGTATTCTTGGAGCATAATTCCACGTTCAAAGTATATGAAGTGAAAATAGCTCACTGATTATTACCCTCAGATCTCATACAACTGTTAATATACAATCAGATCATCCTCACTGTTGAGGGTAGGGGCAGTTTGATCCCACACAGAGGTGAATTTCATCACATTTGGTCGTCTCTGGTCTATCTTTGTCTCCATGGTTTTACCAGAGCATCTTATCACAGCATGCACTGCAGATACAATCATTGCAACAGGCTGAGCTGGTACCTGACATCGCTGGGGCTCTCAGTGCAAACTTGCTGGCTCCAGCTGTGGTGTAACTTCCTTTGCTGATAATCATTTAGCAACTGAAGCACAGAACACCTGAACTTTAGACCACGCATCATCTTCTGCCGTAGCGTCACTTCACCCATGCAACTTCCTTTCTTGCCTCACTGCAGGTGGGGCTGACATGGTGCCTGGTTGGCTCTGGAACCTGCTGAGTTTTGGATGGTCCCAGCTTGAGATCTACCTGCATCTGAAGCCTCACCCATGCTCTGCTGGCACAAATTGCAGCCATGGCCCTACTGAAGGCAGGAGGCAAAACGCTTTCCAGCCACAGATAATCTGTCTGTCTGCTTTCTAGGTAGCATCAGGCTTCGTGGTTGTCAGAACCATTTGGCTGAGGTTGCTTTAGGACTACAGGCCCTTCAAAGCAGGGCTACAGGAATACAGCAAAGGGGAATAAAACCCTAAACCCCGAATGTTATAATGCACTTTTTGGCTTGGAGAGGACAGAGCAGCTGTGTTCAGATGGAGACAGCACATCTCATTAGGTCAAATATTGCAATGGAGAAAAGCAAACGTGCAGGTTCAGGCCGGAGCCTCAGTAACCTTTGTTACAGCTATTGAGGAGAGAGAAACAGGGCACGTAGCACCTGTGTCCATCACTGAGGCAAAGGCAGCTACAGGTGCAACAACCACAGCCTTGTGTTGAGACACTGCTTTCATTTAAGCAAGCAGTCATCTTTCGGGAATATACAGCCAATTTGGGTGCCAATTTTCCAGCCTCAGCTTGCAACATTCCGTGAGTAAAGAAAATCACTTTCCATAGCTGGAGGGGAGACGACCTGTGCCGTGTCTGCAGACCAGGCGAGGCCGTTCTGACCTTCCGCCCTGGTTTGGATCCAGCTCTATAGAGACTCCAGGAGGTCACTTCACATCCACAGCAGCAACCTCAGCAGAAAAAATGGTGGTAATTATCATTGGAGAGGCTCTGAACTCAGCCTGTGGATAAGGAGTGAATGTTTTTTTCACACCGTAGCAGGATAATTGCTTTCCCCTTCCATGTGAATTGCACAAAGGCTATTTTTAGAGGCAAATGCCATATGCAGTGAAACCTGCCTTGCTCAAACCTCTGGGGAGCTACGGGAGAAACGTGCATCAAGGAAAGTGGCTTGGCAGCCAATGTGGGCTCAGCTCCCGCCTGGCGGAGCCCTGGCTCTGCTCCTGCTGATCCCAGCTCCACACCACTAATTCTAGGCAATGAAACACCACAGCTGATAGAAGTGTCCTGAGCCCACCCTTTTTCCTAGACAGAAGCTGCCATTGAAGGTTCAACTCAGCTCGTGGAAGTGCTGAGCTACCTTCTGCCCCACAGTGGCTTTACAAGTGCTAATCACATCATTAATTACTCAGGTCCCCAGGAGTCTAAGAAAGCTGGAAGGGTGCACAGCAGTTACACTAGCAGCTCCAAATGGAGGTCTGAATGTGTCAGATACACCTTAGACATGTCTCAGTACCTTAATGATTCCTGCTGCTATACTACTTCACTTGGAAAGCAAGGAGGAGCTTTCTTAGAAGCACAGAACACTGCAGAGCACCTCAACTCAGGAGGTGAAGCGTGACCCTCCCCTCACATCCTCAAGGGTGCTCCTTGATTTCTATCTATGCAGGGCTTGGAACCTTTGTGCACAGAGAAAATGACCTGTAGAAGCTGTTGCTCTCCTGGATTTCACATCTTGGTGTGATTCATGAGCTGCTCAACTGGATCTCCCAACATCAGGGCTCACCCTGATGGCTTAATTAGACACTGTTTCGTTAACACCCCATCTTGTTCTTTATTGTTGTGCCTGTCATCACTTCAGGGTGGACACCTCGATTAGCTCATCTCATGAGACAAAAGACTTAATTACCAGTTACTGAGTTTCCTAGTATCGGTCTGTCTGCTGCCACCCCAGTAACTGAACCATCTGCAGACTATATCTCCCCCCATGTCCCACAGGGATGGCCATGCAGTCTGCACGTGGCTTTTTATTCCCTCTGCCTGTTATTCCCTGAGAGACTCCTCTCATTTTTGTTGCTGGAAAGCATCACCCAAGCTCCCCAGGATTACTTTAACAGCTCTCAAGAGACAGACGTGGCTGTAGCACTGAATTGGCTGTGACTCCACATCCAGAGCTCTAAAAGCTCTTCTATAAATCCACCAAACGTTCATTTTCAAGCTTTTTCTATATCTTACTTCCAGTTCTCTTAGATGACAGCCAATTCCAGAGCCCCCTGCACTGCCTTTTGGATGCCTAATTCCCAGCCTAAATGTATTTCTAACCACTGGTGCAGAACTGCTCTGCTTCTCAAGTACAACACATTGCCTCATTGAAAACCCATTGGGCACAACAGAAACACTTTCCAGGCAGTCAGCACATCAAAGAGACTAATTCTCAATTGCTTCATTCATGCACCGGTGCTCAGGAGTGGACTTGTTGGAGCTAAGCCTGCCTATTCTGGCCTAGGCAGGAGGATTTGCAAACTGCAAAGCAGAACAAGCTCCAGGGGTCACCCTGAGTTTGTGCTCAGCTTTGCAGCCCTGTTGGTGGGGAACAGAGAGCAGTTGGGGTGCAAACACAGTTTCCTGTGCTTCTGGGGAGGGGATGAGGTGGTGAAATGGCATCTGCACACAGGCAGGTGTTTGCTGCATTGGGGAGCATTGCTTGCCTTTGGATTAAGGTTGCTTTATGCTTCCAAATAGAGTCAGGAAAGACTTTGAATGTCCCTGATGTTCAGCCACTGTCTTTGCTGCCTGAACTGCATTTGTTGTTATTTCTGGCTAGACTGAAGCTATAGGGCATTAAATGAGAGCATTTGAAATGTACCAGAACAAGAAGGAGCTCCCAGGCTTCAGGTGCAGCCAACACTTCAGCTGCTCAAATACAGAATGCTGGAGAAAGGGGAACATTCACTCCCAAAGGCCAAAAGGAAACACCTGTGCTAGAGCCTTCCTGGGAAGCTGAGCTTTTCTGACACTCTTCCCCTACATTTGCATTGATTCATTGCTTAGCTGATGGGAGGGAAGGGGAAGGGGAAGGGGAAGGGGAAGGGGAAGGGGAAGGGGAAGGGGAAGGGGAAGAGAAAGAGAAAGGAAGGGAAAGGGAAAGGGAAAGGGAAAGGAAGGGAAAGGGAAGGGAAGGGCAAGGGCAAATCCCAGAGCAGCAAAGGTGGGTTTGGGGCTGCAAACCAACACTAAAGTGGCTTAGTCCTGGAAAGGGATCATCCAACAACATCTGGATGGTGGAAAGAACCAGAGCAAGTGAAAATACTATCAGATGCTGGTAGCAGCAACATCCCAGCTTCTCTTGCACTAGAAGCCCAGCTGGTGAAGCTAATGGATGTAGTACTAGGGGCAGTGTTGGAGCTTCAAGTCACCAGAGCTATTGCAATCATGCTGTCAGACTTTCTGCAGAGGTTGACCTCATGGAGCCTGGTGGCAACCAGAACAAAGAGGTGCACTGGGGCTGCTAATTGCAAAACAGCAAGAGTTCATTAAGTAATAAGAAGCTTTTAAAAGACAGTAAGGAGTCTAAGAGAAGAAGGTTTCTTTCTAATGCATGATGGGGTTTGTATTTTGCCTTCAGCACTGTTAAATCATTGAAACAGCTATGCTGCAATTTTACAGCTTGCTGGGTTAATAATATGCTAAGTTTTATTATCTGCAGCTTGTATGCTGCTATCTAATTACAAGTCTGATACAATAAAAATATGCCACGTCTGCTTGTTTTCTTCTTTTTTCCCTATTCTTCACCTTCTCCTCACTGTGAAGCCCACAGCATTCAGCCTGGCATCTGTTTTGTGTTGTTTGCACACATACATGCAAGCAGCTGGAATGGGGACAGGAGGCTTCAGGTGGGCCCAAGGATGCATCAGTGGCTTTGGTTCAATAGCTGCACTGTTTTGGTGCCATGAAGAGCATTCAGACTTGACAGTGCTCTGATGCAAAGGCAGCAAACTGGGGCTGAGCTCACAAGCTGCCAGGTCAAGCAGATTCTTTTCTTCTTGGACAGCAGAGGGCACAGGGAAATGCATTCCGAGCTGCTGTTTGATTGTGCAAAGCTGCTGCAGGAGGTGTTTGCGTGTGTGTATGCTGCACTCTAGTGGCGTGTAGGGCTTTGAGGACGTGGCCATCCCAACCCTATGCAGCACTGACTATAACCAGTGATTGGCACTTGAGGGTTTTGAGGTGTTAAGCAGAACTTGTCCATGCTGGTAGTCCTACAAACCTTTTCTTCAAGGAACTGATCTCTCATTTGCCTCTGCTGTAGCCCCATATGCACAGTGTCCTTTGCTAAGTGCTGTTTTACTGCTGAGCAGCTCCCTGCTGTAGCTCCATCCTGCTTTACAACTCTCGCTAATCACCTTTTTCTTGTTAAACTTAATGGAGCAAGGCTCATTTTATGCTGCCTGAGATTTCAGCCTGGTGTCTCGAATCACATGTAGCCTCTTTATCTTATTTCTTCTATCTTCTTTTCTTGCCTGCTTGCTCTTCAAACTGTGTTTCTATATCTGGAGCAGGCCAGGAGCTGTGCATTCCTGGGGCATTACCTCATGCATCCAAATGTGTGATGGTGCTGCTTTGCATTCTTGGCTTATTAAAGGGATGGTTGTGGTTTCCCAGCGTCTCCCCTGGCAGCTCCTCCAGGAGGTTTTTCATCTTCTCTCTTCATGGGAAGATGCCTTGGCCCTATTCTAACTTAATTTTCCACCTTCATCTCACGCTGTTGCCCATGCTGCCAAATGAGACAGGTATATTAAGAAGAGCCCAGTAGGTTCCCATAGATGCTGGGAGGAGATGGATCCTATTGCAGTGTGAGTAGGTGACAACAGAAGCACACATTTTTGACAGGCATCATCGTGTGAGAGTGAAATGCTCATTCAAATGCTGTGCAGTGAAAGTCTGAGTATCCCTGCTGCCAGAATTAAAATGGAGCCTCAGTGGTTTTTCTTCCTTTGAGTCTACAGCTTCAGAGTGCGCTGAGAAAGTGGATTTAGATGCATATTTGTGTAGATATTATGGGGTATGGACATAAAAGACAAGTTGTTATTGGGATCTGCTAATTAAATTTGCCACAGCTTTCAGGCAGGTGTTCGTAGTTTGCATCCAGGTGTTGAATGAAATAAGGGTTTGTTTGAAGGCCAGGGCAATGCCTGCACCCAGATTAGAGTAAAACTAATAAGAATGTGAATTGCTCACCTCAGCAACAGGGAGGATCAGACCTGCAAGCTTTGGAGTTGAAAAGCAGTGAGGATTTATGGCTTTGGATCAAAGAATGGGTTTCCATGGGAGGGATGCCACAACAAAGCCACACTGCTTGTGGTTCAGCTAACGATGAGCACACTCAGTGCTGGAGATGCCAATGGTGAAGGGAGCATTTCATTCCCTGCGATTCTTGCCCAGTGAAATCCAATTTTTCACCCATGAATAAACCTTGAGAACCACTTTCAATGCTGCCCAAAATAATTGCTAGGCTTTCATATTCGGTTGCATTATGAAACCTTTTATGGACATCTTTCCTGGCCTCAATAATCATATGGGAGGGCTATTTCTGTAGCTCACAACAAACTGAGGTTCTAATGAGTGTGTTCAGGAGCTGCTCCCCTTGGAGTGGGTTCCATCTCCCCCAGTGCTCAATGCTGGTGTGGCTCAGCACTGCTCTGTTCCAATCCCCACATCTCTACATGGAGCCAGTGGGGGGAAAAGTGTCTCTTTATGGGATGCTTAATGGGTCAAAATGCACATGAAAGCATTGATTGGATCTTCAGCAACTTGAGAAAATTAATATCCCCATTTTCTGATCTGGGCGAGGTGTGTGATAAGATGTTGACTCACTGAGAGGCACCACAAGACCAGAGGAAGTTTATCTGCTCCTGGTGCTGCTGGTGACAGCTGAGTTATGCAATGGCTGCAATCAGATGTGACTGTAGATCATCTTTTCCGCTCATCTAAGAGTCACTGGATGGTGTGTTCCTACTGTTTTGGTGATGCTGACTGCATTGGGATCATGGGATTATTGGGGTTGATGTCAGGGCTACGTGAGCTGAGGATGCAGGTAGCTCTGGATCACCCACCCAAAGAGGGTGATATGGATTTCAATAGGAGCTTTGGGTTTCCCTTGGAAGAGCCAGTATCTGTGTCCAGCTGCACGCACAGCTGAACATTATAATGGGGATGGGAGGTGCTGTTCTAACCAGTGATTATAGGTAGAGAAGGATGCAGAGAACTCAGTGAGGCTCTAAAGGCTATTTGTGTGCAGAAGGAGGCCATATGTTGGGACAGCCCCACCTCTGGGGTCCACCAGGAAGTTTTCAGGGCTGGAAGAAGGGCTTTGGAAAGCCACCACTGCTTGATGGTGTGTACACTCCTTCCTTGCCAAACCTCTGCAGGTGGGTCCACCACTGCCTCTCTAAATACCAATCAATCTTACCATGCCAGGGAGGATTAGACAGGAGGTAATTACACTTACTACAGGGAGCAGACATCCAACTACTCATCCATGAGGATGAGAGCGTTGATGCTCGTCACTGTGAGCATTGCACACAGGACAGCTTGTGCACGGAGCTATTAGGCTGTGTGGGTTCCTCATACCTTCGGGGCACACTTAGCAGCTATATAAAAGGTCAGCTTCCATTAGGGCTCACTGGTCACATCACAACTCTGCTGTCATCGGGGAGCTGGGTAAGTCTGCTTTGTGCTGAGCCTCTGAGGCTGTGGAAATGCAGATTTCTTGCTGCCTTTTTACATATGAAATGCTTTGTGGACAAGGTTTTTAACGCTACTTGAGTGTGAATTGCTGCTTTGGTGTGGGAATGAGCTCTTTCTTTGTCTCCAGCTGGGTATCTGAGCCCAAGGGCCACTTGTGAGCAATCTAAGGAACAGCTGTTAGCAGTAATTGGGGTGCTGCTGCTGTAGCTTGCTTTTGGGGGTGTCTGAAAACATGTTTTGGTGTATTAGGGAAGGTGTGCTAGAAGAGCTGTAAGCAGGCTGTGTTCAGCTGTAGTATTGCTGTGCTATGGGGTCAGCAGGCAGTGTTGCCTTGGGTGCTGCTTGTCTCCTGCTATGGTGGATGTGGCTAAAGGATCTGAGATGGATCTGAGTCGGGGCTTTTTCTGAGCACATCAGCAAGAAGTCACAGTTGGTCCCCAATAAACCAGAGGGAAAAACCTGGACTTTGTGATTGGAAGGCAGCTCTGAATGAGGAATTTCTCCTCTGATCTCAAAGATCAGTTCTTCCTCCTTTCAGGTCTAGGTGATAGAGAAGGAAATGAGGTCCAGGGGGATATTTCATGCTGTGTATCTCTGAATGTTCCCACTGTTAGACTTACTGCCATGTTTTTGAGTTATAAGTTACAGGTTGGGTGAAGCTCTGGGACTGCAGCATGGATAGATGCACCTCCAGCACCCATTGGGTGCCTCCCTAAGAACTCTGCTCTCTCACCTCTCGTTTCAGCCCTGCCAAAACCTCAATAAGATGTTGTGCTACCAACAGCAGCGCTTTCCACCTCTCCATCAAGAGCACATCCCCATGAATTGCCCCCAAACGCACCATCTCATGCACAGCTGGCAGTCAGAGCTGTGCACCCCGCAATACGTGACCCCCTGCGTTCCTCGGCAGCGGTTTCTATCCTCCAGCTTCTCCCCACAGCAGTGTGTGACCCAGTGCATACCACGGCAGCAGTATGCAACCAAGTGCATCCAACAGACACAGCGTGTGACCCAGTACATCTCACCCCCCAGGTGTGTGACAACCTGTGTGCCACAGCAGTCATGTTCCACCCAGGGCACGTTGCAAGAGCCATGTGTGACCAAATGCGTCCCCCAGCAGCAGTGTGCAACCAAGTGCATCCCACAGCAGCAGTGTGCAACCAAGTGCATCCCGCAGCAGCAGTGTGCATCCAGGTGTGTGACCACGTGCGTGCCACAGCAGCCATTCCTGACCAAGGGAATCCACCAGCAGCACAGTACAACCATGTGCATCCCACAGCAATGCGTGACCACGTACGCACCACACCAACAGTGTGCAACCAGGTGCGTGACCACGTGTGTGCCACAGCAGCGTGCCACCAGGTGTGTCTCACAGTGCTATGTGACTGCTTGTGCCCCTCAGCAGTGTGCTACCAAGTGCATCCCACAGCAGCAGTGTGCAAGCAGGTGTGTGACCACGTGTCTGCCGCAGCCATGTGAGACCAAGAGTGCAAGCATTTGTATCCCACAGCAGCACCAATGTGCCACCAAGGGCATCCCACAGCAGCACCAGTGTGTCACCAAGTGCGTCCCACAACAGCAAAGTGTGACCCAGTGTGTCCCACAGCAGTGTGCCACCAAGAGCATCCCACAACAGCATCAGTGTGCCACCAAAGGGATCCCACATCAGCATCAATGTGCCACCAAAGGGATCCCACATCAGCATCAATGTGCCACCAAGAGCATCCCACAGCAGCACCAGTGTGTCACCAAGTGTGTCCCACATCAGCAAAGTGTGACCCAGTGTGTCCCACAGCAACATGCCACCAAGAGCATCCCACAGCAGTGTGCCACCAAAGGGATCCCACAGCAGCATCAGTGTGCCACCAAGTGTGTCCCACAGCAATGTGCCACCAAGAGCATCCCACAACAGCATCAATGTGCCACCAAGTGTGTCCCACAACAGCAAAGTGTGACCCAGTGCGTCCCACAGCAGTGTGCCACCAAGAGCATCCCACAACAGCATCATTGTGCCACCAAGAGCATCCCACAGCAGCACCAGTGTGTCACCAAGTGTGTCCCACAACAGCAAAGTGTGACCCAGTGCGTCCCACAGCAATGTGCCACCAAGAGCATCCCACAACAGCATCAGTGTGCCACCAAGGGTGTCCCACAGCAATGTGCCACCAAGAGCATCCCACAGCAGCATCATTGTGTCACCAAGTGCATCCCACAGCAGTGTGCCACCAAAGGGATCCCACAGCAGCACCAGTGTGTCACCAAGTGCATCCCACAACAGCATCAATGTACCACCGAGTGTGTCCCACAACAGCAAAGTGTGACCCAATGTGTCCCACAGCAGCCATATCAGTCAGGTGGAGTAAAAATTTCAAGCCATGCTAAGAAGTACTGCTCTGCATCCAAATGGCCCTGGTAAAGAGGAGAGGGGGAAAGGAGGGTCCATGGAAAACCAGTGAGGTATGGCTTTGGGGCAGAGTTATTTATCTCTTTGTATCAACTCGTTTCTATTGCTTAATTCTGCTCTATCTCTGTTTTCCAGTCCTTTCCCTGTAGCTCAGCTCTATTTTGGGCCAAGGTGCAATATTATTTCCTGCATTCCAGATATCTGTGGCTTGTTCCTTAGTCTGCTGCAAGAAGTAGTTTAGTGGGATGTTACTAAATTCTCACCTCATTGAAAGGAATAGTTTTAATAGGGGAAAAGAAGTAGAAATTCCAAAGGAGTCCCTCTGATGACAGCATCAAGAGGACCAATAGAGTGGCCAATGGGGGCTCTGGGTTCAGTCCTGGCCTCAGAAGATGATACCCAGGGTTGTCCTGGATTCCCCAAGGCTGCACGTTCTCCAAAAAGAGTCATTTTCGCTCACGGATTTGGAAGCCAAATGTAAATTTGCTAAGCAAAATGTATCCGAGTCTTGTTCCAACAGCCTTCATTGCAGGAGGTGGCCAGCAATCCCTGCTGACTCCGCACTGACTTCAGTGGAGTCCCCAAGCGAGGCAGGATCTCTGGTCAGAGAAGTTGGTTCTGCTGAAATTTTCTATGTGAAAAGTGTTGTTTTTTTAATATATATTCACTTGGTTGCTTTGGTTAATGGGGGGGGGGGAAAACAAAGCCTGAAACAAAAGAAAGTCTTGGAAATGAGACTGAAAGCTTTAGCACTACTCCTTTATAAATGTTTGAGATACCAAAGTGATTAACTGTGTTCTTCATGCTGCCTGAAGATGTGTACTCTGCACTGTATTGAAAACAAACTATATATATATGTGTATGTATGATATACATATATATATACCTAAATAAATATAGTTGTCTGACCTCAGAGTAAACATCTTGTCTTTTTGCCCTTTGGTGGTTCTTCTTTATTACAAACAGTCTCTTGTGCAAAATAAAACAGAAATCCTATGGCATGCCCTATCATTAAAGGAATGAATCGGAGGCTGTTCACGCCGAGTGGATGATGCCTTTTGGGAGAGCCAAAACAAGTGATGCAAGAGGAGCTGGGTGTAACCCGGGCTGGGACGCTGTCCTGAATCCTACCCAGTTCTGACCCACTTGGTGACCTTGAGGTGCCACTGTGGGTTGTGCTGGGGGGGGAGGGATGGCTGTGGTTAGAGTTGGGCAACTGTGTCCTATGAGGTGTAGGGTGTGATGGAAGCTGAGACCCCACCTCCTCAAAGCACACATAACTAGGGATGGAGCATGAGTGGCACTAACCGTGACCCTCCTCTATTGTGCAGAGCCAGGGATGCTCTTGCAACCCAATGCTTTCCATTCCTTTATGGGAAGACCATCACTGCAGGCTTCGGAGAGACTTCACACCACTGTGACTTCCCTGCAGGAGTTGGGATAGCCACAAATACCACCTGAGTTGTGGAACTCATCCCATGGGGTGGAGTGGCCATGAGAGCATAGAGCTTAGATTGGAGCCTGGCACTGGCCCTGACTCATTGGGTGACTGCAGAGCGATGTGCCTCGATTTCCCCTGTGCTTAATTGGGAATAATAACAGCCCCCGCAACTCTGCCCTGCTCTACACCATGCGTCTCCCTGAGATGAAAGGATTTCAGAGGACTTCCCAGATGCTAATTAAGAACGTTTGGATGACAGAGCACGATGCTATCATCAGGTTAGTATTTTGTTACCTTACTGGAAACACTAAAATATACATTAGGATTACTTGAAGGCTACC
Organism: Coturnix japonica; assembly: GCF_054131305.1. Taxonomy (NCBI): domain Eukaryota; kingdom Metazoa; phylum Chordata; class Aves; order Galliformes; family Phasianidae; genus Coturnix; species Coturnix japonica. The sequence goes on from NW_028188965.1 coordinate 525,315, forward strand.
AGACCTTGTTCTACAGTATGAATTGGATTTATAGAGCTTATAAAAATGCTCTTAATCTGTTTAGCTGCTCTTTCATTCCTGCTCTTGATTCCTAAAACCTTGGGTCAGTTCATTTAATATTAAGAAGCATCAATTAATGGTAAGGAGGGTGTTGTAATTCAGGGGAGTGAAGCACAAGTAGGAATGAATGCTTTTGCCTTCGCTTGTGGAAAACAAAGTAAGCCTGGAGAGAGAGCACGTGTCCCTTTGGTTAATGTTGCTCTCGGAGTTTGGTTTCCTGGCACTCAATGGTTCATCAGCAGGAGATATTCTCCTTCTAATGGGTGAGAAATTTTCCACCTCTTTCTGCTCCAGCAGGGAGAGCTTCTCTTAGATTCCCAGCGTTCTGAAGCACAGTCGACAGGTGTCTAATTGGCATTAAAAGAGAAAAATAAAAAGCCAGGGCCTTTGCTTATGTAGACATGACTGGGTTAAGACCCACTGCATGCTGCTATTAATTTCCCCTTGGGTTTAAACCTGGCATAAACAGGGAACAAAGAACAGGAAGGAGGATCTGTGTGTTTAGGACTGCAGGGATTCAGCTGTTCTTCCCAAGCTGACCATTTTTTCTGCCCTTTCTTGTGCGGGTAAGGCATCCCCTCTCAACACAGGCTCTTGTTTGGTGTAGCCATGCCCTTCACCCAAGGCCTCCTTAGCCCCAGTCACCCTCAGTTCTTGTGCAGGTGGAGGAAGTCTGCATGCCACAGTAATAATGGGCTGCAAGAAGTCGCCAAGAGTCCTTCCTGGATGGTGTTTTCAAAGGCACCATAGGGCCTTATGCATGCAGCTCCTATGGAAATGAGCAGTCCCTTGGGCAGCCCAGACCCTTTCCTCTGTTTATCTCAACCAGTATCTTTTTCTCTGTAGAAAAACACTATTTTGCTGCCCTAGATTTGCCACAGTGAAGAAGAGGAGCTGTAGCACCATGCATGGGAACTCCCAGCATCGGAACCACATATAGGGGATGCCCTTGGCCATCCAGGTGCTCTGCAGATTCTCATGGGGTCCTCCAGCTCAGCAATGTCCCCACAGTGCCCCAGTGACAACAGCACGGCCATTCCCTCCAGCATGAAGCTGCACGTGGCCCGGCTGGGACTGGCAGCAATTAGAGCATCACTGGCCAAACCACCTCACCCCCCAGGGCACTTATTCACTATATAAAAGCTCAGCCATCACAGGGCTCTCCTAGGCACTTCTCTCCGGTTGTTCTCACTGATGAAGTGGGTAAGTCTGGCTTCTCTCGGAGCTGCTGAAATGCTGCTTTGTTCCCCTGGGTGGCTGCAGCAGGTGGAGGTCCTGCGCTCACGGAGATGCATCCTATGGGGATGTGTGTGGCTCTGACATCGGGACCAGCTCTGTGCTGAAGGGAAGGATGTTGGGGAAGAAGCTCCTGAAGGACTGAGGAGTTGGGAATGGGATTGGTGGGCTTCTCTACGCTTGCTACTAGGTCTGGTCCAAAGGAAGCTATTGGCTGCGAGAGGGGCTTGGTGCTGCTGGGTATCAGGCGTGAGCCCACACATGGAAAGGCGGCTGATCTAAAGGATCTGGTGGAATTTTTTCTGCCATTCCATGGAATTTGGACAAAGCAGCTTTTTGGAGGACAACAAGAAGCCTATCAACATCAGAGAAGCAACGTGAAATCAACAGAGATTCTCCAGCCAAACCTGAATGTGTTTACATTTCTCCATAGGCTAACAGCCAGGGATGCAAACATCTCCCTGGATATGGATAACTCCCCCCTATTCTAGAAGCTTTTTATCTTGTTGAGCATCACCAGATGCTTTGGCACTGTATGCGCGGTAGTAGCATTGCTATTGTTGTTTTCCAATGGCTGTTTATATTAGTTGGTGATTATTGTAATCATAGTGATAATGATAGCAACACGCTGCGATGTTATTATTAATAGTCACCCAGCGATAGGCTTCTGGGCACCATACTGTAATTATAGACAGAAAGAGAGGTGCTCAGAAAACACAGTTTCTTTATGATAACTTAATTATAGACTTGAATTCCTAAATAACATCAGGATGAAAACAAAGCAAAATAAAACCAGGAACATTTTCAGAGCACTTTTCATTTGCTATTGCTTCCAGTACCTGGGCAGGACTGGGGTGAAACCTGCCTGAGATTCTGCCTTGATGCTCCTCCTTCCTTCCTGCTATGGTTTCACCAAAGAGAATGCTCCAGCTGCTCTTCTTTTTTTCTTTTCTTGATGCTTGCACACAGGACAGCACTAAGCAGGGACTGTAGAGGTTCTGCTATGGCATAAAGGGCCAGGCACCAATGGCAGCTCAGCTCAGATGTGCTCCACCAACCTGTCCTCACCCTCAGCCCTTTTAACCGTGATTTGGCTTTGCCCTGTTGAGCTGCAGCCACACCTGAGGATTGCAGCACAGACACACCTTTAATTCTTGCTTGTCTTTCATCCCCAGTGCTTAGGAGGTGCGGGATGGGAACTTGAAAGAATGTCCCAGTGGGGATGAGGGAGGTTTAATATTTAGCTCTGTTTTGAAGGGCAGCAAACAATTGCTTTGTTTTCCTGGCTCTGATTGTTTTGGTGCTCATCGGGATTTAGGGGAGGGAGCTGAGAGCAGCTCCTCTGGTTAAAACCAGCTGGGTTCTGAGTCACCCACAGCCAGTGACCTCCAACAGGACTGGGTGCGGGCATCACCAGGAAACAGTGGGTGTGAACTGTCCTTCTTCTTCCTCCTTCTTCCAGGCGTAACCACCTCCCAGGACCATGCACTATTATGGGGAGAGGTACAAACAGCTGTACCTGCCGGGCTCCAGCTACGTCACCGAAAGCCACCAGCATTGCACATCCCAGCCTGATGCATGCAGCACCACCTGCCACCCGCTGAGCATCATCAAGAGCCCTGTGCCCAGATGGCAGAGCTATGTGCAGCCTTTCACCTATGTGTGCTCACAGCCCAGTGTGACCCACAACACGCTGCTGCCATGCCAGCCTTGTGTGCAGCAGTGTGTTGTGCTGTGCCCAGAGCCCTGTGAAACCACACATCTGCTGCCCTGCAGGAAGCCCAGCGTGCGGCTCGGCCCAACGCAAGTTCTGCAGTCCTGTGAGAATGGCCACTTGGAGAAGAAACGTGTGGCCAAGAGCCTCCCACCCTGCGCTCCACGGTGCCCAGAGCCAGGCAAACTCAAGTACCCACCATGTGGGATCAGGTATTCATCCTCCTGCAAGAATGAGTGCAGGTCAAAGAAGGTCTCCAGGTGCTCATCACAGAGGTATGGTGCAGAGAACCGCTGCCTGCAAGGGATGACCAGTGGCTATTCCCTGCCACTTCGAGGGGTCACCGAGTGCCCCCCGCAGCAGTGCGTGACACAGTGCTTCCTGGAGGAGTACATCAGCCCTTTCCCACACCAGAAGTGTTCCAAGGGGTACCCAACGCAGGAGTGCATCACCACCTGCACCCCACAGCAAGTGCCCAAGTGCCCCCCCGGGAGCGGGGCCAAGGGGAGCTCATCCCAGCAGCGCCTTGCCAAGTGCTCATTGCTGCAGGAGGGAGCCAAGCATAAGAGCTCATCAGCTCAGCACATCAGCAAGTCTAAGTGCCTCCACCCATGTGCCACCCAGCGCTCACCACGGCACCATGCAGGGGACGTGAAGCGTTCGAGCCACTCCAAGAAGAGCCGCTGTGCTTCCAAATGGCTCTGGTGAAGGGGCTGAAGGTGCTGTGACAACAGCAAACCACGTAGCTGGGGCCTGAGGTTGTGTTTTCCCCTGTTCCTAACCCCTGGAAGTGCTTTGCCCAGTCTTTCCCTTATTGTAATCAACGCTAACCTTTGTATGCTACCTTGCCTTCCTCCTGTGGTTCCCCTGTAGTTATTCCTGCAACAGAATTTATGTTAACGAGATGCTAAGTAGCTCTGAGCAGGTGCTCAGATTTGAGCTTTGAGCTGATCCAACTCTGCCATGGCATTTGCACTCCAAGAGGTTGTTATTGTTAACTTCATCAGTGATTTTAACTGGTTGTGCCCACTGTATTAAATCTCAGGTTGCAACCAGATCCCTGCTGTCTGTTGTCTCATTCGTTTTCCTTGTGTTTCTGTCTCTTTATTTTAATGATTCCAACACCAGCTGACAAAACTGCTCCCTGTTGTTTTATTTCTCTTCTTTGTAAAGCTTTTAGGGCTAGAAAGGCTTACAGTAGAGGGAAATGATCCTGATACTGGACGGTTGGGCAGAGATACAGCAAAAGCAGCAGCACAGAGGAAGGCTTCATTAGTGAAATGAGACTCATTAGCAGCTCCCTGCTGTAATTTCACTGCTGCTGTATAAATTATGAATTGGGTTCTGTGGCACAGCCCCTGGGATAGCAGAGGTGGGAGGGTGATGCCAAAGGTCCCTGTGATGCTGTGACCCCAGGCTGCCTCTGTCTGCCATCAATATGATCAGCATCAACCGTCTGCAGTGATGAAACAGCAAACAGGGATAAACAACTTGCAGCTCCAGCTGTTACCACACGTGGGCATCTTCCTAGAGAGCAGGAATTAGTGACCTTGCTTGATCGATCTTTTGCTTTGCTGGTATATACACATAAGGTCCCAAAGCACACCACCCTGTTTGTTCACTCAGCAAAGCAGTGCAGGCAGTGGCCCTCTGCCACCACCTAAAGGCGCATTGCAGGACCTGACAGCTCTTCCCAATGCTTCCTCACTGCTGAGCTGTGTCCTGGCTGCTAAACTCCTCCTGGCCCTTTTCTTCTTCCTCAGCACCATAAACCCCACCAAGCAGGATTTCCATAGTCTCCTTTTATTAATAAAGTGATAGATATGCTCATGCAAAGAGACCAATGTTGATCGCAGTCCTCCCACGCTGGAATTGTTGCTCCCTGCAGGGAGAGAGCATTCATTCAGGGTATATTTAACAGTGGGTTGTTAGGGTAGTATGGTTAAACTGTGGCTGGGGAGGTCTTTCCAACCTGAGCAATTCTATGATATTAACTTTAACCCTGGGGAATTAAATGCAAACAGAAGAACCTGAGTGAGCTCCTGGTGGCCTCCCCTGGCTCTGCCCCTTGCCTGTCCCATCTCCATGCACAAAGTGGCTCCCCTTCATGTAGCACACATGGGGTCTGCAGCCCCACAAGGAAATGGAGCCCCACAACTGGCAAGTGGAAGCTCTGCCACCTTTGTTTATGCCACATGCACAGCTCAGAGCACTTCATTGCTCTCAGCTGCTCTTAGCACCAAAGGGCTCAGCTTTCCATTTGTTTTCTATGAGAAAGGCCAGCAGAAAAAGGTTTCCTTTTAAAAATCAGAGGTTTTTTGCTTTTGACAAAGGTGTTTGGGCTTTGATAAATAAAAAAACCCCATAAAAACATAAATTAACTCCAGGCATTAAATGGTGCCTGTGATTTTGATATTGCTTTAGTGTTGAGTGTCAGTAAAGTAACTTAATCTTGCAGACAGCAGCTGGAGAGAGGCTGAAGAGCCTCACTTTGCTCATGCCCACATGGCTCCTGTTGTATCCCAAGTGAGAGAGCACCATTTCCCCTCTCCCCTAAGCTGCTCTGGCAGCAGATCCATGCTCCATCACTGTCATTGGGTTGGATCTGCTTGCAAAGAGCTGGTGGCCCTGAAGGTGAGGTGGCTATGATGGCCCTGGAGGTGACATGAGGCAGTGCTGCATCCTTGTGGCAGTGAAAGCCAACCACAGGCTGTATGACCCACAGTGTGGGTAGGAGGAAAGTGATGACTTGCTTTCTGCTGGCATTCAGGAAGCCACGTCCATACCTCAGCATCTGTCTCTGGGTGCTCAGCTGGGCAGTGGCAACAAGCCAGGGTGGTGGGAGTGAGGGGAGAGCTTGGTGGGTTCATCTTATTTCTGCCTTTACCCAGCACATAAGGGTTGAGAGAGGATGGGCTCTTCTCTGATGCACTGATAGTAGGCTACTAAGCAACTTTCTCTGTGTTTAATTTCCCTTGGCACAACCTTCCAAACCCAAGCACTGGATGCCCTGTCCAGACAAGCTCCATGGTGACAAAGCTGTTCTCTATGGGGAGCTCAGGATCCTGGCTCTGGTTTTTCAGATAACTTAGTGTGAACTTTTCATTGTCTTCTGTTAAAGAATGGGGAAAATAAACCTCACAATTGAGACTGGTAAGGTGAGGTTGCCACACAGCAAGGAATGTCAAATCATATCCAAAATATTCATTATCGCTTTATGCATGCAAAGAGTTTTATCATTATACTATTAATAGCACGTTAGCTGAGATAAACACCTCAGGGCTGAGTAATAGCAACTTAAGAATATGCATTTTTTGACTCAAGTGCCTACGCTGTTCCCACAAACAGGATGTTGTTTTGAGCCCTGATAACTCAAAGTGTTTTGCCTTTTCGTTAAGCACTGCATCTCTGTTTGCAACCATATCAAATGGGTTAGAAGGGCTTCTGCTCTTATCCCCACACACCAACAGCTGCATCTCCCCATGGTCCATCTCCCCATGATATTGTTTATCACACTCACTGCTCAGAGCAGCCATGGATGGAGACTCAGCAATTCCTGCATGTGATTAAAAGAATTCCCCCCTGCTTAATTCTCCATGATGGACTTTTAGCCCACGACTGCTTCTCTTGTTTTCAGCAAATATAAACTGCAACTGAATGCTTCCATTTTGGTATCTGCCTCTAATCTGCAGTCATTCTTACCTTATCTCCCCCCCAGTCTTCTGTGCTATAATTGGGCATCCTTCAGGATTATGCTTTTTTAAGCTTCTGATCTCAGTGACTGGTACCAGATGCTCACCAGCTGGTTGATACCTAAAGCAGGAGTGGGGATACCCAAGCAGAATGTCAGCTTGCATCAATAAAGCTGTGACAATAACCCTGAAAACAAGGAACAGGAACCAAATAACCAGAACTGGGGAAGTGAAGTCAGCAAAACTTTGCTCTCCCCTCCTCTGCAGTGCTTACAGGGATAAACATCACAGTGTCCCCATGTAAGAGCTATGGTGGATGTAGGGAACTGAATTAAAAACCCCATACCTTGGAGCATATCATATTGCACATCTGCAATGCTTCATTTGTCATCTGCAAACCACGGCTTGCAGAGTCAGCACTTCAGCCAAATCCAGACAAACTGGAGCTCAATTCATTCCCACGCTAACACAGGCGGAAGTGGGAGAATCACATCAGCAACAAATTCAGACCATAAAGATACACAGGGGAAACCCTGCAGCGTGTAACAGTATGTACTGCCGAGAATTGAATAATGTCGGTAAACAATGTTAAAATAATTATAGTAATTATAAGTGTTACACATGCGGGAAAAATTGTTTGGAAAGTAATTAAGACTTCATGCACATGTCTCATCTTCCTGGAAGTTGAAGTAGGAATATAAAACTCAAAGGATTCAGAGCTCCTCTGGCCATTTCTCTTGACTTCCTCCTGGACAGCTGGTAAGTCCCATTCACCTCTATCTAATTATATTGAACGAGATGTTGCTTTAATATCAGCTGGGATTTAACAGCAAAGCACTTTGGTTTCTAAAGGTAGAAGGGGGGATTCTGTCTAGAGAAGTCTGCTAGAAATTACCTGGTTGTAAACCTGGGCTGTGTTCAACCTCAAAAATGCATCAGAGGAGACTTGGATCCTTATTAAAAATGAAATGTAATTTTCTTCTTATTAAATAATTGTATATATCTGTGAGTTATCTGCTAAGAATGATATTCTAAGCCTGATTTGGGTAGAGTTTGGATAACTTTTTCCATTAAAGACTGGAAAAGAACTGAGATATTCAGGCGGGGTGTGCAATGTCAACCCTGATTGTATGTGGAATATCTGATGCTGAGCACTGACAGATAAGAAATGCCATAGGAGATGGGTAAGGGGACCCCCTAAATAGTTTTGTGCTGATGCAGTGACTGGTGCAATCTCAGCAGAGGTGCAGAATCCTATTACAAGAGATTGTCTGAATGAGGGCTGGGTGTGCTCTATCACAGACACCACAATGATCCCAGAGCATTCATCCATTTGGCAGAGCAAGGATATCAAGCACCCAGTCCTGAATGACAAACAGCTTTGTGGCAACAGCAGTGCATTGAAGTTGCCAGCCAGGATCTGTAGCTGGAATAAGGGGCACTGAGCAGTTGGAAGCAGACTATGGACAAAAGGGAGGAATTGAATGGGATAGAGAAGGGTTAAACCTGGAGGATTTAAACATCACAGGATGAAAATGGTGTTGAGGATAGGATGAGTGGAGCAAGAGGACTGGAAATAAGTTGGGAACACTGGGCTGACCCAGGAGCTCCATCTCCTGAACTCAGGCTTGAACTGTCTCCACTGCAGCACTTAATGTTATATACACAGCCCCTATGGTTGAAATACCTGAGCCAGGTTCTTACCACTTGTACTGTTTGTGTTTTAGGCTGCTGGGCGAGGTGTCAGCGCTTCACAAATCCCCTCTCTGTGCTTCAGCTTCGCCACCATTCCTCCCAGATGTCCTTCGGGGCTGGGCTGTACGCAGGACCCTGCTCCAATCCCTGCACCGTGCAGTGCCCGCAGCCTCTTGCAACCAGCTCCAATGAACCCTGTGTTGTATCCTGCCCTGCCTCCAGAGTCATCATATTCCCCCCTCCCGTGGTTGTGACATTCCCAGGGCCGATCCTCACCACGTGCCCACAGGAGACAGTGGTGGGAAGTTCTGCAGTCCAGGATGGATGTGCATCAGCCTCCCTGGCATCTGTAGGGGCTGAATTCCTGCACTCAGAGCCATCTGTAGAAAGATCCATCCCCAGACCCATGTCCAAGAGCACCCCACAGTGCTCTTATTTGTTTGATTCCCACTGGGTGCACCCTTGCAATAGAGCCAGCTACAGAGGCTACCAACCGTCTGATAACGAGAAGGAAGAGCACACTGCAGAGAAGGAGAAACCAGAAACAGAAAACATAGATGCAGCAAATGAAGACGCAGAGACCTCAGAAGCATAGCACAGCAGTATGGGCCCCAACCAGCATATCCAGAAGTATCATATATTCCTTCTGCCTATCCCAAGCAGACTCACCTATGTCTTCTTGAAGTTATGCTTTACATTAGTTTCACAGTGTTTTTCTCAAGCACATTCTCAGGCCAGTAGGCAATCCAGCCAAGAAAAAATGCCCCCCCCAAGTTCCATTAACAGGACCATTGAAACATCCAGCATCTCTTTCTCGGGAACAATTTGCTCTTTTTGCATTGCTTTGCCAGAAAAAGGCAGGCAACAGTAGTTTCCAAATCAACGCAAATGAAGTCAGACAAGAGATTACAAACCCTTTCCTTGCTGAAGCTTGTTAGACCGGTCCTTGCACTTTGGGGCATTAGTCATCAGGAACTTCACTTTTTCCTTTGATAAACAAATGTATGTTACATATACACATGCAGTTTGCTTCTGCCTTTCAGCTTCACTGCAGGGAAGAAGTCTAGCAGGAGAGAAATACTGTATTTATAGTTTTATTTAAGAAAATAAAAGCACTATTCGGTGTCACTGGTATATAGAAGGCTGAATGCAGCATGAAGATGTCTGTACCAGCATCTTGAATGGTGTCCTTTGCTCTGTTATTTATTCCAGCAGCCTCATCCTGTCCTCTCCCTCCCCATTAAAGTTATTCTGCATCATCACCGTGGTTTTCTCATTTTCTTTCTCTTCAGCTCCAAATTCTCACGTGACTTCTGGTGCAATTCACATGGCCAGAGTGAAAACTGCTCACCCACAGAGGGAGATAATGATCAGCCCACTGTGTGTCCCCAACCCCATGCAGGAAGAGCCTTCATTTTCACTTTCATCTCACAACTTTCACTCAGCCCTCATCCTGTTCTGTACACTTTGTGGTTTTGAGAGCTCCTGGCTCAATCTGCAGCTGCAAGTGATAAGATAAAAAAGGGACAACATGCTGAGAAATACCCCTTATGACTTATTTTTGCTCAGAAAAATAACCTGCTCCCCCTCAATTTTATGTCCTGATTCCACTGAGGATCTGTGCATGTTTTAAGCACATGCATTGCTTGTTCAGTCCAAGGAACACATAGGTACAGCCCACATCTTTTGCAAGCTAACAGCCCCTTCTAACCCAAGGCAAAGAAAATGCACAGGCAAACATGCTCCCAGCACAAGTATAGAGTTATTTAACCACAGTGAAATGGGACAGCTGGCTGAATGCTAATTCCCCATTGCTGCTGAGCTGGGAGCAGATGCCGGGAACACCGAGGTGTGCTTCTTGTGCTGCAAACAAGCACAGCTGCTTTGCCAGAGACTTCAAAGGGAAAAGGAATTGCAGGAAACTTTACAGCAAGGTGAAAGCAGCTGGGATTCCTGCCAGGATGCTGGCTTGCCCTGTCCTGCCTGCTGGGAATCTGCCAAGCTCGCAGATACTGTCTTTCCATCCATCCATCCATCCATCCATCCATCCATCCATCCATCCATCCATCCATCCATCCATCCATCCATCCCTCCGTCCATCCATCCATCCATCCATCCATCCATCCATCCATCCATCCATCCATCCATCCATCCATCCATCCATCCATCTATATGTCCATCCATCCATCCATCCATCCATCCATCCATCCATCCATCCATCCATCCATCCACCAACTGCTGTCTTCCTCACACCACTCACCTGAATGTCCACCTTGAGGACAAATAACCCATGCATACAACCTAACCCCTCAAACCTCTATTTCCTCGCATGATCCCACCCCTATCTTCCAATATAAGGCAGTTTTGCTCACCCAGTGAATCCTAAAAGGCAGAATTTGGAGCAGACTGAATTGCTCCTTAGACAAGATGGTAACTGTTCCAAATTTGCTTGTTTGTTGCTGATGTTAGCATGTGTCCTACTTTATCGATCCGATATGGATCAATCACTGCTTCAAAGGATGAGCTTGTGAACTGGGCCTCAGTTCCCCACCCTTGATAAGATGGAAGGCAGTGTAGGCATACAAGCCCATGTTGTTTGCTTGGCTCACGCAAAAAGTGTTGTGAAAATGCTGGTAAAGAGGTCGTCGACAGGGTGGGGTTCCCAGGAGCCTCCAATCCCAAAGACCCGGTCTGATTCACTACCTCCACCCCATCCAGTCCAGGGGTTCAAGGAGTTTGGGGATAATCCAGTTGCACAACAGGGTTCAAGGACCCATTTTGACCTGCTGAAGATGATGCACAAATTAAAAAGGTACAAAGCCTGAAAACAGCTTTGGTTTGGGGAACAAAGCACCTTGCACAAGCCTTGAGCCTTTCAGCATAGGGACTTGGAGCTCAATCCCTTCTGGAGAAGTTTGTATAATATCCAAGATGTATCCAAGATTTTGATAAACAGCCTAGCAAAAATCCCAGTATTTCTGATAATATTTCATCTTCCTGCTTATTTAACCTTCACTCTTCCTCTTTCCTCCTTTACCCGACTCCAATGTCCTGCCACTCCTGCCTGAACCTGCATATTTCAGTGCTTTCCATCCATTTTGCCCTGCATGTGGGCACCTCTGCCTCACCCTGCTCTTCCAATTACTACCAAGGATGCCGCCTTTCATTTTCACTTGAACATCCCACATCACCACTGTTTCTTGCAAGCCCTCATTCTCTTGACACCTGCATGGCACAGACAATTATCACTTTATGAGATAACTGCTACTTAAAAGCTACCTAACCCGTCTAAGGGCACTCTATACAGAAGGGTGGATCTAGGATTTAGACACACCTAATTATCATTAGTTTTAATGCTTATAACCCATCATTATAATTCTAATATTGCATATTAGCTAGATTTATGATGGAGGCCAGGCAGGCCAAGGCACGGGATGGGAGAAAGGGAGTAGAGTGCAACATGAATGCTTGCTGCAGGAGAGACCTGGTGCTGTAAATCAGATGTTTCGTCTGGATGGCATAGTAAAATAAAATAAAATGGCTTAGCAGAGCTTCTCTGGTTGGTTGGTTGGCTAGTTGATTTTGGGGGAGGGATAATTTAATTATAAGCTCATTTAACTGTGTTCTGTGCCACCAGAACAGAGCTTTTCTTTGCCCAATAGGATTGAAGGAGCCAATGTCTGCTACCAGTTCTTCTTACTGAGATTAGAATGCAAAAAAAATGGAAGAAAGTGTTCCTAATGCTAATAGAAACTGATGTGGTGACTTTGTGATCTTTGTGTCAGTGGGTTTCTGAACTTCCAGTGCCTCCTAAGACCAATTCTGCAAAGGGCAGCAGAACTGCTCACTTACAGAATAATTTGGGTTGGAAAAAACCTTTCAGATCCTTAAGTCCAACCACCGATCTGACATAACGAGACCCATCACAAGGCCATGTCCTTTAGTACCACAACATGATGAAATGTGTTTGTGGAAAGGTGAAGGCATGAACAGATCTCCAGGTCCAGTTGTGCCTGCTACCTACAAGAGAAGCTGAAATATGTATTTTCAGATACCTAAGTCCACCTGGGATCGATTCTCACCCCTGTGTCCTCCTTTCTCCTGTGCCAACCACCGAGTTTCACAAACAAGGAATTGCTATGGTAAAATCTGTTGGAAAAAACATATGAGGGCTAAGGATAATGCTTTGTTACAATCTGCAATAAGAAGATAGGCCATTTCCTTTCAGACAAAGGAACCTTCAGACCAATTAAGAAAATTATAGCATGGCACAGGTGAAGGCAATAGCAATTAAGGCGGCTTCCTCTTTAAGATTTAATCTTCGTATGCAAAGCAGATGTGTGAGCATCAGAGTGCTGCTCTGGGATTTCTGAAACCAGAAAATCAGCAAAGGCCAACAGCATCAAAAAACAGCAACGTTTTTCATCTGCATTTTGAGTTTTCTTTTTCATGAGTTGAGTTTAACATTATGAGCTCCAGCTCTGTGCTTTATCCGCCAGACCAGATGGCTGGGTTATGTGGTTTGTTTCTAACTCTATATGCGAAGCAAGTTCTTTAGGGTGAAATATAAGGTCCCTAGCTTTGGGTTTTTTGTGTTTATTTTTCTTTTTCCTATTTTAGAAATGTTTAGCTTTCATCTGGTGAAGGAGGATGCTTATATTTTGCATCTATGAAACAATTATTTGGTGTAAGATAATAGAGATTCAGGTGATGTGAAAGGGATGCTGCAATACTGCCAGTTACTCCATTGCATTTTCATTCCCCCCTAACCCCATTTCTTTTCTATATATTTTTTTAAGTATGTTGACTACAGTTTGGCTTGAAAGGCCTTATAAGATGTCTATTTTTTTAAAGGTATTTATTTTTTAACCTTATATAAACCGTGAATTCATCTCACTTAACACTGCCAGGGAAAAGCATTGGTCATAACCATGTGGGTGATCAAACCAGCGCCATGTTCTGCTTATAGCACTGGAGGTAGTTGAGAAGCTATGAGTTGAATGAGTTGTGTGTTTGTGTGTGTGTGTATATATACGTATGTACTTAAAAACAAGGAACTCAAAAGTATTGAGCTCCTTATCTTCCTCTATAAAATATTTGGTTTGGCAACTCCTTTAATTGCTTCTGCTATCGATTACTGTAATTATTGGCTACTTTTCATTCCCACAAATTATGTGACTCATTGTACCATGCAGATTGCTGTCACATCTCTATTGGCTGCATGCATTCCTTTGGTTATTGTTCTGATTTAGGGGTCATGAAACATCAAAAAAAAACAACACACAAAATATGGAGGACTTTATTTTAGTTTTGGCTTTAATAATCTGCCATATTAATCTGAATGATGTAAATGTGATCAAACGGATCACATCAGTGTTTGTCAGGCCTTGTAAATTTATTTGGGTTGAAGTTATAGACCTGTATTTGAAGTAATGTTTTCTCTGGGGCCTCTATTCGCAGACACCAATGGCTCTTTAGCATGAAATACTGAACGTGAATATATTTCCTTTAAAAAGGATAATTCCATAAGATGGTTATTATCCAATGCGTCAAACAATCCTGAGTTTGCCCACAGGTCATTTAGTATCCAGCTGAGCAACCCTTACAATGGCAGCAGTTTGAAGGATAACCAACCTAATTTTACCATGAGATTTTCCAGCAGAAAAGATGGAGGGGGGGGGGGAGGATGTGTATAACATGCTGTGTGGGATTGAATATTATCTAATAATCATAAGCTGATATCAAAACAGTTGCAACAAAGGATGGTATCGCTGGGGAAAACATTCTGTTTCACAAGATGTAGGGAATGATTGCGTAAAGGTGTCTCCCAATTTCTCTTCTCTATGACAGCATATAAAAGTGCTCGTAACTCCGGTGTCTTTAGCTGCCTCTGCTGACTTATTCCTCCTGGTGACTGGGTAAGTCCAATATAACTGTGTCTGTCTGGAATTATAGATGTGGTTTTATAGGTAGCGTTAATCTGTGGTTATATAACCTATCCACTTGTAGGGTAGGAACTTATTCTCTATGAGCATCTTATTTTGGAACCATAAATAAGTGAATAGGGTGGATACGGACATCATTGTTTGAGCAGAGAAATAACAGCTGTTCCTAGGAATTCAGCTACTATCTTCATTTAAAAGAATGGGAAAATGATGTTTCTTTTGTTGCTGTTTCTGAGTTCACATACAGAAAAGAGACCAAAAAGTTATAGGAGAAAGCTGTGAGATCTTTAATGATAGGTAACGTTTCATATACAGTGTGAGATTAGGATACCATGTCAGTTGTTAAGATGAATACTGCAGTTTACAAGAGCTTTATAATAGAATGAGGAAGAGAGTTCCCAGTTCTCATGGGATCTGAATGATACTGCTACTTTGAGCAAACTCATCCCACGTATGTATGTAGCTTTTTCTTCTTCAAGAACATCTCTCTGACTACTTTTTATTGCAATTTTCTACAATTATTTCTACATCTAGACTACAAATTGAGTATTGTTGTAGTTTTGGCCTTTCCTGCCTTTTGGCTGTTAAGAGAAGTGGTGTTAAGCATTGAAGTCTAAAGTAGTGGATCTTTTTTAAGAGGATTTCTAAGGAGAGAGAACACTCCAACACTATCAGGATAGTTCTGACTCCTAGGAGAAAAAAACAAACAACCCTACAAAAGCCAGTGATGTGAAATAAAGGATAGAGTCTTATTCAGGAATACACTATGGGGCAATAGAGCCCTGGAGAGTAATGGAGGTTGACTAGAAGTCTCTACCCAGTGCTTCCTCTCACTTGGTTGGAGAGATGTGCAGTGCACAAGTCTACTTTAGGATGGAACTGACTCTTCCTTAGAAATGGTGGTTTGTTGTTTTAATTGCTCACTGTTCGTATATTAGCATCTGTTCAGATGTTTGTCATTCAACACATCTACACAACCCAGGTTGCTGTTACACTATTTGTTCTTTCATTCCTCTAGTTGTAACCACCAGGCTAGTACACTCTGTGCCTTTCAGGTTGACTTGCCTACCGGAAAGATGTCCTATGGACAGATGGTAAGCTTCCGCTGTGGTCAGCCGTGCGAAGCGATATGTCCACAACCGTATGCCGACTCTCGGAACGAGCCATGCATTGCCACGTGTGGAGATTCAAGAGCAATTGTGTACGCACCACCCGTTGTTGTGACTTTCCCAGGACCCATTATCAGCTCATGTCCTCAGGAAAGCATCGTGGGAACTGCCATGCCTGAAATTGAGGGTGGAGGCATGGGCTCTGGAGGAGGAGGAATGGGCTCTGGAGGAGGAGGAATGGGCTCTGGAGGTGGAGGCATGGGTTCTGGAGGTGGAGGAATGGGCTCCGGAGGTGGAAGCATGGGCTCTGGAGGAGGAGGCATGGGGTCCGGAGGTGGAGGCATGGGTTCAGGTGGCTCATATGGTGGAGGTGGATCCTGTGGGATGGGCTCCCATAGCTCTGGGGGCTCTTATGGTGGAATGGGAGGTGGTTCATACGGTGGGGAGGGATCGTGTGGTGGTGGATACTCTCGTTTGGGAGGCTATTACCGAACCTCATTTTATTCAGGATATGGTAGAAATTATTTCCCATTTTATTCTAGGTACTATAGGTACCGCTATGGAAACTGTGGGCCATTTTAAATCTTTAAGACAGAGTAATGACTGAAGAAATGATAAGATACAAACCAATGGTTGACTTGTAGGGCTGGAAATCAGATGTGTCAAGCAGCCTCCGCTCCAGCTGTGGAGTAGGAGCTGGGGTTGCTTGACATCTCTTTGTGCTATGTTTTGTCTAAGGCTTAAAATCCCAATGTTGTCATTTGCTCACTTTGTCATTTGCTCATGTTATGTTTTGATCTTTCTGAACCTGAAGAGGGTAAAACAATGGGACTTGACTGTGGATGCTTCTGACTGCGAGAACACCTTGTGAACCCTGTGTTCTTCTGAACACCTGATCGATTGCAGTCCTTGTTGAAATGGAAATTACATTCTTTTTCTCTGTGTTGCTTCATTCTCCAAGAATGTATTCCACATCTTGTTTCTATTAAAACCCTGTTGCATCATAGTGTGGTCTTCTGGCTTTTGTTTTGCTGCGGTTCTTTAGCTACAAACCAGTCTGAAATAACTTAATTTTGTGCATCAGTGACTATAATTAGGGCCATAATTACTGTCTACAGTTGATATAGTTCTCACTTACTCTTCCTTAGAGTAACTTTCCCCTTTCTATTGTATACATTCTAATAAATAGAACTGAATCATAGAATAGTTTATGTTGTAAGGACCTCTGGAGGGGGTCTGCTGCAGCTCCTCCTCAAATCCAATATAACTCTGAAGCTTAGAAATTCATCTGGATGGCTATGTCAGTCATTTGGAGCTGTTTTGATTGTGTTGTTGCTCACAAGAATGGGCTCATGCGTAGGCTGAGCACAGGCTGCTGTGCCAAGCATAACATTCACTTCCTCACTTTGATTGTCTTAATCCTTGTGGTTTGTTGATTTAATTGGAGTGTTTATTCAGGAAATGATCGGATCTTGTCAAGAACATCGCGGTTGGATCCCTCAGGCAACAGCTACAAGGATGTCCCCATGCTCTCTCAGAATTAAGGATCCTGAAGTGTCTCATGCTTGTTTTTACTCCACAACTTTATTCTTTGAAGAAATATTCTGATAGCTATACTTATACTGTGGGTTTATGCATGCAATGTACTGTACTGTTAGCAGAGCTTTGGTGGAATTATGATTCCTAGCATTTGTTTATTAGAAGTCTATTGAGCTAAATAAACCATGACGTTCTGCTGGTAAGACCAGTACACATAGAATTAGGCAATAATATGTATTTTGATTGCATAGAAAGCAAGATTGCTTTTGTTTGGATAGACATTCTTTCTCTTAATGCAGGAGTGTTGTTCTGAGTTGCAGGCTGAGGGCACATACAGAGGTGCATGTGTTTGTTGTATGTATGTGAGAACTGGGGTCCAAAAGTACTGATGGAGTTTAGGACCTGGTGCTCTGCCTTCAGCTTTAGCCCAGGAGTATTCCACCCTTAGGCAGCAGTGCCCCAGCAGTTTTCACTCCTGTTACTCAGAGTTTCGTTCCTCAGATTATTGAGTAAGAATTGCATGAGGGTTGTAACTCCCTTTAGAAAAGTGTGAGGCGCAGCCTCACAGCTGATGCCACGTGTGAAATAGTTTATATAGACACTCCTGACTCAGCCTCCAATCCTCTAGATCTGATAGTCTTATTTCATCTCGCATGTCTTATTGGGCAGGTGAAAAATAGTGAGATCGGTGCTCGCATGCAGCTATGCATTAGGACATTGAATTCCACTCCTATTTGTGTACATGGAGCTCCACCTGCTATTATGACTCCTTTTGAGTTTGATTTCTCTCAGCCTAGTTGGTAAAGCAGAAGGAGAGAAAAGGAAAACTGGAAACCCAGGGTTATAATTCAACAAGACTTTTAATATGACATGAAGTAAGCATTACAGAATGGAAGAGTGCAGTCTGATAATGGTCTTCTACACAGTCCAAAGGCAGCTGGAAGGTCTGTATTGATAAAATAGAAAGGCACTGTACTCTGTAAGGTAAGGCTGAAATCTTGGCAGAAAAGTCCCACTTTCAAAGTCTCAAATCACTTCCACTCCACCAGGAAAGACATGGTACATGTGTACAAGTGAAGAGAGAAGGGATTACATGAAACTGCTATTGATAGAAGATGAGGCATGGCACGGAAAGGAGGCGTAGGCCCATTTTTGGAGGTTTCAAGCAAGGGAGGCTCCCACTGACACAAAAGGTTTTTGCATCTCTGGAAGCCAGGCCCAGCTGCAGACTCAGATCTTGTGTTTTCATCTCCCAGGTCGACGTGTGGTCTGCAGGGATTCATTCAGGCTTCTTAAAAGGAGCCACAATTTCCAAAGCGAGATCCACGGTGGCTTCTGTAGGACTTCTTGCTGTAACAGCTCCCTATCCTAGAGGAGCCCCCAAACCCAGAGGAGCCCCCAAACCCAAAGGAGCCCCCATTCCCAAAGGAGTCCCCCATCCCTGACACACCTCCACACCAAGCGGAGCCCCCCATCCCCGACATGCCTCCATACCCAACAGAACCCTGAGATCCAAAGTAGCCTCCCATCCCTGACATCCCTCCAGCCCCAAAGGAGACCCCCTTTCCTGACATGCCAATGGAGCTCCCCATCCCATAGGATTCCTCAGAGCCATATGGGATCGCAGGACCATATGGCTGGGGAACTGAAGTTCCCACTATGCTCTCCTGGGAGCAGCTGGCGAGGGTCGGGCCTGGGAAGGTGAGGACAACTGGTGGGGCATATACCACAGCTCTTGAGTCCCCACAGGATGTAACACAGGGCTCAAGGCTTCTGCTGCAGGCGTATGGCTGTGTGCATGCCACCTCGCAGGCGGGCAAACACTCAGAGCTGATGTTCATCATTTTTCTTGAGGATTGGAGGTATAGCTAGAAAAGATAGTGTGAGGTCAAGAAACCATCACGCACAGGTTTCCATTGCATGCATCTCATCCTTCCCAACAGCTGCCCACCATGTTCTATCTCAAGCCTCTCTTCTAGTCTCCATTTCCTCACAGTTTTCTTCCTGATCGACCCCTTTTTAAGGCTTCTCACTTCTTCCTTTTTGTGCCAACCACATCTTTTATTCCTTAGAATCTCTTGGAAAGCATTGCTTTCTAGGACTAAGTTATCTGATGCTCACACAATTACTTGCTTTAAAAAGTCCCATCCATTCCCTTTTCCAAGTCAACTTGCAAGAAGGTTTACAGCTAAGAAAATCTCCAGTGGAAAGGAGAAGGTGAGGCTCTCCCCTACTCTGTTCTTCCCTTTATCTTAGATTTCTTCTATTGACCTTTGCTCTTTCTCCAACATTTCTAAAATTACTAGCATCTTATAGGATAAGAAAACATACATAAATTCTAAGTGATCTATACAAAGACATGCAGTGAGATCAGACTTACCTTGTTGTCTCCAAGGAAGATGTCAGTGGAGATGGAAGGATGGAAGACTACTTAGTTCCATACCCTGTTATATATGTTCTTAGACAATAGGACAGATATGAGGTCATCCATTGTCCATTGAATTCTTGTCATTTATCACAAAAACATATTATTCTAATCTTCCTAATTGTTCTCCTTTCAGTTTGTAATTAGTGAATTACAACACCCAGCAGTTTCCTTTTGTCCAAACTTAATGATTCTGATTGAAACAAGAGTTGATCTCTCTGCATGTTTATCCATAATGGCTTTCAGGAAGGCACCTAACCAATGTGTCAGCCCCACAAATTATTTGCAAGCCTTGGGTTTAGGTATAATACCTCCAAATTGCATCACTTCTGATGGGGGAGTCAGCATTCTCTGCACCCCAACTTGTACTCTATTGACTGAGTGGTTGATCCAGCACTGTGGCAGAATCAGGCCTCTTGGATTACTGTGAGCATAGACCAGGCATTGACCTGGAAGATGAGAACACAAGTTCTGAGCCTGCAGATGGGACTTCCTTTGGAGATGGGGAAAACCCTTTTTGTCAGTGGGAGCCTCCCTTGCTCGATACCTCTGAAATGTGGGCCAACACCTCTTTTTGGCTTGGTTTTATTAATGAAGGCTTCTGTTAATCATCCTATGATAACAGATACCTATTTTTATTATGCCAGTGTTAAATAAAAGGCCATTGGAAAGGCCTGCCATAGAGATTGTCAATAAAACCATGACAGAATAAGAACACCAGGTGGAAAACCAACTCCTCACAGGTAGTGATGGCTGTAGATGTCCCTGGAAGTGAGAAGGTTTCTGCTCCATGCTGTGCTGCCATCTCATTCTGCAGTGTATCCTCTTTCCCCTTGGAATTAAAATCAAATTGTGTTCAGTTTTTCTTTCTCCCACGGACAGTTTTGGTCCTACTTTTTCCACTAGTTCATTAGGCTTCCTAGAGCTTTTAACGTCACCTATGAGTGGCAATTATGCGTTTTTATGGTAATATGATAGTAATTGCTTAAGTAATACAGGTGTTGTGAAAATGGATAGTTTAATGAGGCATTCAAAATTAAATATGCAAAGCAGTTTGGGATTGCATTTCTGTAGGGCGCAGAGGTTTCTGAAGCTGATGACTCAATAATTTGTGCTGGTGTAGGAACAGGCAACAAGCAGAAGTCTTTTTCCATCAGTGCAAATATTAAATTTCATGTCAAATGAGGGATGAGAGGTGAAATGCCACATCTCAGCATCCCAGCAGGTCAAGGGAGGTGATCCTTCCCCTCTACTCTGCCCTGGCCAAGCCTCACCTGGAGTATTATATCCAGTTCTGGGCTCCCTTGTACAAAAAAGACAGGGATCTTCTGGAGAGAGTCCATTGGAGGGCCAGAAAGATGATACAGGGCCTGGTGAACTGGGTCTGTTCAGCCTTAAGAAGACTCAGGGGAGATCTTATTAATGTTTACAAATATATTAATTGTGGGAGACAAAGGGACGTGGCCAACCTCTTTTCAGAGGTCTGTGGGGACAGGACAAGGGGACACAGCCATAAACAGCTGCATAGAAAGCACTGCACCAATATGCAAAGGAACTTCTTCATGGTAAGGGTGATGGAGCATTGGAACAAGCTGCTCATGGAGGTTGTAGATTCTCCTTCTCTGGAGATATTCAAGACCCACCTGGACACCTACCTGTGCAGCGTGCTGTAGGGAGCTTGCTTTGCAGGGGGGTTGGATTCAATGATCTCTGGAGGTCCCTTCTAAACCACACAGTTCTGTTATATGCCTGATTTGATGTCTGAGATTGACCACTTTGTATTTGCAGGATAAATTGGAGAAGCAATTTAGGAATTTTCTTTCTTTCATTATCAGTGGGCCATATTTATATGACAGCATAATTGCTTTCATTTCACTGTGGCGTGCGAGGGAGAGTTTCATAAGTGATGAGTAACAGGAGACTGAGAAATAATGCTCTGGTTTTTGTTTTCTATAGTTACTGCTGGGAGTAGAAATGCAAAGAGATTGATGGGTGAATTTCCAAGACAGATCTATTGAATGCTAAAGGCACATTTAAGCCAGGCTCAACTGTTTTTGGCCGACGTTGCTTGGAAAATATATAGTTGAACCAAGCAAAGATTTATTTGCCTTTATATATATATAGTTCTTGTTGAACTATAGAATAATTCATGTTTGGGCAATTGTGAAGGATGAGCTGAAACATGGAATCTGTCAGCAGAGACAAATCACAGAATATGACTGTCTTCAGTCTGCAGTCCCACTTTGAAAATGTAGCCTCTATATCTCTATCAAAGTTAAGGTGAAAACAGCAGTCAAATCAATATATAATTGAAGCTTTTTTGGAGATGGCAGAGAAAAATGTTATTTTCTCTTAAAGATTTAAGCAACCAGTGCTCAGCTGTCAGCCAGCTGCATGAATACATCATTCATAATCAAAGAGATTTCAAGGTGAAAAGGTGAAAAAGAAAACCATGAGGCAAAAATACTGATGCAAGATAAGTTTAATGACAAGGAAGTACAGTGCACATGTGGTGAAGGCAGTCACAGAGCACACAGGACATTCCCCTGTGAGCTCAGTGCAGCCCAGGAATGGGAGACATTGGCTTTTCAGAAGTAACCACAGCCTCCCCCACTAGACCTGCGGAACCCAGAGGATCCGCTGCCTCCATAGCAGCTTGCTATGCCAGAGGAGCGCCCACCCCCAAAGGAACCCCCACCGTAGGAGCTGCCTCCTCCAAAGCCACCTCCATAGCAGCTCCTGGAGGTGATGGATCTTCTGCCTCCGAATGAGCCCCCAGAGCCAAACGACCTGCCCCCACCATAGGAGCTCCCCATACCCCCTCCATAGGAGCTGCTTCCTCCATAGGAACCCCCCATGCCCCCTCCATAGGAGCTGCCTCCTCCATAGGAACCCCCCATGCCTCCTCCATAGGAGCTGCCTCCTCCATAGGAGCCACCAGAACCAAAGGAGCCGCCTGATTCACTGGAGCCCATAATAGGTGATGGAAACGAGGTGCCCACGACGCTCTCTTGCGGGCAGGAGTTGAGGATGGGGCCTGGGAAGTTGATGAGCACGGGTGGGGGATAGATGACAGCACGGGAGTCCCCACAGGAGGTGACGCAGGGCTGGCTGCAGACGCTGGCATAGGGCTGTGGGCAGGTCACCTCGCAGGGTGAAGAGCATCTGCTGCTCATCATGATTTTGTGATGCAGATACACCTGCAGCAGGACATAAAACAGGAGGACAGAGCTCAGAAGCTGGAGTGAAAAAAGCTTACAGCACTGAAGTTTTGCATCAGCATGGGAAAAAAGGTGAAAGATGACTTGAGAAAGGTTCAGATTTATCTCCCTTGCACCTATTGCAATTTTCTCCCTGCTGCTCTAGAAATACATGGAGATGAGCAAATACATGGGGATGAACATGGAGAGCAAAGCCAAAATCTATGAGTCTTTATAAGAACTTGTAGATTTTGTTGGTTTACAATGCATAGCTCTGGAGTGATCTGACAACACTGAATTGATCAGAGCATCCACAAGAATTCAATCTTACTGTTAAACAGCTGTATCTACAAAGACATGCCTTAAAATGACAATAGAAACTAGAAGGGAGCAAGACAGCTTAGCAGCACGCTTCCCATACAAGAACTATGTCCTCAGAGAAGCGCAGAAAATAGTTTCCTAAAGCTTCCTATAGAGAATGAAGGAGATCCAACTCACCAGGTCTGGAGATGTGGAGGTGAAGAGTGGATGTGGATGAGACTGCAGCGCTCAGAGCACTCGTATTTATATCCCTTCTCAGACCACCAGTAGGATGTGAGCCACGCTTTGTGCAAGAGCTTCCTACCTATTGCCAAACTGTGTTTTGCTGTATGGATTGTTTCGTTAATTGTTCTAATTGTTCTCTTAAGTGATGTGATCACAACTTTATTCTCAACTCCATGTCACGTTACAAGCATTTTACAAGCGTAATGAGTTTTAGTTTATTCTCTGACCATGACAGGTTCACATAGCAGTTGATATTGTCCCCGGCCCTCACTGAAACTGAAATGGGAATGGTTCTACTATTCTATATAAGGACTCCATCCAGCTGATAAACTGCATTCACGCGTAATATTCCATTTCTCTTCATCAAAATTGGGATGGCAACAATTGGGATGGCAACAGTTGGGTGGCAAACTGAATGCTACCACTCACCAGTGGTGGGAAGAAGCAGAAGGCAGTGCCCAGGGTCCTCCATGTAAATTGGTATTTCTCAACCGTAGACAATTGACATTAACTGAGCAGCTAACCAAGAACTGCTGACTAGCAAAAACTGTCACATCAGGAGCTGCCCACTGATGCCTGACAGAACTCGTTCGCATTCTGATGCAAGGTTTTAACTGTATAAGCTCTTCGTGCTCTATTTTCTAATGGTGTTTGAAAACACAGCAAACCTGTGATGGAAACATTAAGTACAGCGTGACAAGTGGAACAGGATGGAAACCAAACCAATTCGTTTCAGACAGTTTGTGGTTGCTCTCTTCCCACAGTTGTGACTGAGAATCAATGTTGACAATTACTCCAGGTTACTTGGACTCAGACAAAGCACTTGAAATTGGATGTTTGGTACCACCGGCTTGTATCTACTTGATGCTTGTTACAATGCAAAAAGGTTGATCACATCTGATCATCTCCCTGTGGTTATTGGTAAAGGAGAGAGATCTTTTCCTACTTATGGACTCTTAGCTCTGTCTGCTGAGATCTCCAAGAACTATACGAGAAATACTGCTGGGGTATTATTAATCTAAATAAAGTATAATAAGAGTGTTTTCTCATTCTCAAGACCCTTAGAGTTGTTTTACCTTTAAACCACCTTTACATACACTCCATTCCATGCCCCAAAAAGTATCTGTTCCCTATGATGGCTCCTGGAGAATATCCATCTTGCTAAACCATCACAGCTCTCCTGGAAGGTGACAAAAGAAGGAGAGCAATAAAAACATTAAGCGTTCTCACGCAGTGCTTCCTTGTAGTTAATTGGATGATACTATAGGTTTGATGAAGCTCTTCTGTAAGCAGTTATTTGGGTGGATGTTAGAACTGACCTGCCCCATCTGAGGAGCTGCAGGGATGAAATTCGCAACTCTCCCAACTATTTGCAATTCTGGATTTCAACAGAACCTTCTGCAGAACAGAAAACGTTTCCCCTGACAAAGGAAAACTCGTGTCTTTGCCTTCCTATAGACGGATGTCTTTACCTTGGTCAGCAAACAGAGCTCAGTTCATTGCCGCTGCAATTCAAATGAGGTCAAGAGATGGCACTAGTCATAAAAACGAATAGAAAAAAAACTATTTAAGGATTACAGTAAGACAAAGGGCGTGTTGAGTATATAGAATGATGCGGGGCTGATTTATTAGCCATTATCAGTTATCAAAACAATTATTACAATTAGAAGTAGCTTATACAGCAAAATGCTTTGCTGGTTAACTACTATGCCCCATGTGCGGGAGCGTGTTGCGTATCCTGCTAGCAGTTGGAAGGACTGTATAAAAGCACCGCATTTCTTCCACGTTCACCAACGACTTCACTTCATCAGGTTTTCTCCGTGAGCCTGGTAAGTATTTATTTCTCTTTAAGTTCTTTTACAGTTACTGAGACGCTTCTATTGCTGTTTAACTGGGGAATGGACTCTATGTCAGCACTCTGTGATGCTCAGAAATGTTGGTTTTGTTAAATATTAGGATATTTGTAGCCATTCGGCTGTAGCTAATGTTAGATAAATAGGCTTAAAATGCGAGGCTGTGTTCATCAGTGTTCAAACACTGATCAGAACCAACACGGGTTCAGAACCAAACCTGGAGGAAGGTACTTTGGAAAGATTTATTTCTCACTGGCTGCTACACCAGACTGCAAGAGAAGTTGTGTTTGGATCTGTATTGTTTAGACTTAGCCACAGTGAGCAATAATATTTCAGACTGGATACAAGATAAGTAATATTATAAGAGAATACAGTAAGAAAATATTCTCATGTTGTAAGAAAATAATTTATTCTATAGGAAGCACAAGGTTTGTGTCATTACAAGAGCACAGAGATGCAGATATATTCTATTTTAACTCCTTAATCACTACTGCAGGTATATCTGCATCACAAAAAGATGTCTTCAGGAGGACAGATGTTGAGCAGCAGATGCTCCGCACCCTGTGAGGTGACCTGCCCAGAGCCCTATGCCAACGTCTGCAGCCAGCCCTGCGTCACCTCCTGTGGGGACTCCCGTGCTCTTGTCTACCCCTCACCTGTGGTCATCACCTTCCCAGGCCCCACTCTCACCACCTTCCCTCAGGAGACCATCGTGGGCACCTCATTCCCAATGCCCATCGGGGGTGTCTCGGGGGGGTCACTGGGCCCCAGTGAATCAGGGGGCTCTTTTGGTTCTGGTGGCTCCTATGGAGGAGGCAGCTCCTTTGGAGGGGGCAGCACCATGGGCATGGGGGGTTCCTATGGAGGAGGCAGCTCCTATGGAGGAGGCATGGGGGGTTCCTATGGAGGAAGCAGCTCCTATGGAGGGGGTATGGGGAGCTCCTATGGTGGGGGCAGGTCGTTTGGCTCCGGGGGCTCATTCGGAGGCAGAAGATCCATCACCTCCAGGAGCTGCTATGGAGGTGGCTTTGGAGGAGGCAGCTCCTACGGTGGGGGCTCCTTTGGGGGTGGGCGCTCCTCTGGCATAGCAAGCTGCTATGGAGGCAGCGGCTCCTCTGGGTTCCGCAGGTCTAGTGGGGGAGGCTGTGGTTACTTCTGAAAAGCCAATGTCTCCCATTCCTGGGCTGCACTGAGCTCACAGGGGAATGTCCTGTGTGCTCTGTGACTGCCTTCACCATATGTGCACTGTACTTTCCTGTCATTAAAACTATTTTGCATTCAAACTCAACTCTCTGGGTTTTTTTTTCCTTTTAATCTGTGTTTTCAAGTCACCTTTTGAGTAATTCAGCAAATCTGTGAGCGTTCTAAATAAGAATCAAACCCCTCTGTAACACCAAAGTGTTGTGGTTGATGGGTGAGATTGATAAATCTTACACCAGATCCTTTGGTATTTGTGGTAAAGTCATGCAGCATAGAATCAAAGAGGTAAATCAACCAATGCCTTCCTAGAAATACAGCCTAGTGACAGCCATGCACCTCTTCAGAACAGGAACCCACAATACCTGTTTAAATCAATTATGATGTAATAATTGCTTGATACGAAGGGCTTTGTTTTTTGATTTCTCTAAAGAATTTCTGGATATTAGGATTTGTGTGCATATATATATAAGGTTAGGGCCTAACTAAGTGCTCCGTGTGCCGTTTAATTCCTATGTGGATACTTTCCCATAATAAAATGACTCATCCTTATGAAATTGGTCATACCACTCCGCTCACTCTGCTTTTGTGCCAGAAAGAACTTCTGGACAGTTTAAACCAGAAAATCATTCCCAATTTATTTCAATTGCTAATTGTAATTATAATGAACTATATTTTTTTTGCATGCTCTTCCTTCTCTAATCACAGCCTACTTGGAGAGATCTCCCCTTTGCCCACAGTTATTTGCAACTATTCTTGATCTTATTTCACAGAAACTATCCAGCACCTTTGATTTGCTTATTTTAGAAAGGCTCACACAAAGGGATATGAAATTGTACAACATTTCTTCAAGGAGAAAGGCAGTAAAAACCCCTTTATGTCTAATGGGATAATAGGAGATGAAGCCATTAGCTTGCAGTGCAACAAAGAAGATCAAAACTAGTTTGAGGGGGAAAGAACTCCCTCCCAAATGCAGGAGCAGAGAGGTGCAGACATACAAATTCACACCCTTTGGAGCACTCAGCAGTTTCTGAAGGATGCTCTCCTCCTTGAGCAATTCATGTCCATGTAGTTTACCTGTTCACAACCACACTTGTTACTTCTCTATCATCTGAGTTACCCAAAAATCCTCTCCCAGTGGTGACTGCACAACAACTTCGTCATCACCACCTGTAAAAATATAGATATCACCAGGAGAATAAATGCAAGCAGGGACGACAGAGCTGGGCTCAGGTGCTCCCTCTAGAGCTACTCCCAGAGATTGAGTAGTTGGAGGCTGCTGCAGCCCTGCTCCTGCTGTGGGCTCTGCAGGAAGGGAGGCTGAAGCTGGAGGGGTCCTGGGGCTGGAGGATGAGGCTGAGGGCTGGAGGATGAGGCTGAGGGCTGGAGGATGAGGCTGAGGGCTGGAGGATGAGGCTGAAGGGGGCCTGAAGCTGTGGGCAGGAGGGCAAGAGATTGAGGCTGAGGGCTGGAGGGGTCCTGAAGCCATGGGCACAGGTGAAAACACCAGGAAGAGGCTGCCAGGTGGGCTGTGCACCAGCAGAGAGCAGGAGGTGGGATCAGAACTATAAGAAAGAGATAGGATGAGGCTGGGCTTTGTTCTCTGAAGGTGCAGAGACTGACATGTCAGGCTGTGCCTGGGCAGGAAGCATTGATATCCCCTCTCAGCATCACATCTCATCTCCCTCGAACAGCTCCAGAACAGTGGGTAAAAGCTGCAGCTGCTGCTCTGCCTGGGTAAGAATAATTCTGATTGCCACCATGCTCTTGGGTTCATCCAAGCAAAGGGTGCCTGAACACACTAAATGGTTCTGGGTTCCTAATTTTCCCCTCCCCTCACTCCCCCTCCAATACCCATATGTATGTATTTTCCTTTATTAGTGATGTTGCAACTTCTGTGCTATCAATTATCTCTTAGAAGCAAAGGGATTTCAGAGGATCCTCTAGGCAAGAGCACTTATTGGAAATGTACTGAGGAAATGCTTTCAGACAGTTTTGCAAACACCCACTAATGGTTTATACATGCAAAGTATTGTGGTGTTAGGAGGTTAATAACAGGCTGCCAGTATTAAACTCCACAGTATTGAATCATAGCGTCGCTTTAAAATATATATGTCAGGGCCACCCATGTGATTCTCTGATTCAAGCAATGATAAGCACCTTGGGAATTTGGATCTCTTTGTTTTGTTTTGTTTTCGATTAAAAGCCAGCTCTGTATTTGTTAGCCTAATCATACCATTTAAAATACATTGGCTAAATATTCACCTTTCCAAAACAGGGCATATTTACAAAATTAAATAGTATTATGTCATCTGAGGGGGCTGGGTCTGTGCCTCAAACACAGACAGATGCCGTTCAGCACAGCAGGTCAAGTTGGGTACAAACTCTGAATCACCAAAGCCTTCCTGAGCAACCTTAAATAAAGCAGTGGTGCTCTTATCCCTGGCCAGCCTACGTGGTAAGTGGGGATGTTCCAGCTTTGCTTGCTTTGCCAGCACTCTGCTCCTTTATCCAGGTCAGGCACACTCAGGTCTTCACATTTAGGAATGTTTCTGATGCAACTGTGACCATAACTGCTGGAGAAGGGATCGGAGAGACAGTGATTTAATCCAAACCTGACTGAGCAGTTCCTAGATCCTGCTGTCACTAAAGGGAGCTTTCTCCCCTCATGTTTCTTCCTGGGTTTGGCTGAGGCTGCTGCCACACCAAGCCCTTACATAGTAAAGCATCCCTGCTTGGAAGGGACTCCAACATGAAGCGAGGAGCAACCACATGCAATGCTTGGCCCCAGGAGTGTCTCTCCAAGGCAATCCTGGACACTACAGTCATACAGTGACTATAGTTTCTGTAAACATGCCCTAACTAGCTTCAAACTAGCAAGCACATTTAGTGCTAATATTAGGTTAGGCTCTTATGCATTCTTGGAGGTCAAGATGCTTAGGGAAGGAAAACAAACCCCTGTTTTCAAAGCAATGGAGTCCCAAAGAGGCTCTGAGCTGCTGCAGCGTGTGTGCAAGCCAGGATTATCTGCTATAGGCTTCCCTCATGTTCTCAGAGCTTCAAGAATGGGTTTGATGCTTAAAACCCTGAAATGAAAGGAATCCGGGGATGGGACTGCTGAAGTCACATGCTGGTTAGAATAGGGTAATCAACACAAACAGCAAGCAAAACAATTACTGTAATTACACGTCAAATTTTGTTTGGGGAGTAATGGAACCTAATGCACAAATATGACGTTATTTTCTTGCATCAGCCTGGTGGTCCAGGACGGTATATAAAACCAGCCATGATTCAGACACCTTCCAGCAGGTTCTCGTGACTTCTCTTCGGTGAACAGAGTAAGTTGGATTCTGATATAATTTCTTCTTTCTAAAAAGAAAACAAAAGCAAAACCAAACAAGCAAACAAAAGATCAGCATTTATTGAAACATTTGGGTTTCTTTGGGGCTTGAATTTTGGATTAATATTCTGCTATTTTGTGCAACTGTTGGGAATTTATTTTCATTTAAAAAAGTAATTTGCTTGTTATTTATTTTAAGGCAGTGATGGACCGAGGGTTTAAAGTACATTTGAAATGTGGATAAAATTAAAGACATCTACTTCTGTTGTTATACAGAGATGTAATGCATAAGGCCTTTAGGGAGCCTTAGTTTACTTTAGCAAGCAGTACGCATCTGGCAGCATTGCTCAGACCTCATGGTTGCTGATATGTATCTAACTTTGGGCAGAGACATGATGGGTGAATATTGAGATAGGCAATACAAGCAGTGAGATGGTGAGATGGCTGCAGTCACCCAGCAGAGGCAGCCCTAAGGACACTGCATGTTTATGGATGGGGCCCTGCAAAGCTCCTGATCTGAATTTGGGAATGCTGGAGACCCTCTTGGGCACTTGTCTTGAATAGCCCAGGATGATATTTTGGCATTGCTAAATGCAGCTCTGCAGTAGAAATGGGAACATAATGAATGTCTATAAGGTGTATATTTCTCCAGGAGTTGCTTTGGGTATTTTTGTACCATTTATGCAAAAAATTGCTCTTATGCAAAGCATTAAACGGGCTTTGAAAGCATATATTAACCTGTATATATGTTTCATGCTGTTATGCATTTGGGTTTGATTTCTTAGGCATTCATTTCCCATGGTTTTGATTTCTGCTGAGGGAGTTGCAGGTCAGTTGAAGAGCACTGCATGGATAAAATGAAACAGCTTGAAAGGGTGGGAGCCTGAAGATGTCTGGATTAAGGTTTAAGGGCCAGGAGAAGCTTAGGTGAATAATGTCTATTTTGGCATTGTGTCTAAAGCAAAAACAAACAAACAAAATCCAAGAAAAATAGCTTGAGTCAAATTAAACCCCACCTTGGCTTTTCTTACATGCTGCTCAGCTAGACAAAAAAGAAATAGGTAATCGCTTTGGCTAAAACCAGTGTACTCCGTTCAGACTCAAACAACAGATTGCCCAGCTCCTATATTTGGTATTTGCATAAGCTTGAAATGACAGCTCAGAATATAGCTTTATGTTTCCAAATGACTTCTCCGCCCTTTGATTTATTTTAAAAGCAAGAAGACAAAATCCATGGTATCTCTTCAGGGTTAACATTTGCTTTGCACCAGCACTGACTCTGCCCTGTTGGCTCCTTGGGGTGATATTTGCTCCTTTCTTGCAGGTCTATAGCACGGCTAAACAATGTCTTGTGAGAAAACCTTGTGCACGGAGCCATGTGCTGCTGTAGGCAACGTGAAAGGCCCTGAGCCCTGTGCTGCTGCCTGCAGTGAGCCCTGCGTCGTTGCCTGCCCTGACTCCCGTGTCATCATCTTCCCACCACCTGTGGTCGTCACCATCCCAGGACCCATCCTCACCACCTACCCACAAGAGACCATCGTGGGCTCCACGGAGTCAGCCGAGCTGGCCGGTGCCCTGGAATCGGGTGTAGCCATCGGATCAACACAAAAGGGGGCTGAGTGTGCACTGCCTTGTTCTGTGCCCTGTGCTGTGCCTTGTGCTGAGCCTTGTGCCACAAAGCTTGTGACAAAGTGTGAGGCACCATGCCCACCTCCGTGCCCACCCCCGTGCCCACCTCCATGTCCACCTCCGTGTGTGCCCCAGTGTGAACCCCAGTGCGTCCCTCAGTGTGTGCCGGAGCGCTCTTACACTTATTCCACCCAGTGGAAGCATCCTTGCCAGAGAGGCTTCTGCAAGGTCTAATCAGCCAACAGCAGAGAACAATCACAGGAGAACAGCAAGCAAAGGAGTGAACGGATACGGATCATCATTTACAAGCATAGCTTTCAAGGTTCTTCCTACTGCAGAGGGAAGTGCCCCAAAATCAGGACCTTGCTTCTAATTCCTTTATAGTGCTTTAGCTTAGATTAATGCTTTCCTTATTCCTGTGGCTTTGCATCTTACATCTGTGCTTTTAACTTCCTCTACGCGGATTGACTTTGTGATTTAAACAAACAAAAGAAACATACCTAGGGATTTGAATGTCACACACAGCAAAAAAATGAGGAAAAAAACCATCTTAATGAAATGCACCACATTGGAATGGGTAACTGGTTCTAGCTTTCCTTGTTTCTAGAAATATACGCTTTTCTAGACTGCATTATTCTTTCTGCAAATGTTTACTCCACTCTGCATTCACATTAAAAGGCTGCTGCATCAAACCATTGGCCTTCTGAATCTCCTTTTTCCTCTGCTACTCATTTGCAATGCTCTCCTGGAGGTACTCTGTCATATAGAGGAACAGAAGCTGCCCTTGACCCTCTTCCCGGACCAGTCACAACTTGATGCCCAGAGGAAATTAAAGGTTTGGTTTTGCTATGAAAAAATGGCCCCCCTGTTCAGTCTAGGCTGCAGCATGGAAACCAGTGAGCACAAGTTTTAGTCATAGGGAAATGTGGATGTGTGTTTTCTAAGGTATATGCCTCAAGATTATAGAAATATGTATATATATATATATGTTTAATATTATGTTTTAGTGTGTATCCAGCCTTATATGGAAGCCTTCTGACAGGTTGCAGTTCTTCATATGTCTGCATTAAAACTATCCCAGCCTGCTTTTGGAAAACAAACAAGCAACCAACCAACCTTCACTCATGAATATTAGCAGTCATTTGGAGACCTGAAGCACCAGCTCCTTACTTCTGTGCTTGTCCAGCTGGTGCCAGCAGTGAGTCCCTCCAGGCAGACGCTACTTGGGAAGTCAGCTGTGTCCTGTTCATGCCAAGCAACTTCACATGCTGTTATTTATTCTAAAGGTTATTTTGATTTCCTTCTTCTCTAATGGCTACATACGTGTGCTGGCTTATTTAAAGCACAGTCTCTTTGTGCCTAGGAAATACTACGTCATTTTGGCAATTATACCCACCCAGAAACATCCCAAGATTTCCGCAGAACAAAGGGCAGCTGGGGTGCCTCACCAGCACCTTCCCAGGTATTACACACGTAACATGGTATGTTAATACAGTGTTAATAGGATATTACTTGGGTTACATTCCCCAAGACTCTGTAATAACTCTGATCTGGATAGAAAAAAAAAAGGTCATGATTTCACATCCATTTACCTCCATATTTACTCAGGATATTTTTATTTTAGTAAACAGATGATTTTCAAGATCGAGTTGCTTTTCTTTTGTATTATAATAGTAGCTTTTTAACAATCAAGACAAACAGCTGCTTCCAATCATCTTGATTTCAAGAGACAGGCACACTGGGACCCCCTTAGCAGAGCAATTCCAGGTGTACAAGATTACCTTCCAGGTGACCACATATTAAAAGAAGCTGCTTTTGACTAATAAAGCAGTTGCTATGACAAAATACCACAAGTATTAATGCAAAGGCTTTGGGCACAAGCAGGAACATCTTCCTCTGCACTGCCCTTCCTTGCCAGATGGGGTCGTGCTTGGAGTAGGATATTCCACCATTCTTTTCACACACACATAATGTAATTGCTGCCTTAAAGCTAAATGATGCTTCTATGGAGAAGCTTGGATCAGACTCAGCTGTTGCTCTCTTTTGACACATCTAACAGAGATGATAGTATTTCCCAAACACAACAGCTGAGTTCTGGTGTTTGGTTGCTGATATAAATGAGGTAGCAGAGAGATTTGGCCATGCTAGCAAGGAAAAGACATGGAAGAAAAGAAAGATGTTTGGGAAGACACATTGGTTCACATTTACAAGTGAGGAAGAACTGCTCAGAATGTGGTAAGCTTTCAAAACAGCTTATTTAACCCTAACCCTGAAAGGTCTAGGCCCCCTGGATTGGTGTGTGTCACAAAGCCTCATAGGGAGAGTTCAGAAGCTTTCATCTTTGTGTTGCCACTCTTCAGAGTTACCTGCCCCTATCTAATGCCCTTGGCTACCTGTGTTTATAGTTATTCTTTAGAACTGCTTTGATAAAACACAATACAAAAGGTAATATGAGATCGACGAGTATCAGCAATTATTGTGCTATGAGCAAGCAGCATTTTCAGAACAGTAAGGAATGTTTCATCACACATTGTGCTCACAGTGCCATATCCTTCATCAAGATTTCATCTCTGCACATGAGTCAGCCCTGCAAGTCTTCAAGGCAATATTTAGTTTCCAAAACTTGAGTCAGTAAAACATGCAAATGAACCAAAAGATATTATTTTGCAAAGGTAGTGTGTAAAAGGTGGATCCTCCCAAGCAAGTTCCTTTTCCTTCCCTGTAACTCCATGGCAGCCTACAATAATAAATGACCAGGTTCTAAGGGGCATAATGAATAGATATATGCCAGATGAAAAAGAGCAAGAGACCTGCTTTCACAGTATTTCAGCTATGCATATCTGGAGCTGAGTACCATCCAAAGTAATAGCTGACCACATAATTGTGTTCAGAGTAAAAGGCACAGTGTATTTAATGCTTCAAACCCAGACTGTTGTCATAGTTCTTAGTGATGATGGCTACACTTCATTGGAATAAGTCAGGATATAGCTCTGTGCCCTGGGTTTGCTTATCACTCCTCACTATATCTCTGTTTCTGTTTTATCTGCTCATGCTTTTCTTTATTTGTCTGTTGACAAGCTTGTTGCCAGTGTTTCAAAATGATCATTAGATTATGTTGAATCACTGTGGAGATCCTTGGAACAACAGCCTGGGAAAGTCTTGGGCTTGTTCGGAACAGGTGTTTCAGGAGACATTGAATTCAGCTCTCTGACCTCAGTGCTGCACGGGGTTATTAGTATCCCAGTAATTGCTGGAGTGAGATGCCCCAGTGTTGAGTAATTGTTCCTGTCTAAAACATAGTACTGGTGTTATTTCAGTATGCTGGTTAAATTAAAGCTTATTCACTCCCCATCCTCATCTGATTTGGGTTTGGCTGAAGGTGAGATACCAAAGGACAGGGATGGAAGGTGATAGCAAGCTCCCAACCTGCAAAATTAGACAGATGCTTTTAGAGGCTTTGATTGCAATAACTGTGATTATCAAGGTCTTGGGAGTGAAATTCCATTGGATAAAATTCTGTACTGTGGAAATATAAAGCGGACTTATGGACGAGGCTGATGAATGGCAAAATGCAGCCTTCTGAGTAGGCATCTTGCCATTCAGTTCAGCAAGATAAAAGGGAGGGTGCCTCCCATGTAGGATGAGCAGCATAAACATGCCTTTCTTCAATTCTCTCTTGTGCTTGTTTACACCCTTGACAATTTAAGCCTTGTTCTTTACAGCATAGATTACGGTTACAATATGTGGGATGGTTATGAGGAAGCTCTAGGCAATGTTTATCTGGGTTGTTCTAATTTTTCCACAGAATAAAGGACTTCAAAGCACCTCTGCGTGATTAACACGGTGTAGATACAGTGCTCTGTTATGATAAAATTAATGGCATGTTGCTGCACTTTTAAGTATGGGTAATGAGTAATAGTTTCACTTTAAAACAAGATTTCATCTCCCTAAGCAGACCCTTCATATTTCTGTAGGTCTAAGTTATTTTCTTTGCTGTGAAAGACAGATTTTGGTATATATGGTATTTATGATATATTAAAAAAAAAGATAGAAAAATGTCCTTGCAGTTCTCCTAATTAAACATATATAATACAAATGACAAAATCCCTGTTTCTCCAGTGGTAGCTTTATTATTTCCTTGTGTAAAGAAGTTATAACTCTCCATGGAGGTGGAGAAGCCATAGGTTTATTCAGTGTCTATTCATGCTTCCAGCTGGAGGATTTGGGTTTCAAGCCAAGCTTTTCAAAATCTAACGAGGAATTGTGCACACATCCTTTAAAAAAAAACCTTTCAGCTATAACTAGTGATGATAAAGAAACCTCAGTCATTTCTCAGTTGGATGTCAGGCTGTGTAGGGTTCAGAACTGTTTAACAGTTAACCATAAGCAAAATAATTAGCACAGCTGAAGGAACGATCCTCGCAACAACATCTGATTTGCAAGTAAATGAGATAATCACCAACAAATAGGTCTCATAGCCGGCAAGCAGCTGGAGGAGGTATGAAAGCACTTGCAGCTGAAAGCTGTTTACTTGTTTCTTCCAGCTTTCCCTCTTCAGTGCATCAAGTCTGGGCTTCAGGTCTAGCTTGGAATGGGGATGAAACTTGCTTTTTCTGTTTGTTTTCAAGCCGGCTGTTTATGGAAATCAGCCTATCCACATGCCATAGCAAAGCACTCAGCTTTGCTGCCCACCCTCCATGTGAGCCTTTCCAGTGCAGTGAGGCAATAGGAATCCGTCTTATACCCAGAACTAGTTGGTTTTGTTACTGCTTCCTAACAGCACTGACTGTCTCAACTCTGTCTGACTGCCAACCTCATTTACATAAACTGTCAGATAATGGAATGGTAATTATAAATAATAATGCTAACAAGTGCAAAGACATGCCTGAGATCTCCTCCCAAAGTCTCACTTAATTGCCAAGATCTGTTTGGTAAATTATTTGGCCTCTGTCTTAATCGTTCCCTCTAGAAATCATCATCAGTAATTTCCCATTTCATGTAGGCTGTTACACAGGCTTGCCCAGAGCAGTATTATACCTGCTGGGCAAAATGCTTAATATAGTACAAAACTGCAAAAGGGAAAGGCTGACTTGAAGGCAGGAGAAATCAGACAAGAAATAAAAGTTGTGGTTGAGTGAATTGGGCTGTTTGTATTGATTTTGGTTTCTTTGGGGGGATAGAATTATTAAAAGACAGGCTAAGTCTTTTGGTTTAGAGGGAGAGCTGGGAGGAGAACCTGAGTGCACCAGCTCACTGATCTAATCATTGTTTGAAGAGCTACAAGACACAAAAGAGGAGATAGCCCAGCTACAAGGCACTGACAGCTTAAATACGCATCTCTAAGGCAACAGGAAGAACAATTACTGTCTACACAACCCAGAAGAAAAACTCCTTTAGAGGAACTTAAGGCTGTGCAATTGATACTGTCCAACATAACTGACAGAACTTCAGGGGCTGGGATGTGGTGGCTAACACAGCCTGCTGACATTAAGTCTTATTTCTGCCTTTCAGCTTCAAAATATATTAAGCAATGCATGGTGATGTATGGAATCTTTAAGATTATTACAAGATATTCCACATGACAATATGACAATACTTTTGCCTTAGTTTCAAAGCTCAGTTACATCAGTGGAGAGCTGGGCATGAGCTTCCATGTTTCATAGACAATTTCAGACCAATGATAGTAAATAAGCTTCAGCCTTGTATTCTTGTTTTGCAGTGCTCTGTTCTGGGTAGTGCAAAAGTATATCCCTTTACAGCAATTTCCAGCCAACAGTCCAATGCTAAGGATAGACTTTGAATTCAGATTGCTCCAAAGTGCAGATTTGCTTTGCTTGAATGGAAATAGGAAATAGTAATTAGAAGATCAGACGGAATACTGTGGCTTCAGACTTTGACTTAGTATTTATAATACAGCAAAACACGTGCAAGCACCAGCATATGGCCAATGCAAATACAGGTAAATGCATCAACATACATTGAAAAGTTACTTTGATTCTTCATAACAAAGCAAATCTGATTTCCCTTTGTTTCCTACAAATTCAATAGAGTTATAGTAAAGACAAAGATGGCCCCCACCATTTTGACATGTAAGACATATGTAGACAATAACGTAGATATAATTCCATCTAGGGTGGAGTTGCTCAGTTAAGAGAAACAAAGCACAAAGCGGTTTACCTTGATTGACGTGTGCAAACAGTGTATTTGGTAACTGGAGGGACAAAGACAAATGATGACATGAAGGCAAAGTGGAGACCATATAAAAGTCCCTGCAGCCCAGAGCCCTCAAACCACTTTGGTTCTCCTGTTTGCATCTGCTGTTGGACCAAGTAAGTAATACTCTTTGTGGGATGGGGGGAGGGTGACATTAAAAGTGTCTTTTCCATTTCCATTCAGCTAGAGAGTGCTGTAAGAGTAATGGGAAATAGAGTAAAATGTATTTCATCTTTCTGACCTTTCCTTATAAACAGTCTCTATGTGGCATTTGCTCTCAGCATGTGTTCCTTCAATGTGATGGCTTTGGCTAAATGAGGGCTGCATTGCACTGGATCCCTTGATCAGACCCTGCCACTCTGTCTTCCAGGCTCACTTCCATCCCTACAATGGTTTTCTATAAGCAGCTCTGCGACTACGGCCGCCCCTTGCTGCCCTGCGAGGTGACCTGCCCACAGCCCTATGCCAATGCCTGCAGCCAGCCCTGCATCACCTCCTGCGGGGACTCCCGTGCTATCGTCTACCCCCCACCTG
Source organism: Coturnix japonica (assembly GCF_054131305.1). Lineage (NCBI taxonomy): Eukaryota > Metazoa > Chordata > Aves > Galliformes > Phasianidae > Coturnix > Coturnix japonica. The sequence continues at coordinate 563,242 of NW_028188965.1, forward strand.
TGGTCATCACCTTCCCAGGCCCCATCCTCAGCTCCTGCCCTCAGGAGAGCATCGTGGGCACCTCAGCCCCACTGGAGCTGGGTGGCTCCTTTGGTCATGGGAGCTGCTTGGAGGCCCAGAGCATTATGTGTCCTGCTGGATCCGGCCGCTACTCCTGTCGGGCAACATTCCGCCCTCTGAAGCCCTCCATCACTCCACCACCTCAACCACCCACCAAGACCTGGCAGGAACAGGAGCAAATCCGCAGCATCTGAGCAAGCACAGAGGTGTAGCTATCAAGGGGCATCACCAGGAGCTGGCTGGTGATGCCAGCTCCCCTTTACATGAGATCTCTCCTCAAGTTTTCCTTGTGCTCTACTTAATCCCTTTTTCCTTTGCTATCGTGTAAATTCAACTCAATCTCTGTGTTGTTCCCTGCAGTGCTGCAGTCCCATTTGTCATTCTCAATAAAATCCTCCCTGCTGCATGATATTGAGTTTTCTTCTTCTATTAATTTGGTTTCTAAATCAAGTAGTTCTTGATGAATAGTACCTAATAAAGTCTTTAAAGGAGATCTTGCTATGGATCTTCTATGCTTTATGCAAGCTGTAGTGCATGATCTGGCAAAGCTGGGCTTAGCTAATCATATCACAGCTATGCTTACTGGCCACAACAAAATCACAAGCTGCAGCCTCATTTGAAGAAATCAGCCTTTGATAGTACATTTTCTATCACCTCAACTATGCTGACATATAATATATATCATAAGGAGTGCCCAGAAGAGGTCTGACCGGTCAGCACTATTTTTCCACTTTCCAAAGAACTCAGGAATATGAAACAACATTGTCCATGAAGTCATGCTGCTTCACCAACCAATATCTGTTGCATGTGCAGCTTGCCTGGATGATGACTTATCATAATTACTATGATCCCTTCATCATGTTGTTACACAACGATGCACCTCATGTTTCAGCTCCTTTCAAGACTTCAATGACCAGATCCTTCCCGGTATCAGTCCACTCCCTTGGTTGGTTTTGAGTGGGAATTAATCAGGATCTTCCTATGATTCCCTGATTTTTTGCTTATTTCTCTGTCCTAAGCAATATCAGGCACCTGGCTGTGTGATCCACAATGCCATGATAGTGGATATTATCAATATAACTCATTATTTCCTTAGTGTCTGGTTGCAGGTATTAGAAGCCTCTTACACCTTGGAGCTTCAAGGATAATACAGTCCATGCCTCAGCTCCAAATGGATTTTGCAACAAATTTTAAGATATTATAAGATATCATGAAGCTGTCATCCAGTTTCATCTCAACTGAGGTACTTTGCAGTGCTATGGAGGGCTAAAACCTGGGACTTAATTCAGAGAGGCTGATATCTGAATGGGAATCTGAATGGGATCAAGACATTTGTAGTAGGATGACGTAGAGAGGCGTAAGGCGAAGCTGGGAATTGCCTAATAGATGCCAACAGTGAGTAAAATGGTTACACACTATGAGGTGTAATCGCTTCTGTTTTGAATCTGATCAAACCTCATACACAAAAGGTGCCTCAGATCCTCCTGGCTACCTGAGAAGCAGCATAAAAGCACGCGCTGCTCATCTCTCCTCCAACAGCTCCTCCTGACTTCTCCTCTGCAACTCAAGTAAGTTGTTCATTCTCTTTCCCTTTTCAATATGCTCTTTTAATGATAATTCTGAGTCCTGCGTGGATATTTGCTTGTGCACAGACTGGGCAGCCTTTCCTTAAAGGATCAGTTTGCTGATCCTGCAGAGGATGTGGGGCTGGTGGTATCCAATTCCTTGAGGGACCTTGCTAAGTTCTGTGCTTCAAGGGTTTTGAGACTTCTGGTTCCTAAAGCTACTATAGAAGCATCCATGGCAAATATACCTGGATGTGCAAACAGATCCCTATCCTACCACTTCATCCACATGTATTCCTCTGTCTTCCTCTGTTTCAGATTCACATCCACTGCAGAACAATGTCTTCCTACAGACAGCTGTGCAACTACCAGTGCTTCTCTCCCTGTGAAGTGGCCTGCCCACCACCCATTGCCAATGCCTGGAATGAGCCATGCATCACATCCTGCGGTGACTCCAGGGCAGTGGTCTACCCACCCCCTGTCGTCATCACTTTTCCTGGGCCAATTCTAAGCTCCTGCCCTCAGGAAAGCATAGTGGGGTCCTCAGCACCAGCAGGCGTTTGGGGCTCACTTGGCTATGGGGAGTCCTATGGCTACAGAAGCTCTCTGGTTCATGGGGGATCACAGGGAAGCAAGTTCTCATACCCTTATTGCTCCCAGAGGTTCAGTGGCTATCGCTCTAGAAAGCAAGAGCCCTGCCAAACCCAGCAAGAATATACTTGCAGCAAGAGCAGCCAGGAGACTGAATGCAAGATCCAAACTCAAGAGTAAGATAAGCAACATGAGTTTCTAAGATGCTGGCTTAAAAAGGATGATCCTTGTTAATGCTTTACATTACATTTGTGCTTCTATCTGCTTATATACTTCTTCCTCTGTTAGAAGTGTGCTCTTCCATTCTTCTCATGGTCCAGATTTTCAAATGTATTAATATTTCTTCGACTCTCGATCATATGTTATACAAGCATAATGGAAGAGTTGTGATGCCTGGTGTCCATTAAGAGCTATGTTAAGGGATGAAAACTGGACTGCCTCATCAATCTTAAAGCTGCAGAAGAAGAAGAGAACACTGTGCTTGAAATGAAGATTCCTGAAGACACCTCGCTAGTTATAGCCTCAATTTCTGTTTTCTGTACAAACATGTTTTTCTATTGTAAACTTCCTTGCGCTATCTCCTATTAAAAAGTCACTTTGCATTATGGTATTTGCATTCTGGTCTTCTTTTCTATCCGTTTTTCAAGTCAACTTGGTAGAGATAACCTCCCATTCAAAGTGTTAGTGCTTCCATCCTAGTTAAGCTCCATGTGAGAGGGGGGGAAAGACCTTAAATGATAAAAAGCATTATGTTGCTTTTCAGTACAGCAAGCTACTGATATATACTGGTTTGCTCAGCCATAAGGAGAAATGTATTAGTTTAAGGACTAATATCTTAGTCTAACAAAAGGAATCAATGAGTGCTAATTCTAAAGCTTTCCATTTCAACTTTGCTTGGTGGGAGAACAGCCTTCTTTTCTCTCAGTTCAGCTCAACAAGAAGCACTAGGGTCATAATAGATGAGTTATCTTTGCATTTCACTAAGTGCAAGGATGTTTTCCTTGGGTTTCACATATATTCTACTGGAAGTCATTCATTATGGCTTAACAAGCAATGGACATTTGTGAAGCTGGAAAGGAGGAATGCAGTGATTTTCATGCCCAAACACAATACATGGGGAGGAAGCATAAGAAGAGAGCACAGGATAACCAGCAGAAGGCAGCAGCTCATTAAGGACCCTCATTACCACATGGAGCATAGTTTGCATTCAGATAATATTTTAAATTGCACATTTAATTTCACTGTACTTATCCTTAAGACAATAGAACTGAGCAGTCTGGATCTTGAATAAGCAAGTTAGAATGCAATGCTCTTCTAAATAGATCTAATACAATAATAATAACGCTGTAATAATGTAACAGCTGTGAGGTTACTTAGCTAATTGCACTCAATTTACACTTCAACAACTGTTTATTGTTTCCAGATGGTCCCTTAGCAATGCTGGATCCCTCCCCATTCATTGGGAGTTTTCTATGCCTCTTTCACTTTAATACACTCTTCTTGTGTTTCAGCTATGGATGATATTCTGACATTTGGAAGCTTTCTGTTGCTGTGGATGTGGTAATATTTCCTCTTTATTTCTTTATGCCACCTAGACTTAACATAAGCTAATATTTGCTTTCTATTTCTCTGCTATGTGGAATTGGGATGGCTCAGATTGAAAAGGCAGGGGAAGCAAGGATGAGCTATTGGAATGACTTTGGAATGGATATTTAATATCCCACAATGGTCTTGATGCCTTTAACCAAGGGCTGGGCAGCTTTCTTGCACGTGGTTCCTTGTAAAGATTAAATCATGCACGCAGTCAAGCCTGGCATGTTGTAAGGAGAGTTACATGATGAATGGATCCATAGGCACTACGTAAACACTGCTGATGGGAGCACAGCACTCATCTCCTTAATCTCTGAGATAAGAAGGTGGTTGGGTTCAGTTGGTTTTCTGAGGCTGTATTAATCCAAAACCAGAGACAGCAAACATGAATGGTATTTGTAAGGCATTCATGAGTCTTCAATGGGAGTAAAGAACCATTCATCTTCAGCAAAGCAAAGGAAGCAGTGCTGGATGGACTCAGGTGCTTCAAAAAAGGGATAACTTAATAATCTGCCTCAGATGTGAACAGGCACTGGAGGTGTACAGTGTTCTTATTCCTTGGAGTTTAAGGGTTGGATGAGTGCAGGTTCCCATCTGTGGATCTTTCCCATTAGACAACAGGATATTAGACATATAGCAATGAAAATACTATTGAAAAATAATGCATGGACCCCAAAGAAGATAAACACATGTGGATTTGTTTTGATAATGCTAGTTTTTATTGCTTTAACATTGCGGAACACTTTGCATAATGAAGACTTGAATTTCTAAGAGTAGAAAAGATGCTTTTTTTGTTGGGTTTGTTTTTTTGAATAATATCACTTTAAAGCCAAAAAGATCATAAGAAGGAAGCAGGCAGAAGAGCAGCTCCATAGACTGGTGGATCCCACAGGGCCCAAGGAAACAGCTGGCAGCTGTGAGCAAGCAGGGCTTTGGGGTGACCCTCAGCTCTGCCACATCTCCAGCTCCTGTTGTTGGTTCCTCGCTGTTTCTCTACCCCTGCACACCTTTAGCAGTGCTCAGCAGGGCCTGCAGTCCCTGTAACGCTGGAAAGAGGACATGGAGCCCCCATACATGGTGGAGCCCCCATAGATGGAGGAGCCCTGCAGGCCCCTGGGCTGGTCCAGCCCCAGAGGAGCTGAGCTGCCCACGATGCTCTCCTGAGGGCAGGAGCTGAGGATGGGGCCTGGGAAGGTGATGACCACAGGTGGGGGGTAGACGATGGCTCTTGAGTCCCCACAGGAGGTGACACAGGGCTGGCTGCAGGCATTGGCGTAGGGCTGTGGGCAGGTCACCTCGCAGGGTGGCAGGCAGCGGGAGCTGAGTTGCTGGTTCCAGAAGGACATCCTGAAGGTGGGGAGGCAAACCTGCAACACAGTGGGGGAGCTGAGTTCTCTTAGCACCCACAATCCACCATAGGGTCCACCCTGCTCAGCCCCCATGCAGCCTCTTCTTCATTCCCTCCCCCAGGTTCTACACAGCTTTCATGCAAAGCTATGGGCTTAGATAGCACAAACCTTAACCCTGAAGAAGGCAAAGAAGGTTAAGTGATCAAACTTACCTGTCTCAATGAGGAGAAGAAGTGAATTGCTGTTTGAGGACTTCTGAGCCCAGAGCCCTTATATACCATCCTCTGTTGCCTGCGGGAAATGATACATCATTTCAAGTTCATTTTGTTGCAAAACACAACAGTGCGTGTCACTCCCCAGGCTTCTATGATTGCTTTATTCACTCTTTGTCTGAACAATTATCAGTTTCTCCCAACACCCTCTTGCTTGTTCCTTACATTTTTGAAGCCACTTCACTTCCTTGAAACACCAATTATTATCATTATTATTTTTTTCCTTTCTGATGTTCCGAAACTGTTGGAAAACTATTTATGCAAATACTCCACTTTAGCCAATGTGTGCCAAGCATTCTTCAGAATCATAGATAGTGCAATGCTCTGTGGGCTGATTTCTTTCTCTTTAATTCCTGCTGACGTTGAGGCGAAGCATTGCAGGGCTTAGAATATAGGTGGGAAGTCAGTGGATGCTTGCAGTGTTCTCAGAGATCCAATGCATCCTTGTTGGTTTGCATTAGGAAAAGCAAGGTGTTAAGCTTGTATCTCTTGACATTGCCAGTGAAAATGTAATAATGGTCCCCAATAAGGTAATAAGGTACTCAGAGCTAAAATACAGTCGTGAATACAATGGGAGAATAAACAAATGCTTTCTGATAGAGCTTCTTTAGTGACTCAAAGGAGAAACGAAACCAAACCACAAACAGATAAATGGAGGGAAGCCCATTGGATGACTTCTTGGAAGGAAGAATGGCAAGGAAACCCTCAGCTGAGTAATATGTGGAAGCCATTAAGAGAGTGAGGAGTGATGTGCAACGTGTGTGTTCCAGGTTTGTCAGCTTAGACACGAGTTCTCTGTACTCGAATCTCTCTCAGTGAAGCCACAAGAGCGCAGTGCTGAGTCCTGACTTAACACTATGGATATTTATCCTGCAAGCAGGCAGGTTTTGTGGCCATCCCAGCCACAGTTTAACTTGGCCACAACAACAGCACCTGCACTTTTTGGCTTAAACTGTGGTCATGGTAAGGCATATGTGTGATTTTCAAAGCTCTGACTCTGAAAGTACTTGTTCTCAAGCAGAAAGTGCTGCTCAACCCTCCTCCTTGGCAATGACTCCTTTTCCATTGCATTCTCTTCTCTTTGAGGTGTCTCAACCACTTGGGTGCTGTTAGTTGATGGGTGCTGTTAGTTGACTCCTCCTAGGGTGTAGTAGACATGCCATTGCAACTTGGGTGTGCTGGCACCAAGCAAAGACGAATTCCACCCACTCTGTATGAGATGCACTCACAGATGGGTGATTCCACGGGCTTGGAAGAATCATACAGAAGTGTTTTGGTGCCACGTCCTGGGTTGGGATTTCATTTAGAAGCTGGAATGAGGGGTGTCCAATGGTGCTGTTGGTTGTGGTGGTTCTCTGTGCCAGCTGGGAAGAATCTTCTGCCATTCTCTTAAAGAAATAATCTGAAATCAATTCATGAATGGTTTGCAGGTGCATCTGAATGTCTTTTTGGATGGTGCTAAAGTTTTGTTTGACATAGAAAGGTTTTTCTTGCACTAGTTTAGGGAATGTCTTTGATAGTTCACAGCAAAAGGATCCACATTTGTGGTACTGTCAATTGACATACAAGGAATATATGCAAAGCTATTCCATGCTAAATTTGCTTCTCAGCGAACTACTTGTCTTTGAATATTGGTCTATAATATATTTGCACTGACAGTAATGGCTGAGTGGTTCAGACCAGCAAAACGCACGTAAGGGCAAAGCATTAAGATGGGCATCTGGACCCTGAAATGATAAACTTGAAGCATGGGGCTGTCACTGTAAACACTGTGAGTCAGAAGAACAGCTTTGAGGTGTCAGCAGTATCGATAGGCTCCTATGCTGTTTCCTCTGCCTTTTCTGGAGGGCACGATGCTTCTGTGAGGGCTGCATCTCCACGAACTACATGATTCATTTAAAGTAGCACCATGGCTGTCATCACCCATCTCCAAACCAAGTGAAACCAGGTGTGGTTGAGGCAGCAAGAAGAGCCCGGGTGGGTCATTTCCCCAAAACATACTTCTTCCTCCTTCCTCCCTTTGTTTCTATTCGTGTCTCTTGTTTGTGTGAGTCTTTCACTACCGGTAGCTTCAAAGGTGTCTGTAGGCATTGCTGGGAATTGACAGGGAAGCCCCAAGGCAGCTCTGGGAGAGGCTCCCCAGCCTTTTGCAAGGGTCACCTGCACAGCATCGTTTATGATGATAACAGTTACCAAATACAGGGGGGTTAACTGGAACAAAAACTGTGTTTTGGAAGAGGAGTTACAAGGTTACTCAGAATCAGGGATTCAACCTCAAAGAGCCATGGAAGAGATGGATTTTAGAGGTGGAGAACACACCGTCTTGAGGAGAGAAATAAGCTTTAGTAGCCTTACATCAATATGAATACACAAAGTGCATAGATGGTACTGAAAATAATTTGATTAGTCAATAACTGGAGCATGGTTTGGCTCTGAGATCTTTAGTAATGACCCCAATGAAGTCCATGATGTTGAAGGCTGGACAAAAACTTCTCGTTGTCCAGGGTCCTCATTATCCATGGATAACATCTACGCATCCCTTTGTGCTGTCAGAGCTGAATTGGGATGGATGATTTGTGTTTTGTTTCTTGGCCAGGAGGACTGGAACAAATGTTTCCCACCTCTAAACCCATTAAGCTGTCGCGGAAGGTGACTATAGAGCTTAATGTGTCTCATATAATTCATAGGAAATAATACACGTGGGTATGAGGCGATGAGTTGCACAATGGCCCCTTACTGAGTGATAATTTGGAAAAGTGGCATCCCAGGTATTGTGTTTATGGGTAAATTTCTAAGCAAACTTTGCTCTATGAGGAATTCAGGGAAATAGGGGAGAAAAAACCACATTCATTTTCCAGAACAAGAGATAAAAGATATATTTATACCTGTAAGGAATTTAGAGCTTGAAGCTTCATGAGGAAAGCATTCACAAGGCTTTTTCTGTCAGGGTAAGGATGACAAGAGCACAATAGCAATCACTGTCACTAAGCAAAATAATTGCATTATCTGGGGCAGTTACAGGTGGAGTGAATTTCTGTTTGATAATGCATTAGGACGTCACATGTGAGGAATGTCTCACATCCTCCCGATTGCCCAAGAAAGAACATAAAAGCACTCACAGTGCTGGGCTGCTCCAACTGACTCTCATTGCTGCTCTGTGCTGAAGAGAGGTAAGTCTGAGCCTTTTTCTTTCTGTTCTTATGATGTTGCTGTAGCAGTGCTGGACTTGAACTGGTGTTCAAAGCTTTCTTTTGGTAAGGACTGTCTTCCAGATAGTAGCAGGCTGTAAATGGGCAAGAAAAGGATATTCAGAGCAGTTTAAGACTTAGAGTAAGTGCATTTAGGTATAGTGAAATGTAGTGAATTCCTGTGTCCTGTAGCCTGACCATTCCTTCTTTAGGGATCTGCCTTCTTTTGTACAAATTGACTACCATAAAAAGTGAGCTCTGGCTCTAAAATTGAGCACGGAATTTGCTTCCAGCCATCGTGTTTTGTCTCATTCTTTGCAATTATTCCTGAGTTAACTGGGAACCTGTGTTAACAGGTTAAGGCAACGCATTAAGTAGTTGTTAAGTCAGGGCTTTGCTGCTATTCTTCAGCTCATTTTATTTGTTCTTGTAATACAAAGTAGAATTTGAGGGGAACTGAAAGGAGTGCCTACAGGATTTGGGAGTAGTGCTGTCACTGACAATAAGCTTGCCCAAATTTAACCCCTGTCCCTCCTGTTACCTCACCAAATGGCTCTGGGCAATGCATTCATCTCTCAGCCTCAACTCCCTCTACCTTAAAACTGGAAAACCAATGACTTGGCTTATGCAGTTTGCTGCCACAATCACAGACTATGCAGAACCTGCCAAGGACGTTCCTACATCCTAATCTTCCATCCTTTTCTTGCCCTGGCATTGTGTTTCAGATCCACCTCCATTCTTAGACGATGTCTTGCTACAGAGAGATGATCAGCTCCCGCTGCCTGCAGCCCTGCGAGGTGACCTGCCCACAGCCCTATGCAGAAGCCTGCAACCAGCCCTGTGTCACCTCCTGCGGGGACTCCCGTGCTGTCGTCTACCCCCCACCTGTGGTCATCACCTTCCCAGGCCCCATCCTCAGCTCCTGCCCTCAGGAGAGCATCGTGGGCAGCTCAGCACCAGCCGGCATCGGGAGCTCGTTTGGATACGGGAGCTCATTTGGATACGGGAGTTCTCAGGGTTCCATGGGCTCCTATGGCTCTAGGAGCCTGAATAAATATGGGAGGTCCTTTTCTTCCTATGGGTACGGTGGTTATGGTGCTGGGAGCTGCAGACCGTGTTAAGTGCACAGTGAATAAAGGAAAAGAAGCCATCACCCAACACAGAGGAAGATGCATCTCTGCAGATTCTGGTGGTGGTGTGGCTTCCCTGGGGCATGAACTGTACATCTCTCAATACTACACTTGCATGTGATTGTCAGGCTAATGATTTAATTTAGTTCTCTGATTATTTTCTCTGGTGACTCCACAAAATAACATCCTAGTTATATCAAAGATCTTTACTTGTTGAAAGCTGGGCAAGATTGTGTCAATCATCCCCTGCTATTAAAAAGTAATGTGTGTGGAATGCAGAGCCCTGGAGCAATTCTTTGCCTTCAGACTTTATTAAGAACCTGACAATATATCACCTGTATTTTTGTTGTTCTTTGTCCATCTTCTTATTCTCTCATTAAATTTTCTGCATCAAATCTCTGAGCGTATTTGTCTTCTTTTGGTCCTCATTCTTTATTTATATGCCACACTGGTTGAACATCAGTCATTGTAGGCAGCCATATGTCTGTATTCCTTCATCACCTCAAGCTGGAAGGTGACTAGGTCCTTTAACAAGAGGTACCACACTGAGTGCCTTCTACACTACAGTATTCCATGCTGAATAAACATGTTTTGTAACTCATAAAACAGAGTTGGAAATTTCTTCCAGGAAAGGTGTGGTTACGGTGTGTATTTGCTCCACACCAGCAAAAGAAAGTTACATACGCAAGTGATTTCGAAGGTCTTTCCTGTCTCATTGCTTGCTCAAGGCTCTGACTTAATTATACACCTCACGTTGGTTTTATGACATTTTCCATTGTTTAAAAATAGTTTGTAATGCTCTGTGGGTAGAACTGTTGGAATTGCCAACAGGAGCTTTAAACTGAATGGTAAATCTTTGCCAAAATTCTATGAATTCTTGGATCTGCCCATTAGTACCTCTAAATTCTTGGCAGCCCCAGCTAAGGCGAATAGGAAAATAATTCTTAAGTTTTCCCTATGCTTGTAATTCAACTAACATTTACCATATCAGACTCACGCGTTAATTCCAGCCTACTCAAAAATGGACATGAATTCCAGGCACGTTCAGCCTTGTTGAACAGCAGCAAGGTTCCAGGCTGCTGCATTTTCTATCTGAGTTTTGCAGAGCTGTCATCATCTGGTGGCATCCTGCTTGCAGAGAACAGAGAGGAGGAGAGCAATGGGAGGCATTCACATCCTCCCAGCAGCTCCTGTGGTTGCAGTTCCAAACTGGGCTCCAACGGACCGGAGGTCAGACGTTGCTCAGCAATTCTGTTCCCTGTTTGAAATGCACTGTGGTGGCAAATCACACCTTGCTCCATCAGACTAATTCCAGGTAAATCCTGGAGTCATGCTGGAGAAATTTGTTTAGGCAGAATGAAGTATGTGGTAATAACTTCAAAGGGACTGGAGGTGTGACTTCAGTTGTAAAACAGGCTGAAGTTAGAAGCAGCTGCAGATTGATGGCCAGGCAGCAGCTCTCTCTTGTTAGGATTTATCTGAGGTCTTTGTCTTGTTCTTGTGCTCTGGATGATTATTCCACCATAAGGATGGTATCCAAAAAAAGCCACCATTCATTTACACAGGTAAGCAGAGAACTATGGCAACCAACTCAAATATTTTCAAGCCATATCCCTATACCATTGATCTCTACAAATGATGCTATTTTCCATTGGTTTATTTTCATTCTACAGACCCTTTTCTAAGCCCATCTCGCTGCACCTCTACGTTGAACTTGCAGCAGCTTTCACTTTGAACTATAGAGGTCACTGCACTCTCATCTACATGTGTTCCCACCCTAGAACAAGGCAACACGATCAGCAAAGGCGTTGCAATTAGAAGTTGATTCATGAAGATGTTGTAAACACAGTCCATAAATACTCCCCCGCACTACATCACACTTCAAAGGCAGATACCCGTGGGAGCTAAGCCTCTCGTGTCTGATTTAAATAGATGGATTCACTCTGCATCTACTCCCTACTCAAGCCTAATGGTTTTTCACACGTTCAGACTCTCACTGCTGGTTGATGTCCCATAGGTACAATGGCTTAGAGCACCAGGATAGAGACGTACCCTGCTGGGTGCCGGCTTCCTCCAGGTCTTTAATCCCGGAGCAATTAGCAGTGGCCTCTTTACAGTCATTCTTTTGCTACTTTTGCAATCGGAGGATCTGAACTCAAAAGATTCGGATGTTTTAAATGAAGTGATCCATCCCTGGATGGGGGTGGGGGTGGGGGGGGAAAGCAATGCTGCTCATGTTCTGCTTGTGATGTGTGCTTGCTCTGAAAGCACCTGAGGGCAGGGATTGGCTTTGTTCTTTGCTTGCATAGCACCAAACATGCCTCATTTGCAACTTCATTACAATTCGACCCGGTGCATTAGCAGCAGTTTAAAGCTCCGTGTCTGCTGCTCCTGATATTGAACGACTGTTATTTCTTCCAGGGAAAAGGGATTATTCCTTTCTCACCAGGGCAGAAAGGCCACAAGGAGGGACATCAGCTGCTGGGGATCTCAGAGCAATCAATGGCAGGGCTGTATTCTGAGCATCAGATGGATGCATTTCTTTTGGTGCACATTTACATTTGGAAAGACCTCTGCTGGGCAACACCTCAGTGGCATTTATGCACAGGCTGAGCTCAACATGGAAACCTATAATTATCCCTTTGAATGCTCACAGAAAGGCCCAAATGCAATCACGTTTGCATAACCTGAGTTAAGATACCTTACTTTAAACCTTTTGTGCCTCCAGAGGATGGAAAGATCTTCCTCAGGGGTGTAATTATAGAAACAGTTGTGACACTGTTTAACTTCACTCTGTGCTGTAGTGTTTATAGGAGCAGCTCTCTGTTAACCAGCTTGGGTTTGCCTGTGGGAGGGCACTGGGGAAGGGAAACCAGGAGGCTGCTGTGTGATGCAACAAAACTTTAATGAGAAAGAAATGCCTTTGTTTGCAAAGCAAGATATCACAGAATGTGAAAAAAAAACAAAACCCCAACTATTTTCCAGACAGTTCCAGAGAAGGTTCAACAAATGTCCTGCATGGAGATGAGAGATTGCTGTCCTCAGTTGGTTTCGTTCTCAGCAGCTGTGCAGCTCCTGGTGAAGATGCCATTAGGAGCGATGCTTACATGTCATGTGTTGTTGCTCCACAAAACTGGGACAGCTGGAACAGGTGACAACAGTGAACACAGACCCAGAAACTGAAGGGAAAACCGAAAGCAGGTGAAAGACCAGAAATGCTAAGTGGAAATTGGGCTGCTGGTGCATCAAGCCCCGTTCTCATTGCTCTGCTTGGGCCTTCATGTGAGATTCCCCTGCCCTTCTGCCCTTAGCAGGGCCCACAGCTGCCCCTCAGGATCCGGCTGTAGCGACGAGAGGAGAAGGGGCTGCAGAATCCACTGCCAAGCGTGGAGAGGGCTGAGCTCCCATAGCCATACTGTGCGCCATATCCCAAGGAGCTTCCAATGCCATAAGAGCTCCTGGAGCCATAGAGGCCCCCCAGCCCCGCGGAGCCCCCAAAGGCGGGTGCTCCAGAGGAGCCCACCACGGCTTGCTGGGGGAAGGAGCTGAGGATGGGGCCGGGGAAGGTGACGACGACGGGTGGTGGCTGGATTAGGGCTGTTGAGTCGGGGCACTGGCGGACACAAGGCTCATTGCAGCTGTTGGCGATGGGCTGCGGGCAGGCGATGCTGCTGGTGGTGGGGCACAGGTCGTAGCAGGACATGGTTCAGCAGAGAGATGATCCTGAAAGAGACGGCTGAGTGAACACAGAGCACAAGGTGTGCTGGAGCACAGTGTTTGCTGCTGGGTTGTTTGGAAGCAACCCAATGATGGCATGATAACACTGGTAATGTTGGTGACACTGCTTATAGAGTTGCTTGTCAATCAGCACCGCTTTGATCTTCCCTATCCAGCAATCCCTGCAATTGTCACATCCACCTCTGCCTTCAGAAATCGCTGCTGCTGGTTGTTTGCTTTTTTGTAAGCTCCCTCCAGGTGGAGCAGATTGCCAGGAGTGTTTTTTGTGCTCAAACTCAAATGTTCTCCCTGTGGAATGCACCTCAAAAGCACCAGACCTGACTTCTTCATTGCACAGAATGGGAAATAAGCAGGTTTGGGCTTAGGAAGAATGCAAAGGAGACACACACACAGCACTGCTCTTATGGCTGGTTTTGTTTTGTTTCAAGCTCTTTGGGATAATTCACTTCCAATGTTGTCTTTCAACTCTACATTCCCCCAACCTCTGTAATCCCCCTGGTGAAACCCTAAAGAATTAGAGCCCAAGATGAATTTGAACCCATGGTTCACATCCTTGCAATGTTAAATATAGATACCCTATGAAATATTTCTGTCCAAATATTTCCTGGCATAACAATTTACTACAGAGTGTGGAGTAAGCTGGAAAATGTAAAGAGCTGATTTCCTTTGTCAGATAAGCACAAGCGAGGATTACTTTGCAATAAGATCTGAATGCATATAATGCTCTTTACTCAGCTGGCTCCTCAAACAGCTTTGGATACAGCCATGGTTTAGGTGTTAACTGAAGTGCTACAGGAGAATTCTGCATTTTCAAGCTTCTGCCATCTGATATATTCAATCTGCTCACAAGATGGGTATAGCAAAATAAGAATAACTGAATTCAATGCCCCAAGCCATAATCTTGACCCTAAAGCTTCCCAGTAACCCAGCTTGCAAGTGATAAAATAAAAGATGAAGAGAGAGAGGAGGAAAGAGAAAGACAAAATCTCACCTGATGTGGAGTAGACTCTGCAGGAGGAGTTGGAACTGGGCTGCACAGCGCTCCTTTTATACAGCTCTCCCCAATGCCTTGGGGGGGTCTGAGACACCGCACACATGAGGTCATAATCATAAAGCAGCCCAAATCTGAAGCGCATTGAACTTCCCAAAATGACGAAACTGTTTTTGCTTTGCTGTTTGCAAAATCACCCTAAATCTCTGAGTAGCGTGGTAGGCACATTCCAGCTCCCAGCTCTCTTTCATCTCAATGTTTAATTGACCGGCTGTAGTGTTGGTATCATTCCACCCTCCTCACTGGCATCACAGGAGGTATTAAACTGCTTCTATTTATTTAGCACTTCCTTCATTAACTTCATGCAATGATTTTAATCAGAGCTGTAGCTTGCTGTGCATGTTTGCATTTGAACTCTGCAGATCTGGGCTATAATCTGAACTACTCATGCATTTTGCAATGAAATGGTCGGTGAGATGGAAGCTAATTTCTTTTCCCACTCCCAACCATGGCCCCCAAATGTGAGGGTGAACCCATCCCTATGGAAAGCCACAGTATGGAAAGTCTATGGGCTTTGATTCAGAAATGCCAGTTTTTCCTTGTTGCCTGGGAGTGCCGATAGAAGACATTTTAGTACCTGAAACAGTGATTAAAATGAAATCTGAAGGGATATCAGTGTATTTCACAGTTTGCCCCCATCTACACCTCTGCCTTATAGAGGAATTGAATTTGTGTTTCACTTGACGAACCCAAAGAAACAACTTTAAATGCTTTCTTCCATGCTGGCAGGTGGCAGGAAGATGGAATATTACAAGAGTAGCATTATTTTCCCTCTCTTTCTTTCTTGATCAGCAAAACATCTCCTGCCAGATTCCAAGCGATGTGTAAAGCACTGATTCAGTCTTTCCCTGTGTTCAGTAAGGAGGGCCAAGAATACAAGACACTCATGCTGCCTCATGCTTCCCTTACTGATGTTTGTATCATCCTCGAAACACATTGATTTTGCTCTTGTTGACACACAATGTGATTAACCAAGCACCCAGCTTCTAAGCAAGGGAGGTGCACTGAGTTGCATCCCACCCATATTCTGAAATCCTGGGCAATGAACAGTGCCCAATCCACCCCTATGTTTCCCCATTTGCTCATGGCTCAGCTGATATTAAATAGCAATCACCACAATATTTGTGCCAGAAATTATCCTTAATTTATGAGGGTGTTTTGGAGCAGCCCTGGGGAATCATGGCACAATAGCGCTCATAAGGGATGTTAAATTGGTTTTCATGTGTGGTTTTTAAGTGCTTCATAAAGCATCTCTAATGGCTTAGGTATGAATTGGTGTGTTGCTATTGCCATACAGGTATGTGGTCAGATTTGAGCTTTGAGATGTAATTTTGGAATTGCATTGGTCAGCTTGCATTCTTCCTGCCCTTTTCACCAGCTCATGATTTCCAGCATCCAGGCTTTCAGCTGATTTCCTATTCCATAGGAGTTCTTCATTTGTCTTGTTGTGGCACATTAATCTCCGACCTCATGTTTGGATGCTTTTCCTGGTGCCTTCCAAGCCTATCTGTGAGCAAACAGCCTTGGCTGTGTGACTGAAACACAAACCTGGCTTCCTTTAAAATACCTATTCCACTACCTGTCTTTCAATGTGGCAAATTAATCTACAGAATTGGGTAGTTTGTCACCCAGGGCATGGTTTAAAAAAATGCTTTGTGATGTTTCTCTTCATTTTTCAACCCCAAAAAAGTGCAAGGTGGTCCTGTTCCAACCTCATGTAGATCATTAGTTTCGCAAGAAAGACGCCCTGCTTTGTCTCAATTATACGTTATCTAGTGTGAGTAAGAAAGGATGGAAAGAAAACCTGCATATGAAAGCAGATGGCAATTACAGTGGACTCCTGAGCCACCATCATTATGTCAGCTAATAAAGAAGAGGTAAATAAGTGAAGCCACTGCAATTCCTCCTGTCATTCTAGTGTAGTTAATGGAACATTACCAGGAATGAATCTCGCCAATTAAGTGCTAAGATGAAAGAAATGTTTGTTTTGTAATTTGCATTTCGTGTGGGGTGAGAATTTGAATCAACTAATAAACACGAATAGTGAGCAAAAAAAAAAGCTGTTTCATCATTTTGAGGTGAACCACGTATGATAGATGTGTGCTGGAGTTAATGGGAGCCTCAGGTCCTCCAGGCAGTTCGAGGTAATGCATATAAAGCCCTCCTCAGAACTGCCTCCTATTTGTTTCTCTTGTCTTCTTCTTGGAACCAACCACTTTCTAGCTGTCAAGCTGCTGATTTCTGTGTCATTTTTGAGATACTCTTCTGTCACTTACGAGGTGACAATGTTATATTCTGATTTTTAGAGCCCGGATAGTATTTTTTTACCATGTATTCTCAGGTGCTATCAGCTCTCCTTAAGACCAGACCTTGGGGTTACATTCTGCTGAACAGAAACCCAAACCCCTGACTGCAGACCTACAAACTGCACTCTTACCCTCCCAAGACATCAGTTGGGACCTCATTTAATAGATATAATGTACACTTGGTCTTCTAGCTGCCATTTCAACTTAGTTCATGGGGAAGAAAGCAAAGCTTCAAAGGAACACAAGGAAAGCTTCCTTGGTATAAAAGGGCCCCCCGGGTGCTAGGAGTTGGATGAGCCTTCTCATTCAATAATGCATCTGGATTTTTACACTTAGCTTCAGGCCATGTAGAAGTGATGTTTATCAGAGACAAGGCACAGGACAACAGCAGCCATTTGCCTGGTGAAGCATTCAACCTTCCCTGTGCTTTCACTATGCAGTGATTTAACTATCACCTAAAAATATATTTTCATACAGTTCTGAGGAACTCCATTGAACTGACCAGGTAGGTCTTGGCTTTGCCACGTTTCCTGCTGTTCAGTCTGTATCCTGAGACAAGGGCAGTGACTCAACCACCCCTCGTTGGCATCTCCTCCCCAGCCCTAAGCTTGGTTCCTTCCTTAAGCACAGCACAGTGGGATCCTTGGTAGCACACACACTTTGGGGCTCTTTCTCTTAACAAGAGCTTTGGTTATGCTGGTCTTTCCCACACCATTTAAAGGCAAAGCGGTGAGTTGTGCATCCTTTCTGGCTGCTGTTAAGCTATAGGTAAATATGTAGCCCAAGATCTTTTGGCAGCTGAACTTCGGGAAGGAACCATCTTATATGATAAGTATCTGCCTCATTAGGAGACAGTAACATGCTTTTCTGATAGCAAGAACAGATAGACCATATGTGGTGCAGTACTTTTACTTGGTTTGAGGCTACCCATAGAATATTTACCTACAATTTATTTATATTTAATATTTATGTTACTTAAAGAGAACCCAAAACCAGGAACCCAAAGAGAAGTACTGTGAATACATGCAAATGGATTGGCACAAGTGACACCTAAACACAGCCAGGATTTACCAGAGAAAGACAATTCAACTGGCTGGACCTGGGCAGATCTCTGCTTGAGAAACACCAATTCCAACATTAATTTGGTATCAGCTACCAATCTTCCATTAAGGGCTGTGTTTAGAATACATAATGACATTACAAGTCTGTGATGGAAGGAATAAGGGCTCAATGTGTAGTTAGTTCAAAGTTTTATCTCAAGAGGGGGAAATCTAATGGAGTAATGTGTCAAGAAAGCTCATCCATTCAGGTACATTGTGATCATGTTGGTGCAAATCAGTGGTAAAACAAATCTAGTAAGATCTTCTAGTGGAGATTCCCACCATGTGGGCAGTGTTGGCACAGTGGTATTGTAGCTCTATGTTCAACAGTTGACAAACTCAGAATGGATGGAACCAATGAACCACAATAGACTTTTCTTTCTTTTAAATGATGCAGTTGGAATTTTAATGAGAATGGAAAGAATAAACAAGTGTTACAGAATCAGGTATGTATATGCAAGATGTTACACATCTCACTGCACTCAGAAACAAGTATGATAAAACAGAAATAAGAGATTGAACCCACAAAAGTACCAGAGAAGAATTCAAAGGAAAAAATGCATTTTGTTCTTCAAAATCTTCTTCTTTGGTCTTCACTGGTACTTCATTCAGTGGATTTTCCTGCTGTGTTTAGCAGGGACCGCAGCTGCCACGACGGTATCTGTTGTACCGGTAGGAGTAAGGGCTGCAATAGCTGGAGCCATAGGATCTACCATAGCCATACAGGCCCCCATAACCAAGGGAGGAGCACCCATACAGGCCCCCATAGCCAAGGGAGGAGCTTCCATAGCCATAGCCCCCATAGCTCCCAAGGCCATACAGACCCCCATAGCCCAGAGAGGATCCTCCATAGCCATACAGACCCCCAAAGCCCAGGGAGGAGCCCCCAAAGCCCCCAAGAACGGGAGCTCCAGAGGATCCCACCACAGAATTCTGGGGGAAGTTGCTGAGGATGGGTCCAGGGAAGGTGACAACAACAGGAGGTGGCTGGATCACAGTTGTGGAGTCAGGGCACTGCCGGACACAGGGCTCATTGCAGCTGTCAGCGATGGGCTGGGTGCAGCCGATGCCGCAGTTGGTGGAGCACAGATCGTAGCAGGACATCTTTTGGAGATGGATGGAAGCTGCAACACAAAGTGATGATGAGTAAATGGAAGGCACAAACTTCAGTGAAGAAAAGAGTTTAAAAGTTGGATGCATGGACAAGAATAATGGCTTTATCTCTCAGATCTTGGCTGTACTTCTTCCTCTTCAATACAATTAATCAGCCTCTCTCTCCCTTGTATAAACAAGCATTGCTCAGGTTCCATTCTGAAAAGTCACTCCTTTTATAGCCTCCTACCTCATTTCCCATGCTCACTTTCCTATTAGAAGAAGCTCTTTGTTCTACCCAGCTCTCAATCACTACAAGAACCGACCACATTCTTTGCCAATTGCTTCCACTATATTTTGCAGTCGCTCTCACAGTGTCTGCATCTAAGAGGTTGTTTCACATTTTGTTTTATACTGGCAAAAACATAGCAGAGTAACCTGAATACCAGCGAAGCTCTTGCAGTAAATTAATGGGTAGCTACAATAACAACTCTGACATATTGACTCCTAACTTGTTTCCAAAAGCAATAGCTAAAATCATGCTGCCGGCATCCTGAGCCTGCTAGAAAAACAGATTAAACAAGGCATTCCCTGCCCTGAAGTGTTTGCAAAGTAGATTGAGAGTCACAGGGTGGATGAGAAAATTATTTGTTTGGTTTCTCCAGGTTGAAACTGGTACATTCAGACAACTGTAGATTGGATTCTACTGCAGATAGATTCATTGACTGCTGAGCTCTTCAGAAAGATTGTCACCATAGGATCTGAGCCCATGGAAAAGGCTCAGAATCTCCTGTGAGCAATCATTTTTTCATTAGAACCATAATGAATCATTGAACCATGGAAAATAGTAAATTAGAAAAGATTTCTGAAGGTCATTTGACCCAGCTCCTTGCTCAGATGAAGGACAGCGTGAAGGTTAAGGTTTTATAGTTTCATCTCTATATTCCACTGTCTCTTTTGACAATATTTCTGCATTCTTCTGGCCAAGATGTTCCCCTTATAATATGACACATATAAAAAGATTAAGTAAAAACATTATGGATATCTGCCTTAAAATTTTCCCAGTGACATAAATAGGTTTCTGCTGAAGTTTTGAATGCTGCTTTGGTAGCTCAAGTTTGTATTAAAAGGAAATGAGCATTTTTTTGAAGAATACAGTGATGTCCAAGAAAAAATAAGCTCACAGAGAGAGAATCCATCATTATTAAGAATCTTAGAGTATTTAGAGATGATTCTATATGTATTAAAACAATTTAAAAAGAGAGGTTTGGATTTTAGGCAAGAGATCATGATAGAATGATACTTACCCTCTTCAAGGAGAGAATAAAGCAAGCAGAGTGGAATGAAGAGCTCTTGGTTCAGAGGGTTTTTATACAGTTCCCCAGATCACGGGGATCACCTGATGTACAATTTGTACATGGGCCTAATTGGGGCAAACCCCATATTAATGAGACATGGAGGTCATCAAGGTTTGGCCAAACGTTGGTTCAAACTCTCATAAAATACCAGAGCTGCATTTCGTCACAGAGGTCTCTTTCATCTCAAATGCTTCGACATCAAACTCATTCCTGTTATCGCCCTGTTCATGTCTTTATTGGTAGAGGAGGAGCAATGCTAATGCTTTTCTTCAGCTTTTCCATTATCTTTGTTTTTGTGGTCTGATGCACAACTGGGGATGACAATGCTACACCCATTTAATAAGCTGTCTGTTATTGAAAAGTCCATGTTTCATTTCATATTTCTCCACGGAAGAAAACAGTCATGAACTGATTATAGCAAGAACATAAATGACCTTGACTTATATAGTTTAATGTGATATCATTTCATAATTGCTAGGCTCCTAAATCCAGGTACACGCATTTAATCTAATTGTAAGAATGCATTCTCAAGCCATTGTGGATGACTTGTGGCAGTTGAAAAGACTTGTTCCCTGGAAGCTTGAAAAAATTACCCAGAAAAACTTCCAACCACTTCAAAGGCTGAGAGACCCACCTGATAATTTATGCAAATCTATGGCATAGAGTCTGCAGTATTAAAATAACACATCTGTAAACAGGGGAAGAGCCAGCCTTTATTTTTCACAATGCATTCCAAGTGCATAATTGTTCTCTACTTGTTGAAACTGCCAGCTCAGCGCTGTCCTGGACTTGAGCATAACAGGTCACAAATTCCTGAGGATCAATGTCAACAACTCAAAGCACTTCTGCCCCCATTTCTATTCTTGCATCTGAAAGCAAAGTTTAATTGACTGCTGGGAGGAGAAACCCCCTCAGATATGTGCACAAAGAGAAACCCCAGACCTTCAAGACCTAAGGACTATGCTATTTTTCTGCTCGAATTTCAATTTCCTATCATAGGAATCCTATCCTATGTAAAAAGCAGAACTGAAGCATGTGCCTGGAGGGGCTGCTGCTCTTCAGAGCTGAATTGTCCCCTTCACAGCCAAAAGGTACCAACAGCCAGAGATGCTGGGTCCTCCACCTGTGGGTGGGGAAGCTAAGCATGCAACAACCACCCCCAATCTTCCTACACATTGCACTGTCAGTCTTCATCTGCTGTTTGGGCAGGCTGCAATGTGAATTATATGTTCTGAAACTAAAAACGTGTCCATGACAGCAGTTTATTATTCTGATAAACCCATGAGACGCTCTCTGGGCGTTAATACAAGGGGAGCAAGCGCAATTCCTTCTTTCGTAATCTCAAAGAAGTCCATGGATTAATGCCAGGTATTCATTTTCCCCAACAGGTCACAAGATGAAAGAATTCCCCGTCATCTAATGTGATGTTCAGGTTCTTTTACAAGAGAATTTTGAAAGGACTTGTAAACTCCAATAACGAACAAAGCAGTGTCATCATCTTGATGGCTTACTTGCGTTTGAATATGGGCGGGCAACAAGTGTTTATCTTGTACCTCTGGTTGCTCTGATCAGCTATAAAAGCACCTCTCTCTCATCGCTCTTCCAAACCTTTCCCTTGACTTCTTGGAGGCTCAGGTAAGTCTGCTTCTTCTCAACTGTTGCTTCTTCTCTATTGCTACCTCTTGAATGTTGGATTTAACATTAGCTGATCCATGCTGTTGAGTGCATCTGTATTGTATTGGGACAAACAACTGAGCATCAGCTCTGGGCTGACAAATGCATATGGGGGGTATTGCAGAGGTATTGCCTCAGTATTAGTTCATTATGGACTTGCATTGTGCTTGCTATCCTGACTGCCTTGCATTTAACCTATGGCAACCTTTGCATGTTCTGGAGTTTACAGAATCTTGGGACTGGTCATTTCAAAAGAGCTTTTTTTGAGAACATCCTGGCCCAGAAAGTTTGTACAGATATTTATTTAATATTGAAATGTTATGGCTTATTTCTGGGCTACCTAGATGGGAACTGGGATAACAGCATAGCAGTCTGTTCTTTACCATCATGTCAAATGACTTCTTAAGTCACCCAGGGAAAGTCACATAATCTGTGTTTATATAATTCAGCAAAACTGGCTATTTGCTCAATAATATTTGCTATAATCGTTTCTTTGTGTTTCTTTGACTTCTACTCAGTCTCATCATCGCTGTGTGTTGCAACTTACATCCATCTCCAAAAGATGTCCTGCTACGATCTGTGCCCCACCAACTGCGGCATCAGCTGCCCCCAGCCCATCGCTGACAGCTGCAATGAGCCCTGTGTCCGGCAGTGCCCTGACTCCACAACTGTGATCCAGCCACCTCCTGTTGTTGTCACCTTCCCTGGACCCATCCTCAGCAACTTCCCCCAGAATTCTGTGGTGGGATCCTCTGGAGCTCCCGTTCTTGGGGGCTTTGGGGGCTCCTCCCTGGGCTTTGGGGGTCTGTATGGCTATGGAGGCTCCTCTCTGGGCTATGGGGGTCTGTATGGCCTTGGGAGCTATGGGGGATATGGGGGTTATGGCTATGGAAGCTCCTCCCTTGGCTATGGGGGTCTGTATGGGTGCTCCTCCCTTGGTTATGGGGGCCTGTATGGCTATGGTAGATCCTATGGCTCTGGCTATTGCAGCCCTTACTCCTACCGGTACAACAGATACCGTCGTGGCAGCTGCGGTCCCTGCTAAAGCCATGCAGAAATAACCGACATGAAGAATATCCAGTGACTCCGTGATACAACCTTGATCCATAGCAGTAGTCCCAGAGGAGATGATATGAAGTTGTGACTGATCCCATCCCACTGCAGTGGAGCTGGGAGCACACAGAGCATCTTTAATCTCCTTGCATTCTACTTATGATCTCTTTGATTACTTTCTCCTCCTATGTGTATAGTTGGTGGGTACTATGTGCTTTCTTGATTCTTATCTAATGACATTCCACTGTTCAACCAAAGAATAATTATGGAATGATCTGTCTGCACTCCAGTGTTTACTCTTGGCATTCTGTAATACTTTTCTGTGAATGTTTCTTATTAAAGTGATTTTCTTCTGAATCAGATAAATCAACTTTTGGTTTTAATTTCTACTATGGCGGAGAAAAACTCCCTAGACAGAGGACTGAAGAAAGAAAGATAAATCCTTATGTAGGATAAGCTTTAGAAAGACTTGAAGCAATCCATCAGTGAACATTGACACACTTTGCTGCCCTAAGCTCACATCTGTGAGCAGGAATTTTCCCTTCCCAGCTGGTCTGGTGATGGAAGAATAATAGAATGTTTAGAAAACAAACACACTAAACATCCCTTTCCTAATGAGCCACTTGGTGTTCTTCCCTGATCACAATAGAAGAGCCAATGGCTCAGATGAGCAGATTATGGGGAAATGAGCCACAGCTGAGGCCCTCAGGTGGGAAAGAAGGCATTTAAGGAGGTTGAGAGGGATGCTGGGGGTTGTTGAAAGGGAAAAGCTGCAACAAGAAGGGATCTTCATAGGAGTGTGGTTCTTTTGTGGATGGGAGAAGCCAGAAAGCCAGGAGGATCTGGAAGGTTGGTCTGTAATATAAAGGGGATAGAAGCATGGGCTTTAGTTGGAAGGTGTTCCTATGTAGGAGGAACTGAGAAGCTCTGTGTTGGGGGGATGTGTTTATGGAGGTCTGGTTGTTTCTGTTGGTTTTCCTAATAGTGATGAATCAAAACAGTGGAGTTCTTTTGTGTTTTTCTTGTCTCTATCAATGTCTTGTATTTCCTGATTACACAAGCTGTTAATCACACCCTGAGTATAAAATTTGCATTAAGCTGACTGGAGAATATTTGTTCTTGAAGGGTTTGACAGGAAATTAAGTCAGTTTTCACTAAGGTCTGTCCCAAAGATGGTGTCTGAATAGTGGAGTGAATACCTGAAACTCAATGACTCAACTGGATGAAATCAGCCCAACTGCCATAAGCTGGACTCAATGATCCCTATAGGTCCCTTCCAACTTGGGATATTCTGTGAAATCAACAGTGGATTCTAAATGGTTGGGAAAGTATTTAAAGTCATGAATCTATAGTTTCATTTCTTTAGTGCTATTAATCTGTAACTGGTGGGTAAACCACCTTAACCTTTCTGGGGTGTTGTTTCCATTCAAGATCTTTATATGTGTATCTGGATTATGGGGAGAGCAGAGCAATTGTTCCTTTTGTTCTCAGGGCTTGAACTCTGCTTTTGTAGACTCAAAATGTATGTCTTTCTTTTATGATTTACTTTTGGGGCTTTCATCTATGTGATGTAGATGTTCAGTGTTGCAGGCTTCTTAATAAACAAATAAATAGGATAGAAATATGAGAGAAGAACACCAGAAATTTGCAAGTTTGATGCAGTAAACTTTTAATGGTACTAAGAAATTAATACACGTTCGGAGTCTCCAAGACAATAAGGCACTGGTCTTCAGCAAGGGATACATTCACATCATTCATTTTCCTCCCCATGCTTTAGTTTATCTAAACAACCAGGAATAATATCTGCAGTTTTGAAACATTTACCCAAGGTATGATGGAAACATGAAGGGAGAAGCATTATATTGGAAACTGAAAGCAGAATTTGTAGGAGAAAGTTGATAGGGGGTGAAGGGAAACAGCTCAGTGGTCTTGATTCAGAGCAACATGGAGCTCTTCAGTTGGGAACCAATTGCATCTCATCTGTTGATTCTTCTCCATGAGGGAATATTCCTGCATGGCTTTAGCAGGGCCCACAGCTGCCACGGCGGTACCTGTTGTACCGGTAGGAGTAAGGGCTGCAATAGCCAGAACCATAGGATCTACCATAGCCATACAGACCCCCATAGCCCAGGGAGGAGCCTCCATAGCCATACAGACCCCCATAACCCAGGGAGGAGCCTCCATAGCCATACAGGCCCCCATAACCCACAGAGGAGCCTCCTTGGCCATACAGACCCCTGTAGCCCAGGGAGGAGCCCCCAAAGATGGGTGCTCCTGAGGATCCCACAACTGAATCCTGGGGGAAGTTGCTGAGGATGGGTCCAGGGAAGGTGACAACAACAGGAGGTGGCTGGATCACAGTTGTGGAGTCAGGGCACTGCCGGACGCATGGCTCGTTCCCGCTGTTAGCGATGGGCTGGGGGCGGCTGATGCCTCCAATGTTGGTGGGGCACAGGTCATAGCAGGACATCTTGTAGGTATGGAGGTTAATCTGCAAAACACAGACATTTATATTAGCATTAAAGTAATATGGAGAAACTAGATTGCAATGAAGCAGTCCAGCTGTAACAAACCTGGGAACTGTGCATCCTATTACTATCCTTTCTTTGCACTGTAGTTTGAATAACAGTCTTATCCTTACTGTCAAATTCCTGTGCTTTTCAAAAGTGATTTTTTGTTGTTTGCAGTTAATTTCAGTCTTATAGTACTAGTTGGAATCTACTTGTTTGCTACAAACTCAATAGTATAGAACTCGAACATTGCCATCATTCTGCCTATGTATATGAACTATTCTTTATCTTAAAATAGTATGTAGAGTCATAGGTAGTCAAGGGAATCCATTTCAGCATAAAGATTTTAGAAGCCTTGGAAATCAGAACTGCTTGAAATACCCTCAAAGTTGTTTTCTGGAGCCTGGCTTCATGAGGGCTCCCATGTAAATGGAATAAAATAAGCATTATTTTCATAAACAATCAATCACAGAACACCCTCAGTCTACAGATATAAAGAGTGCTTGATTCTAAGTTCAAACCAAGGGTCTGTGACAAGTTAATCTCCGCAGCTTGAAAGAAATCTGACTTACCCAGTTCACGAAGGCGAGTGAGGAGAGAGAAGTGGATAGAAGGACCTCAAGGAGAGAGAGCTTTTATACAACTCCTTCCATTGCCTGGGGGGTGTTAGGCATCCCGTGCTTGAGTTCATAATTAGGTACCAACCCCAAACTGTGGGACACGCAGTTCCTTTCTGTGCTGAAATTGTTTTTGCTTTATTTGTTTGCATATTGCAGGCACTTCAAACCCACACATAGCGTGACATGCACGCTCCACCACCTCTCCATCATCTCCAGGAGTTTTTTCTTGTTTCATTGGTCTTCAAGGGATCAAGCAAGCTGACTCAACTTATTTCAGAGTCGTACATGATTAAGATGACGGGAGGGCAGTAATTTCTATTTATCCATTCACAGCATCTTCTAGTGTAATCAGTTGAGCAGATGGTTTACCTGTAGAGAAAATTAAATTTATTTAGGAGCTCCAATGAAGGCTTGGAGGTTTTTTGCAAGCTTAATGCTTCTAACTTCAAACATGCATCACAGGGCAAGTGCAATGATCAGGAAATAAGGAGTGTCTTTTGGAGAGTTCTCTACCAGTTGCCTTTCCCTATTGGGAACAGAGGAATGCTTCAACTGGTAATCACAAACCTCTCTGGAAATGGAGTTTTGAGGCTTTTTCCATCAAACTTGACTTTCCTTTATATTACTGTGATGTGATATGAAGGCAGTGACTATCATACCATTGTTTGTCATCTAGCTGCTAAATGTCAGCACATTCAGATTATTCCTTATGGACAAATGTAAAATGGAAATGAGATTTCAGATAGAAATTCCAAGTTCCAAGAAATGTTATAAGCCACAAACTGATTACTTTGAAGACCCAAATGACCTTAACCTCTGTATTTTAATGTGATAATCTCACATAATAGAGAAGTGTTTGCATCTGGGTTTTCAGTGTAATACTGACGCAGTGCACACAAAGTGGTAATGATTGTTTGCAAGGTATTAAAAAGTCCATTGGAATGCCCTCATAAAACTTGGGGGCAGTTCTCAGTATTACAGTACAGGAAATCTCCGGAGCTGGCAAACCTCATAATTTAGAAACAATATGTGATATGAAGATTACTAGGTTGATAATTATGATGATTACGATAACCATCATAATGATATGGTATTAAAATAAAGCTGTAAAGAAAGAAACCTCAGCAAAAGCCACTATTTTCTTTTCCCCGTGGCTTCCCAACTCATAATTGCTTTCTGCTGAGAGATGCTGTCAATCATTATTTTTGATGCAAGATCAAGCAAGCTCGAAATTAACTGAATCTCAGGAAAATGTACCTTTTCACACTCGTAGAATAAACTAAGCTGAGTGTTTTGAGTATCTGAATGTGTATTTTTGATATTCACTGGGAATCTGTCTGCTTAGTGTCACTTCAATGACACTTCAAACGTTGATATCTTAAAAGTGATGTTTTTCCCTATTGGCAATACAAGTGAAAGAGTGGCAGAAACCCTTTAACAACTGTGAATGGTCTTTGATTTAAGTTTTAACACCCAAAAGTCATCTGTTCACGGTAGCCTTATGTAAGGTACTTAGAACTCTCAGCAGGTTATTTGTGATAAAATATCATCATTGTATGACACAGCAAAAGAAGCATTAACTATGTATAAGCAGCTTACTACATGGTGCAACTCCAAAGAGGACAGAAAACTGATATTAGTTTCATGAATCATGTTTTAGGATGAAAGATGTGCTCATTTCACCCATCACTGTTCCAGATCAAAGACCCTTGCGTGATGCAATGTGTTCTGTTGCATGAAAACCAGAATCGAGCAATAAGCAAAAGCAGAAAGCAAGAGAATTTCATCACTTTATGGAGGTATCAATACCAAAAAAATGCGTCGTGTCAGCTAATTAACTTAATGTTCACAAAACCAGCCTCTCACCCCTCAGGCAGTCTGTGCTGTATAAAAGCACTCTCTACTCAGGGCTCTTCCAACCTCATCTCTTCATTTGCTCTTCTTGGTGAACTTGGGTAAGTTTGAATTTGCTCTTTGTGGCTACTATAGTACCTCTTTTCTATGTGATTTAATGATGGAGGGTCTCTAATTAGTAGTAACGAGTAAAATTTTAGGTGAAAATTCTATGGGAATGATTCAAAGGGTTATGCACAACCATATTCAGGGCTGGAATTTAATTTCTAAGCCAACCAAAAGTTTCTTGATAGGGCATAAAGAGTTGATTATCAGTTTACTTCCAGCAGTTGAACAAATTATGTGACAAGTTCAATACTTGTTGCTCTTTTTCACTTTCAGTAACCCAGGATAATAAAGAAGATAATTTTGGAAGAGCTTAAATCTACATGGTTTATGGCAAAGGTTTCCACTTAGAAGGGGACCTTCCATTATGTCTGATTTGTTCTATTCCAGATAACTCAAGTTGCTTTAAAATGAACTCAAGATATGAGTTCATGAATGCTACCAGAGATTAGGCACTGGTTTAGAGGAAAAACACAAAGGAATTGAGAGGGGTTTTTATTAACAATAAGGAATCATGCAGAGAACTTAAGGAGGTAACCAGTGAAGAGCTGTTTTTTGGTGCTGATGGGAGTGAATCATTTGGAGGGGAGATCAGCTACAAGGCATTTTAATATGGAGCTCTAAGCTCTTTTGTCAAACTGGTCCTAAATATCTTTGCCATGATCCAGTGTTTAGAAATGGGGGACAATAGTCTTTGCGATTCCATTGGCATGGTCTCATCAAACAAGTTACTGAGCAAATCTGAATAGTCAGTGACTTATAATCCTACTCTATAAGGCTCAGCACAGAGAAGATCAGTAGTAAAGATGAGCTCGAGTCATGAAATCATATGTAACACCACACTGGGTTCTTGGGGAATCCAAGCCCTGTGCTGATCCAATGACTCACCAAAGCATCTCACAAAACAGTTTTGCTGCTTTAATTTTTTTCAATTCTAATGCATATGGAGGAATTAGTGTGTTTCAAAGGACTATTTTGTTGAAAGAAAGGTAGAGGACTTCGTAGTGATTATAGTTATGCAAATAATGCCTTGTGCTTAATACAGTCAACCTGGTATTACACAGACTGACCTCCATTCCTACAAGATGTCCTGCTATGACCTGTGCCCCACCAACATTGGAGGCATCAGCCGCCCCCAGCCCATTGCTGACAGCGGGAATGAGCCATGCGTCCGGCAGTGCCCTGACTCCACAACTGTGATCCAGCCACCTCCTGTTGTTGTCACCTTCCCTGGACCCATCCTCAGCTCCTTCCCTCAGGATTCAGTTGTGGGATCCTCAGGAGCACCCATCTTTGGGGGCTTTGGGGGCTCCTCCCTGGGCTACAGGGGTCTGTATGGCCAAGGAGGCTCCTCCCTGGGCTATGGGGGTCTGTATGGCTATGGAGGCTCCTCTCTGGGCTATGGGGGTCTGTATGGCTATGGAGGCTCCTCTCTGGGCTATGGCAGTCTGTGTGGCTATGGAGGTTCCTCCCTGGGCTATGGGGGTCTGTATGGCTATGGTAGATCCTATGGTTCTGGCTATTGCAGCCCTTACTCCTACCGGTACAACAGGTACCGCCGTGGCAGCTGTGGGCCCTGCTAAGCCATGTAGGAATATTCCCTGCACAGGAGCAAACCAGCAAATGGGCAGTACTATCCTGATCCTCAGCTGAGTTTCTGAATAAGGGGCAGAGCATCAACAATTTCTTCTTAATGCTGTGGAGTCAGAATAGCTCCTTCAATCCCATTTCTAATGTTTTCTTTCATCTCTTCTGCACCCTGTCAGTGGCCAGGCATGTTCAACTCCATCCATGTCCCCAGAGGTCATTTCTGGGCCCTGCTCTGGCCACTGCCTGGGAAAAACCTGAAGAAACACCTTTCCTGAAGCCCTATGGGACTCCTTCCCACCGGAGCCTGTTGCATTCCTGCTCTTGTGTCCTTTACTGCCTATACAATAAAACAAGCCTGTATCTACTGTTTGACTCTCTAGTTTTCCTTTGCAGTCCCAATAGGGGTGTGTGTGTCCCTTCCTGTGCCTTCCACTCAGTTCAGGGCAGGTTCTCAGCCCACTGCCTTGTGATAGAGCTCTTGGTAGCTCTTACATAGTCCTGCAGTGAAGGAAGCTATTTACCTTTGCTACTGAGATGGAATTATCTTGCATCTCTAATTATTCCAACTATCAAGCTTCCAATATTTGGTTTGAGTTTATTGCTGGTGTTCTTTTTGTTTTTAAATCTTGTGTAAGTTACTAGAAAATATCACTGTGTTCACATATAAAGCGATAAACCTGGCTTGGGGTTCTCTCAAATTACACTCAGAAAAAGAACAATAGGAGGAAGATAAATGGGAGATGACTTCTAAGATAGATAGCTGATGAGGAGTGATCAAGCATCACCTCTTCACTGCTGAGCTAATTGTTGCCTCAAGGAAGTTTAGGCCAAGCCCATCAGCTGAGTGAAGAAGGAAAGTACTGCTTTACAGCTGCTTTAGGGATTACTTCACAGGCACTTTCAATGTAAAAGTGAATGTGTGAGTTTAATTGGTCATTTCACTATCCCCCAAGTATGTGGGTATGTCAGATGGCCCTATGCTGAAAGTAGCAATGAGTTGAAATTAAAAGTAGCCTGACTGTTGTATAGCACATCTTGTTTTTATTTTAAGATGGCAATACAGCATATTTTGTTGAGGGTCTGTAGGAAGCTGGGACTGTGCTGAAATATGCAGGACTCAGATGAAAATGTGGATTTCCACCAGGGGACCCACAAATGGGCAAGCAACCAAAGCAGCCAGAAAGGAGATGTCTTTCCATTCCTACTGCTGCCTTGCAGTCTCACACATCTTAAGGTAAGGGCATTACTGTGCTGGTTTCCCTGGAGCTAAACAACTAGCATCCAACTTTATGCTACACCAACCTGCATCTCTTTGGATCAGGTAACTCTTGAGTTGAGCAAAACCCTGATTCCTCACCTATTTCTTTTGTTTCTCTCCCATTCAACACTGTGATCCCCATTCTCATGCCCATCTCTAAAAGGTATTTAGGTGCTGAACACTTGAGCTTCTCCTACTAAATGTTCAATGGATTTGTTGAGAGTGCCAGGCAGGCTGCAAGCCAGCTAAAACCAGATGCATATTGTGTTAGACAGCAAGTGCCAAGCCCAAGATAACAAGATTGGTGAGAGCTATTAGCACCCAGTTAACACGATTGCGTAGCTTGATTTGAGCTGCTTGCTTGTTCACGGTGAGGTCATGTCTGGTTGCAAAACAGTATGTAACAATATTCTTTCAGTCTGTGTTTAATATCATTTGAGAATTAAAGGAATGGATAGTGGTTACTGGTTTATTACTTAAGGCTTAGGCTTGGAAAAACTCCCCTTATGTGTATGTATTAATGGCACTGGTCTGTCATATAGAAGCTTTCCAATTAACATGCAGTTAGAACAAAGCTGATTGGCATTAAAGGGGAGGGAATCAAACTTTGGGACTGGAAAAGCGAGATAGTTTAATAGATGGGAGTGACAGCAAAGGGATGATTTCTGTTCACTAACAAAGCAAAAAGCCATGCACCTGCTGACTAGGGAGAAAAGATTCTGGAGTAATACAGGCGAAAAGAAAGGAAGAGAGGAACTGAAGGCAGTGCTCAAAATAGGGAGACTGGAAATCTGCAGGAGGCATGGGGATGTAAGTCACAGAGGATAGGGGAGCAGCTTTGCATTCTGACAAGGCATCTCCTAATGTGTCATGGTGCTGTGTGAGTCAGAGCTGCCATAGTCAGGGACTCTAACCCAAGAAAACACAGCCTGGCTCAGAAGGAAGCTGAGAGACTATCCTGCTCAAATGAGTTGGCCATGTGCAACCGAAGGGAGCTCTAGAGCCCACAGTGCTTTCTGAAAACAAAAGACAAATACTGGAGTGCTGGATGCAATCTTGTTTAATCATAAAGGCAGGAAAGGACACAACAAACAGCAGGGATGTGTATTAGATCCAGGTAGGCAGCAGATGCCTGGGTCTTCAAGAGAGGTGTTTCTTCAGGCTTCTTCAAAGCAATGGCCAACAAAGGGCCCAGAAAGGACCTTGCAGGACAATATTGGCATCACACATCAATGTACAGAAGGAGGAGGAGAGGAGATCAAGGTCTGGATTTAGCAGGGCCCGCAGGTGTTCCAGAGCTTCCTGCTGTAGCGGGGCAAGGGGCAGGGGCTGCAGGCAGAAGTGTAGGGTCTGCCAAAGGTGCAGAGGCCCCCCGAGCCCTGAGTGGCCCCGGCGCCGTAGAGGCCCCCCAGCCCCAGGGAGCCCCCAAAGGCGGGTGCTCCGGAGGAGCCCACCACGGCTTG
This sequence comes from Coturnix japonica, assembly GCF_054131305.1. Taxonomy (NCBI): domain Eukaryota; kingdom Metazoa; phylum Chordata; class Aves; order Galliformes; family Phasianidae; genus Coturnix; species Coturnix japonica. The sequence goes on from NW_028188965.1 coordinate 595,759, forward strand.
CTGGGGGAAGGAGCTGAGGATGGGGCCGGGGAAGGTGACGACGACGGGCGGTGGCTGGATGAAGGCCGTCGAGTCGGGGCACTGGCGCGCACACAGCTCGTTGCAGCTCTCAGCGATGGGCTGGGGCACGGCCACGCTGGTTTTGGGTGGGCACAGGTCGTAGCAAGACATCTTGGGGTAGAGAGATGAGCCTGCAGAGCAAAGACAGAAAGCATAGAGCTGTGAGTGAGGAGATGCCCAGGCAGATCTTAGCCCATGACATGAAGCTACCATGCATACAGCATGGCTGGAGTCTCTTTCACTGCTGTAAGGCCCACGCCACCCCCCAGTATCCTGCTCTCCTGTCTGGGAGCCCCACAGCAGCTCATTCCAGAGGAGGCCCAGCCACTCACCCTTTTCCCAAGCTGAGCCAGGAAGCAGTGCTGGATGCTGGTGCTCACCCAGGGCACTGCTTTTATGGGGGCCGGTGAGCATGGGGAGGAGCTGGTTGTGATGGGGGCACGTGGCTCTCAGCAGCCAAACCCCAATCTCTTCCTGCATTACATCGGGCTGTTTTGCTGATACCATTTCTCTGGCAGCCCCCACCCGCTCTCTCAACCCCTGCAATTACTCTGCTTGGATGCTGGCCAGCCCTCTGCTAATGGGCAAATTAGGCTTCTCATCCTCAGCCTGTGTAAGAAGTGTGACATAGCCTGAATGCCAGTGTCCATGCATGCCACAGCTCTTCCCCAGGGGGCTGGTTTTGCTGTGGCTTCGTGCCAGTTGTATGGAGTACCAGGAACTTGGCTTTGGCACTGGGCAGGGAGGAGGCCTTTCCCATTCTTCCTGAATGCCAGTGTCTGAATGATGAACACACTGCAGTTGTTATCTCTAGACAGTCATGGTGATGGAACACCAAATCAAAGGTTCTTCTCTTGGACGCTGCCTGCTCAGCACCATGCATTTGCCCCACGAAGCATTAATTTGATGCAAGGTGGCAATGGGGCCACTGCTGGTTCAACCAGGGGCTGCTGATTCAGGGAGGGCAGGGGCAGAGCAGCCTGACCTCAGCATCTGGGAGTGCAGCCTCTGCCCATTGGCCCAGCGGGTGATGAGCTGTGGGACAGCTTGTATAAAAGCTGGGTCTGCACTGAGCTCTCCCAAGCACTGCTCTGGCCTCCTCCTCCTTGGGAACAGGGTAAGTCTGAGAGCACTTCTCCTGCTGCTCCTGACCCAGGCCAGCTTCAGGCCCCTGTGCCTGGGCTGCTGCCATCGGCTGCTCTCTTACACTCTGTGCCCTGTTGCAGAGCTCCATCCCATCAGCCCAAGATGTCTTGCTACGACCTGTGCCCTCCCAAAACCAGCGTGGCCGTGCCCCAGCCCATCGCTGAGAGCTGCAACGAGCTGTGCGCGCGCCAGTGCCCCGACTCGACGGCCTTCATCCAGCCACCGCCCGTCGTCGTCACCTTCCCCGGCCCCATCCTCAGCTCCTTCCCCCAGCAAGCTGTGGTGGGCTCCTCCGGAGCACCCGCCTTTGGGGGCTCCCTGGGGCTGGGGGGCCTCTACGGCGCCGGGGCCACTCAGGGCTCGGGGGGCCTCTGCACCTTTGGCAGACCCTACACTTCTGCCTGCAGCCCCTGCCCCTTGCCCCGCTACAGCAGGAAGATCTGGGACACCTGCGGGCCCTGCTAAACCCAAGCCCTGTCCACAACCAGCATCACCAGCATCACCTCAGGCCTGAACCTCTGGGCACAGGGTGCTGCAGAGTGCTGAGCATCTCTAGACCCAGCTGAGGTCTGGGCTGCTGGCAATGATGGCACCTCCTGCCCAATTTATTTCCTCCATGGCCTTCATCTTCTTTCATGGCCCGCCTTTAACACTCTATTTCATTCTTTAGGCCTTCTGGCATCAATAAAGTTTTCCTTCATCAAATTTTCGATTTTCCCTCTTGTTTTATCAGAAAAAAAGCCAGCTATTTGTGTGGCAGCTGGGGAGGTAGAAAGGCTGATGATGAGAAATCAAAGGTTCCTCTTAGAACAACAGGTTGTGGGGAGTTTATATGGCAGAGACAGCCATTTGTTGGGGCTGCAGGGGGTGTGGAAGGGACTGAGAACTGCAGAAGCACTGCTTGAGCTCTGGAGCAAAGCACAGGGGAGGCTGGAGAGTGGTTGGTGGAAAAAACTGCCTTTGATTCATGTACTGCCTGTTCCTGGATGGAAAACAGCCTTACTAAAAGCCACATGTTCAGGGGGTATCCAAATTGAGCATCAGCCAGCCATATGACTTGAGGCTGTGACCACTGGGAATGTGGATGGTATCAGCCATTACCTGGAAGCAGGATGAGCATGGATCAGCTGTTTTGATCTTTTTGGTGTCAAAGTGTGCTGACATTGATTCACAACTCAGTTTGCTGGTGGCATGAAGATTAAATTCATAAGTAGGATCAAAGCAGGGGTGCTGTGTCTGTGGGACAGCTGACCACTTGTTCTAGACTGGTGTAAATCACTAGATCTGAAACAGGATCAGTGAGCTTGGGCTGGGTGGCATGAAGGTCTGATCCCTCTGTGTTTAATGATGTCTTTGGGTCATCTTTTTCACTAAGTCACTTGTGATCTTTGTGAGAAAGTCTGGATCAAGGCTATGATTAGTGCACTGAATGCAGTTTAGGAGGAATATGGCCTGAAGAGCAGAAGATCCAGCTGACATAAACTTTAACACAAAGTTAGAAGAGGAGACGAGAAATATCTGCTATTGACTAGAAGCATTTCTGACTGTATCTTCTCCTATTTGTTAGAAACTGAGTTCAATGTTTTGCTGTGCCAGTTGGTGGGATGTGAGGGAATGGCTTAATGCTTCGTGAGGGGATTTTCAGCTATCTGAGTTCTTAAAAAGAATCTATGCAATGAGAGGATGGACAAGCACAGGTGCTCTCCATGTGAATGTTCAGGATGAAAGTGGTGTCAGGTGTTGGAGACTTTATCTTCAGGATGGATTCCCTTCTAATTCATGATACCCAGTGATTGTCTGTAGGGGCTGGAGTGGCACAGCTTGAGGACACAAATTGAGTGGATGGTTTTCTAGAAGTTCCCTTTCAACTCAATCTGTGCCTACAGATTGGGCATGGAAGGGATATTTCTGAGGCCATGTGAGTTGGGGAAGACCCTGAGGAAGTGGGATGGTGGATTTGCAGATGCCCTGTTGGTACATTTCCTGCTGGTTACAGAGCAGCCTACATTCAAATAGGGCTCATCAAGATGGGCAGCAACACAGCATGAGCCAGAGCTGATAAGGCCAGGGGGTATGACCCATTGAAACACTGCCTGGTTCAGATGGGGGTTGAAAGCCTGTTATGGGCCAAGTGTGGGGACCATGTGCGGGAGAAAGGAGTCCTGTTGCAGCCAGTGTGCCCCAGAAGAAAAGTCCAAAATTCAAACTTTGGATGCAGATTGATTTTATTGCAAAGACAGGAATGGACATAATAGCAAAGACGTTCTTCAGTCGTAGGCAGGATGGAGGTGCCTAGGGCTCCAGAAGTGCTTCTTGAGGCATCATCAAGGCAGTGGCCAGCACAGGGCACAGCTCAGGACCAAGAAAGACAAAGTAGGTATTACAGATCAGCTCACAGGATGAGGAAGGAAGAGCAGAAGAGTCTTGTGCCTGGGTTTAGCAGGGCCCACAGGTGTTCCAGAGCTTCCTGCTGTAGCGGGGCAAGGGGCAGGGGCTGCAGGCAGAAGTGTAGGGTCTGCCAAAGGTGCAGAGGCCCCCCGAGCCCTGAGTGGCCCCGGCGCCGTAGAGGCCCCCCAGCCCCAGGGAGCCCCCAAAGGCGGGTGCTCCGGAGGAGCCCACCACGGCTTGCTGGGGGAAGGAGCTGAGGATGGGGCCGGGGAAGGTGACGACGACGGGCGGTGGCTGGATGAAGGCCGTCGAGTCGGGGCACTGGCGCGCGCACAGCTCGTTGCAGCTCTCAGCGATGGGCTGGGGCACGGCCACGCTGGTTTTGGGTGGGCACAGGTCGTAGCAAGACATCTTGGGCTGATGGGATGGAGCTCTGCAACAGGGCACAGAGTGTAAGAGAGCAGCCGATGGCAGCAGCCCAGGCACAGGGGCCTGAAGCTGGCCTGGGTCAGGAGCAGCAGGAGAAGTGCTCTCAGACTTACCCTGTTCCCAAGGAGGAGGAGGCCAGAGCAGTGCTTGGGAGAGCTCAGTGCAGACCCAGCTTTTATACGAGCTGTCCCACAGCTCATCACTCACTGGGCCAATGGG